>NW_027150570.1:250000-850000 GCF_001643675.1 Monocercomonoides exilis
TCACTCATCATCATCATCTTCCTCTTCTTCCTCTTCTTCCACTTCAAATTCTTCATTTATTTCTTCTTCTTATCTTCCTCCTTCTTCTTCCTTTCCTTCTCCTCCTTCCACGCCTCCTAATAATTATTCCTCCCCTCCTTCTTTTTCCTCTTCCTCTTCTCCTCTTTCTTCCTCTTTCTCTCCTTTCTCTTCTTCTTCTTCTCCTCTTTCTTCTTCTCCTCTTTCTTCTTCCTCTTCCTCTTCCTCTTTCATTCATTCACCAACACATAAATCATCAAACTCATTTCATTCTTCTCATTCACATCGCACTTCAAGAATATTAATCGAACCTTCTTCTTCTTCTAATTCTTCCTCTTCTTCCTCTTCCTCTTCTTCCTCTTCTCCTTTTTCTCCTTCTTCTTCCTCTTCCCCTTCCTCTTCTTCATCCACCTCCTCTTTCTCTCCTTCTTCTCCTTTTCCTTCTTCTTCTTCTTCTTCTTCTCCACTCACTTCTCATCCAATTCTTCCTTTCCCCTTCGATGTTTGTGCTTCTCCTCCCCCTTCTTCCTTCTCTTCTCATTCTCCTTCTCCTCCTCCTCCTCTTTCTCTTCCTCTCCCTCTTCATCTTCCTCTTCATCCTTCTCTTTCTTCTTCTTCTTCTTCTTCTTCTTCTTCTCTTCCTTCTGATCTCATCACACAAACAACTTCTTCTTCTTCTTCCTCTTCTTCTCTTTCTCCTCTTCCTCTTTCTTCTTCTCCTTCTCCTTCTCCTCTTTCTCCTCTCTCTCTCTCTTCTTCCCCCAAAACACTTTTCAATTCATTCAATTCATTTTCTCCAATAACACATCACAATAGAAATCTTTCTTCTTCTTCCTCTTCTTCCTCTTCTTCCTCTTCTTCCTCTTCTTCCTCTTCTTCCTCTTCTTCCTCTTCTTCCTCTTCTTCCTCTTCTTCCTCTTCCTCTTCCTCTTCTTTCTCTTCCTCCTCCTCTTCTTCTTCTTCAAATTCTTCCTCCTCCTCTTCCTCCTCCTCCCTTTCCCCCTTTTCCTCTTCTTCTTTATCTCCTTCTCCTTCTTCCTCTTCTCTTTCTTCCTTCAACAACATGCCAAATCTTTCGCCTTTTCTCAATGTTCATTCTTGTTCTCCAGCTAATGTTACATATATACCTTCTTCTTCTGCAACCTCTTCTTCTTCTTCTTCTTCTTCTTCTTCTTCTTCTTCTTCTTCTTCCTCCTCCTCCTCCTCCTCCTCCTCCTCCTCCTTGTTTCCTTCCATTTCATCATCATCTTCCTCTTCCTCTTCTTCCTCATCTCCTTCTCTTTTCCATTCCTCTTCCATTTCGTCTTCCTCTTCATCTTCTTCCTCCTCTTCCTTCTCTTCTTCCTCTTCCTCCTCTTCTTCCTCCTCTTCTTCTTCCTCTTCTTCTCCTCTCACTCCTGTCATCTCCTTCAGTCGTTCTGGCGCACTCGCCTTTACTCCTTCCACCACTCGCTCTTCCATCCCTTATCCCCCTCTTCCTCTTCAGCATATGAATCTTAATTGTTCCAATGCTTCTTCTTCTTCTTCTTCCTCTTCTTCTTCCTCCTCTTTCACATCACCATCATCATCATCTTCCTCCTCCTCTTCTCCTCCTTCTCTTTCTTTTAATTCTTCCTCTTCCTCTTCCTCTTCCTCTTCTTCTTCTTCTCCTTCATCATCAATTGCCACAACCCCTCACACTCGTTTCAGTTCACCAAATCCTCAATTCATTTTCTCTTCTCCTTCTTCCTCCTCCTTTTCTCCTTCTCTATTTCGTTCTTCTTCTTCCTCTTCTTCCTCTTCTTCCTCTTCCATTCCATCATCATCATCATCATCTTCTTCTTCTTCCTCCTCCTCCTCTTCTTCTCTTCCTCTTGTTATTTCTCCTCATCCTTCTCCTTCTTCTGTCAGATGTCCTCTTCCTCCAGCCCCCAAATATATTCTCCCTTCTTCTTCTCCTTCTTCTCTGTTGAACAATACTCTTGCTCTTTCTTCTTCTTCTTCTTCTTCTTCTTCTTCTTCTTCTTCTTCTTCTTCTTCTTCTTCAACTTCTTCCTCTTCTCCTCATGTTTCTTCTCCAAACTCATCATCATCATCTTCTTCTTCCTCCTCTTCTTCTTCCTCCTCTTATTCTTCCTCTTCCTCCTCTTCTTCCTCTTCTTCCTCTTCTTCCTCTTCTTCTTCTTCTTCCTCCTCCTCCCCCTCTTCTTCTTCTCCTTCTTCTCCTTCTTCCTTCTCTTCTTTCCCAATCATTTCTCATTCATCTCCTTTACATCCACGTATCATTCCTGAACATCATTCTCCTCTTTTATCTTCTTCTTCTTCCCAAAATTCTTCTCCTCCTCCTCCTATTTCTTCTTCTTCAATTCATTCTTCTTCTTCTTCTTCTACAAATAATTCTTCTTCACTCCCTTCTTCTTCTTCCTCCCCCTCTTCTTCTTCTTCTCAATCACCTTCTTCTTCTTCTCTCTTTGGCTTTCCTTGTATGCCTCTCTCTACAATAAGCAATTCTTCATTCGTTTCTTCAGAAAACATTGAAAATGAAGAAAAAGAAGGAAAAGAAGGAAAAGAAGGAAAAGAAGGAAAAGAAGGAAACAATTGATTTTATAATAAATAAATAAATAAATAATAATAATGAAGAAAATGAAGCAAAACAATGAAGATATTTTTTTAATGAAAAGAATAAATGAGTTCAATAATTATTTATTTTTTTGTAAGATGTTGGTAAAAAATGCGTTTGGAAGCTCTTCTTCTTTGCTTGTTTGATTCCTTTTCCTCTTCTTCCTCTTCTTCCTCTTTTTCCTCTTCTTCCTCTTCTTCCTTTCCCTCCTCATCATTATTTTCTTCTTCATATTCATCATCATCATCATCTTCAAATTCTTCTTCTTCTTTTGACAATACTGCTGCTCTTAATGCTTGTCAATAAGACAATTAGAAGATTTCTATTTCATTGATGTTAACTTGATGCATTTAGCTCAAAGAAAAAATGTTTCGAATTATTATTATTATTATTATTATCATTTATTTTTTTCACTTGAATGAATTTTTTAGATATTAATTGTATTTATTTTTAGTAGTTAAGAAAAAATTTTTTAAAAAGAAAATAATTGTTTTAAGGATTTAAATAGTTTTTATCATCTCAAAAGCAATTTTTTGCTTGTGTTGATTGAAGTAGTTTTTAACTTTATTTTCTTTTCAAAGCTATCTATTTATTTTTTGTGAAAAATTAATGCTATTAACAACTTTTAATTTGGAGTAATAGCAATTGTTTTTCTCGTCTTTTTAATCATTTTCTTTTTCAACAGACATTTTGTTAATGAGTTTGGAAAAGAAATTTATTTATTATTATTTTTTCACATAAAGAAATAAAAATCCTTTTAAATAAAAAATCATTTTTATATGATTTGTATAATTTTTTTCTAATTATTCATTGAAACACTTTATCAATGCATTTCTGATGGATACAATTTTTTCTCTAAAAACCAATGTTGAAACTCTTTCAATAAAATGTTTGCTGCAAGCTTGTTTCCGATTTTATTTCACTGAATCGTTTTTTATATTGATTTAGCACCAAATTCATCTTTTTCAAATAAAGACATTTGTTTATTGATAAGAAGTTATACATTCGAAAGAGCATTATTTATTTATCTGCCTGAGGCAAATGGTTTGCTGTGTGCAATTACAGTTAAATGCGCAACGAGATATGGTCACTTTCTATCAATTTATGGTGAAAATAACCAAATTACATTAACGCTGCCCTCACTTTCAGAAGATAAATGTTTGCCATATTTATGTGAAATGAAATTTATTTATTTAATTTGCACGTAATTCCATTCTGTATCAAAATTAAATGAATAGTTATAAATCTGCTTGAATCGTTGCAACCAACTTTTTCTCCATTTTTAGGAATAAGTGTTTCATTAAGCAATCAAAGTCCAGCTTCTCCTTTCAGTTCTGTTTCTGCAGGGCAATTGTTTGATAAGAGTCTCAGCTTATCTCCATCAGAAAGTTCGCAAAGCAAGTTGATAGAACCACCAAGTTACACATCTCCTTTTTCATACCGCATCGAACTAAACGATCTTCAAAAACAGTTTTTCGAACTTCCAGAATTGTCTCAATATTCCAAGCAATGCGTATCAAACAACGGACAAAGCGAAAATTCAAATCAAATTGAAAAATGCATGTCAGATATTTCATCTTCCATCAGTTCTTTTGAGCGAACTTTGTCTTCTTATCCAAAAAGTCTTCATGATTTTGTGTTTCAACAAGGCTACGAATGGTTTTCCTGCTCTGTAGAGTTAGTGGAAACGTTGAATGAATGTTTAAATTCAGAAAACGAATTAATGAGGCTTTTCTATGAGAAAAATGAGGAATATAAAACCGAGAAGATATTTGAAGAAATGAATGAAATGATTGAACAGGCAAATTCTCAGCCATTTTCAGTGATTCAGCTTAGAGAGCAACAATTGCATTTTGATGGTGAAGGAGAAGAACTATCAGAAGGAAGTTCATTTGCATCTGTATCTTCTTCTTCTTCCTCTTCTTCTTCATCTTCATCTTCTTCCTCTTCCTCTTCGTCTTCATCTCCATCTTCTTGCCCTCCTTTATCTCCTTTATCATCATCCCCTTCTTCGTCTTCATCTTTATCAACTTCAACTTCATCCAATTCTTTGCCTTCATCCTCAAATACAAACGCTTCAAAGGGTGAATTTATTTCAACAATTTCATATTTAATAAACAAAATTTCTTCACTTTCATCTTTTTCTCCTTCTTCAATAAAGAAAGCATGCTCATTTCTTTCTTCTCGTTTCCCTCAAAAGATTCAATTGTATTTGGCTTCAGCAAATGATGTTTCATCTTCATCGTCATTTTCATCATCTTATTTTTCATCATCATCATCATCATCATCATCATCATCATCATCATCATCATCATCATCATCATCATCATCATCATCATCATCATCATCATCATCATCATCATCTTCATCTTCATCTTCATCTTCATCTTCATCTTCATCTTCATCTTCATCTTCATCTTCATCATCTTCTTCTTCCTCTTCCTCTTCTCATTCTTCTTCTTCCTCTCTTCTCTTCTCCTCTTCCTTCCCCAAGAAATGCCCTCTTTGCCATTCAACTGTCTATTCCGAATATCTGAACCATCTTTCCTATTGCGCGCATAACAATTGGCTAATCACTGAAAAAGATAGCAGAAAATATCGTTGTTTAGAAGAGGAAATGATGAAAAAGATGAATTTATCCCCTTTTTACTCCTTTTCTCATTCAGAATTGGAAACGAAAAGAAGAAGAAATGAAAATTGTGATGTTTTGTCGTCTTTACATAGAAGTTCCTATCAAAATTCATATTTGACATCTTTTTCACAGAGCAATTCTCTTTCTCCTTCTCCTTCTTCCTCTTCCTCCTCCTCCTCTTCTTCTTCCCTTCACCCTCGCAATGCTGTGAGTGTGATGGAATGCATTCTTCTCCGTCGAATGAGAGAGGAAGAAGAAGAAAAGGAAGAAGAAGAAGAAAGGAGAAAAGCGAAAATGAATAAAATAAGCAGAATTGTTGACGAAAGTATGATAGTTGTGTGGGTTGAGGCACTTATTGAAAGGAGTAATGAGAAGAAAGAGGAAATTATTGAAGATTTGGTGAGAAGAGCGAAGGGAAGAAAGGAGAGGAGAGAAAGAGGAATAAAAGAATGGATGATGATGATGATGATGATGATGAATAAGAAGAAAAGAAAGAAAGAAGAAGAAGAAGAAGAGAAAGAGAAAGAAAGAGAAAAAGAAAGAGAAAAAGAAAGAGAAAAAGAAATAATGATTGAAAAGCGAAGAATAAAAGATAAAGAAGAACGCAAAATTTTGACTGAAAAAACAGCTAAGTTGTTTGACGATAAATTTAAAGAATTCAATAAAAGCGAAAAAAATGCCTTTGAAACAAAAAAGAAGATGGAAAATTGTCAACCTCTTTCTATGGTTAATAAAAGAGGAAAAAATAAATATTCAGATGGGATTTCCTCATCAAGCAATAAGAAACACTCAAATGATAAAAAATCGAAGAAATTTTCGTTTTATCAAAAAGCAAATTATTGCAAATCAATCAAAATAAAAAGTTTCTTTTCAAATTTTAGAACATTTTTTGTTCAAAAACAAATATTTCTTTATTTTGGAATTATTTTGTTTTGTTTTGTTTTATTATTATTAAATTTTGCAAAATAGGCAATGTTTGATTTTTATTAAATGATTTTTTCTTTACAGTTCAGAAACATTAATCTTAATTAAACAAATAAAAAGATCATTCATGCTGCATTATAAAATTTGTTGTGTGATATTTGTTGTGTGCTCATTTCTATTAACAAAATTATCCACTAATTCGGAGATTTTAAAAAACAATATATTTCTTAGGAAATAAAATTAACATGCAACAAATTTATCGTGGCTTCAGTTTGTGAAAATGTTCAATTTTTTAATAATTCATTTTTGAATTTGTCCACAAGGAAATGCTCCTGTTAGCAGATGCATTTGTCTAGCTACAATTATTTATTTTGTTGGGAAAATGTATTCAGCTTCGTATTATCTTGCTGAAGCACAAATTCCTTTTTTCATTTTTTTAATGAGAATTTACTCAGGTATGATAAAATAAAAAAAATTTTTTTAAAGTACTCATGAATGCATAAAAAGTTTTCTTATATTTCTTAAATATTATTGCTTTGGAAAGAAGATTTGGTTCAAGTAGAATTCTGATTCTAATTATATTATCAACTATTTCTGAAATTTTGATTCAAATTATGATTCCAAGCCATGAAGCCCAGCAATGTTTTTCTTATTGGCAGTTTGTGCAGTTCTTTTTAAAATTTTAAATTGATAAATTGTAATTTTTATCTCATAGTCTGTCTTTCACTTTGCCATGCGCCATTCTGGCAATGACAAGAATCCCTCTTATCACAATAAAATCACATAAAGGAATTCCTTACATAAGCCACCTAACTGCACTTTTAACAATTTCATCAGTTTGTCATATAATCTTATTCAAATTTCCTGTTCTCAGAAACAAATTGTTACATTCACTTTATCACAACTCCATTTTATTTTTATTCAAATTGAAAATAATTGAATCTTTTTTTTGTATTGCATTTGTTCATTGTCTCTCTTTTGTATAGTATATTAATCCATTTCCACAACACTGGCAAGCATTTTGCGCGCGTGCTATTGCGGGAATTTTTGTTATTCCTTTTCTTACAATGTCAATTCGTCCTCCATCAAACTTGGTTCTGAAGATGGAAAGATGGTTTCTGTGGATGAACAGTGACACTGGGAGAAGGAATTACTTGAAGAATTGGAAAGCTGTTCCGAAAGAGAATAATATCGCGCAGAGGGAAGACGATTCACAATTTTCTGAGCATGATCAAGGAAGCAACAATGGTAATATGCAAGTGGCTGGAGGAAATGATGAACAAACAAAGAAACGAATGCTCTCTCGTTCACACAATCACTTCACTTCATATCCATCATCATCATCATCATCATCATCATCATCATCATCTGTCATTGCATCTCATCTCCAGAGTAAACATCCAAATGAAGATGAAAATGAAAGACCCAATGGTAAACATGTATCTTTAAACAAGCCAAGCAATTCTTCATCTCATAGAACAGAAAAGAATTCTTTATTGTCGTTGCTTGATGAAAATGTGATGAACTCTCTTTTCGCCGAAAAGGCTCAGTCAAGCAACTACAATTCGACCGCCCAGCAGAAAAATTCAGCTGATAAAGCAAAAGTGATTCAAGAATTGGCAGAAGCGTTTGGTCTTCCGGCGAGCTTGGTGGAGAGCGTGCTGAAGAAAGAACATTGGAACAAGGAAAATGCTGTCGAACGACTTTTGGAATTTACGCAATAATTTTCTGACAAAAAAAGAAAGGATAAATTGTTTGGCTTTTTTTTTTTTTAAAAGTCATTTTATTACAAAATTCAGCAATGTTTACGATTTGTTTTCTTGAATGCCTTCTGTCAATTGGAAAGCTTATTTTTTATCAGGAAGAATCATTGATACTCATCTCATGCATTTTATGTGCTTTATTTGCGTAAAGAAATGCTTTCATAATGCTATTTTCAATCCATCTTTTGTTACTCAAACTGAAATAGCGTAGAAATTAATTTTTGAAGTAGAATTTTTATTTCATTCATTTCATCAATTTGTTAATGCGTTTAAAATAATTGAAACCTTTTTTTTTCCTTTTGTTATAAATGACTTCCACTTTTTTCATGCAAATGACGTGTGAAAAATGGTTAACATTGAGTGTTTTGTTGGTGCTGTTTCTCATTTGCTTTGAAGCAAAAGCGGAATCAGAAATAGAAATTCGCAGCCTTCCATGTCTGTCTTGCGCTGTCCGAGAAACAGGAAAGCCTTATAAATAAAATCGATATTTTGGGGTTCTCCTTTTTTCCATTGAATTCTTGCCTGTTTTAAAGTGATTAATATCCTTCCCTCGATATCGCCTGCCACTTTCCTCGACAAAAAAGCTTCTCCTTTGCCTTATGCTCCAAAATGCTATATAATTCTGTGCAGATTTTGCCCTTCACTGAATTCCTTCCTTATATCGACATTCAATAAAACATCATTTGAATTTGTTTTCATCTCTTGTTCCAAATAAAAATCATGCATCTTGCGCAACTTCATTTATTTCCTAATTGCTATATAATAATCTGCTCCATTCTCATCGTATTGCTCCACAAAGCGGAGATTGGCCATTTCAACAATAACTCATATTCCTGCACTTTGGAGAGGATACGGATGGAAATATCTTCACAACATATAGAACAATAAAAATTACATACATTATGTCTTTTTGCGTTATTGATGAAATTGTTGTATTCCCCTTGGCCATCCAATCTCCAATAATCATCAGATTGAATTTCAAAATCAACTTATCATCATCATTCCTGTTGTCTCCACAGGAAATAATATTTCAAGTTCTATAGATAATGTTCGCTTACTGTTCTATCATTATATGGATAATTATTCCAGTTAAAAGATAATTATTTGATCATAGAATCCATAACAAATAAATATTAATTATGAATCGTTATTTTCACCACAGTTGCTTTTGAAAAATGTCAACAAAAGAAAGAATGTATAAACACACATATTTTTCTATTGCTATTTTGGGATAAAATTTCTGAAACTTTCTTCTATCTAAACATTTGTTCATTCAACGTGAATGACGAAATTTTGTTGTTTTCTGTTTTCAACACATTTTCAAAAATGCGGGAGACAGGAATCATGGAGAAGTTCACTGGTTTGTGCATATTATTTCACTTGAATTATTCGTAATCTCATTTCTTTCCTTTATTTGGTGTTTTCAGAATTATTTGATGAACTGGAACATTGCGATGAGGAAGAACAGAAACAGAAAATCGAAGAAATGAATGTATTGATGGACGAGATGAACAAAGATGAAATTTATTTTGCTTTTCCAAAGGAACGGCGCAATAAAGTTAACGAAATGATTGAAAAAAAGAAATTTTCGATAGAAAACACCATTTTCATGTTGAAGCACTTTGTATATTGCAAGGCCCTGAAAGTTAATCCATGCCTTTTTGGTTGCTTTTCTTCCTTGAACAAAAGATTGGAAAAGATGATTATTGATGAAGATGAGAAGAAAAAAGAAGAAAGAAACGAAAAGCTTTTGACTGATCTCTGCGAATGCTATGTGATTCTTGTAGATGGTCACATTGGAGGTGAAATGCTATCCATTTGTGTTCCTTGCCTTTTGAAAGTGGCATTGAAAAAGGAGGAAAACGAGGAGATTCAAAAAGATGTGGAAATGGCTTTGCTGACTTTGAGCTATGCTGGATGTGGCGTGTGTGTTGTTGTGTTTGCTTTTTGATATTGTTGCTTCTTTCTTGTTATTTTTTATGTCAGAAAGTTAAACGAAGTTTATATTTAAAGGAGATTACAGAAATCATTCAACATCACCGGGAACATCACAATCTGAAGCGAAATGAGTATCTATCTGCTTGGCAGTTTTTGATAAGCAGATTTCTCAATGATAGAAGATTGGAAAGAATGATTGTGGATGAGCTGCATTTTGTGAGAGAAGCAACAAGAGAATTGGAAGAGCTATCGAAAAGCGTGAATTGGAATAGAAAAGGAAAAGAAGAGGATGAAACGATCACTTTGGAAAGATGGCTCCACACATTGAATTCTTTTGCGATATATGGCCAAATCCAGGACGAAAAATACTCCAAGCTGACAACGCTTATCATTGATATGTGCATAACATCTAAGTTCAATTATAGAAATGTCCACGTGTGCTGCTTGTTTCTTTTTGTGAACGTTATTTTGAGAAAAGCAGAATCTGATGATTGTGTGTTGCGCGAAGAGGCTGTCGATTTCATTTTGGAGGAAATGCATCAGCCAACAATTCTTTATAGTGTGATGGAGTATTATGCACATATTTTTTGTGATCTTTCGAGAATATTGAACGGAAAAAAGGAAAAGAAAAATAGCTTGATTTCGTTTATTTGGTTTGCTTGGAGCTGGCTGAAAGGAAAGGCGAAAGAGGAAAATGAAAAAGAAAAGCAGAAAGTGATGCTGTATCGAAAGTTGCGCGAAAAGATGGAAGAAGAAGGATATGAAGATATTGTTGTCAGTTTATATGAACGAATTTTTTATTTTGCAAGAAGATTTGGCGTATCAAAAGATCTCAACGATTATTTTGTTAATAATTGAGAATCATAAATTTATAGCAGGAAAGAAATTAATTTCGCAATCTTTTTAACTGCATTCTTCTCCTTCTTCTTCCTCTTCCACTTCTTCTTCTTTTTCTCCTCTTTCCAGTTACACCTTCCCCATGAATAGGCGTTCTGCACGCAACTTTGATCACATCTTTGAAGAGATGCTTATCTCTCTCATTGTCTTCATGAGCAAGCACCCAGGCAGACCTCTCTTCAATATCGATGAATGGGCACTGGTTGCAAAATGAGCAGAAGGAAAGCAAAAAATCCATTGGCATCAGCTGAGCTGTATTTCACAGCAGACAAATGTGTGCAGCCGGCTGATGTTTTGTGATCAGCAGCAGAGAGTTGGATTCTTCGTATGTTTGAGAGAGAAGACATTCTTTTCAATATTATTATTAAAGATTAATAAACCTATTCGTTTTAATTTAAATACAACATTTGTTTCCAGTTTAATCTGTTTATGAAGCACTCGCCAGTGAATGTGTCTCTCTGCTCTCTTTTGCACCCACTGCAATGCCCAAGAACAGCAAGAAAAGTGTGCTAGCTGTGAAACAAGGATGATTATCAGCTTGTTTTTGTTCCTTTTTTTCAAGAACAAGCAGAAGAGTTTGATTGGGCAGACCAGAAAGGAACAAAGGAATGAAAGGAAAAGCGAACAAGAATGTTGTGTTTATATCGTTGGGAGAATATCATGAATGAACTTTGCATTTATTTTGATTTCTTTCTTTCTTTCTTTTTTGAATTGATGGACTGCTGCAAATATCTGAGAAGTTAAATGATGTGAATAGAAACGAATATTTTCTGATGGTTTTCAACAACTGTAACATGACTTCTTTTTCATACAATTTATTTCTTTTTGAATTTTGATTGTTATTTCATTTTTAAGGGATATTTTTTTGAATAACTTCTTAAAATTTTATTGGACTTTTGCCTTTTTTCCTTTTTATTCTGTTGAAAGCCATTCGAAAGAATTGCATTTTTTGAAAAGACATTTTGTGTATTCTTCTTTTTGTGAAGAAAACCTTTTAGAGTTCACATTCAAATTTTTTGAATCTCATTTGATTTTTGTTTTTCTCATATTTTGAAAAATATGCACTCAAAAGAATGGAATTTATAAAAAAACGCTCATCAAATTTGCTTTTGTTTTTGATTTATGAAATACAATAAATTTTGTGAAAATTAACAACAAAGACTAAACATTGAACGATTTGCCACAAAACAAAATCCTGAAAGGCCAAATCAAAGAGAATTGACAAATCAAAAGAAGGAAATTATAATAAAAAAAAGATAAAATAACATTTGGAAACATGAAATTTTTGTCTTCATTTTCTGAAGGTTAAGAGAAGCATATTATTTGATATTAAATGAAGTAGTGTTTTTTTCATAAGATCATATTTGACCCATAATAACACATTTCAAATTTGAGAAAAAGATAATCGAATTTTCAGCATCAAAATGAATTTAGCAGTTGTTATTTCTGCCATTTTGGGGAGTATTATTTACGGGCATTGCTTGTTCGAGGATGCCGCAAACGATAAAGTTGAAGCTATTCCAGAAATGAATGTTTTGCAAATTATTCCTGCAAGTGGTTCGACGACTTCAACAAAAGCTGAAAATAGTTGCAATGTGTTGGAAATTAATTCTTTCACCCAGTGCAAAGAGAAGAGTTCTGAATATTTTGAATCTGAGGAATGGGAAGGAAAATGGAGAAAGAATCAAAACAACAGACTCGAATCCACAAAAACAAACACAAACACAAACAATTTCATATCTGAAGGAGATTTATCAAGTGAAAATGTGCGTAATGTCAAGAAGGCATATGAAGGAATTGAAGAAAGCAAGATGAGGAGTCTCATGATTCTGATAAATTCATCAGTCCATTGCATGAATTTGGGGATGTTTGCAAATGGAAATACAAGTTCAATAACCTTGAGGGCAAAAAGTGCTGCGATGATTTCTGGATGCTATTTTGAGGTTAGAAGCGAAATAAGTCCATTTGATTTGTGTTTCAGTCAAATTCAACTTACAAACTTGACACTTCGATCTTTGAAAGCACAACAAACTCAAATGCCTCCTCTTTTCTGCACGCAATTGAGGGAATCTAAAGGCCAGTCTGCCAGTTACGTTTCTGTTTGCTCGTCACATTTTTCATCATTCCACATATCTTCTCCTCCATTTCTGTCTTCTTCGTTTGTTGAGAGTGTTTCACTCACAGATTCGTTTTTCTCCAATATTTCAACAATTCCGACACACAGAGTGGATCCTTTTACTCTTGGATATGGATGCACCACTCAGATGAATGACTGCTCATTTTCATCAGTCTGTGATGTGTATGATGGAGGGATTGTCCCCTCCCTGAACAACCCATTTGCTTCTCTGACTGCCTCAAACACCTCATTCGTTGAGTGTTGCAGGACAAGAAATATTGAATTCATTGGAAGCAAAGAAAACCCATTGAAGCCAGGGAGACAAAACACAACAGACGATGTAGTTGATTCATTTATTTGGTGCGAGTGGAACGGATCGAAGACAACAGGAAGCAAAGCTGATATTACTGATGATGCTTCCAATGGTGGAGCAATTCGCATGTACAATCTGGAAAATGGAATCCTATTTGTTTCTTATTGTGCATTCAACAATTGCTATGCATTTTATGGTGGAGGCGGAATTATGTGCCGTTCAATAAAGTCTATGCATATCGTAAATAATTTGTTTTGTAATTGTACTGCACAAAACTATAATGGAGGAGGAATGAATGCTGTATCAATTTCGTCATGTACAAGAATCAGCGGATGTGAATTCCAGAATTGTAATGCAAAGTATAATGGAGGAGGACTTTTTCTAGAATATTTTCAGGTTTCAGCACAAGGATGTATTGGGGATGAAAAAGGAGAAGGAGAAAGTGCATGCATGTTTGACTGCAGTTTTTCTTTATGCTCACTTGCAAGCACAGGTGGTGGAGGTATATTTTGCAAAAATATGCCTGCTACACAATTCAAAATGAGGAGCATTCAGTTTATTTCTTGTTCAGCAACCGCACATGGCGGAGGGTTGTATCTGGAACAGAATAAAACAACAGCACCAGATGATGGAGTTTATTGCTGTTTTCTTTTCTTTCATGAATGCAAATGCAGGGATGCAACCAATCCACGCGGACATAACGTTCAATATGCTGATGCTTATAATCTGTATTTGAGCACAGGAAATCCATTCTATGAATGCTATACAACGAATGCAGATATTCAGAGGATGTGTTATGCATACGATTATTCAAGTTTAGGGAGCTGGGTGCTCCAGAACACAGAAAAGAAGAATTGGCTGAAGGATGGAATTCTTTATCGTTTTGTTGCTGCTGATGGAGGAGTTGATGACAAGTTGTGTGGAGCAGATGAGTTAACCGCATGTCAATCGATTGGCATTGCAGTCAATTGGAGTGCAACACAGACAAGTTTAGTGATTTCTCTGTTGGAAGGGAATCATTGCAATGAAGAGACAGAAATATCCATTGAATCGAAGAAGATGAGAATGGCAGGGAAAGGAAAGGAAAGAAGTATTATTGAGACGAAATCTTTGTCTCCGTCTTCAACAACATTGTTCAGAGTTTTGAGTGGGAAATTGGAAGTCTTTCATGTGGGAATTGATCACAACTCGGAAAGAGATTCCAGTCCGAGTGTGTTTGTCGTTTCTGAAAGAAGTGGTTCACTTTCGTTGGAAGATGTATTGATCTCTTCGAGTGTTGTTGAAACGAAAATTATGACTTCATCTGTTTTTGTTATGAAACTTTCACAACTGGCAATGACCGATGTGGAGATTAAAAACATGAAAGTGAGCCAACCTCTGTTTGCCGAGCCATCATCAACAGAGGATGCTTCAGACGAGAGTTTTCTGTCAAATGTGATAGTTCGGAATGTGAATCTGACAGAAGGAGATGGAGTGGTTGTGGCAAAGAGTGTGAAGTCAGGAGAGGCATTTGTGGTGTGGAACATAACAATAGAGCAATGTGTATGTGAGAATGGGAATGGAGGGGGAATATATGTTTGCTTGACAGGTGATGGGAAAATTGCTGTGAATGGAGCGAGTGTGATTGATGGGAATAAGGCAGAGAATAATGGAGGGAGAGGAGGGAGAGGAGGGGGGATGTTTGTGTTGATGGAGAGTGGAGGATGTGGATTGACAATTGGAGAGAATGTTGAGTTTTCGAAAGTGAAGGAGAATGAAGCTGAATATGGAAAGGATGTGTTTGTTGGCTGTGGGAGTGGAGTGTTTCTAGAGTCCAAAGTGAATTCAAACACATTCGCCTTTTTTGACACAAGTGAAATTCCATCAGACGTGTTGAGGCTGAGTGGGAGTGAAAATGGGGATGAAAGTGGAGTGATTCCACTGTTTGTGTATTTGTGCACAATGGGGACAAAGGTGATTGTTGATGGGAGTGGAGGAAATGGGATGGACCACAATCATTGTGGATTTGAAGGGTTTGGATGTTTGACAGTTGATTATTGTGTGAACTCAAGAATGAGTGAAAGTTCAAAAGAAATAGAGGTTATCTCATCTTCGTCAATAAATGAAGAAATTGAATTCTCTTCATTTGATGTGATAATTTCAGGCAGAATAACATCGTCATCAGAGGAAGGGGAGAGGATACAGGTGAATGTGAGCGATAGAGGATTATCCACACAAGATTGGCTTGTTGGAAGTTCGAGTTCATTGACAATGAGGAGACTATCATTTGTTGTGAAAGGTCAGATGAATTCGAGGAGAAGTGCATTCATTCACTCAACATCAACACTCAGTGTGACGAACTGTTCAGTCTCATTTGAAAGTGGGGCATTGACTGATGGAAAGATAGGATACAGCATCATTGACATGACAGGAGGGAATCTGATTGTTGATGGATTTGTGATGGAAAGTTCATTGATAATGAACGGGAAATCACCAATATCAATGACTGCTGGAGTGAAGATGGAGATTTTGAATAGCAGAGTGAGTGGAGTGGAAATAACTGGAGGAGATGGGGGATGTTTGAATGTGGAGATAAAAGAAGGAGGAAGTGCAAAAGTTGAAGAATGCAATTTGTCATCAGTGTGCACAGGTGGAGGTGGGATGAAAGGAGGAGGGATGATGATATCAGTGGGGAAGGGAGGGAGTTTGGAAATGAAAAATGTGAAATATTCTTTGTGTGAAGTGCCAAGAGAGGATGTTGAGGAAGGAGGAAGAGGAATTGGAGGAGGGATGTTTGTTGAGCTTCCTGAAGAGTTTGAATTATTTGTGCTTGAAGGAATGAAATTTGAGGGATGCAATGCTTGGAACGGGAAGAATGTGTTTGTTTCAGGATGGAATCTGAGAGAGATTGTGAACAAGGAGCACCTGAAATGGGAGATGGATTCAGAGGAGTTGGGGTCATTGGATGAGTTGTGTGGATGGGAAAGGAAGACGACAGGAGAGGATGGATATGTGATTCCATTGGTTGTGTATTTGTGGAATAATTGGAGTGGAAATGGGTTTGTTTCGAAAGAGAAAGGAGGAGACTTCAGTGGGTGTGGGTATTCGGAATCACCATGCTCATCAATTGACCACTTGATTTCACTGAGATATGAACCACTTGGAGAAGGAGAATCACACGTCAAGATTGTTGGATCAGGGCTGCTTCAAAAATCTATTTCATTTTTATCATCATCATCTTCTTCAAAAACTCCGATTGTGTCAATTGAGGGGGAGAAAGAAGGAACAAATTTGAAAGTGAGTGAGGGAGGAAGGAATGAAGGTGAAGGAGGAGAAGGGGGAATGATAAGATCGAATGTTAGCCTTTCATTCACCAATATTTCATTTTCTTTGCCAAATGGATTGGGGGAACATTCATCACTCATCCAATCATTATCCTCCTCATCAGCGTCACTTTCAATATTGCGATGCTCATTTGTTTGTGAGGATTCAACAAAGGAAACGAAATATTCATTGGCAATCGCAGATGGAGGGGATGTGGTGATTAAGGATTGCACCCTTTCTCAATTCAATCTGGCAAAAGGATTTTTGGAGTTTGCCTCAGAAGTGGAAGTGATTGATGTGATGAATGTGTCTGCTTCGAACACAACGATTTCAGGAAGGAGTTTGATATCGCTGATTCAGCCTTCCGCAACAAATATGTTGATCAACAAAGCAAAAGAAAACGCAAAACAAAGAGTGAGGGTGAACAGCTCCTCATTTGTGAACATCACATGTTTGGAGAACAGGGCAAGTGTGATGAGTGTGGGATCATTCTCATCAGGGATGGAGTGTGTGATTGAAGGGTGTGTGCTGACGAAGTGCATGAGCGAGAGAAGCACAGAAGGCGGAGGGATGAAGATGCTGATGAAGAGAAGAGAGTCGGAGGTGAAAGTGAGTGGGTGTTCATTTGGGATGTGTGTGTGCTCGACAGGGAATGGAAGGGGAGGAGGGATGATGATTGATGCGCTTGATCCGAATGGGGAATGCTCCAACACAGAAATGCCACCACTTGGGCTGAGATTGGAGAGCATCCGATTTGTGATGAATGATGCGTTTGCGGGGAAGGATGTGTTCATCCGATGTGACTCGATTGAGTTGCAGCTGAATGAAAGACTGTTTGGACTGGACTTCAGCCAGGAGGCGCTGAAGGGGGAGAAGTCGATGTGTGGGAGCGATGGAGAAGGGAAAGTTGATGTTGATCTGATTCCGCTGATCACATTCTATTATTCTTCACAGGTGTTTGTGTGTGTGAACGGGAGTGACAGCAGGCAGTGTGGAGCACAGAGCAATCCGTGCGAGAGCGTTGGAAATGCTGTGCAACACATCGGACGAAGTGTTGTGAATATGATTCTTATTGATGGGGAAGGGATGATGGGAGAGGGATGTGTGATTGGGGATGTGAAGGTGGTGTCGATTCGGAGAGAGAAGGCGACAATCCATTTTTGTGGGAAGATGGGGGAAAGAGGAGAGGAGAGGAGCATGATGGTGTTTGTGAATGAATGTGTTGTGGAGAGGTGCCAGTTTGTGTTTGGGGAGATGTTTGGGTGGGGTGGGGAAAGCATTGTGAAAGAGAAGGATGGGAGATTGGAGATTTCAGAGTGCATTTTCAGCTCGTCAACAATGGATCTGGTGATGGAGAGGATGATTCTTGATGTGGAGAGTGGAGAGCTGAAGATGAGCGAAACGTTGTTCAGTGGAATTCATTCAGCTGTGCCACTTCTGTCATTCTGCGGAGAATCTTGTGTGTCAATTGCTGAGACACGAATATTGAATATCGAGTGTGAGGGGGAAGTTGTGCGAGTTGGGGGAAAAGCGAAGGCAGAGATGAAGGAAGTGAAGTTTGAGAATATGTCAGTGGCTATTACAGGAAGCGTGATGAAGATGGATGGAGCTGAAAGGGAGTTGAGTGTGCTGAACTGTTCCTTTGCGAAATGCCGGAGCACAAACAAGAAAGGAAGGGTGATGAGGATATGTGAGTGTGTGGATGTGAGGATTGGATCGTGCTTGTTTGATGGAGAGGAAGGAGAGGAAGGAGAAGAAAGAGAAGGAAAGGATGGGAATGAGGATAATGGAAGAGGCGAAGAGATTTGCAGATGGGATGGATCTGTTGTGGATGTTGTGAAGAGTTCTGTTTTGATGAAAGACACAACAATCACAAATTCACCAGAAGGGGGAATATCATTGAGTGGAGGGGAGATGACAATTAATGATGGAAGATTTGAGAACAATAATCCATCGATTGAGGGATATCCATCATTGAGAAGAAACATCATCTGTTCAGATTCAGGAACATTGAATGTGATGAGTTTGAAAGGAGGAGACGGAGTTTTTCCAAATACATCACTTTGGATGTTGAATGATGGGTGCAATTTTGAAGGGATTGTTTCTGAGAGGGATTCATCATTTTTCATTCCTGTATTGGAGAGTGTGGAAGCAAAAGAATTAACAGACAGAATGAAACTGACATTCAAGGGATTGCTTCTTTTTCCATGCAATCTGTCATTCTCAGTTGTGAAGAGGAAGGGAGAAGAGAAAGAGATTGAACAACATGATTTTGATTCAAATGGATTTCTATCAGAAAAAGAAGTTGAAGGGAGTGTGGAGAAAGATCTCATCAGCAGTTGCGATGATGAAATCGAGGTGAGTGTGCATATTTTGTTTGGGGGATCTGACGATTCGTCAACCACTGAATCTTTCATCCTGAAGAACAAAAGCGATGGAAAAACAAATGAAGAAGGAAAACTTGTTGAAGGAGGAAAAGAAGGGAAATCTTATTGGTTGTTGGTTGTGATTGTGCTTGTCGTGATGTTCTTGATTGTTCTGATTATTTCAGTTGTTGTGACAATTCGATGGAGAAAACAAAAGAGAAGAGCAGAGGAACTTGAAGTTATTGTGAATGATAATATCAGAAAAGATCCAAAGGCGTTAGAGATGGTGACGATGGAGATATCACCAGAAGAGCAATGGAGGCGAGCAGAGAGAGAGGCAGAGAAGAAAAATGAAGAAAGGATCAAGAAGAGAATGAATGAAAATGAAATGGTTCATTCGGAATCTGAAGAGTATCTTTTGAGCGAGAGTAACTCCACTGAATACATTCTGGGGAGAGATTCAGATAAGATCCCAGAATGGGCTTTGGAGAAGGAAGGAGAAGAAGAGATAAGGAAGAAAACGCCATCGCCATCTATTTCATCCACTTCAACAACGGACACAGATACAACATTTGTTCGATGTGAAGATCTGTGCCCAACCACTTCGTCAATGTCGAATCTGGTGGATGCGATGGCTTGTTCGTCTCCTCATGAGAAGCTGATTGTGGACTTGAGGGATTCTTTGTTCATGCTGTTGCATGGAAAAAATGAGAAGAAGGAGATGGAAATCGGGAGCCTTCAACAAAGAGAGCAAACAGCTGCCCAGATCCTGTTTTGGGTGGCAAATGGAGCTCTCCATTCATTCGATGAAATGGAAAATCCTCTTCAATCTCTTTCCAATCTGAGTCCTCACATTGTGCTGTTCTCCGAACACATGGTTATCTGCATTGCGATGCACTCTGATTTATTGTCAGATGATGATTCTGACTCATCATCAATCTCTTCATCAACAGTTGTGACATCTGTCAGTGATGACGATGATGATGAAAGTGACTCTCTTCCCTCATCAGCATTTGAGGATGAGGATAGCTTCAAAAAAGAGTGTCTGAGGTGGAAGGCACCTGAGCTGCTGATGAACAAGAACATGGGAGCGACAAAAGAATCAGTCTCGTTCTCGATTGGGATGATGCTGTGGGAGTGCCTGACTCTGCAAATCCCGTTTGGGGAGTATGAGGCAGAGGTGGCAGAGCAGAAGATTGCGAACGGAGAGCGGCCAGCACTCGAGGTTGTGCAGTGCTCTTCCTTCTTTGTTCTTGTGAAGAACTGTGTGTCCCAGTCGCCTGGTGCACGCCCCTCCCTTGTCCAGCTCAAAAGAGAGTTCATTGGGCGCTTCCCGCCTGGCGCAGCTGTCCTCACACTCACAGACGCAGTCGACCTCGAAGACTCGACCGGCGGGCGCGGGCAAGGCACAACATCTTTTGCCTTCTCAGCCAGCAGCACTGCCAGCGAAGCTCAGCCAATAGTCATCACCAAAAACTGAGAATGAAAAAGTTGTGGAAAAAATATGAATTTGAAGGAGAAGAATTACTATTGCACTGGCGATGATCGCCAGTGACATTTGTTTTGTATTTGTTTTGTATTTTGTATTTGTTTTTTGTTAAGTTTGTTTGTTTGCGCAAAGCACATATTTTGCTCCTCTTGGCCTCATTTTCGCAGAACATGCGATTCTCAACGAAAGAGTCGCACTGCCATGTGCTTCTGCATCCTTGCTCAGACTTGTGACAACCAAGGGCTTTCCTCAAAGCCCTCCAGCAACCAAAATCGATTGTCTGAGCCAGACCTGCCAATTCGCATAACATCACCCTCGTCCTTCTTGGCCAAAGAATGGCACAAAAGCCAAGCACGAAAGGATATTCCATGTGCACAAAATTGGGAATATCATAAATATTCTTTGTTTTTCTTTATCATAATTTTATTTTTTGTTTTGTTTTTAAAAAGTCATATTTCGTTTTGTTTCTTGTTTCTAATTTCTTATTTCTTATTTCTTATTTTTTTCACAAATTTCGTTTCATCTCAAATTTTTTTTGTTTGTTTTGTTCAGTTTCTGCTTATTTTGCTCTTCATTATTTATCTGAGCTTATTCAGCTTTTCTTCTTCGTTTTTGAATGGAGCAAAATTTTTTGCAAATTTCAGACCATTCATTCACACATTCTGTGAATTTTATCTTCATTTTGATTAATGAAATATGTATTTCCACTTTATCCTTTTGTTGTTATAATTACAGTTGCTGTTATTGCTTTCATTTTCCTTGCTCAGCGAAAATTGCGTTATTATCACAACACAAATTGTTTCAATGATTTCAATCACTTTGTATTTATATTCTCATTTTTGTTATTATTTTTTCGTTCATTCACGAGACATTTTGCGTGTTTCTTTTTGTTTATTTCATTGTGTAGTCAAATAGCATTTTGTAAATCACATTTTGAGATTGAGCATGTTTTTTTGTGTTGATTGAAAAGTAACTTTTTTTCAATTTTTTCAATTTTTGTTCATTTTTAGTGAGCCAAAATTGAAACATTCAGTAAAACAAATTATTTCTTGTTATTGTTATTTTTATTTTTTGAGGATGGAAGAAACATGCAAAAAGATCAAGCGGCTTTTGCATCTGTTCTTTTCGAGACTGGAACAAATCAGGTCAAAAGATCATTATTGATTCATGAACTTCGACAATGATGATCCAGCAATTAACATATCGTTTCAAGCATAAAAAAAATTGGTTCATTTATTTTGTTAGAAAACAATATTTGTATTGGTCCATTTTTTTTCCAATTGTCATACAACAGTATGAATGTTAAAAATATTGTCAGTTTTTGTGGAAGGTTTATAAAAATTTCAATGCACATAAAAATATTTCTTTAAAAAATTAATAGAATTTTTCTAAGTGACGAATGCTTTCATGATTTGTGTGATCCTGCTGTTTTCAACTGAATTAGTGATTGAGCGAATTAACGAACGCAAGGAGCAAGTTTGCTCCTCGATAATGAGTCTCGAAATCCCTTCTATCTCAGTACACGTGATCTTAAACCCTCCTTCCTGGCACAATATCGTGCAGCGTATGAGTTGAGAGCGTGCGTGAAGTGGTGCGGACATCCTGCTCTATACCCGCTCCCTCTTGGGATATCTTTGAGGCGACATAGATTTGGCCCTTGCCTCTTCAGTGTCATTACCTATCTGCCCAATACTTTTTCCGCTACGCCTCTTCCGATCTTTTCCCCTCCTCTTCAGCGGAGTTGGATCCTTCTCTCCCGTAAGCTCACAGATGCTGTTGGGGATTATGGAGGGTGTCTTCTGGCGACTAGGTTGTCGGGGTGCTGAGTTTCGTGACTTAGTCGTTTCACCTCTGTTTTCTTCTCCACTCGGCAGTTTCTTTCTACCTCTTGATCGCTTTCTCGTAAGCTTCTTCCCTATCTCAGATCCCGCTTTGGGTAATTCCTCTGAGCAGCCTTTCATATCTGCATCTGCGATCTCCAGTGTCCCTTCCTTCGAATCTTCACTCTTATCTGGCTTGTAATCTTCTCCCCTCTGGAGAACTGGGCCTCCAATTGTCTCCAGTGTCCATTTTGTATCTTGTACAGGGAACACGGTATAGTATTCCTGGGCCACTCTCGAACCCGGTGCCCATCTCGCATACGCATTGATCGCCTTCCAGTCCGCTCCTTCTTGTCCTGCTAAGTGTGTAATCACTGTGTGTCTTATAGAGTACGCGGTGAAAGTTTAGGGAATTTCGTTCTCTCTCAAAATAGCCGTTAGTTCTTCTTTGATCTTCTGTAGGTTAGCGGGTCTACTCCCTTCTATGTCGAACCACACATGTTCACTCTGATACGTCGTCTTAGTATAATCCATCCAACGTTGGAGCGCTGCAACAGCATCTATACGTGGGTTTGGATTTTTATTAATAAAAACTTTGATAATCTCCCCTCCAAACATCTTTGTCGGTACCTGTGTGAGTTAAGTGTTCTCTCAGCTGATCGTCGTACCACTTCTCATTCTTTCCAGCTCCGCTGGCCTTATAGCCCCAAAGATCATGGTCAGGATGAGAGCTCTCCTCTGGATGATTTGTGGGTCAGTCCTATAGTGGGTGGCTTCTGGACATTTCGTGATGTTTGTTAAGTCCCACATTGATTTGTACCGTTTGCCCTTTCTCGGCTTCTCACACACATTAGTTTTCAGAAATATTTCTATGTCTTTCCCATCAATCTTAGTCTCTCTAAATAGATAAATAGAATCCAGCACTTTTCGAACTGTCTGATTAATCACTCCACTTGAGAGGTTCGTATTCGTTAGTGTTTCGGTTAACTCTGCCATAATCCATTTGGCATCTCTGGTTGTGAGGGGCTGTTTCATTCATGCTCTCTCTATCTAGGAACTGCTTGAATCTTCGCAGCGCTCTCCTCGTATCTCTTTCGCTCTTTTGATTTCTAAGTATTGCTGCTGCTATCTCTTTTGCTCCAACGTGTTCTCCCCATGTTAAGAAGAGGTCTCTCCCCTGAATATTCTCTTCTCCAGTATAACGCTTATAACCTCTCCTGGGGGTAGTTTCCAGCCTTGCCTTCTCATCTTGGTTCCCGGAATCATGCACTCTTGATAGGTCCCCAGGGTTTTTGTCAAATGTCCAGGCTGTAGTAGCGAGGTCCAGGTCTGCCCCTGCCAAGCTGGCAGAATCAGAATCGTCAGTTCCCTCCGAGCTTCCTTCTCCTTCTCTTTCAGGGTCTGTCCAATATTTCTCAGGAACGGATGGACAAGCACTATGTCGTCTTCTGGTGTTCCTCTCTCTCTCTTCCTTTTCAGAGAGAATAGTCTCCAAGTACTTCCGCAGGACACTGGCGCAATCGGTTCTGAAATTATATCTAGTGTTCTCGGTGCGATTGTCTGAAATATCTCTGCGACTTTCTCCCCCCTCAGTGCATAGTCCGGCTTTCTCGCCATCCGGCTGAGTGCATCTGCCTCCGTGTTCTGCTCTCCCGGGAGATGTTCCGTTTGTATCGTAATGTCCAGGCTGTTCAGTTTCTTCAACAATTCTCTCAGTGTTGGAATGTGCGATGGCGCTCCCTTCTTCTTCTGTATTGTCCATCTCGTGGACATATTGTCTGTCTTCAGACGAATCTGGTCTATCTTTTGTTGTTGCAGCCACGCTCCCTTTCTCTCTAGTGTCCTCAACACTGCTCTGAACTCCTTCTCGTTGGTTGCTAACGCACTCTCCCGGGGTGTCCAACTTCCGTAAACAAATATTCTCTCCTTTTTGTTCTCCCTCGGGATTGTTAATACTGCACCCCAACCCAGCTCTGACGAATCCGTTGTTAGATCTGCTGATCTGATCCTTCTCTTCAGACTCCTAGGCCTGTTCTCTTTCAGGGTTTTCCTCCAGTGTGTTAATTCTTCCAGTATCATTGGGCTGACTGTCACCGTTCCCTTCCAGCCTCCGCAGGCTATTGCCTGCCTCAGCACGTATTGCATGCGCTTCATCCACAAGCTCGCTAGTGGGTGTTGTAACCTCACAAAATTCAGTCTCCCGAGGAGTGCTGCAAGATCTTTTGTCCTTTGTCTCTTCCTTTCCTTTGCATATCCAATCCAGGTTTGCACATCCTCCATCAGCAGCTCTCTCTTCCTCTCCTGGAGTGTCACTTCCATCTTCTCTGAGTTCCATATCCATCCCAGAAACTCTACACTCCTTGTGGGTTACAAGTTCAATTTCTCTTCTGAATGCGTCCATCCCAGACTCCTCAGGAACTGGGCTATCTCCTGTGAGATCAATCTCAATGCATCCCTGTCTGGGTGTATAAGGAGAATGTCGTCCAGATATATTACTAGCTGCACTTTCCACTTTTCTCTGATATATGACTCCGCCCGTCTCATTATTTTCGTGAAAACTCTGGGCGCGTCCTTTGCCCCAAATGGCATCCCATTGTTAGCATAGCATTGACTTTGAAAGCTGAAGCACAGATAGGGACTGAATTGCTCGTCCACTTTGACATGTTGGTATACACTCGATATGTCCCGAGTGGTCATCCAGTCGTTCTTCTCCAGGAGTTCCACCACTATCTCCTGGGAATCCATCTTGAAGTGTTTTCCCTGCACTTCCTCGTTTAGCGCCCTGCAATCTAGTATCTTTCTCCACTTTCCGTTCTTCTTTATCACCATGAATGTCGGATTGAACCACTTCACCTCCGACTCCTGTATGGGCTTCACCACTCCGTCCTTCAATTCCTCCTCCAAGAGGGATAAATAATTGTTTGTCATCTCCGTTGTTTCCCGAAATTCTTGTCTGTGTTTTCTCTCCTCGAGTGAGATTGGGGACTGGGGACTTTTCCATCGAGCTCTTATTCCACGGCTCACTTGTTTGTCTCCCCCAATCTTCTTCCACTTGCTCAGCCTGTTCATTAATCTCCCCGGAAGTGGTTCCTTCGGTGGTCCACTCTCCATACTCCTCCTCACTTCTGGGATCCTGCGGACATAATGGATCTGTGTATTCCATTCTCCTTCGAGAGAATCGAATATAGCAGTCCTCGAGCTCCCCTCCCGTGCACTCCCAATTGGGTGCTCGATAACAATCCCAGAAGCTCTCAAGACTCCCTTCTCTTCCTCCTTCTCGGATTTCCGATCGTTCTTCTGTCTTGTCCTGTGGGGATATTCGGAGTCTCCTTCTGTACACTCTCTCCATGTTCCCATCTCATGGTATCTCGAGGAACGTTGATTTATCCTCTTCTCTCGATCGACCGGGCCCAGTGCCTCTTCGATATTCTCGCAAACTCTCACGGGTTCCATTCTTGAATCTATCTCTCGATTGAATGATATTCCTTGAAGTATTATCACTCCTTCGTAATTCGACAGCTTTCTATCGATCTCTGTCTTGCGGGAAAGCGCGGCTCTCTCTTCTCTCTCTAGTTTCTCTCCTCTCTCCCTCTCTATTCCTGCGACCATTTGGTGGCCCCAACTGTTGATTCCATAGCTCTCCCTCCTTGAGTCCATTGTGCGGCTGGAGGCAATGGTCCAGTGATTGGAACTGGCCTCACAGCAATGGATTGGACGAACTGTGCTTGAGACTGGGGTGTTCTCCTCTTTCCCCTGAAATCTGTGAAGCTCCTTCCGTATACCCTTCTCTGGAGCTGTCTATATACGAATCCCTGGGGGCTCCTACCCGAACTGTATCTTCTCGGGGGTCCATTTCTGGACGTTGCAGGCCCGTAACCTGTTGTGGAGTCGGGAGATGTACCGTGTACTGTTGCATCTCCCTCTGAGCGAAAAAGACTGGTACTCTCTACCAGTTTTTTCAGGTTCTCTGGCACCTCTTTGGACATTCCTCCTTCCAGAAAGCCTTTCGCGCTTTCCAAACCCGATTGGGGAATCACCTTTAGCAGGTTAAATCTGTTGATATAGTCAGCGATAAGCGAATAGGGTCAAAACAATCCTCTCAGTCGTTCCTTCTCCTCTTCCATGACGTGCACATTCTCTTGTTCCTTCACTGTTAGTAATGCAATTGATTTGGCTGCTTCAAAGCCCGATTCTTGAGCAGGCTGGAGGAGTTCAGCTGCTCGGCTCGCTTCTGGTGTGTCTTTTCTCCCCTTTGCTGTGATGGCTGTTCTGGCTTGCGCATTCCAATTTGTGTATGTGTGTCCTGTAAAAAACTCCTTCTCATTCTCTGGGATGAATGTATTCAATATGTCATCACTCATTCTTATCGAGCCAGCTTTACAAAACTCAATGAACTTCCTCAACTCGCTCGCTTGTCTCCGTGGTGTCAACCACTCCCTGGGAAAAATTCTTGTAAAGTCTTCTGTTCCTTCTTTCTCTCGCAGCGCTCCCAGCTCTTCAGAATCCCATTCGCTATCTTCTTCATCTTCCCGTCTCATCACTCGACTATATGTAC
Source organism: Monocercomonoides exilis (assembly GCF_001643675.1). Lineage (NCBI taxonomy): Eukaryota > Preaxostyla > Oxymonadida > Polymastigidae > Monocercomonoides > Monocercomonoides exilis. Next base: position 276,734 of record NW_027150570.1, read on the forward strand.
GACGTAATCTCTCACGCTTTCCTTGTTTCCTTCTTGCGATCAGATCACTAAAATTTGCATCCGACTCCGACTCGCTCGATCTCGATCTGCTTCTTCTCCTAGCTCGTTCCCTCTTCACTTTCCTCGTTGGCAGCAACTCCGTAGCTCCGGATTGCATTGGCCATGTTTGGCTTCTCGGAAGTTCTTGGATCATTCTAACTTCTCTCAGAAGTTTATGTGCAAGATCAAATTCCTTTTCCTCGAAGTCTCTGTTTGATAATCCATTTGGTGCTTGTTCCATTTCTAATGCGGACAATGGTATCAAAAACAAGTTTGAGTATTTGCAGAGTTTGATCTCATACAACCCATTAATTATAAACAATATAAATAATCATGGGGCAAACCTGCTTCTTGAATTTCAATATCTGCAGCAATGCGAATTAGCCAAAAATTCATGAGTGATTATTTTTATTATCATGTTTTTTCTGAAATAGTCTTAAATCAAAAACATCCTTTTTTGTATTTGTGTATTGCACAGAAAAGTGTAAAAACCATTTGAATATATTTCTGGATGGAAATCTTTTCTTGTCTCTGATTTTTCAGTCAAAAGAAACATCAAATATTTTATTGATAATATTCTTTTTTTTGATAGACTAATCTCTAAAGTATTTTCTTTTCGAAAAAAGTTAAGATTTTAAAAAATAATAACTATCGTTGAATTGGAGCAAAGGATTAATAAAAAAAACTTTTCAGATACAGTAGATTAATTCACTTGAAATGGAAAAATTGAAAATACAGGCAGAAAAAATTGGACACAATCGTATCTGTTTTTACACATCTTTTTGAAACAATATCAGTTTGTAATTATGTGTGATGTTGCAATATACAGGAAATTAATAAATGAATGAATTAATGAAGTATTTTTTGGTCAAATTTTTAATTTTAGAAAATATTCGTGAATTCTAATTTTTCGAAGGCGACAACAATGTTCATTGTCTTTTTACGATATATAGACTTATTTGCACACGTTTTTGAGATATGGTTAAAATGAGTTTTTTTTCAAAAAATCGATTTTTCTATGTAAAATTCAATATGATAATTATAAAACGTGATAATAAAATATTTTTCTCTATCATTTTTTGCAATGGAAAATGAATGGAGAAAAATCAAAAAATGTCTATACACAAAAATATGTGACTATTTCCGATGAAGATTATATTCGATGTGAGAATATATGGCATATGGGACAAAATTTGTTGTTTTATGATTTTTGTTCCACACAGTTCTTTCAAAGATTTTTTTTCAATTTTTTAAATTTCAATATGAAATATTGCACGATAATGCAGAATAATTATCATTCGATTGTAGAAAATGTTTGGGACAAATCTTTGAATTTTTCATAAAAAAAAACATTTGCAGCATAGGTCTAAATTGTACCAGTAGTGAATTTGACATTTTTTATGAAATTTCGATATATTATTGATTGTCATAATTAATTAACACTGTATTATCGAAAAAATTTCAAAAATCTTAACTTCAAAAAGTTAACAAAAATTATTGATCAAACCCACAAATATATTTGTGTATTTTTCATTTCGTATTTTATGAACGTTTTGTGACAATAAAATTCTTAATAACCAAATTTATGTTCACATGATATTAATTCCTACGTATTTCATATATTTATTTTCATCAACTTGCTTCTTATAAGTTGTGATCAAATTATGTTCGAAGAACAATGCGTATTTGATAATTGGAAGTTTTTGAAGAGAGAGGATCTCTAAGTTTAGAAAATTCATATATTAGGTGTGAATGGAGTGGATCGAAGACAACAGGAGAAAGCGACTCGTTCACTGATGGGATATCGAGTGGAGGGGCTATTTTCATGCACAACAAGGGAAATAGAGAATTTTCAGTTTTTCATTGCACTTTCAGCAACTGCAATGCCCATTTTGCAGGATGAGGAATTAATTGCTTCAATATTTCATCAGTTGACATTGCAAATAACACATTCGATTCATGCACTGTTCGAACATGGATTGGAGGAGGGACATGTGTTTACACGATTTCAACATGTGTTCTGATCAGCAGATGTGAATTCCAGAATTGAAAAGCAAATGGCTATGGAGGAGGACTTCTTTTTGAATCTTTTCAGGTTTCGGGAATAGGATGCATTCCAACAGAAAATGGAGAAGGGGAGAGCGCGTGTGTGTTTGACTGCAGTTTCACTTCATGCTCGGTTACTGGAAATGATGGTGGAGGAATGCGTTGTGCAAACATTCCAATCACGCAATTTAAAATGTGCAGTGTTCAATTTATTTCATGTTCAGCATTAAGAGAGGGAGGAGGATTGGAGTTATATCCATACAGACAACCATCACGAAATGATGTTATTAATTGTTATTTTTTGTTCTATCATAAAGGCAAATGAAGAAATGCAGCCAATCCAAATGGGCACGATATGATATACTTAGATAATTAAAATTTATATTTGGATTCTGGGAATCCGTTCCATGAATGTTACACAACAAAAACAGATGATCAGAGAGTGTGCCATGGATATATTGAATCGAGTTCAACAAGTTGGACATTTCAGCACACAGAAAAGTGGGATTGGCTGAATGAAGGGATGAAAGACAGGTGTGACGGAGCGAGTGAAAATGAAACAAACAATCTGTGTGGGATGAACGAGTCTGCGCCGTTCAAGACAGTGGGGCATGCAGTGGTGTCGAGCATGGGGAAGCTGATCACTTTGATCACAGAACAGGGTGGGAGGCAAGGGAGTGAAGAGAAGACAATAAGTGTTGGGGAAAAGAAGATTTCTGTTGTTGGGAGAGGGAAAGAAGTGAGTGAAATTGGGACAAGTGCACTTTCTTCGCCTGCAACTACTCTGTTCAGCATATCTTCTGGTTAACTGGAGGTGGGGCATGTGGGGATCGACCACAACTCGATGAGAAGTCCATCGCCGAGTGTGTTTGTGGTGTCTGATGGAAGCGGATCACTTTCATTGGAAGATGTGCTGATCAGTTCTTCCACAACAGGAGGGAGAGGAATCTCATCGTCTGTGTTTGAAGTGGCTCTGAAGCAATTAAAGATGGTTGATGTTGAGATAAAAAATATGAAAATGAGCCAATCGTTATTTGCAGAACCACATTTGGTAGGATTTAAATTTGGAGAAAGTGTTTTGGCGAATGTGACGATTCGAAATGTGAGTCGAACAGGTTAAGATAGTGTTGTGATGTCAAAGACAGAGAAGGGAGGAGAAACATTTGTGTGGTGGAATACAACGATGGAAGGATGTGAGTGCGCGAATGGGAATGGAGGAGCGATGAAGATTGAGTTGGCGCCTTCAACAAGCAAAGCTCAAATTGGAACATCCACGTCGCAAGATGGAGCGAAATTGAATCTTGTGGATGAATTTTACAAAATATGAATAAAAACTTAATTCAAATTGATGTAATATTCCATTTGTAATTCAATGCATTCTTCTCAAAATTTGCAATTCGAATATTTAAAGAAAATTGAAAACAATATTCTCATTTGTTCTTTTCTTTAAAAAGAAGTTGATATGAAAAAAACAACAAAACAATAAATGCAGTGAATAATTAAAACATAGCTCAAATACATCGCAAAACACAAAATGAAAAATACACAAATATATTTGTGGGTTTGATCAATAATTTTTGTTAACTTTTTGAAGTTAAGATTTTTGAAATTTTTTCGATAATACAGTGTTAATTAAATATGACAATCAATAATATATCGAAATTTCATAAAAAATGTCAAATTCACTACTGGTACAATTTAGACCTATGCTGCAAATGTTTTATTTTCAAATAAATCAAAAATTTCATATTTTGCTCAAATTTTTATTTTCATTCAACAAACTTCTCTAATATGGTATCTATTTCTGGATAATGCTCTTTCATCCATTCTAAAGAAGATTTGTGAGTAAAAACATAAATTTGAGCATAATGTTAAATTTTTGATTTATTTGAAAATAAAACATTTGCGACTTTTCAAAAAGAATTACCCATATTACTGGTGATTATTTTTGAAATCATAACATTTTTCGGTTTGTTGATTTTTCAAATGTTTTATTTTTTTGGATTATTAAAAGGCAAGAGGCTTCTTTAGGGTTCCCAAATTTTTTCGTTTTATAGATTAATAGAAAGCAAAACAAAGCAAAACAAAACAAAACAAAACAAACAAAAAAAAAAAAAAAAAAAAAAAAAAAAAAAAAAAAAAAAAAAAAAAAAAAAAAAAAAAAAAAAAATTCAATGTTAAGATAATTTGAATGAATCATGTAAATAATAACCAATTTATCAACACCAAAAAGATTGAATCGTTTTTTCATTCAAATCTACAGTTTTACGAGACTTTTTTTGAACTTCATAAAAATACAAAAATTGAGCTATTATCAACCCTGACATTCCAAATAGCCCAAATAAACAAATGTCTGATCCTTTTTGAAATAATTCTTTCGTTCGAGTTTTGATCAAAAATACTGTCTCAATGGGATTTTGAAAAAATGAGCTTAAACTGAAAATACACGTTGTTTGTGATGTTGTTATTGCAGAAACATATTTTAAACAAAAATCCCATTGAGATTAAATTTTTGATCAAAACTCGAACGAAAGAATGATTTCAAAAAGGATCAGTTAAATTTTAAAACCTTAATATGTCTTTTTATTGTTATTTCATTAATTTTACAAAAAAATTATTCAAAATTTCAATTTGAGGACAGTTGTTTTTGAGAAAGAAAACCCCAAAAAGTTAAATGATAAAAAAAACATATTATCATCACCAAAGAGTGTTGATGAAAGTTCACTCTTAAACATTTAGCTTTTTCATAAAGCTAATTTTTAATTTTTAGGCACCCTAAAAGTTGCCTTATGCCAATTTTTGGTCAAAAAATGGAGATGAAAAATAAAATATAATAAAAATTTTTATTAAATTTGCTTTTGTTGCAAAATTTGAAAAATGATTCAAAATTTCACTTTGATGAAATTCAGACGTGCAAAGCGAACAATATCTCATTTTATCAAATATTCACAAAATAATCAGAAATATTCAACGATAATTCATTTCCCCAAATTGGTCTTTTCAAAACATCTAAAGTTTTATGAAAACTCTCAACGCAATCTTCATATCCTTCTTCTTCCATCTTTTCAAATATCTTCCTTTTGGAAGCCTTTTTTCTCTCTTTTCCAGCTTTGCGAAACGTCTTTTCTTTCAATCTTTTTGATACATTCAAAAAGAAATCCAAGCAACCACAAACAGTATAACCTTTCAAAGTCGATCGTTTCATTTCGTCAATAAATAACTTTATGGTTTCTTCGTTCACAAATGCATCAATTTCCACATTTCTCTTTTTTGCTGCTTCTCTTATGGAATGAATGCATTTAGTATGAATTTCATTGTGATTATCTCTTGATGCTTGAAACATCTGAACAATGCTTCCGATAAGTCCAATAAATTCCTCATTCCATGATCTGCATGAGTGAAAGAAATCAAAAAATACATAGATCCATCTCCTGATTATAGTCACTTCTATTCTTTCATTCTCTTCTTTTTTTCTTTTCCAATCCACACATTTCATAAGCTCTTCCAATTCTCTTGTTGCTTCTCCGACAAAATGCAGCTCATTCACTATCACTTCTTCCAAGCTTTTGTCCCAATAAAATCGATTCATCAAAAATTGCAAAGCAGACTGATAGGCAAGTTGAGTGAGGTTGCGATGCTCCTGATGATATTTGATAATTTCTGTTATTTCCTTAAAATACACATCTTCATCTTCCTGATAAAAATAAGAAAAATATCAATAATATCAAAAACAAAATAGAAATGCTCAGACGTAATATTTATTAACGCTCAAAGCTAACAAAGCAATTTCCACCTCTTTTTGAGTTTCCTCATTTTCCTCCTTCTTCAACGCAGCTTTAAGAAGACAGGGCACACACGCACAAGGCAGTACTGAAATAGTTCTGTCTTTTAACAATGCATAACATTCACAGAGATCAACCAGGAACTTTTCGTTCATTTCTTCTTTTTTCTTTTCTTCTTCAATAATCATATCTCCCATTCTTTTGACCAATAATGACTCATCAAAAGAATATAACAAAAAGCATTTAAATTTCTTTATACAACACACTTGCTTCAATAGCATAGCTGCATTTTTAAATGATAATTTCTTTTTTTCTATCATATCATCAATTTTATTGAACAGCTCTTTCGTGAAAACATGTCTGAATGCTTCCTTATTCATTTCCTTAATCAATGCATTTAATTCTTCGATTTTGTGTTTCTTATCATCTTCATTGCAATGCTCCACCTCGAAAAATAATCCTTCAAAAAATAAATCAATAAATAATGCAAACAAACAAGAATTCAATTGACTCGACAGCTGCACACTAATGACCTTTTTGGAATTTTCTGTTTTCTGCATTTTCAAAAATATATTGCATTCGGAAAATAATGATATTTTAATCATTAATTTTGGATTTTCATAAGTTTGGACAGATGAAATATAAGAAAAATTGAATCTCTAAATTGTCATATAAATGTGTGTGATCACACCCTCATTATTTGCATTAGTATTTTTGATTTGTTATTTTGAAAAGAGATAACGCTAAATATTCTTGGGATCGTTGTTATGGAATTAATGATCGAAAAGAGTTATTTGAGCGGAAAATTTCATTAATAAAACGATATTAAGATGAATGAAATTTTCCAATTGAATAAGAAATATCATTTTTTGTGGTGGAAACAGACAACGGAGGGATGAATCGATTTTGTAATTCTTCAAACAAAATTTTGCAATTAGATGACCAAAGAAACGCAAAATTTTATTTTTTAATATGCAAATATCAGCATGCATGTATTTCATATTTCTCTATATATTGTGAAGGTATTTCTATCTGAAACCTTTTCAAAGAATAGAACTTGAGGTATTGTTGAAATGACCAATCTCCTCATTTCAGAACAAGACGATGAGAATAGAGCTGATAGTATCACCTAAATTGGAGTGAGCAGTTTTTATTTTTGTCACCTCACCCTCGTCTTTGGACAATATCGTCAAAGCATTATTCACTGGAACAGAGGATGAGGTTGTAATGTGCAGAATATCTTCATATAGAATTTATTCGATATTTTTGATTCCCTGAAGATCTTCTTCTTCATCTTTAACTTCTTGTTCTTCGAATAACTTCCAAATCAATCATTCTGGCACATTTCACAAAAAAATTGAGCACTTTCAGAGCAAACAGCAGATTTAACAGAAGGAAATAGCTTTGCAACGTTAAAGAAACAAAAGAAAATAAAAAAGAAAAATACAAAGAAGAAGAAGAAGAAGAAAGCAATCATTCCTAAAAAAACAACGCTTTCAAGCGTCCAGTTCTGAAGCAATCCACAGCATTTTCAGAGGAAAACAGCACTTTTCAAGGAAGCAATTGGAGATGTTTGCAATCCGGAAAAACTCTAGACTTGGTGGGTTTTTTGTTTTTGACGTGACACATTTTGCGAGCGAATTGCACTTTAACATGTCAAAAGAATAAGGACAGACACAAAACTGACTGAAGAAATGCTATTTGTGTTTTTACAGCTCTTTCTTCAGAAATGTTGGGATCAATTCAAAAAGAGCTGAAAGAAAAGTTTTCTGATGCTGTTTTGATTTTGTCGTTGAATGTGATTTTAACTGGGGTACAGGAAGGATATTGCGGAGATATTTCAAGGTGTGGATGAAAATGGAGGGAGATAATAAATAAAAGGAAGAAGAAAAAGTGAATATTATTGAAATGTTTTTCATTTTTAATTCACTTATTTTTTCTATTCTTTTTTTCTTTCTTATTAAAATCGATATTTATTCAATTTTTTAATTCATCAATTTCTGTTTTCCGGTTTTCATGTTCCTTATTAGCTTCAATATTATTATTACGATTTAATTTATATATCTTCTCAGCTTTTCCTAATTCTGAGCGTTCCATGAAGTTATCCACAGGCCATCTTTCTCTTTCACATTTCGCTTATCAAAAACGAAAATTTGAAAATGCCAGAAACTTCGAAGAAAACGTTGGAATCGAAGGATCCGTTTCCTCCTTCTCCTTCTCCTTCTCCTTCTTCTCCTTCTCCTTTTCCTCTTTCTCCTTCTCCTTCTTCTCCTTCTCCTTTTCCTCTTTCTCCTTCTTCTCCTTCTCCTCTTCTTCTTCCACTGATTCATCAAATTTTTGTATTCCATCATCATCAATTTCTCATATTCTTCTTTTCAAATTCAACAGAGTGAAGTCAGAGAAATTGTTTTGTTGATTTAGCAGCTGCTGATGGTATTTTCTGACTTCGTCCCAATAACGATTTCGCTTTTGTTATCCTTCAACTAAATCGTTTTCTCATTCAAAGAGAACACAAACTGTTATATTTTGATACGTTTCACAAGATCATTCAGATGAGCTTTTTTTCAGAATTACACGATGTTTGCAGAATGACATTTGTTGATATTCTTCTCCAACAAGATTCCTCCATTTCCATTGCCTTCTTTGCATTATCTGCAAGTGCAAGAGACAGGAAAAAAAGGAAGAAGCAAGAAAAACGAAAAGCATTCATATCTCATTAATTTCATTCAGTCTGTTCATTTTCATCTTCTATTTCAACTTTTTCGTTTCATTCTACCTCATTTTCACGCTTTTACTCACATATTCATGCATTATCTATCTTCATTTCAATGATTGTGATCTTTCTTTTCCTCTTCATTCTATTTCGACAAGGAAGGCAACATGTTACTCTTATTAATTGGATTTCTGTCTCTTTCAGACAATGAATGGGATGAAAGTGAAGGGCAATGAAACAAAAAATTGGATGAACAACAAAAAAAAGATTTCTGTTTAAAAGAGAAAGAAGAAAGTTAAAGAAAGAGTGAGAGAGAATTCATTTATGATTGAATTACTTTATTAGAGAATTTGATGAAAAAGAAAATAAAAATAAAAATAAAATAAAAATTTTTCTATTATTTTCTTTATCATTTAGTGAAATGAATAAAAATGAAAAAGATAGTTTTTGTGTTACAGAATAAAAAACATCTCATTTCCTCAAGCGTTCACAAAATAATCAGAAATATCCGACGAAATTGAATAATAATATTTTTGTTGAAGAAAATCAATTATTTCTTTAAAACTTGCAATGGCATCTTCATATCCTTCTTCTTCCATCTTTTTAAACACTTTTCTTTTCGCTTCCTTTCTTTCCTCTTCTTTCTTTTCATCTTCCTTCTCTTCTTTCAATCTTTTTGAAAGTTTCAAAAAGAAATTCAAACAATTCCACATAATATCTTCATCCAAAGTGAATTGCTTCATTTCCTCAAAAAAGAGATCGACAATACCTTCCTTCACCAAAGCATCAATTTCCACAGCTGTGTTTTTCGCTGCTCTTCCAAATGTTATGAGGCATTCATCGCGAAGGTCTGGGTAATTATCCTTTGCTGCTAGAAATAATTTCAAGATGCCCCCTAAAAGCCCAACAAGTTCTGCGTTCCACAATTTGAACGAATCAAAATATTCCTCCAATGTGTTGATCCATCTCCAGATTATAAGCACTTCTTTCGATTCTTTTCCTCTTCTTTCCTCTTCTTTCTTTCTCTTCCAATCAACACATCTTGTCAGCTCTTCAAGTTCTCTTGCTGCTTCTCTTCCAAAATGCAGTTCATTCGCAATAACTTCTTCCATGTTTCCGTCAATGTTCATTCGGAAAATCAAAAACTGCCAAGCAGACTGATAGGCAAGCTGTGTCAAATTGTGATGCTCTTGATGATATTTGATGATTTCTTTGAGTTCACTCAAATACAGTTTTTGCCTCAAAAACTTATTAGAAATAAGAAAAATTAGAAAAATAAGAAAAACATGCAAAAATATAAAAAAGGAAATAGAAATACTCAAACTTTATATACGCAAATGTAACGTAATGCTAATAAAGCCATTTCCACTTCCTTCTGAGCCTCATCGTTTTCCTCCTTCTTCAACGCAGCTTTCAGAAGACGAGGCACACAAATAGAAAGCATTTCCGAAGTGAAGTTGTAACTGAGAAAAAAATAGCATTCGCAAAGGTCAACAAGAAGATTATCATTCTTTTCCTCTTTTTTCCCATTTTTATCAATTATCATCTTTTCAAATCTTCCGCTCAGCGAAGAAGCATCAAAGTGAATGTTCCATACATTTTTCAATCCTTTCCAATATCCAATGTATTTCAACAATAGAATGGCATTCTCCAAAGCCAGTTTCTTTTCTTCAATCATTTCATGAATTTTGTTGAATATTTGAACACCAAAAATAAGATTAGAGCCAAATTTATTCATTTCTTCAACTATTTCATTCATTTCTTCAATTTTCTGTTTCTGCTCAGCGTCGGTGCATTGTTCCAACTGTGAGAGTTTCTCTTTAATAATGTTCAAAAAAGAAAAAAATAAAAACAATAAACAATCATCTGTTCATTCAACCATTCATTTCTTATAATTTCTGGCATACCCAGAAACGTTTGTTCATCTGAATGTCTCTGTGAAATCACAAAATAAACCCAAAACAATTATTAAATTCATTTTCGAAATATTCGTGTTTTGTTCAAATAAAAAGAATTAAAAACGCAAAGTCAAATATCTAATAAAATGCAGGATTCGAAACATCTTTTTCCATCAATGATTTTTGCCTCAAAACAAGCAAATCTTTGAAGCAAAATGATCTATTTTAAGTAAAGAAATAAGGGTTCACAACCCATAATTTTATAAGAAAAGATTTTTGATTGATGATTTGCTGCAGCCAGAGCATGCTTGAGCTGCTTAGGTTTACTTCCATAGATGCAACCATGCAAGTTATAGCACTGCAGAAGGGCAATAATTTTGCATGCAGATGGAGGAGTGAGTGGCTGTTTGCATCGATTGTTTGCGAAAAGTGAATTGATGGAGAAAAATTGCATGAAATACGAACATGGCTATATATCGCAAAATACATGATGCAACATCTGCTGCAATATTTTGAAAGAGAAAAACTCAAGAAAGATACAAAATGAGCGAGCAGAATATTAGAAAGATTGAATTGAACCGCTTGTTCATTTCAGGGAAGTGGAGTGTACTTGGCATATCATTTGAGCAGGATTTGTTTAGCATGGTTTTGTTTGGAGGTTGGCTTTGCGGAAAAGGAAAGGGAATTTAGTGGTTGGACAATGGAGGAAGCGAGTTGAACAAAACATCCAACAGGCCTTAACAACAAACGCATTGCCATTTACGCGAAACCCTTTGGAAAGTCATCATCAAAGACATGACGTTGAATTGGATTTTGAAAAGGAGATAATTTGGAGAATATGTGTTTTCATTTGGAATCATGGCCAACTTCACAATGGATTCTCTGCTATCGATGATGTTCTGTTCCATCCATTTATTGTCCAGTTGAATGCTTTTTTTAATGTAGCAAGAGGCAATCTTAGAGAACAAGAAAGCCAGCTGGATCGATAATTTTTTATTTATTGGAGATGGGAAAATAATTCGAGACCAAAAAGATGGTTTGATTTTTTTTTTTTTTTGCATTCATGTTTCTTTTAAGGTGTTCTTTCAATGAATACAAATTGATCATGCACAGAAATACCACAAAGAGAGAGAAGCCATTTTATCCTTTTTGAAAAGAGCCAGAAGTTTTGAGATTATTCTTGTTTGGATAGCATTCAACGATGGCATTCATGACTTCTGCCATCTGTTTTGTATGAACCATAGCCTGACAGTGCTTGACGTGAGCGTGAAAGAGAGAAAAAGCAGTTTATTTGGCTTATTTGTTGAGAGTGTTTGACAGAAGCGACTCTTTCATCAGAGCAGATGGGCTGGCTGGACATTCACTTTCAGTTTTTTTGTGATTTGTCATAACTTTTTGTCATTTCAGAAAACTGTTTGATAGAAACATCCAACTGGAAGATTTTTTTTGCAAGACTCGCAATTTTGATGAAATAAACAGAATTGGAATAAGATGTGAAAAGGATTTTAGAAACTTTAAATTGGAATCAAAAATTGGAGGATTTCCAAAAGGAGAAGTGAAAAAGGAGAGAAGATGCAGCAATGGACTGAAAAATAAGGAAAAATGATTGTGGAAAAGAAAAGTTACATTGAGGGGAAATGGAGGAAATAATAACAAAAAGAGAAGAAATAGTGAGAACCAAACAATTCTGGAGAGAGAGAGAGAGAGTCATTCCATTGGAGAAAGGAAGGAAGGAAGGAAGGAAGGAAGATAGATAGATAAACGAAGACTTGCTGTTGGAGAAGAACAACTGAAAGAGAGAAAAGGAGAAGAAGGATTGAGACACTCTTTGTTGGATGGCTGGTTCGCTCGACCTTCATGTGAATGGAATGTTTCATCTATTATTCCAGGTAAAGCAACAGATTGGAGTATATCATCTGTCATTGTCCACTCCAATGGTGCAAATGGAAATATTTTTTTTGGAAGAAAAGAAAGATTCAGCATTATTGTTGTTGAAGGGAGAACGAAAGGGAACTCAACAATTTCAGCTGATGCAAATGAACTCAAAAGCGGGTGAGAAGACAAAGCGATAAAAAAAGTGAATAAAAATAACATGTTCAGCTGAATCGACAGGAAAACGTTGCGAAAACTCATCAGTCGAAGATTTTACATGCATCAGCATCATTCCATCTGATAGCGCGCCAGTTGCGACAGAAACATTTCAATGGTCAATGATCGTTTCATGTCATGCACAATATGTTTTATATACAGCGTTGTTAATTTTGGTGATTTTTGTTTTGCCGAATATTCTACTGGAAATACTGCAGACTTCTTCTCATATGGCTCAACTTCATCACAAGCCACTCCAACAGAGAGAGAGAGAGAGAGAGAGAGAGAGATTTTATTCACAATATCTGCTCGTCTTCTTCATCATATTTTATTGCTGACAGCCGTATTTGGCAATCTTCTTCTGCATCGTCTTCGTCTTCTTCCTTCTTTGGTATTCGAAATGAGCGAATATTGAGTGAATGTGATTAAAATCCATTCTTTTTGAGCATTGCTCGAAAAGATATTGCTTTTGGAGATTCTTTTTTTGGAAAATGTTAATAACCTTTTACCCAACACAGATGAATGAAACAAGTAGAAGATGGCAAAAGATTAAAAAGGTTACACATGGAAGACTAGGAAATCAGCTAAACCGAAAAGAGAGACAAGTCTCTTTCACAGAAATGGATTTGGCACTTTCTTTTCATTGAGTGTTTTTTTGGAGAATTATTATCTTGTTCTGATGGAATAACCATTTGATTCACAATTCAATTTGTTGGAAATTTGAAACAGATGGCAGACATTGAATATCAGAAGACATTTGTTTCTTCAAAATCTTCTTCATCATCTTCATTGGCAATTCAATCAACTCTCTCACTCACTGATTTATCCTTCAACATTTCATCCATCTGTCAGTTCTGCTGCTGATTTTTCTTCAATGTTTATCTCTCTTGAAGCTCATCTCTTTCGACAAAAATCATCATTGTTCTTCTTCTTCATCACCATTTTTTTAAAAACGCATTTTGTTTCAAATTCTTCTTGAATAGCCATCAACAAACATGAAACGCTCCACAACTGATATTTCTTCGTTCTTCTTGTTCTTCTATCATCATCAACATTATCTTTGAAAAAAGCATGAGAGTTTCAAACAGAATTTCTTTTTCTTCTTCTTCTCCTTCTTCTTCTCCTCTTTCCAGTTGCACCTTCCCCATGAATAGGCGTTCTGCACGCAACTTTGATCACATCTTTGAAGAGATGCTTATCTCTCTCATTGTCTTTATGAGTAAGCACCCAGGCAGACCTCTCTTCAACATCGATGAATGGACACTGGTTGCAAAATGTGTCAAAGGAAAGCAAAAAATCCATTGGAATCAGCTGGGCTGTATTTCACAGCAGACAAATGTGAACAGCCGGTTGATGTTTTGTGATCAGCTGAAGAGAGTTGGATTCTTCGTATGTTTGAGAGAGAAACCATTCTTGATAGAACGCAGTGAGCAGGATTTGCTCCGAAATAATGAGTTTGATCTTAAATTATGGGTGGTTTAAGTGAAAAACTTCGCCCTCCCCAATGACGTGGAAAAAAGGGCGAGATGAAAAAACAAAACAATAACATTAAAAAAAAAATAATGCATTGTCCGCTCCACTTCACCACCTACTTCGCCTTTTGCCATGGTCTCGAAGACCAGAGGGCAGGGGGCATACCCCTCGGAGCTCCCTCCTGCAGGCTGTGCAGGGATCCGGTGAGGCGAAAGTTAAAAACGGAGCAGAAAGAAAAACCACTCTCGTTTTCACGAGGCGTGGAAAAGAAAACTGCGTGCACTCTGCTCTGCCTCCCGCTCTTCTACTGATCCAGCAGAGCAAATCCGCTCGCCACACGCTGTATGGACCAGTCTGACTCTTCTCTTTGCACTTCCTTGCCATGAATTAAAGGAGTAAGGTTCTTCTTAACGGTTTCACTAACTTTCCTGTTTATCAATACAGGTTATGGATGCACTTGATATCTCTGGACGGTTTCTATCTTTCTATCTCCCCTGCTATCTCGCCACTTTTTTCTCGTCCTATTCTTCACCACATGTTTCTCTCTCGTTCTCTCACCCAGCCGCTCTGAGTCTCTCCATCCGCGTTAGTATTATTTCGGAGCAAATCCTGCTCACTGCGTTCTATCAATTCGCAATAGAGCGAATATACGAACGCAAGGAGCAGGTTTGCTCCTCAATAATGAGTTTTGAAATCCCTCGTTCTCTTCTCTCCTCTGATCTTAAACCCTCATGCCTAGCACCTTGCCGTGCGGCGGATGAACAGAGGGACTGCGGATGAAGGTGCGGCCTCTATCCCTACTCCCTCCCCCTCTTGCGCTGTTTTCGGGGGGTTCTCGATCGGGTCTTCTGTACTTGAGCGGGCATGACAATTTGTCCTATGCTTCTCTCTCCGCGTTTCCCCCGATCGGTTTCGAGCTTCTTCTGCAAGGCAGTTTGTCTCTTCTCGGTTTATCCCCCACATAGGTCATTAGGAATATTTCTATGTCTTTCCCATCAATCTTAGTCTCTCTAAATAGATAAATAGAATCCAGCACTTTTCGAACTGTCTGATTAATCACTCCACTTGAGAGGTTCGTATTCGTTAGTGTTTCAATGAACTCCGCCATAATCCACTTTGCATCTTTGTTTGTGAGGGGGTCAGTGTCATCCATGCTCTCTCTATCTAGGAACTGCTTGAATCTTCGCAGCGCTCTCCTCGTATCTCTTTCGCTCTTTTGATTTCTAAGTATTGCTGCTGCTATCTCTTTTGCTCCAACGTGTTCTCCCCATGTTAAGAAGAGGTCTCTCCCCTGAATATTCTCTTCTCCAGTATAACGCTTATAACCTCTCCTGGGGGTAGTTTCCAGCCTTGCCTTCTCATCTTGGTTCCCGGAATCATGCACTCCTGAAAGGTCCCCAGGGTCCTTATCAAATGCCCAGGCTGCAGTAGCGGAGTCCAGGTCTGCCCCTGCCAAGCTGGCAGAATCAGAATCGTCAGTTCCCTCCGAGCTTCCTTCTCCTTCTCTTTCAGGGTCTGTCCAATATTTCTCAGGAACGGATGGACAAGCACTATGTCGTCTTCTGGTGTTCCTCTCTCTCTCTTCCTTTTCAGAGAGAATAGTCTCCAAGTACTTCCGCAGGACACTGGCGCAATCGGTTCTGAAATTATATCTAGTGTTCTCGGTGCGATTGTCTGAAATATCTCTGCGACTTTCTCCCCCCTCAGTGCATAGTCCGGCTTTCTCGCCATCCGGCTGAGTGCATCTGCCTCCGTGTTCTGCTCTCCCGGGAGATGTTCCGTTTGTATCGTAATGTCCAGGCTGTTCAGTTTCTTCAACAATTCTCTCAGTGTTGGAATGTGCGATGGCGCTCCCTTCTTCTTCTGTATTGTCCATCTCGTGGACATATTGTCTGTCTTCAGACGAATCTGGTCTATCTTTTGTTGTTGCAGCCACGCTCCCTTTCTCTCTAGTGTCCTCAACACTGCTCTGAACTCCTTCTCGTTGGTTGCTAACGCACTCTCCCGGGGTGTCCAACTTCCGTAAACAAATATTCTCTCCTTTTTGTTCTCCCTCGGGATTGTTAATACTGCACCCCAACCCAGCTCTGACGAATCCGTTGTTAGATCTGCTGATCTGATCCTTCTCTTCAGACTCCTAGGCCTGTTCTCTTTCAGGGTTTTCCTCCAGTGTGTTAATTCTTCCAGTATCATTGGGCTGACTGTCACCGTTCCCTTCCAGCCTCCGCAGGCTATTGCCTGCCTCAGCACGTATTGCATGCGCTTCATCCACAAGCTCGCTAGTGGGTGTTGTAACCTCACAAAATTCAGTCTCCCGAGGAGTGCTGCAAGATCTTTTGTCCTTTGTCTCTTCCTTTCCTTTGCATATCCAATCCAGGTTTGCACATCCTCCATCAGCAGCTCTCTCTTCCTCTCCTGGAGTGTCACTTCCATCTTCTCTGAGTTCCATATCCATCCCAGAAACTCTACACTCCTTGTGGGTTACAAGTTCAATTTCTCTTCTGAATGCGTCCATCCCAGACTCCTCAGGAACTGGGCTATCTCCTGTGAGATCAATCTCAATGCATCCCTGTCTGGGTGTATAAGGAGAATGTCGTCCAGATATATTACTAGCTGCACTTTCCACTTTTCTCTGATATATGACTCCGCCCGTCTCATTATTTTCGTGAAAACTCTGGGCGCGTCCTTTGCCCCAAATGGCATCCCATTGTTAGCATAGCATTGACTTTGAAAGCTGAAGCACAGATAGGGACTGAATTGCTCGTCCACTTTGACATGTTGGTATACACTCGATATGTCCCGAGTGGTCATCCAGTCGTTCTTCTCCAGGAGTTCCACCACTATCTCCTGGGAATCCATCTTGAAGTGTTTTCCCTGCACTTCCTCGTTTAGCGCCCTGCAATCTAGTATCTTTCTCCACTTTCCGTTCTTCTTTATCACCATGAATGTCGGATTGAACCACTTCACCTCCGACTCCTGTATGGGCTTCACCACTCCGTCCTTCAATTCCTCCTCCAAGAGGGATAAATAATTGTTCGTCATCTCCGTTTTCCCTCGAAACTCTTGTCTGTGTTTTATCTCCTCGAGTGAGATTGGGGACTGGGGACTTTTCCATCGAGCTCTTATTCCACGGCTCACTTGTTTGTCTCCCCCAATCTTCTTCCACTTGCTCAGCCTGTTCATTAATCTCCCCGGAAGTGGTTCCTTCGGTGGTCCACTCTCCATACTCCTCCTCACTTCTGGGATCCTGCGGACATAATGGATCTGTGTATTCCATTCTCCTTCGAGAGAATCGAATATAGCAGTCCTCGAGCTCCCCTCCCGTGCACTCCCAATTGGGTGCTCGATAACAATCCCAGAAGCTCTCAAGACTCTCTTCTCTTCCTCCTTCTCGGATTTCTGCTCGTTCTTCTGTTTTGTCTTGCGGGGATCTACGGAGTCTTTTTCTGTGTTCTCTTTCCGAATTTTCATCTAGTGATCTTCCGATGTTTCTTGTTCTATCGTCTTCTCACCATCTAGTGCAACAATCGCATTTCTGATATTCTCACGATATTACTCGGACTCTGTCTTTTTATCCATCTCTCGATTGAATGGGATTCCTTGCCGCATTGTCACTCCCTCGGGATTCGATAGCATTCCGTTTATCTCTGTCTCGCTGTAAAGCGCGACTCTCTCTTCTTTCTCTGTCTCACAACACAATGCGGCTTAATTCCCCCTCGCTTCTTCAAGGCCCATTGGCACGATCCCGTAGCTGTTCCAGTTGTTGATCCTCCCTGTATCCTCGGGGGAGCTGGGAGAAGGGGAACTGTGATCGAGGCCACTCTCCCAGCTGATGCTGGTGCATACTGTGTGGTAGGGCTTGTGTTGACCTTATTCTTTCTTTGAAATTCGTGAAGCTCCCATCGAAGCCACGCTTTTGGAGCTGTCTGAAAACGAAGCCTTGAGCGTTCCTGCCTATTCTGTTCCTCCATGCGCGTCCACTCCTGGCTGGGACAAGGCTGAAGGCTGTGGGAGAAGCGGGGGATGCTCCGTTCCCTGGAACATCCCACTCTGGACGAAAAAAGCTTGTGCTCTCCACCAACCTCCTCAGGCTCTCTGGGACGTCCTTGGACGTTCCCCCTTCAAGGAAGCACTTCACATTCTCCCAGTTTGACTGGGGTATAACTTTTAGAAGATTAATCCGGCTGATACAGTCTGCAATCAGGGCATATGAACAAAAGAGTCCCCTCAATCGCTCCTTCTCTTCTTCCTCTAAATGTGTCTTCCTCAATTCTCTTGTTGTAAGGGCGGCGATCACCTTGGCAGCTTCAAACCCCGATTTGAGAGCGGGTTGGAGCAATTCAATGACTCGAACAGCTTCTGGTGAGTCCTTCCTTCCTTTAGCCATAACCCCCGTCACGGCCAAGGAATTCCAGCTCGCATCCGTATGTCCGGTGAAATAATTCTTTTCGATCTCTGGAATAAACGTATTTTATATATCATCGTTTATCTTTATTTATCCAGCCTTGCAAAAATCCATGAATTTTCTCAACCCGCCCGCCTGCCTCCGGGGCGTCAGTCATTCGTATGGGAAAATTCCCACAAAGTCCATTGATCCCTCTTCATCATCCCGCTCTTCTGTCCCTTCAAATTCACTATCGCTGTCCTCTTCGTCTTTCAACTTCTTCATTTGACAAAGTGTGCGACAGCCCCTCAACGGCTGTCTGTGTTTCTTCTTCGTGATCAAATCTGAAAAATCTGATTCCGACTCCGACTTGCTCGATCTCGACTGGGATCTTATTCTTCATCGCTCTCTCTTCTCGTTCTTCATTGGTATCATCATCGCAGCTCCGGACTGAGTTGAACATGTTTGGATCCAAGCGAATTCTTCTATCACATTTTCCACTCTCTCAGTCTTTGCTCAAGATGAATATCCTTTCACTCTCCATCTTTGTTTGATAGTCTAACAGGTTCTTGTTGCATTTTCGGTGCGGACAATGGTGTCAAAAACGAGTTTGAGTATTTGCGAAGTTTGATCTCAAACTACTCATAAATTTTTAACATTATTAATAATCAAGGAGCAAACCTGCTCCCTGCGTTTGTTGATTCGCTCTATTGCGAATTGATAGAACACAGTGATACAGACTTTCTCCGAGATAATAAAAACGCAGATGGAGAGACGATGAGCGACTGTGTGCGAATGAAAGCGACATGCCAGTGAGAAGATGACGAGAAAAAAAGGGAGAGATTTTCACGGGAAGAAAGAAAGATCAACCGCCCGATGTCACAAGTGTGTACAGATAACCTGGATAAAGAAACATGGGACGAAGAAACAGTTTAAATATGATCCCACTCCTTTAATCGTTGTTGAATATGTTGCAAAGAGAAGAATAAAATTTCATATATGCAGTGAGTGGTGTTTTGGGGTTGCTCCGCTGATGGAGCAGAAGAGCGTGAGGCAGAGCGCTGCACAAGCAGTTTTCTTTTCCACGCCTCGCGAAAGCGAGAGTGGTTTTTCTTTCAGCTCCAAACAGAACTCTCTCCCCACAGGATCCCTGCACGATCTGTGGGAGACAGCTCCGAGGGGCAATGTCTTCTGCCCTCTGGTCTTCGTAACCAAGGCAAAAAGGCGAAGTCGGTGGTGAAGTGAAGCGGACAATGCATTATTTCATTTAACAATTTAAACATTATTGCAAAATTTTTTCATCTCGCCCTTTTTTCCACGTCATATTTGGGAGGGCGAAGTTCTCACTTAAACCGCCCATATATCGTGAACAATACTCAGTGTCTCGGAGAAAACCTGCTTTGTTTCTGCGGTCTATCTCAAAAAACATTGAAAGCAGAGAATCCATTGTGAAACTTATCATGGTATCAGATGAAAACATATATTCTCCAAATTTACAAAAAAATACACTCCTTTTTAAAGTCTTAAACACTGCCAAGTCTTTGCTGATAGCTTTCCAACAGCCTTCGCGTGAAATGCAAATGCGATTGTTATTTAGGCCTGTTGAATGTTTTGAACAACATACTTCCTCAATTGTCCAATATCGAATTCCATTTTCTTTTCCACGAAACCAACCTTCCCCCAAAAATCACGCAAAGCAAGTCATGCGCAAAAGATATGCCAAGTGCACTGCAATTCCCTCGAAATGTACAAGATATGCAATTCTTTCTTTCAAACATTCTCCTCACTTTTTCTACTCTCTCTTGAGTTATTTTTATAATAAAAATATTATAGCTTATGTTGCCTTATGTATTTTATGATATCGTTCATTTTTTCAAAATACCATTGAAATAACAATAATGACATAAACTCGAACGATAGAATGATTTTGAAAAGGATCAACCAAATGTGATTTTCATGAAGAATGTTTACAGGTGGGAGAATATTTTTGAAATCATGACTTTTTTCGGAGTGCTGTTTTTTTGAGGTTGTTTGTCTTTGGAAAGTAATTTTGCATTCAAATGCCAAATTCGTCCAAATTGTTTGATTGATCAATATCCTTGTTATAAAAAAGATGATGATGCCTTCAATAAGCCATTTCATTTATCAGTGTTCATTTGGGGAAAAATAAGGACTTTCAAGCTTTTTATGCACAAAGCAAAAAAAATTGTTTCTCTTATAACATTACTAAACTTAATCAGATTTCAAAATAAATTTAATTTTCATATCCGTAAACAGGTATCGAAGAAATCAAAACGAAAAGTTTTCAAACATTTCTTGAATACCAAAAAATGGACCCATTTTTATTTTGTTCTTTGATCTCAAAAAGACAATGAAAAGTGCATATTTTTTCAATGAAAATGCCTGAAAAATAATATTTTGCACCATTTGTTAATGTTCGATGTTATTTTTCGATTCGAAAATTTTGAAAGAAAAATTATGATTTCAAAAATTATAACCCAGGTCAATTTTTTTCCAGATGAATATCAATTACAATGTTTCAATGTTTTTCAAAAGTGGTGAAATTATTATTTTTCAATTTTTCTTGATATGCATTTTTCATTCAAAATTTGAAACTCAAAATTATTTTCAGGATTCGGACTTTTTTTTCTTTTCAAAAAAAACTAATTTTCGATAACCTTTTCTCTTTATTTTTTGTTCACACATAAAAAAAGTCAAAATAAAACAAAGACCATATCCATCTTCTTTTGTTCCATTCGACTGAACAGAAACAATAACAGAAAGAAAATTGTGCAAATGTTTCTTCAAAAAAGTTTCAATTTATCACACAAACCAAACAAAGAATTCAAAGCATTTGCAAACTCACATTTCCCCAAAAGAATGAATGCGAACAGATTGCTGGCGTCAAAAAAGAAGAAGTTGATGAAGAAAAGCTTTGATTTTCATCATTTACAGAAGGAGCTGAAGATATTAAAGAGATTATATAACTGCTTTTCAGAAGCAAAATAATTGGTGTTTCCACCAAAAGAACCATATCAATCAAATTGAAATTTGATGAAAAACAATTGAAACCAGATTATTCAGAAAATTCAACTCTTCCATCTTCAGTCAAAGCGGCTTTCGCTTTGCTCCATTTGATAAAAACAGAAGCAAAAAATTATCTTCTCAATCCAAACAGTGTGATATTTCCTCTTTCTTTCTTCAACCTCTCTTTCTTCATCCACAAACAGCAGAATTCCAAATTGAAGCATTTGAACAGGAGAAGTTTCATTCAGAAGATGTGTTGTTAAATGTGCCAATGAATGAAGAAGGAGAATTTTTGGAAACAACTTCATTTCAAAGCACGATGACAGAGAAACCACAAACAAGGCATCAGATCTTTTGGTGAGAAGAGAACATGATGAAAATTGCACTTCCAACCTTTGAAATGGAGAAAGAGGAATTGAAAATCTCAAGTGTAAAAATGATGAAGGATTTGAGGAGTTGCAATCACAGCAACTGCAATGAAGAAGAAGAGGATTTCTGAATAGATGTTGAAGGAACATGCGAAAAAGATGAAGATGTGAATGAGGAAAAATGTGAGATAATTGCAATAATAATACGCATCAAACTTTTTTTTAAAAAACAGATAAAAACAAACAAATAAAAATTTCAAAATAAATCGTAAACCGGAAGAAGATTGAGATGTGAAAACTGAAACGAAAGGTCAAAAAAAATTATTCGAAATTAGCTGCAAAACAACTTCAAGAAAAATTCAAGGAAAAAAAAATAATAGGAAGAATAAAGCTCTGGTGAATATCTTGAAACAGATGGAGAAATTCACTTTTTGTCTGTTTTTAATTTATGATTCTTTATGATGAATGAAATAATAATTGAGATCTTCTGGTAGTCCAAAGAAATTAGACCTTTCCAAATGTGATTCATAGAAGCTGACTATAATATCTTCATAACCTTCTTCTTCCATCTTTTCGCGCAACTTTCGATTCAACATCATTTTCTGATTTTCTTTTTCATTTTCCTCTTTCGCCTTTCCTTTCAGCCAGCTCCAAGCAAACCAAACAAACGAAATCAAGTTATTCATCTTTTCCTTTTTTCTGCTCAATATTCGAGAAAAGTTATAAAATACATAAGCGCTTAATGTTGTAACTTCGTTGTCAATTGTTGGCCCATGCATTTCCTCCAAAATGAAATCGACAGCCTCTTCACGCAACACACAACCATCAGATTCTGCTTCACGCAAAATGATATTATATAAAAATGAAAAACACTTATATTGTATTTCTCTATTGTTGCCCTTTGCTGCTCTGCACAGATCTATGATGCATCTTGTCAGTTTGACGAATTCTTCTCCATGTATTTGGGCATTTTGAGAATAAAAAACTATTATCACAAGCCACCTCAATAAAAGAATCTCAACTTTCGTTTCTTTTCCTCTTTCTTCTTCTTTCTTCTTCAAATAAACACATTTTGACAGCAATTCCAGTTCTCTTGTTGCTTCTCCAACAAAATGCAATTCATTCAAAACGTTGCTGTTTGGACATTTGTTATAAGTCCATCTGCTTATCAAAAACACCCATGCTGATTGATAGGCAAGTTGTGTCAAATTGTGATTTTTCTGATGATACTTCAAGATTTCTGTCATTCCATTCAAATACAGTCCATTTCCAACACGCTTCATGAAAAAAGCAATTAAAAAATAAATTAAAATAAAAAATTGAAATTGAAATTGAAACAAACGTCTTTAAAAAGGAAAAATTAATTTCATACATGATATGATCTAATATTTGACAAAGCAAGCAAAGCCATTTCCACTTCTTTTTGATTCTCTTCGCTTTCCTCTTTGTTCAATGCAACTTTCAGAAGGCAAGGTACACAAATTGAAAATAATGCCTCTCGAAGACTTTCGTACAGAGAAATATAGCATTCGCAGAGATCAAAAAGAAGCTTTTCATTCTTTTTCTTCTTCTCTTCAACAATCATTTTCTCAAATCTTTCTTGTAAATACGATTTGCAAAGCGAAGTTCCTAAGAAATCTTTCATCGCTTTGCAATACCCCATGTGTTTCAACAACGGAATGGCACTTTCCAAAGATATTTTCCTTTCTTCAATCATTTTGTTCAGTCTGTCGAGCTGTCCATTTGTGAAAACAGAACATAATTCTTCTTTGTTCATTTTATTCATCCGTTTGTTCATTTCTTCGATTTTCTGTTTTTGTTCAATTTCAGAACAATTCTCCAGTTCAGAAAACAATTCTTCAAAATAAACAAAGAAAAGAACGCAATCATCTGGAATTCAAATAAATATTGTTTGCAAACCAGTGAATTTTGTGAATTGAGACTTCTGCATTTTCCCCCAAGTTAATTCATCCAGAAAGCATTCGCAATACACCATTTAGTTCGAAGAATCGCCCAGTTTGAAAGAACAAAATGACAAAAATAAAAACATTGCACAATCAATACAATATAAGCTTTCATACCACACTCATTTGCATTGACATTTTTAACAAGCAACTGTCGAGAAAAGCAATGAATAATTGTTATCTGTTTCTTGTAATGGTTTCATCGATCAAACTGATTTTTCAAATTCATAAAATAACTTATCAGATAAATTTTAGATTATCAAACAAAAATTAGTTGTGAAATTCGTAATATTGTTTTCTTGACAATGTTTGATTACGATAGAAATATATTTAATTTGGCAATTTAAAAAATGAAATCGTGAAAAATAAAACAACAAAAAAGGATATTTGTTTTCATAAATGTTGAATGAGGACAACTATTCATTTGTATTTATCATGTTCTTTATCGGATTGAAGATATCTGCATCTGTTGCCTTTGAAAAGCCAGAGAAAAGAACTGTTTATAAAAACGGCAATTATTTCACTTCATGGAACATTATTGCAAGGAAGAGAGCTGATAGTTGCGATGCAATAAGTTGATGAAAGAGAAAGAGTAAGATTAGAACTTTTTTGGATTTCAGTTTAAAAGAAGGAATGAAAATAAATACAGATTAAAAATACAAAGAAGAAGGGATGAAAGAAATCGAGGGAAAAAGAGAATTTCACGCATTCGGATTGTTTTCGCAAAACGAGAAAGATGAGCAGAACTTGGGTGTGTTGAATAAAGAGTATTGTTGGAAACATCAAAAGCTGGATTTTTATTGAGAAAAAAATGAAAGAAAACAATGCGATTCAATGAAACAAAAAAACAGATGAATAATTAGTTGGATGATTTTCTGCTTTTTTAAAATTCTTGCGGACTTGTGCTTTGTGGAATATTTGAAGGGAAGAAAAGATTTTTCTGAATTCATTTTTGAGCTAAAGCAAATGAGAAATATCAGCAGCAATGCAACATTCAATTGTCAAATGGTTGTTGTGAATCAAGCAAATTCTGTGGAAGCCGTGTTTGGATTTTCATCTTCAAGGTGTGTGCTATCGGAGTGAGTCAATTGATTATTATGCCAATCTTGTTTGAAAAAGCATCACAATCAACATCAGGTGAGCTGTTAATTGTTATCATCTTTGGCTTTCTCTCCACTCTTCATTCTCCTTCCAACAAAGTCTTCGTTTCCTCCTGCTTTGTGTTTGAGTCTGTCTTATTGAAGATCTCCATGGTCTGGTTTCCCATCTCTTGCAGAACAGATATCATGAAACGAACATTAACATTTTCATATCTCATTGCCAACAATGTGGCAGCATCTCCAAATTGTGTCATTCGTGTTCAGTAATTCTCATCTTCAGACTCAAGTCATTTTTTTGATTGCGATTGAATGTCAATCTCCTTGTTCTTCTTCTGTTTTGGTATTTTGAACTGAAAGGATGCAATTTTAAATATTATTCAAAGTTAGCAGGATGGAATCCGAATTCGGATCAAAGGAGCTGAACTGTTCTGCGGAACGACCAAAGGTGCCGAAAGGGTTATCCCTGAGAATAAAAAGCTTCTTTTGATTTTTTGCTGATAGATAGTCTTCTTTTATTTATTTCTTCTCCTCCTTCTTTCTCTTCCTCCTTATCCTTCTTAACAGCATTTTTGTTATTATTGAGAAAGATAACAGTTTGTGGATCGAATTAATAAGAGCATGCATTTAAATATGGAAAATGGAAGTTGATGGAACATGTGTCGAAGATGAATATTAACGTAAATTCGAAAAAGTGAGCTGAAATGAAATGAACAAACAGATTGACTCTTCAAAGAAAGGCAAATGACAAAGATGAGGGAGATATATAATGATCTGGAGAAATTGCATTGGGCAACTTTCGTCCAATCGAAATGAGTGACAAAGACGATTCTGAAGACAGAGAAGTTGGTCCTCCTTCCAGAAGGGGAGTCAGAAAAGGCAGAATTGCATTGTTGTGCGACCACAAACAAGAAGTTATTCTCTTTCACAGAAAACACACAATTTTGTAATAAGATGAAAAAAAGTGAAAAGTTATATTTGTCTGAAAATTGAATTTTGGAATAAATGTTTTCGAAAATAAAAATTAAACTCATCAATAATATGTCATGCGATTATGAAAGTTGTTGAACCATACCATTTCCGAATATGAAGGGATTTCTCTTCCAATCAGCTTACAAAACATCAACATATGTGCTTCCGTGGGGAAAAAAAGGAGAAAACGCATTATCTGAATAAAGACAGCTTGAGGTGTCACATCCTTGAGAATAACACTTGATATGATAAAGGCTGTTGTCTGAAATGGATAAGGATTTGATTAGTTAAAACTTTACGCTTCTACCAAAAACTTCTCATAATTGCAGATTTGCCCTTTGCACAGAAGAAGCAAAAGATTGTTCAAGCACTGATGTTATCAATCTCCATTTTCGTTGTTTTGCAGTGCCTCTCTCAATCATCATTTTTTCCCACATGAATATCCTGTTTTCGATCTTCTCAACCCCTTTTTTCCTGAATAAAATATCTATTTATTTTTTCTTTCCAACATCAATCCTATTGTTGGCTTTCTTCTTTTTCCTTCTTCCAAACACTTTCCATCAAATTTGCTTTTTCATTCCCTGTTCCAATTGAATGCAAAAAATATTCGTTTCACATCTGCTGAATGGATCTCGGCATCTTGCTCTCTTCTGATGTTCTGCTCCACTAACCAAAAGAATGACTTTTTATTCAATCCGTCAAATGCCTGAGTCCTGAAAAGGTGACAATGGAACCATTTTTGTCGTTAACAACAAAATAAAAATCACAAAGTGCAAACATTCAAATTTTAACATTTCAAATAAGAATTGATATCCTTGGCTGTTCAATAGATACAATGAGAATAGAAAGGTTTTATTCGAATAAAAATAACTTATTAAAATAAACAAAGTTTATTCGGAATAAATAATTTTTATTGGAATAAAAAAAATTAAATGGAATAAACTCCGTCTTTTCGGAATAAATTTTTTTAAATTCGAATAAACTTGTGTCACCTGGAATAAACTTTGGTTATTCGAATTATTATTTTTATTCGAATAAAATTTTCTTATTCCAATACAATCTTATGAACATAATTTTCATTAATGTCCCATCGTTGCAAATATTAATCATACGATTCATGCATTCATGGGGAAAAAATAAACAAATTATGTGGGGTATGTTAAACTCGTCAATCTCCCATTCTGTCAATTTATATTCGAGATAAATCAAAGATTTTTGATCGTTGAATCCATAACAACAAACAGAGAAAGAAAAATTATTTTTTTCTTATTCATCGTTGACAAAACTCAGATGTTCAAGAGAAAAGTATGAATGAGGATTTTTATTACATCCGCTTTAAAGTTTTAATGTTTCAAACCTTCTTTTATTTGTGGTGACTTATTTTCTGTTTGAATGGTCAAAAACATTGCGATTAATGTGTTTGACGTGTTTTTACAAATCAGGAGGTTATCATTAATGAAAAAATATTTGGTTTGCAATAGTTGTTATATTTTAATTCTTGTTTGCTGAATATCATTTTATTTTTGTTTTTGAAGGATTGTTATCTGATATGGAGTGTTGTTCTGCTTCTGAACAGAAACCGAAAATTAAAGAAATAAATGATTCATTTTATAAGATGGATAGGAATGAATTCGATTTTATTTTCTCAACGGAGATGTGCAATGAGATTAACAAAATGATTGAAGAAAAGAAAATGAATTTGGAAAATGCGCTTTTGTTGTTGAAGCACATCGGATATATCAAAGAATTACACAAATTTCAGAGCGGAAGCTTTAAATTTTCTTTGCTTCCTGAAAGAATTGAGAAGATGATTTGTGAAGAGTTTCAGAAAAAAGACGGAATGAATAAGAAGATTCTTGTTGATCTCAGTGAATGCTATCTTCTATTGATTGAAGACTTCATCACAAACGACCTGATTGTTATTTGTGTTCCTTACCTTTTGAAAGTGGCATTGAAAAATGAGGAAAACGAAGAGGCACAAAAAGAATTAGAAATTGCTTTATTAGCTTTAAGCAATATTGGTCAGTTTACAGTGTGAAATTTATTCATCACAACACCGATTTTTTTGCTTCATTTTTTGATGTATTTCTGGTTTTTTTTTTTTTTTTTTTTTTTTTTTTTTTTTTTTTTTTTTTTTTGCAGAAGATTCCAAACGAACGTTATTTCAATGAAATAAAAGAAATTATGCAATATCATCAAGAGCATCTCAATCTGACTCGTTTTGCAATTCAGTTTGCTTGGGAGTTTTTAATAAACAGATTATTCTTCGATGGTAGTGAGGAAGAAGCAATTGCGAGTGAGCTGAATTTTGTGGAAGGGGCAAGAAGAGAACTGGAAGTGCTGTCAAAATGTGTTTATTTGAAGAAGAAAAAAGAAGAAAGAGGTAAAGAAACGAAAGTTGAGATTCTTTTGATGATATGGCTCAAAACGCTTGAGATTTATTTTCGCTATTGTCGATTGAGGAATGAAGAATTTGTTGGATTTATTGACAGCCTTGTGAAAGTGCTTCGAGCTGCAAGAGAAAATAAAAGAGAAATCAGTTACAGGTGCATTTATACCTTGAGGGAAGCAGCAAAAAATGAAAGTGTGAGAATTGATGACTTGTTGAGAGAAGGAGCTGTGGAAGCTGTTTTGGAGGAGTTTCATCAGGCAACATTGAATGACAAGAATGCGTTTGAAAGCTTGAGATTTTTTGATTCTGTTTCACGGAGATTGAAAAAATATGCGGATGATGAAATGGAAGAAGAGGAAAGAAAAGAGTTGAAAAGGAAAATATTTGAAAAGATGGAAGAAGTAGGACCTGAAGATAACATCATGAGTTGTTATGAAAGACTAAATTTTCTGAACAGAAAGTATTTAAATATTTACAGATTACCATTAAATATTTCTGATTATTTTGTGAATGCTTGAGGAAATGAGATGCTTTTCACTTTGAAGCACAAAATTTTTCTTTTTCTTTTTTAACACCATTTCTAGAAATACAAAACAAATAAACACATTGTTTATTTCAAATTTCCGATTGCAATTGTTACGAGCTTGTTCAAATTAAGAAATACTTCTTTGATTTTTCAGTTAAATCAAAAAGGCTTGGAGATTCCATAATTTTTCCTTTCCTTTTTTTTTTCCTTTCAAAAACGATACAGGAAAATAAACTCTAAAGATGAGATGCACATTTAATTTGAAAAAATAAAATAAAATAAAATAAAATAAAATAAAATAAAATTAAAATTAAAAACAAAATTAAATTACAAAAATTGAGTTAACCCCCTTTCAAAAATTGAAAATCCAGAAGTTTCCTCACAAAACGACATACACATAAAAAATTGTAGATACAAATATTACAAATCAATTTATCATGTAGCTCATATGCTATTAAACAACTAACAAAGGCAAAAACACATGAAGAAGAAGCAGATCAGATGAAGGCATTGAGCACAAGAAAGAGGGAAAGATCATACAGCTAGGAAAGACACATGAAAATCGAAAATAAAATAAATGATAAAATAAAATGAAAAAGAACAAAATAAAACTGAAGAATTGCAAATCTTAAAGGGATATGAAATTTATTTCGAATACTTTATTCAAAATCAAATAAAAAAGAAAGAAAGTAAGTAAACAAATAAAATTACAAATAAATTTAGAGAGAGCAAAATGAGAAAACCGAAAAAAAAAAAAGAAAAAAAAAATAAGTTTTTTTTTATCCTTTTCAGTTTTCTCTTCCTTCACTCATTTCTCTTCTCATTGCCATCTTCTCATTGCCATCTTCCCTTTGTTTTCTCCTCCTTCAGCAGTCTTGCCAGCCTTTTTGCATTCTTCGACCACATCTGCCCTTTCTGCCTCGCCATCGTCTCAATCTGACTGAAATCGAGTGATTGCTCTACCCTTGTTCGGATGTGGATATCGTCGTTCTTCAGAAATTCTGTCAGAATAAACAGGGCATTCAGAATAAGCTCAGAATAGGGCGAGCTCAAAAGGGAAATGCATTTCGTGTCTGTGAGATTGGAGAGGAGCATCTGGTGGTTGGCTGTTGAGGGAAAAAAATAAAGGAAAAGCAAAAGAAAAGAAAAGAAAAGAAAAAAATAAAAAATAAAAAATAATGTCAATTAAGAATTTGAAGTTTAAAAAAGAAAAAATAGAAAAAAAAGAAAAAAGAAAAAATTCAAAAAAATCATCAACAACAGATAGCATTATCCATTAAAAAACATAATTTTATTCATGTTCTTTTTCATATCATTTTCATTTCATTTCACTTCAGTTTTCCCCCTTCCCAAAACTCTCCCAAATCATACGGTGATGCACTGCCAGCGCACACAGTCCGCTAAGCAGATTCCTCTTGTGCTGCACTCTTTCTGCTCTGTTCTCTATCACTCCCCAGCTGAACCTCACCACTGCCCCAAACGAATGTGGAGCAGGAAATCCATTGAACAGATGGAAAAGAGAGCGTGCTGCATTGATTTTGTCCTCCTTTCCTGGCTCTTCCTGGAAAATGGCAAACAAAACTCCGCTTCCTCCTTCCATCTCCACCTCATCTCTGAACGGATTCACTCTTTTGTACCCTTCCGCATTCGATCCTGTGATAAGGATGTTGCACAGGGCTGTGAGAGAAAGCGAGAATTGAATGTGTTTTTTGATTCGCTCCATCAAAAGAGGAATACAGCCATCTGCCACCAGCTTCTTCACTATGGAGAAGGAGTCTGGCAGTGTGAAACGCAAAAATGCTCTTACAGGAACATCCAATTCACAATTTTTCTCTTTTATTTCGTTCATTTTTGGTCTTTGTTTTGATTTTGATTCAATTTCAATTTCAGTTTCAGTTTCAGATTCATTTGGCAAAGCAAGCAAGTTCACAAGGCAACTGCTGAGTGAAGGAGAAGAGGCAAAGACATCCGCAGTGTGTTGAATGTTCCCATTCAGTGATGTGTTTATGATTTGACACAGATCAATCTTCAGAGAGAAAGGAGGGCTGAGCGAAAGAGCAGCAGAAATGAGAGAAAAGAAAGAGGAAGAGATGATTGCGCAGCGTTGGGTAGAGTCAGAAGAAGAAAGAAGAGAAAGAAGAGGAGGAATGAAAAGACAGTGAGAGGAGAGAGAGGGAGAGAGAGAAAGATCGGTGGAGGAAAGAGAAGAAATGGGGTGAGAGAGAGGGAAGGAAGAAGAAGAAGAAGAGGAGGAGGAGGAGGAGGAAGGAGAAGAAGAAGAGGGAGAAGAAGAAAAGGAGGAAGGAGACATGAGTTGAAGTGAACGAGAGGATTTTGGAGTGGATGTGGAAGCAAATGAAGAAGAAGAAGCGAAAGAAGAATTCATTTCATTGTCTTCTGAAGAAGATGAAGAAGAAATAGAAACTTGAGGAATGAACTTCTGAACCAGCAAATGCATTTTGTCGAGAATTTTGATAAGTTTTTCTTCTTCTGGATGAATTTCCGGTTTAATTGGTTCATCTTCCAAGTGAATTGAAGAGCTTTCTGTTGATTTTAGTTCAATTTCTTCTTTTTCTTCTTTCTCCTTCTTATTGTCTTTTTTGTTATCTTCTTCTTCTTCTTCTTCTCTTTCTTTCTTTTCCTCTTTAATTTTCTCTTCTTCTCTCTCTTTCTTTTCTTCTTCTTTTCTATCGTAATCTTCATCATCTTTGTCATCATCATCATTTTCTTTCTCTTCAATCGCTCCAAAACGAGGAAAAGTGTTCTTTTCATCCAAAATGGCAGAAGAATCATCTTTTCTTTGGAAAGTTCTTCTTTCTTTCTCTTCTTCTTCTCTTTCTTCTTCTCTTTCTCTTTCTTTATCTTTTTCTCTTCTCTTCTCTTCTCCTTCCTCTTCTTCCTCTTCCTCTTCCTTCTCTTCCTCTTTCTCTTTCTCCTCTTTCTCTTCCTCCTCTTCCTCTTCCTCTTCTTTTCTCTCTCTCTTCTCTTTTCTCTTTATTTCTCTCTTTCCTAAGGAATATCTTATTGCAGAAGCTGAAGCTGAAGTTGATTTGTTATCTTCTTCTTCTCTTCCTTCTCTTCCTTCTTCTTCTCTTTCTCTCTCTCCTTCTTCTCTTTCTCTTTCTTTCTTCATCTCCTCTATTTCCTTCTTCAATCCTTCGATTTCTTTCTCTTTCTCTTCCATTTTCTTTTCCATTGCTTCTTTCTCTTCTTCCATTTCTTCTTTTTCTTTCAATAGTTCTTCTTTCTTTTCCTTCAATTTCTTAATTTTCTCCTTCATTTTCTCTTTTTCTTCTTTCAATTTTGCTATTTCTTCTTCTTTTTCCTTCAAAGAAATCTTCAAAACTTCTTTTTCTTTTTCTCTTTCGTCTTTTTCTTCCTTTTCTTCTTTCTCTTCCTTTTCTTCTTTCTCTTCTTTCTCTTCTTTCTCTTCTTTCTCTTCCTTTTCTTCTTTCTCTTCTTTCTCTTCTTTTTCTTCCTTTTCTTCTTTTTCTTCCTTTTCTTCCTTTTCTTCTTCTTCTCTCTTCAAATTCTTCAAATTTTCTTCCATTTCTTTCTTCTCCTTCTCTAATTTCTTCATTTCTTCCATCTTCTTCTTCATTCCTTCTTCAAACACGTTCATTTTCCCTTCGATTTCATTCAGAAATTCATTTGCGATTCTTTCCTTCTCTTCCATTTTCTTCTTCATTTCTTCTTCTTCTTCTTCTTTTTCTCTTAAAATAACATGCAATTTCTTTATTTCTTCTTCTTTCTCCTTTTCTCTTTCTTCTTTTTCTTCTTTTTCTTCTTTTTCTTCTTTTTCTTCCTTTTCTTTCTTCTTCTCTTCTTCTTCTTCTTCTCTCTTCTTCTCCTCTTTCTCCTTCATTTCCTTCATTTCCTTTGAAATCTTCATAATTTCTTCTTCTTTCTCTTCCTTTTCTTTCTCTATTTCTTTCTTCTCTTCTCTTATTTCTTCTATTTGTATTTCCAGTTCTTTATTTCTTTCTTTCAATTTCTTTATTTCTTCTTCTTTCTCCTTTTCTCTTTCTTTCCTTTCTTCTTCTTCTTTCTTCTTCTTCTCTTCTTCTCTTTCTCTTTTTTCTCTTTCTCTTTCTTCTCTTTCTCTTTCTTCTCTTTCTCTTTCTTCTCTTTCTCTTTCTTCTCTTTCTCTTTCTCTTTCTTCTTCTTCTTCTTCTTCTTCTTTCTTCTTTTTCTCTTCTTCTTCTCTTTTCTCTTCCTCTTCCTCTTCCTTTGCTTCTTTCTCTTTTATTCCTTTCACTTCCATAATTATTGGAATAGATCCTTTTTCTTCTTCTTCTTCTTTTTCCT
The DNA here is from genome assembly GCF_001643675.1 of Monocercomonoides exilis. Lineage (NCBI taxonomy): Eukaryota > Preaxostyla > Oxymonadida > Polymastigidae > Monocercomonoides > Monocercomonoides exilis. The sequence continues at coordinate 309,811 of NW_027150570.1, forward strand.
CTTCTTCTTTTTCTTCACCTTCCTTCTCTTTCTCTTCTCTTTCTTTCTCTCTCTTCTTTCTCTCTTCTTCAAGTTGCACTCTCAAATTCATTATTTCTTGTTCATATTTCTTCAAAAGTTCATTTTCTTCTTTCTTCTTTTCTTCTTCTTTCTCTTTTTCTTCTTCTTCTTCTTTCTCTTTTTCTTCTTCTTCTTCTTTCTCTTCTTTCTCCTCTTCTTTCTCTTTTTCTCCTTCTTTCTCTTCCTTTTTATCTTCTTTCTCTTTCTCCTTCTCTTCCTTCTCCAAAGGCATCAATTTCTTCTTACTTGATGCTTCTTTCAACTTCTTCACTTGCTTCTCATAAATTCTTCGGATTTCTTCATCTTCTTCATTCAATTTCATCATTTTGCTCTCAATTTTCTCGTTTTCTCCTTCTTTCTCTTTCTCTTTCTCTTCTTTTTCTTTTTCTTCTTTTTCTCCCTTTTCTCCTTCTTTCGCTTCTTTTTCTCCTTCTTTTTCTTTCTTCTCTTCTTTCTCTTCTTCTTCCTTTTCTTTCTCTTCTTTCACTTCCATTATTATTGGAATATATCCTTTCACTTCATCTTTTTCCTCTTTTTCTTTCTCTTCTTTCTTTTCGTTTGCTTCATTCATCATTTGCTTTAATTCTTCATTCTCTTTCATCAAATTCTCTATTCTTAACTTCATTTCTTCTTTCTCTTCATCTTTTTCCTTTTCCTTTTCCTTCTCTTTCTCTTTCTCTTCAATCATCATCTTCTTCAATTCTTCGTTCTCTTTCATTAAATTCTCTATTTTTCTTTCCTTCTCTTCTTTTTCTTCTTTCTCTTTCGTTTCTCTTTCTTCTCTTTCTCTTTCTCTTTCTCTTTCTCTTTCTCTTTCTCCTTCTTCTCTCTCCTCTTCTTCTTTCTCTTCTTCCATCTTTCTTTTCAATTCTTCTAATTCTTTCTTCATCTTTTCATTTTCCTCTTTTAATTCTTTTATCATTTCTCTTTCTCTTTCTCTTTCTCTTTCTCTTTCTCTTTCTCTTTCTCTTTCTTCTTCTTCTCTCTTCTCTTTCTCTTCAACTATCATTGGAATAATTTCTTTCTCTTCTTTCTCTTCTTTCTCTTCTTTCTCTTCTTTCTCTTCTTTTTCTTCTTTCTCTTCTTTCTCTTCTTTTTCTTCTTTTTCTTCATTTTCTTCATTTTCTTCATTTTTCTCTTCTTCTTTCTCTCCTTTTTCTCTTTCTTCTTTTTCCTTCTCCTTTTCTTCTTTCTCTTCCTCCTCTTTTTCCTTTTCCTTTTCTTTTTGTTCTTCTTTTTCCTCTTTCTCTTCCTTCTCTTCCTCTTTCTCTTCATCTTTCTCTTTCTTCTCTTTTTCTTTTTCTCTTTCTCTTTCTCTTTCTTCTTTCTCTTTCTCTCTCATTTTTCTTTCCTCTTCTAATTCTGCTCTTAAATTCATTATTTCTTGTTCATATTTCTTCGCAATTTCATTCTCTTCTTCCTTCTCTTTCTCTTCTTTGTCATTCTCTTCTTCTTCTTTTTCTTCAGTTTTCTCTTCTTCTTCCTTCTCTTCTTCCTTCTCTTCTTTTTCTTCTTTCTTTTCTTCTTCTTCTTCTCTTTTCTCTTTCTCTTCTTCTTCTTCGTTCTTTTCTTTTCCTTTTTCTTTCTCTTTCTCTTTCTCCTTTTCTTTCTCTTCAATAATCTTCTTTCTCAACTCTTCATTCTCTTTCATCAAATTTTCAATTCTTTTCTCTTTTTCTTCTTTTTCTCCTTCTCCTTCTCCTTCTCCTTCTCCTTCTTCTTTCTCTTCCTTCTCTTCCTTTTCCCCTTCCTTTCCTTCTTTCTCTTTCTCTTTCTCTTTCTCTTTCTCTTTCTCTTTCTCTTTCTCTTTCTCTTTCTCTTTCTCTTTCTCTTTCTCTTTCTCTTTCTCTTTCTCTTTCTCTTTCTCTTTCTCTTTCTCTTTCTCTTTCTCTTCATTCATTATTATTCTCAGCTCTTCATTCTCCTTCTTTAACTTCTTCATCTTCTCTTCCATTTCTTCTTTCTCTCTTTTTGCTCTTTCTGCTTTTTTCTTCGTTTCTTCTATCAAATTCTCATATTCTTTTAGTTTCTCTTCATTTATTGAAATATCTTCCTCTTCTTCTTCTTTCCTTTCTTCTTCTTCTTCTTCTTTCCTTTCTTTTTCTTCTTCTTCATCTTTCTTCTCTCCCTTCTCTTCTCGTTCTTCCTTTTCTTCTTCTTTCTCCTTCTCCTTCTCCTGCTCTTTCTCTTTCTCTTCTTCTTCTCCCTTTACTTCTTCTTTCTCTTCTTTCTCTTCATCTTTTTCCTTTTCTTCTTTCTCTTCATCTTTTTCCTTTTCTTCTTTCTTTTCTTCTTTCTCTTTCTCTTCTTCTTTCTCTTTTTTCTTTTCTTTCTCCTCCTCCTCTTCCTTCTCTTCTTTCACTTCAATTATAATTGGAATATTCTCTTTTTCTCTTTTCATCTTTTCTATTTCTTCTTTCAATCTTCGAATTTCTTCTTCTTTCTCTTTCTCTCTCTCCTTCTCCTTCTCTTCCTCTTCCTCTTTTCCTTCTTTCTCTCTTTCTCTTTCTCTTTCTCTTTCTTCTTTCTCTCTCTCTCTCATTTTTCTTTCTTCTTCAAGTAGAATTCTCAACTTCAATATTTCTTGTTCATATTTCTTCATAACTTCTTCCTTTTCTTCTTCATTTTCTTTTCCTTCCTTCTTCTTCTCTTCTTTCTCTTTCTCCTTCTCCTTCTCCTTCTCTTCTTCAATCATCTTCTTCTTCAATTCTTCATTCTCCTTCATTAAAATCTCTATTTTCTTTTCTTTCTCTTCTTCTCCTTCTTTTTCTCCTTCTTCTTTCTTTTCCTTTTCTTTTCCTTTCTCTTCTTCCTTTTCATTTGTTAAATTCATCATCATTCTCAAAACTTCGTTCTCTTTCAATAAATTCTCTATTCTTTTCTCTTTCTCTTCTTCATTTTCTTCTTCTTCTTCTTCCTTCTCTTTCTCTTCTTTCTCTTTCTCCTTTTCTTTCTCCTTCTCTTTCACTTCTTCAATCATAATCTTCCTTAAAACTTCGTTCTCTTTTAGAAGATTTTCAATTCTCAATTTCATTTCTTCCTTCTCTTCATCATCTTCTTTTTCTTCTTCTTTCTCTTCTTTTTCTTTCTTTTCTTCCCCTTCTTTCTCTTCCTTTTTCTCTTCTTCTTCCTCTTCCTTCTCTTCTTTCACTTCAATTATAATCGGAATATTCTCTTTTTCCCTTCTTAACTTTTCTATTTCTTCTTTCAGTCTTCGAATTTCTTCTTCTTTCTCCTCTTCCTTTTTATCTTCTTTCTCTTTCTCTTTCTCTTCAACAATCATTGGAATAATTTCTTTCTCTTCTTTTTCTTCATTTTTCTCCTCTTCTTTCTCCTCTTTCTCTTTTTCTTCCTTTTCTTCTTTTATTTCAATGATAATCGGAATAGTTTCTTCTTTCTCTTTCTTCTTTTTCTCTTCTTCAAGTTGCATTCTCAAATTCTTTATTTCTTGTTCATATTTCTTCAAAAGTTCGCTTTCTTCTTTCTCCTTTTCTTTCTCTTCTTCTTCTTCTTTCCCCTCCTCTTCTTTCTCCTCCTTTTTATCTTCCTCTTTTTCTCCTTCTTCCTCTTCTTTCTCTTCTTTCACTTCAATTATTATTGGAATATTCTCTTTTTCTCTTCTCAACTTTTCTATTTCTTCTTTCAATCTTCGAATTTCTTCTTCTCTTTCTTTTTCTTTCTCCTTTTCTTTCTCTTCTTCTTTCTCTTTCTCTTTCACTTTCACTTCTTCAATCATGATCTTCCTTAAAACTTCGTTTTCTTTTAGCAAATTCTCTATTCTTAATTTCATTTCTTCTTTCTCTTCCTCTTCCTCTTCCTTCTCTTCTCCTTCTCTCTTTTCTTTCTCCTTTTCTTTCTCTTTCTCCTTCTCTTCTTCAATCATCTTCTTCTTCAATTCTTCGTTCTCCTTCATTAAAATCTCAATTCTTCTTTCTTTCTCTTCTTTCTCTTCTTTTCCTTTTTTCTCCTCTTTTTCTTCTTCTCCTTCTTCTTTCTCTTTCTCTTCTTCTTTCTCATTCGTCATATTCATCATCATCCTTAACACCTCATTCTCTTTCAATAAATTCTCAATTCTTTTCTCTTTCTCCTCCTCCTCCTCCTCTTTTTCTTCTTCCTTCTCTTTCTTCTCTTCCTTTTCTTCTTCTTTCTCCTTCTCCTTCTCCTTCTCTTTCCCCCTTTCACTTTCTTCTATCATGATTTTCCTCAACACTTCGTTTTCTTTCAATAGATTTTCTATTCTTTTTTCCATTTCTTCTCTCATTCTTCGATTCTCTTCTTCTCGTTCTTCTTTTTCTTTTTCTTTTTCTTTTTCTTTCTTTTCTTCTTTCTCCTCTTTCTCTTTCTCTTTCTCTTTCTCTTCATCTTTCTCCTTCTCTTCTTCTTCTTTCTCTTCTTTCACTTCAATAATTATTGGAATATTCTCTTTTTCTCTTCTTAATTTTTCTATTTCTTCTTTCAATCTTCGAATTTCTTCTTCTCTTCCTTCCTTTTTATCTTCTTTCTCCTTCTCTTTCTCTTCAATCATCTTCTTCCTCAATTCTTCATTCTGCTTCAATAAATCTTCAATTCTTTTCTCTTTCTCTTTCTCTTTCTCTCCTTCTTTCTCTTCTTTCCCTTCTTTCTCTTCTTTCCCTTCTTTCTCATCTTTCTCATTCGTAACATTCATCATAATTCTTAATACCTCGTTTTCTTTCAATAGATTCTCTATTCTTTTCTCCTTTTCTTTCTCTTCTTTCTCGTTCGCTTCTTCCATCAGATTTCTTAACACATCGTTCTCTTTTATCAAGTTTTCTATTCTCTTTTTCATCTCTTCTTTCTCTTCGTCTCTTTCCTTCTCCTCTTCTTCTTCTACAATAACAGCTTCAAATTCATTATCTCTTGAATATTCTTCTTTCTCCTTCTTCTCATCTTCCTCTTCTTTCTCCTTCTCTTCCTTCTCCAATGGCATAAATTTCTTCTTGCTTGATGCTTCTTTCAACTTCTTCACTTGCTTCTCATAAATCCTCCGGATTTCTTCGTCTTCTTCGTTCAATTTCATCATTTTGCTCTCAATTTTCTCGTTTTCTCCTTCTTTCTCCTTCTCCTCTTCTTTCTCTTCTTTCTCTTCTTTCACTTCAATTATAATTGGAATATTCTCTTTTTCCCTTCTCAATCTTTCTATTTCTTCTTTCAATCTTCGAATTTCTTCTTCTTTTTCCTTCTCTTTCTCTTTCTCCCTTTCTCTCTCTTTCTTTTCCTTCTCCTCAATTTTTTCTTTCTCTTTCTCTTCAATCATTCTTTGCCTCAATTCTTCATTCTCTTTCAAAAGATTCTCTATTTTCTTTTCCTTTTCTTCTCCTTTCTCATCCTTCTCTTCTTTTTCATCTGAAACATTCATCATAATTCTTAATACCTCATTCTCTTTCAGCAAATTCTCTATTCTTTTCTCTTTCTCCTTCTCTTCTTTCTCATTCGCTTCTTCCATCAGATTTCTCAACACATCATTTTCCTTTAGGAGGTTTTCAATTCTTTTTGCCATTTCTTCTTTCTCTTCATCTTTCTCTTTCTCTTTCTCTTTCTCAATCTTTTCTTTCTCCTTCTCTTCAATCATTTTCTTTCTCAGCTCTTCATTTTGTTTCAAAAGATCTTCAATTCTTTTCTCTTTCTCTTTAACCTCTTCCTTTCCTTCTTCTTTCTCATTCGTAACATTCATCATCATCCTTAGCACTTCATTTTCTTTCAGCAAATTTTCCATTCTTTTCTCTTTCTCTTTCTCTTCTTTCTCATTCGCTTCTTCCATCAGATTTCTTAACACATCGTTCTCTTTTAACAAATTTTCTATTCTCTTTTCCATCTCTTCTTTCTCTTCGTCTCTTTCCTTCTCCTTCTCTTTCCCTTTCACTTCTTCGTCATCCATCAAACTTCTTAGCACTTCATTCTCTTTCAACAAATTCTCTATTTTTTTCTCTTTCTCTTCACTTTCTTCAATCTCTTTCTCTTCTCTTTCTCTTTCTTCCCTCTCTCTTTCCTCTTTCTCTCTCTCAATTTCCTTCTCCCTCTTCTCCCTCTCTGCCTCCATCTCCCCCACTTTCTCCTTCAGCTCCTCGTTCTCCTTCGATAGCGACTCATACATCGCACTAAACTTCGCTTCGATGCTCGAAAACATTTTCTTTTTCTCATCGTTTTTCTTCTGGCTGTCCATCTGCTTCCTCATCTTCTCTGCTTCTCTCTCAAACTCTGCCTTTTCCCTTCTGAACTGCTCTTTCTCTGCCTCCAGCGCTGCCAGCTTCTGCTCTGCCTCTTCTTTCTCCCGCACAATCTCCCTCTTCCGCTCTTTCTTGTCCGCCAGCCGCTGCTCATACTGCTTCAGCTGCAGTTCCAGTGAGTTTGCTCTCTCCTTCTCTTCCTCGGCTGCTCCGGTTGCTTCCTCCATCTCCTTCTTCTGCGCTGCTTCTCTGTCCTTCATTTCCTCCAGCTCATCCAGCAGCGCATCTTTCTCCTCTGCCCACGCCTCTTTCTGTCTCTCAATCTCTTTCGCTTTCTCCGCCAGCTTCTTGTTATTCTCCTCAGAAAGCCTGCTAAGCTGCTCTTCCATTTCTCCAAGTTTTGCCTCAAACATTTCTGTTCGTTCATTTATTTCCTTCAGCTCTTCCTCTTTTGATGCCAGCTGCGTATGTGCTTTGTTTAATTGAGCTTTTAAGACAGTGACTTGTTCGCGCAGCACATTGGGCTAAATAGATGCGGAAATTGATAAATAATGAAATAGAAATTCGAGTAAAATGTTATAAATTTTATTTTTATTTTTTGAATGAATATTTGAGAATATTTAAAAAAGCATATATCAAATTTTAATTGCAAAAATAATGAAAATGACAGAACAAATTTTGTAAGAAAAGAACAACGATAATTCATACATCTGTAGACGTTGCAATAATTGAGCTTTTATTGTGCTCATGCGCATTTGCATCATCATAGTTATCGCTTTTCGAATGAGCATTTATTTCTGTTTTCTTGCTATTCGATCCTCCTTTATGAATGCCTGAGACAACGGAGCGTTCTGCTTCCCCTTCCAATAAAGCATCAGCCTCTGGTTGAACGATGTTTTCCTGTTGCATAATGCAATTATGGTTAAATAAAATTATTATTGTTTTGAATATTCAAAATTTTTGAAAGTTGCTTGTTGTATATAAAAAATCAAAATCAAATTTTCATTGAAATAATCATTTGAATGAAATCGAGTTTTATTTCTGAATTTGTTTAATATTATTTCCAATTTTCTGCAAAACATAAATGGTGGAAATGAAATGATTGCATATTCACCATGTTTTTATCGATAATTTCAAAGTCGTTGAAATTATTTCAATTTGGGGCATAATTCTTTCATTTATGAAAAAAACAACAATTTGTTCCAAACTATTTCCTCAACCTTATAATGAGAAATCTTTCATTCTCACATCAAAAACACATAGGAAATTTTTCAAACATTTCAAAATTTTTTTAATGTGCAGAATGGAACAAAATTCATAAAGCAAAAAATTTAGTCCCATTTTTAATTAACCACAAAAAATGTTAAGGTTATCTTTTCTTTTCTTTTCTTTTCTTTTCTTTTCTTTTCTTTTTCTTTTTCTTTTTCTTTTTTTTGTCAATTAACATTTCTTCTTTCTGCTAATAATTAAAATATTTCTTTATCTTATTATTCATCGAATTGTGTTATAAGAAATAATAATCTTTCGTATTTATTAAAAAAGAAGTACATTTAGAAATTATATCTTTTTTCATATATTCTTCGTAATAAACACGAACTTGAAATCGACTTTTTTTCGAAAATAATCTTATGAAAATAAGTTTTGCAAAACTGGAAAATGAACTTTTAAAAAATATTTCTCATTTGACGTGTTATTTATTTCAAAAAAAAAAAAATGAATAAAAAACTGTTTCAATTCAATTTAAAAATTTTCAGAAAATTCTTTTAATCGATTTGACAAAAATCGCCTTCAAACAAATTGCAGCAATAAAATTTCCAATATTCAATAATTAGCATTGTGGTCAAATTTGATAGATTTGTTTCAAAAATCATGGAAAAATATGTGGCTGATACTTTTTGAAATCAAACATTCGTTCGAGTTTTGATCGAAAATATTACCACAATGAAATTTTGAAACATTATTCTTTAACTGATAATACATATTTTTCATGATGTTATTATGAAGAAACTAATTTTACAAAAAATCCCATTGAGATTAAATTTTTGATCAAAACTCGAACGAAAACATGATTTAAAAAAAGGATCAACTATGCCTCTGTGACGTGACAAGTTATGAAAACATATGGGTAATTCTTTTTGAAAAGACGCAAATGTTTAATTTTCAAGAAAATCAAAAATTTCATATTTTGCTCATATTTAAGTGAACATACTCCAAACTTCACTTATGTTGTATCTATTTCTGAATTATGCCATTTCACTCGTTCCAAAGAAGATTCGTGAGTGGAAACAGAAATTTGAGCAAAATGTGAAAATTTTGATTTATTTGAAAATAAAACGTTTGCGACTTTTCAAAAAGAATAACCCATATGTCTGTCACAAAAAAAAAAAATAAAAAATAAAATATATATACACTGACAATCAAAAATAACTGATCCACTTACAAAAATTGAAAATATGAAGCAACAGTAATGAAAGAAAAAAAATCACATTCAATTATTATTATTATCAAACACGTTAATGCTTTGCAATAGTGATAATTTTTTTTCTCTTTTCAAAAACAATAAAAAAAGAACGATTTTCCTGAAAATAGAAAAAATTATTTGTCAAAAATATGTGATCTGAATTTTCAAAAAAAAGTTAAATTTCAAAAATTAATGCCAATAACATAATAAAAATATATTAATAGTTGATTGATCCTCCTTCATTTAAAATAACTGTTTTAAGGCGTTTTTACATCGAATGAACAAGTTTATTTATTATATCCATTTCAATTTCATTCCAGGCATCCAAAATTGATTGTTTCAGCTCATTCACATTTTTCTTTGGTTTTCCATCTTTGAAAACTATCCTAGATAAAATGCTCCACACATTTTCGATGATATTTAAATCTGGAGAATAAGGAGGCCATTCTACGCTGGTTATTGAAAAATCTTTGATAACATTTTGCACATTTAAAGATCGATGAATTGGTGAATTATCGTGGATAAATCTCCAATAATTTTTGAATCGCTTGCGTGCATAAGGAATTAATGAAAATTTCAAAATACGACAATATTCCTCAGAATTCATTGTTTCACTGACAAAAACGATTGGTGATTTGAAATTAAAACCCACTGCAGCCCATATATTTATTTTTTCATGTTTATTCTGACTTTGATGATCGAAAATTTCCTCATTATCTTTTTCAATCCATTCCATTCTTGTATTATCTGGTCCAAATAAATTGAATTTTTTTTCATCTGCGAAGATCGTAAGTTCCCATAATTCATCATCCCTTAAATGTTTTTCCGCAAATTCGTTTCTCTTCTCACAAGCATTCTTTGATAAATAAGGTTTGATTTTTCTCTTAGTATATTTTCTATTAATTAAGCGCAATAGTCGATGAGCAGTGGAATTGCTGCAATTCACACCAAGATAATCGGTTAGATCTCTGGCTCTTCGAATTTTCATGCATTTTGATTCTTTTTTAGCTTTTCTCAACAGAGCAGGCGTAAGAATAAGTGGCCTTCCGAGTTTGCGTCTGACAAGCCGTTTTGATTGAATATGGTTTGTTTTCAAGTACTTTTTTGCAGTATTGACTGAAATATTCAATATACGAGCAATTTCGTTTCTTCCTTTTCCTTGATCGCGCAGTATATGTATTTTCTTTTGAATCGAGCCCTTTGTAATTCTTGTCATTTTGTTTTGTTTGTGTATTATTTCTTTTTTTGTATTAATACTTTTATCATTCGCAAATTAACCTTTTTTTCCGGATCACATTTTTTTGAAAATAATTTCCTGCAAAATATAAAAATAAACGTTTTTTTATATTGATCAAGTCTTTTTTTATAAACAAAAACTGATAAATCTTAAATGTCATTTTGTTATTTACTGATCGATATATTTTCGCTTTTGACTTATGCTTTATTTGTAAAAAAAATAAAGAAACTTCATCAGGATCACATTATTCTGATGAGTAGTGTATATATATATATATATATATAATTAAATAAAAACAAAATAATACGAATGATAGTGAAATCTTTAAAAAGTATAACAAGGAGCTTAGGAAAAAATTTGTTGATAGCATCTGCAACATCTGGCTATTTTTTCTCTTTTGTCAGTGACAGTCAGTGACTGTCACTGACAAATTGTGACAAAATAATTCCTCAACTAATATTTCCTGTCAAAAAATATATGTTGGGAACTTGAACGTTTTTAATTTGAAATTTGATTTTTTCAAAATAATCAGAATTGTTTTTTATATATTCACAAATTAATTATTGTAGTAATTAAAAATTGTGAAATCGTTATAAATGACCATTTTTGACAAATCACAAATATCTTGTCGGCCATTTTGTCTCTATTTCAATTTTCTTTTGTCATGACACAGAGGTTAAGGATCAACCATGTGTTATTAGAAAAATAATCATATTTGTTTTGTCAAAAATTTCGGTTTGAATATTCATTAAGAATATGGGTGATAATTTTTGAAATCATATCTTTTTTCGGGGTGTTGATTTTTCAAAGATTGTCAGTTTTTCGAAAGAAATTTTTTTTCAAAAGAAAAGAAGCATGATAATTGTTTTAAATAACGAATGGTTATTCTAAATCAAAGATAAAAATGTATTCAATAAGCCTTTTTTCTTTTCGATTTTTGTTTATTGATATTCAAGAAATATTTTTGTACCGAAATTTTTGAATGAAATAATATGACTTCAAAAATAATCACCCATATTTATCAATGAACAATGAAAAGTTCAGAATCTATTCCATGAAGCCTCTTCTATTTTTTCCAATCAAATAATAACTTTTGAAAGGATATTTATTCACTTTGAATTTGAATGAAAAATATTTAACAAATGATAATGAATTTTCGTAATGATTAACAGACCGAAAAAAGATATGATTTTAAAAATAATCACCCAGGTGTTCATTTTTGAATTCACTCTGTGATAACAATTCCAGCTAGCCTAACAAGGATATTAAACGTTAGTTTTATGTTGTAACTGAGTTAAAAACTGCAAAAAATTAAAAAAAAAAAATCCTATAAGTGATTTATGTGCAAACAAATTTGGTAAGTGTAAGATTATTGAGATTGAATAATAAATAATGTTTTAAAAAAAGATGTTTAAGCTAAATGAAAGCCTTAAGAAACAAACAAAAAAAATATCCCACTATGCAAACAAAACAGAAATAAAATTCCTGATGAAAATGAATTTAAAAATTCAAACTCAAATTGTCTGAATTAGAACCATAAAAAGAGAATTAAACAAGCATCGAGTATAGAAAATTCATAAAAATAAGATTTCTGAAAAAATATATTGTATAATTTTGGTTTCAAAAATCAATCAAATGCTGCAAAATTTTTTCACACAAAGAATTTCAAAAACATCATTTTTTTCATTGTCAAAAATTAGACTTCAAAAAAATGAAAATTTCTGTATCTCTTTTCGCTTTATTATGCTTTTATTTTATTTTATTTTATTTTATTTTATTTTATTTTATTTATTTTTTAAAGATTTTTTCCCCTCTTTCAAATTAAATTCCTTCTCTATTTCTTTCATAGAATTCACTTGCTTTCCACTGAATAATCCATCAGCCCCTTTCCTCCTCTTATGCCAGCCACTCGTGTTCCATTGAGCGATCTGGGAAATTTAAACATCCCTTTTTCATCCTTCACAGCAGCTTCTGAAGGTAAATAACAGCTTTGTTGTTCTGTTTGTGTTCCATTCTTTTGCCGGCTTGCAGTTGATTGCTTGGCTAACTGGCTGTGTTTTAGCTGCAGGCTGAGGATTAGCTCTGTGGTGATCATTTGACTTGGAGAAGATAGCTCAGATGATGCAAGAGAAGTTGGAGAATAAGAAGAAATAGAAGAAGAATAAGAATAAGAAGAAGAAGAAGAAGAATGACTTATCCCTTCTCTCTTTGAATCTGCATCCATCTCAACTCCTGCGATTCCCACCTTGCTCTCTTCCATCGCCTGCTTTCCTTTACTCATTTTCTGTGTCTGTTTTCCAACACCTGTCTCCTTCATTGTGCGAGAAAGTGCTTTAATCTGTTTATAATTATTATTGTTGTTATTATTATTATTGCTATTATTGTAATGAATTGAACCAGAATTCAACAGCTGAGGGCTGCCAATGGGAGAATGTGTCTGTTTATCATTCGATGCACAGAGTGGGCTGAAGGTGGCTTTGGCGCTGGCGTTCATTGGTGATGACGCTGGAAGGGAAATATCTGTTTGCGGAGAGAGGAAATGCGGATCGGAATGAAAAGAAGAAGAAGAAGAAGAGGAAGAAGAAGAAAGCGCATTTGTTTGATTTTCGCTGAGTTTTGTAGCGTTTCTTGGAGCATCTGGTTTTGAAATCGGGATGGGAGGGAGAATTGGAGAAAGGCCATCGAAGAAGGAAGTGTAATGAGAGAACAAAGAATAACTTGTCTGCCTTTTCTTTTTCGTGTTCTGTGTGGAAGAAGGAGGATTTGAGGAAGGAGAGAAGGGAAGCATAGAAATGGAAGAAGAAGAAGAGGTAGATGAAGAAGATGATGATAACAAAGTATTATACTCTTTTCCCAATCCTTTCCCATCATCGCCCCCTCCCCTATTCCCCTCTGCTTTCCCCCAATTCAACCTGCACATCTCCACATAGTTCTGTTTCAAAGCCAAATTTGTCAAATCCAACGAAGCCTGCTGTGGCATTACAGGAACACCGTATGTTCCGAGAAAGGCTCCGTCTAAAGTGAACAAGGCACTGTGCTTGCTGAAGGTGAGGAGGAGAAAAGGAGGGGCAGTTTTGTGCGGGGAAAAGGGGTGGAGGAGAGGGAGAGAGGAGGAAAAGGGGGAAGAAGAAGAAGTTGTTGTAGAAGAAGAAGATGATTGATTATTAAGAGAAGAAGTATTTGTAAAGGAATTTGAAGGAGAAGAAGAAGAAGAAGAAGAAGCAGGAGTTGCAGCAGATGGTGAAGTCAATGAGCCAGCAGGAGAGCGAGGTGGAGTCGCAATTCTGCCCGTCGACAGCGCAAAAGCTGATGTTTGCAGGTTCTCTTTGTGCTCAAACACAGTTGGAGGCGCAATCGAAGGCACAAACAAAGCAGAAGTGACTTCGTGTTCGTGTGTGGTGAACGGGGTGATGGTGAAGGAGGCAGCAGCTTTCGCACGCGAAGCAGCAAGAGAAGCAGAAGCAGCGCTGGATTTCTTCTTCATTTTGGAGGATCTTTCGAGTTCGATTGAGGAAGAAGAAGAAGTTGGGGAAGGAGAAGGAGAAGGGGAAGGAGTAGAGGATGAGGAAGGGTTTGGATTATCATTTAAAGAAGAAGAAGAAGAGGAAGAAGAAAGAGGAGGAGAAAAAGAGGAGGCAGAAGAAGTGAGTTCAGGGTGGAGAACGAGAAAAGCGTCGTAGAAGTTGTACATTCCTTTCCAGTGGAACTTGAGAAAAGGAAGAGCAGAAACAGGATGTGCGTTGAGAGGTGGAGAGGGATGGAGAGAAGAAGAAGAGGAAGAAGAAGAATTTGAAGATGGTGAGGAAGGAACAGATGAAGATGAGGAAGAAGAAGAGGAGGAGGAAGAGGAAGGAGGAAGGTGAGGTGTCAAAGAAGGAGTTGAAGTGGCAGGTTGTAAGTTTGTTGTTGTTGTTGTTGTTGTTGAGTTATTAGAGGAGAAAGGTGAAGAAGAAGAGGAAGAGGAAGAAGAAAGATGTGAAGTGTTTCGTGTTGGCTGTTGTGAGGTGGATTGAGAAAGAGAAGAGTGGACATAGGAAAGAGGTGATGTGGAGGATAAAACAGAAGAAGAAGAGGAGGAAGAAGAAGTTGTTGGTGTAATGGTTGTTGTTGTTGTTGTTATTGAAGACGAAGAAGAATATGCTGATGACAAAGGAGAAGAAGAAGGTGATGATGATAAGTTGCTTTGCTTTCTTCGAGGCAGAGTTAATTCCAACTCTGAATAATTCATCTCATCAGTCAGAAAAGTTGCAGAAGTCTTCTCTTTTGTTGTTGGAGTTAGCATTTGCTCCTTTTTTACCTCATCAAAATTCTCTTTCCCATCAATTTTTGAATATGTTGAAATGATATTCTTGTTTGCTTCTGAACACACTGAAAAATCACTTTCCTCTTTTTTCCTTTGACTTTGCATTCGAATCTGTATTTCCCTTCCTTCTCCTTCTCCTTTTTCTCTTTCTCTATGTTCTCTTTCTCTTTCTCTTTCTCTTTCTCTTTCTTCTTCTTCCACATTCTTCTTCCCTGTCAAAGGAGAAGATGAACGTGAAGTTATTTGCTGCTTCTCCTTCATCGGCATTGCAGACAGAAGACGAGGCCTCGACATCTGCCGAGAAAGAGAAGGTGTTCGCAAAAGCCCTCCATTGCTTGAATAAGAAGAAGAAGAGGAAGAAGAAGCAGCAGCTGATATTGCGTTTTCCAGTGCCTTAATGGAAAGAAAGAGGGAAGGAGGGAAAAGAGAATAATTCAGAAGTTCAATCAAATCGAATATCATCACATTTCCTGAGACAGAAATGATGGAGAGGATGAGAGAGAGGTAAGGAGTGGAGCAAGAAGGGTATAGAACATCTGAGGGGATGTCTTCTTGACGCAATTGAGAGAGGGCATAAGGAGGAAGAGAAGTGAAGGAAGATGAAGAGGAGGAAGAGGTTATGAAAGGGGAAGAGAATGAAGAAGAAGAAGAGGAGGAGGAGGAGGAAGAAGAATTTGAAGGCTGAGGCAATTGTGAGTGTAACAATGGAGAAGGAACAGCTGAAGGAACAGTGAAAGTCTGTTGGATGTGTTCTGATTGTGATTGAGATTGCGATTGCAGTTGACCTTGCTGACTTAGCAAATTTTGAGTATTTTGCATGTTTTGTATATTCAGCAGTGTTTGTGCCAGCATCTTCTGCCTCTGCAGCAGCATCTGCTGAACCTGCCTCCATCCGTTTTTCCTCTTCACCACAACTTTTTCATCCACATCCTTCATCTCAATGTTGCTCATACACACAATTGCATTCTCTTTGATTTCTGTGTCAAAATCGCCCACACATCTGCTCGCAAACACGTCCCACAGGCGGAAATGGCCATCCAAACCGAACGTGGCAAGGAGAGGGCCGTTGACACAGAGGAGAGAAGGAATGAAAGAGCAGAAGGTGATGCTGCGGGTGTCTGGCTTGGAAGCGAGGGGTTTTGTGATGAAAGGAGGGGGATTGGGGGGAGAGGGGAGAGGGGAAGAAGAAGAAGAAGAAGAAGAGGAAGAGGAGGAAGTTGATAATAATGGAGACAAAGAAGAAGAAGAAGAAGAATTCGATTGAATAATCAACTGTTCCCCTCCTTTTCCTCCTGATGCTGTTGTCACATTTCGTTCCACATCCATCTTTGCACTCTCAACTTCATTCTTTTCTGGTGTTAACCTCCTTCTCAATGGAGAACTTTTCCTTTCATTTGACTTTAATGTCATTTCCAACTGAACAAACGACAAACCAGTTAATTCTTTGCTTTGTTTTTGTGCTTGCAAATCGGATGTTTGAGATGAAATAGCTTGTTTTTCGCTTTGAGAAGAAGATCTCCAGTCAATTTTCCCTTTCTGGTTCATTTCTTTCTCTCTTTGCTTTTCCTCTTTGTCATCTTCTTCAGCGTTTTCTTCGAAATTCCACTCTTTTCGAACTGTTTTTAATGAGCTTTCTGTTCTCAGTGGAGAATTTGCTTGTCTTTTTGAAGGAGATTCAAGGGATTGCGCAAAATTGGATGCTTGTGAAGATTCAGAGAGGAAAGAAGAAGATGATGATGTTGATGTTGATGAAAAACCTAATGGTGAGCTTGCAGCTGAAAACGTTTGCTTCAATGGAGTTTTCGGTTTTGGCGTTGATTGAAGTGTAAACAACGATTGTGAAGAAAATGAATCATCATTAATCTTTCCTCTTTCGTTCATGATTGTCACTGAAGTTGGATTCAATGCTTTGTTTCTTTCATCCTCTTCCTTATCTCCAATATAACATTCACCTTCATTCCCTTTTGTATTCTCTTCCACATCTTGTTCTTCTCCTTCTCCTTCCTCTTCCTCTTCCTCATTCTCTTCCTCTTCCTTTCTCCCATCTTCCTTCTTCCCACTCCCTCCTTTGCTCTCCACCCTCTTTTCCACCCTCTTCCCCAGCCTCTTCCCTGCTGCTTTGAACGCTGACCTTGCAAAACCCGAATCCGTATTCCACAGCACAACTGTCCCATCCACCGATGCTGAAGCCAACAACGCAGGCTTCGCAAACGCCACTGAAATGACATCTGCTCCGTGTCGATGGCTCTTCAGCGAGTGAAGAAGCTTCGACGATGCACAGAAGTCCATTGCGTGTGCATTCATCTTCGCTTCTTTCTTCTTCTGCTCCTTCCAGCCGGATGGCTGCACAAACGAGTCCGGAATCTCAAAGTCGTCAAAGTTAAAACCAGAAGAAGATTCTCCGCTTTCTCCCTTTGCTGCACTGCCAAACCCCAAAAGAGACGAAGAAGCTGAAGAAGTGTAACCTCCACCTCTTCCTTTGCACTTCCTCTTCAGCATTGCCATCCTCAGTCCATCGCTAATGCCTCCACCACCACCACCTCCTCCTCCTCCTCCACTGCCACTTCCATCAATCCCTCCTCCCGCACTCGCCGACGAAAACATCGACACAATCTCCTTCCCAATCAATCTGTCGTCTTTTTCTCCGATTTTCGGGTCGATCATCGACTCAAAGCGAAAGCCAGGAGGGCGAATAGGATCATCACACATGTGCACAATACGGTTCTGTCCAACGTGGAAGATGGCTCTCTGTCCAGACGGCAATGAGCAATGAATGAGCTGATGCACCTCGCTCCGCGGCTGAGGAATCGGAAATACCTCACCCAGCACTCTCCCCGTGTGCAGGTGTGTGGTGAAGATGACTCCGTCGCAGGAGCCTGTGATGAGTCTGCGCCCACTCACATCCAGAGTGGCAGCAGAGATGACTTCTTTGTGCGGGAGCTTGTATTTGAACACGATGCGCCCATCCACATCGCGCCAGACACACACGTGCCCTTCTTTGTCGACTGTCACCACCTCAAAAAAGGCAGAGCTGTGGAGTGAGGACACCAAGTTGCATGTGTGTGAGAGTGCGTTCTGATCAGAGAGAACAACAGGGCGCCAGCTGAACAGCCGCTGGCTGCCCATCAGAATGGCAGGGCCTGAGGCATCATTGGTTGCCTCATCAGAAGAATGCAGTGAGTTCAGACTGGTTCCAGATGAACCGATCATTTCTGAGCTATTTGTGCTTGCACCTCTTCCTACTCCTCCATTTCCTCTTCCTCCTCTTCCTCCATCTGTCAAATACCCCTTCGAACGATTCTGACTCTCGTTTCTCACAAAAGCCATGCAATTCACCATGCTCCCTGTGGCTGTGTCGATTGCACTGACAATCTGAATGCAGCTCTGCGATCGCACGTCCCACACCCTCACAGTGCAATCCAATGCCAACGACAAGAGATGGATGGAGGATAATGATGAAGATGAGGATGCGCTTGATGTGCTTGATGTATGTGACAATGAATGTGAATCAGAAGAATTCGAATAATAATAGCTTTTCTCGTTCGAATTCGTTTTCTTGTTATTATTACTATTCTTCTTCCTCATCTTTCTCATCATCTCCTCCTTCTCTCCCTCTCCCTCCTCCTCCTCCTCCTGTGCACGTGAACAATCCTCAATACACGCCACAATCGGAGCTGTATGCCCTCTCAGCTCGCCAATGAATCTGAGGCTGTTCGGATTCCACAGCTTCACACACAAATCGAAGCCGGCTGTTGCGAGCTGATGGGCACGTGGGCACCAAGCAACAGTTAGCACGCCTCGGCTGTGGCCATTGGGATTGAGAAGAGGAGGAGGAGGAGAGGAAGATGAGGAGGAAGAAGAGGAGGAGGAGGAAGAAAGGAGAGGAGAAGGAAACTGGGAAGAAGAAGATAAAGTGGAAGGGGAGGTTTGAATGTTTCTGTCAGTAGAAGGAGGAGAAGAAGAGAGAGAGAAACGGGATTGCGAAAGAGGAGATGAGACATTCGCCAGAGCAGAACTAGTAACAGTTGATAAGGTTGATGGAGGCATAGGTTGCATCGATTGCATTGCTCCAATTGTTCCTTCTTCTTCTTCTTCTGCTTCTGCTTCTGCTTTTCCTCCTTTTCCTCCTTTTCCTCCTTTTCCTCCTCCTTTCCCTCCACCTTTTCCCTTCCCTCCTCCTCTCAGCCCTGACGACCCTTGCTTCCACAGTCCATTCATCTGCCCATTCGTCGCGCCAAACGACGAATTCAACTGCGAAAGATTCGCTTTCATGGCTACTTGTGATATTTTCCCTTCTCTCTCTTCCTGTGTGATGAGCGATGTATCAGGAGGAGCAGAAGGGTTTATAGCTGCAATCTCTTCAAGCGTCTCAGGATTCACAAACCGAACAGAGTTGTCCAACGAGCCAGAAACAAGGCAGCCCAGCTCAGCAATGAATTCGAGTGTGGTGATGGGTCCTGAATGGATTTTGGAGCACAAACTGCCTTCGCTTGGGCGGAAGATGCGTTTTGGGGGGTTTGATTGGTTGAAAGAGGAAGAGAGGTGAGGAGGAGGAGAAGAAGAAAGAGAGGAAAGAGGAGGGCGAGAGAAAGAGAAGGGAGAAATAGAGGAAGAGGAAGAAGAGGAAGAGGAAGAGGGGGAAAAGGAAGAAGAATAGGGATAAGATGAAATGGAAGAAAGAGTTCTGTTTGTTTGGATTGGAGATAAATCAGAAGGAGTTGATTGAGAAGAAGAAGAAGAAGAAAGAAAAGGAAAAGGAGCGATGCTGTCTTGACTTGGAGTGCGTTGATGAAGAGGATGAGGAAGAAGAGGATGATGATGATTGTGATTGAAAACAGGAGGAGAAAGAGAAGAAGAACGAGATGAAGAATCGCTTCCAGAGAATTGGACAAGAGCAATTTGAGAGGAGGGTTCAGATGGATTGTGAGAAGAAGAAGAAGAAGATGATGATGATGATGATGATGATGATGATGATGAAGGAGAAAGAGAAGAAGAAGATGACGACGAATCTTGACTCAACCCTTCTTGTTGTTCTGTTGATGAATTTTGATTTGAGTGAATGGCAGAAGAAGAAGAGGAGGAAGATGAAGAAGAAGGTGCAGGTGCAAAAAGTGAATTTTTGTTAGTTATTCTCAAAGAAGAGGTTGAAATCGGCTGGTTTTTGTGCTGATTGACTGGAGAATGCAATTTGTCCATTCGAAGAGAAGGAACAGAAGGATGAGTGGTTTGAAGTTTTGAGGGAGAAGAAGGAGAAGAAGAAGATGATGATGATGATGAATCTAAATCTTGTATGTTATTTGATTCAATTCCTTGTTTTCCTAATTCTTTTTCTCTTCTTTCCTCTTCTTCTTCCTCTCCAACAGATGTTAATCTATTTGATTTATTTTGCTTCATTTCCATTTCATCCATTTGAGAAGAAGGAGAAATAAATCCTTTTTCTTCATCTTTTTCTTTGCTTTCAGATGAAATTGAAGCAGTTTCGGAATGAAGCGAACGAGGAGAAGAGAAAAGATTTCTTGGAGAGGAAGAAGAGGAAGGAGAAGGAGAAGAAGAAGCATAAGAAGAAGGAGTTGATGATGAAACAACGTTTGCATCAACTTTCTCCTCTTTCTCTTCTCCTCCTCTTCCTCTTTCTCTTCCTTCTCTTTCTCCCTCTCCTTCTCCTCTTTCTCCTTCTCTTCCTCCTCCCACTTCCTTCGCATCCATCACCTGTGGCACATTCAACATCTCCAGTTTTGATACAAATTTTCTGTTTTCATTGAAAATTTGTGAAGTCAAAGGAGGAAGATAGAAATTCGCTTCAGACGCCCATTCTTCTCGTGTTATTCTTTTTGGGCGTTTGATTTCGGATTGAGAACGAGAACGAGAAGAAGAAGAAGAGGAAGAGGAAGAAGGGGAAAAGCGAGAAGGAGAATAAAGAGGAGAAGGAGATGAACGAGAAGGAGATGAACGAGAAGGAGAAAGACGAGAAGGAGAATATTTGGAGATGTTTGAATGGGAAGAAGGAGTTTGAGAAAGGGAAGAGGAAGGAGAGGAAGGAGAAAAAGAGGAAGAGGAGGAAGAAGAGGAAGAAGAAGAGGAAGAGGAAGAGGAAGAATAAGTTGAATAGTTGAAATTATATCCATCTGGATTATTATTATTATTATTAGCATTTCTCATGTCCTTCCTCATCTTCCCTTTCTTTGCCATTGGCGAAGAAGAAGAAGAAGAAGAAGAAGCTAAATATTTTGCTCCTTGTCTTCTTAGCAAATCCAAAATTGACACATTGGCTGAAGCAGAAGAGGAATCACCAAGAGAAGAAGAAGAAGAGAAAGAAGAAGAAGAGGAGGAGGAGGAAGAAGAAGAAGAAGAAATTGTTTGTTGAAGTAATTTTCGTTCTATTCTGTCAGTAAGCAAGCCATCATATTCGATTTTGGAGGCAAAATGAAGTTTGCGAGGAGAAGAGGAGAAGGAAGAGGAGGAAGAAGAGGCATAGAAAGAAGAAGAGGAGAAAGAGGAAAATTTATTGGAAGTGGAAGGATCAGTGGTTTTTGAGCGGAAACGAGGTGGTTGAGGAGAAGGAGAAGAGGAAGAAAGAGAAAAAGAAGAGGAGGAAAAAGAAGAAGGATAATAAAAAGTGGAGGAATATGAAGAAGAAGAAGGGAATGAAGAAGAAGAAACAATTGTGATTGGAATGTTTACTTCTGTTTTGTTTTTTGAAGCATTTTCTGTTCGGATAGGAGAAGAAAGAGAAGAAAGAGAAGAAGAAGAAGAAGAAGAAGAAGAAGAAGAAGAAGGTGTTGTAACATCAAACCTTCCACTTCTATTTCCTTCTCCTTTCCCTCCTTCTCTTTCTCCTTCTCTTCTTTCTCCTTCTTCATCTTCCTTCTCTTCCTTCTCCTTCTCCTTCTTCTCCTCCAGTCCTCCAAACAGCGTTTCCTCATCCGCAGCTGGTGTCAGCATTGCGCTTCTTCCCAGCGTTGACTGCTGAATCTGCCCAATCCAGTTCATTTCTCCTCTTTTCTTCTCTTGCAAGTCCTTTCTCGGCATCGGCTCCTTCCCGAAAATCGCAAAAAGCGACGCTTCTTGCCGGCAGAGGGCGAAATCTGTGACTCTTCTCACGATTTCCTTTGTCAGGGCAACCACTTCGATTTCTCCGCTGTGCTCGCCAATGCAGAGGAGGGGGTGGGAGGAGGCAAGAGGAGGGGTGGAGCGGAGCTGGGGGAGAGGGAGAGGGAGAGAGAAGGGAAAACGGTTAGATTGAGAGTGAAGGGGAAGGTGAGAGTGAAGAGGGGAAGAGAGAGGGTGAGGAAGGAAGGAGGAAGAAGTGGAAGATGAGGAGGAGGACGAGGAGGAGGAAGAAGAAGGATAGAGAGAAAGAGAAGACATGCTATTTGTGCTGCTTGCGCGTTGGTGGAGCGAAAAACGAGAGGAGAAAGGAGAAGGTGTGCTAGTTCCTGTGTTAATTTCTCTGGAGGTGGCAGGAGAAGAAGAATAAGGAGAGGAATAAACAGATGAGTAAGCAGAAGAAGAAGAAGAAGAAGAAAAAGTTGCAGTATTTCCTTCTCCTTGTCCAATATTCATCATCTTCTCCTTCATCTCCTTCATCTCTTTATTCTTCACTGCCTCATCCGCTCTAATCACCGATGGATTTGCTGTCACATTCCCCAGACAAGACAGAGGCACACAGCACATTGCAGTGGGAGCTGAGCTCAAATTCTTCAATTGTCCAACTGCTTTGAAGGAAGGCACCTCATAAAATGTCACATGGCCATCACTCGAACCAACTGCGATGAAGGTGGAGGAAGGGAGAGAAAGAGAGAGAGGAAGAGGAAGAGGAAGATTAGAATTTTGCTTCTTTTTTTGTTTTTCTGATTCTGATTCTGATTCTGAGTCTTCTTCTTCTTCTTCCTCCTCCTCTTTTCCATCTTTGTCATCTTTTCCCTCTCCTTTCTCTTTCTTTTCTTTCTTTTCCCCTTCTTCCTTCTTCTCTTTCTTCTCCCTCTTTTCCTTTTCCTCTTTCTTCTCCTTCTCCTTCTTCTTCTTCCCTCCTCTCCCCTTCCTCTTCCCCGTGGCCTCTGCCAATGCTGCCATTTGCATCTCCTTCATCTTCCTCTTCTCTTCTGCTCGTATCAGCTCCTCCTTCGAAATCAGAGGGGGAAGAAGACACATACACGTTACCCACAAAGAATGTGTTTTTTCGACTGCTTTGACACATCTTTTTGCGCCTTCCAGCTGAGATTCAGCATCTGGTGGATGAGAAGAGGAAGAGGAGGAGGAAGAGCTTTTGCGGTGGAAGGATTTGGAGGAAGAAGAAGAAAATGATGATGATGAAGGAGAAAGAGGAGAAAGAGAAGAAAGAGAAGAAGAAGAAGAAGAAGAAGAAGAAGAAGATTTAATTGAAAGAGAAGCATTGCCTTTGGCAGCGGTGCTGGCAGTGTCAGAAATGTGATGTTTTGAGCATCGCTTTAAAATGAATGTGTCTGCTTTTGTTTTGCAGTGTGGAATGATTGAAAGGTTGTCGTCTTCTTCTTTATCATTATCATTATTTTCTTTTTTTTCTTTGATATTTTTGCTATTGTTATTGTTTTCTTCTTTCTGTTTAGTAGCTAATGCTGATGATGTTGATGCCGTTGTGGCCTCCGCCTTCGAATTAACCTCATGCTGACTCAAAGACTCACCTGCTTTCAAGTTCTGGCTCTGCAAACTTGGCAATTTTTCCGAGCCTTCGTCCCTTTCAGAGGAAGAGCCAAACGCCTTTCCCAGGATTCGATCCAGCTGCCGTGCGCGCAGCCTTTTTTTTTCTGCTTCTGCGTCGAGTGGCTTGTCGTTCGCCCATTCTCTTGTGGCTTCCATGAGCGAGGCCTCTTTCATTCGCACCTTGTGGAGAGGGTCTTTGGTGACGATGAGCTGAAACAGCTCTGTTTTGGCTGTGTGGTCGATCGTTTGCAGAGGTGTCGAAAAAGATGGGTCCCAAACTTTCAGAAGGCCATCGTTTGCAGTTGATATAAACATTTTGAAGTTTGGGATGGAAAGAATCGCAGTAATCGATTCATCATGAAGCTGTAAATACGATGATGCATGCGCAAGGTACTCTGGATCTGCTCGATATAGGGACTCTTTTCGTTCAGAACCAATTCCAGATAACTTTATTTGTGCAATAAAGTATGATGCAAAATCATCCCATCCGACTAAAAAAAAAATAAATCAACATAATATTTTGGTGGAAAAATAGATTGAGAAAGAGAAAGAAAGAAAGAAAAGCTGCACATGCGTTGTTAAGTGATATAAAAATTTAAACCTTGCCCAATGCATTCTGCATCAATTTTTCGATATAAAAGAGCAATATCATTTTCTGAAAGTTTATCCTTTCCCAAAACTGTTTCCACTGCTTCCACAAACTTATTAATCAGAAATAAAAATTCAATTTAGGAAATTAATTCAATTATATTTTTGCACAAACTTGAAATTCTGAAAGTCCATATGAATTATTTCTTGTTGTTACAGATTGAAACTGATTTTGAAGCGACTTTAACTCGGAAAATTGAAATAAATCATTTAAATTGATTTCGGTAATTTGACGAGCAGTGAGCTCGCATGACTCCATGAAAAAAGACAAACAAAAAATACAACTATTGTTGTTCAATTATTAATATGGGAATATATTTTTCTAGGTGATGGAGTGCACAATGAAAAAAACAATGAAACAGAAATAAATATATCTTCAAAAATCATTTTTCTTTTCAAAAACAATGTATTAATGGTATTGATCGTACAAGAGCTATTTGTTGCTGTAATTGTCTGAAATGTCTCGTTTACCAAAACTGGTTGAAGGTTGTTATTAAAAGATTATTTAAATTGTTTTGTTATCATACAGTTGCAAATGTGTTTTCGTTTTTTTAGGTGTTCCATCAAATCTCACTGAAAACTTTGAAATTTTGGAGTTACTTGGAGAAGGGCATTTTGCCAAAGTGAGAAAGGCCAGACACAAGGCATCGGGAAAATATGTTGCTATTAAATTTATTGACAAGAGGCAGATAATTTCGGATCCACATCAACTTATATCTCTTTTCTCAGAGATCAATATCATGAAAAGCTTGAAGCACGTTTGCATCACCTTTGTTGGACTTTTTTTATGAACAGCATTTTTTTGGAATAAATTTATTGTTATAAAATTTTGCAGCCACATATAATTAGACTTCTTGATGTTTACGAAACAGATGATAAATTGTGCCTTATAACTGAGCTTGCAACTGGTGGAGAACTTTTTGATAAAATTGTTGATCGTGGCTCATATTCCGAGAGAGACGCTTCGTTGTTGATGCTTTCTTTATTCAACGCATTGAGGTATTTGCATTCAAAGAATATTGCTCATCGAGATTTGAAGGTTTGCCAACCAAATTAAGATCATTATTTATCGTTTGTTTAACACCTGAAAACTTATTTTCTAATTTTAGCCGGAGAATATTCTTTATGAATCCGATGCTCCGACAGCAGCTGTAAAAATAACTGATTTTGGACTTTCAAAGGTTGTTGATAAAAAGAAAATGATGCAAACGTGTTGTGGGACACCTGGATATGTTGCTCCTGAGGTGCTGACGTTTGCTGGATATGGACCAGAGGTGGACTTGTGGTCTATGGGTGTTCTTATGTATGTTCTTCTATGCGGATTTCCTCCATTTTACGATGAAAATGATGCTGCACTATTTGCGCAGATTCAGTCGGGAAAATATGAGTTTATTTCTCCGTACTGGGACACCATCAGCGCGGAGGCGAAGGATCTGATATCCAAACTGCTTGTTGTGGATCCGAAAAAGAGGCTAACAGCCGAGCAAGCTGTTTCTCATCCGTGGTTTTCTGTTGCACTTCCTACTCACAAATTGGATGCAGCACACCAAAAACTGACTGAAGCAAGATCAAAAAGAAGATTTAAGGCAGCGGGGATGGCAGTAATTATTGGAAGCTCGCTGAAAAGAGATTCGTAAGTGGTTGAGATCTGATAGAAGAAGAGAGAGTTGGTTTTGGGGGAAGAGAAGATGAGCAAATGAGGAGGGAAATGAAGGGAAGAAGGGAAAGGGTGGGAAATGAGAAGGAGGAGTACTTCAAACGAAAATATTGAAAGTTGATGGGGGAAATTGGGAGAAAGAAGTAATTTATTTTGCTGATTTATTCCAGGTGTTGTATTTTACTGTATCTTGTGTATGTAAGTAAATGATTATAAGAAAAAAATTGGCAGAAAGTTAAATATCTGCACATGGTTGAGCTCAATGTGAATGGCAAGGCATTTTTTTTGAAAGTCATTTTTTGGAGTTTTGCAGAAAGGAAATTTCATAAAAAATAGTGATAGAAGAAGGATGACTGTCTCTGAGATACATTTGAAGCATATATAATTATGCAAACTGAATTTGATTTTAAATGTTTAGTTTGTAAAGTTGTATTTGCCTTTATATACGCAGACTCTTTGTTCAGGTTTTCATCATTTGTAAAGCCGAATAAAAGAGGAGATATTCTTTCTCAAATGTTTTTTTTATAATTATTATTTATTTATCTTAAATGAAGGGAAATTTTCCAAGAAAATATCTTTCTATTTTTATTTTAACTTTCTTTTTTTGCACTTCATGATATGTTGTTTACAATTTTGTTTTATTTTTTCTATTTTTTTATTACACGCTTGTTTGGATTTTTGATGATTTTTCTTTTTATTTGATATTCGTCTGTTTCAAAGTGAATGCATTTTATCTAATTCAACATTTAAGGCGAATGTTTTGTTAAAGGGAATAATCTGGTATTATTTCATGATTTATCAAGTCTTTGCAAAGTTTTTCTTAAAGATTATCAATTTATCTTTCTTGGCATTCAACTTTTCTTTCATTTTTGATTAATCATTACAATTTCTAACATTTTGTCATTTTCATCTTTTCTGAAATTGTGTATACAATCATTTCATATCTTTTCACTCTTCAAAATAAATTTAATAATTTGCTTCTCTTTTCTTATTTAAAAAAAAAAAAAAAAAAAAAAAAAAAAAAAAAAAAAAAAAAAAAAAAAAATTATTTTTATATTTATAAGGCATGTTGGAACAAGTCAGAATCATTTCGAAAAGAGAAAAAATTTATTTGAAGAACTGCTATTCAAAGTTGTACTGAGATTTTTATGCTTTTTTGAAAAAAAAAAACCATAATTTATAACAAACTTATTCTTCTTTCGTTGGAAAATTTTTATTTGAATAATTACTTTTGTTAAATTTACAAAATTATGAATCATATCAGATTTTAATGGAATTTCTGTTTCATCTCATAAAATTTGGCGGCAAAGGTAATGAAAACATTGAAAAGGATTTATTTCCATTTCTGCATAATTTTGAAAATAGGAACATAATTTTGTTTAAGAATTGATATTTGTTCACTAAAAATTGCAAAGAAGAATAACTTCAATTCAAAGTCGAATATTATCATTCGAAATCGAAAGAGTGACACAAAGTCATTATATTGGACATACCAAAATTCCGTTTTTTTTCTTTCCATGTGAAATATTATCCGTTTAAATGATAGCATAAAAATATTGAAAAGCGCGCACACATGTGTGATTCGTCAGAGAAAAAATATCAAATAATGTATCAATTATTTGCATTATGTGTGTGATCAAAAAATGTTTCAGTGAAATACAAAATGATGAGAGGAAAAAATATTTAGTCTTTGACAAGTTAATCACATTTTTAAACGAAGGTCGAGCTTAGGAATGGTTTTTCAAAAGAGTTCTGAGAGAAAAACATCAACAATGCAGAATCCAGTGATAAGAGTTGAAACTGGAAAATGAAAGAGAAAAGTGTCAATATTGGAATAGTTGAAAGTGTGTAACAAAAAGATCAGTATTCAAAGACACAATATAAACAAAATCGAAGATCGGAATAGAATGATTTATATTAATCATATAACTGTTGGAAATCGGAATTTCGACAAAGAATTTTCACATTATGATAGGAGTGCATTTTGTGGTTATGAACTATTGGAGAAGTGTTTTGAGATGTGCCTGTACGGATCTTTTAAGTATGGATTCAATTGTATTCTGCGAAGAAGGAAAGATAGTGGAGATTGATGAATGTGTGTGGAGAAGGAGAAAATACAGAAAAGTCGTCAGTAAATTGAAAATAAGGATCTTCGACGATATATAAAGAACGGATGACTCATCAGGAATATCAAATCAGAGTATTTGTCGAGTGCCAAATCGTTCTGCAAATACTCTCATTCCTCTCAAAAAAAATCTCACATTCTCCTGTTAACAACTGAAATGAGTGAGGAGTGGAATGCATATTCTTTTTTGAGTTCAGTTAGCCACAATCATATGACAGTGTGCCACAAAGAACATAATGTGTTTCCTCTCACTCGGACTTGCGCAAATACAATAGAAGGAATGCAATGACATATGAGAGGTTTTTATTCATACACGGAGTGAGAGAAAGATATATCGGAGATTATTTGGTTTTTTGGATTGTAAAAAACACGCTTGGATTTCTGTCCGAAAAAGTGGAGTGTTTTAATGTTAATTGGAAAAAAAAATACAAAATAGAAAATGAGGAAATAGAAAATGAAGATGAAAATTTCACAGAAATGGATAAAATTGCAAATGAAGAATTCTTATATGGGGAATCCGATGAAGTGAGCAGTAGCCTATGTGTTTTCAATGGAACTAATTCAACAGAATGGACAAATGGTGAATAGAATATTTTTTTTTGAGTCTTTTTCCCCTTTTGAAAAAAATAATGTCAACCACAATCTAAATAATTTGTTTAAAATTTTGATTCATTTGAAAAGATATTTATCGCTTTGAAATATTTAAAAATGATACAATATTTTTTATTACCAATAGAAATAACAACTTCAATTGTCATTTTGTCGTATCTGAAATAATGTCAATTTGCAGAAAAAACAGCAAACGAAATCGATAAACTTTCAATCGAAATCAAAAACATTAAAATATAATATTTTTTGAAAAGTTCCTTTTGTTAAATTTTCAAATAGAATAAAAATTTCATATTTCGATCAAATTTCTGTTCCCACACACCAGATTTCAAGAAAATGAATATAAATTTTTTTCATTGGTATTATTTTTGTTTTTGTAAAGTTTCATAATTGTGAACAGAAATTTGATCGAAATATGAAGTTTTTATTCTATTAAAAAATTAAACAAAAGGAACTTTTCAAAAAAATTTAGGCATATTGTTGAGCATTTTTTTAAGAATTTGTTTTTTAATTGGCACCAAAAATTATTTTCATTATCTTCATTTCATTAAAGCTCATAAATCTGTTTCATAACATAAGTGCAATAAACAAATAAAAATTAAGCTGTATCACAAATATTTTTTAAAAAACTTTCTCAGAAAAACGATCTAATAATTTTTAACTTTCATATTTCGATCAATGTTTTGCTCGTATTATCTTGACTGATTGCAGTTGCGAGTTTTTATCACGGAATTCACCAAAATAATTGTATTTTTTGTATTTGTTAGTTATTCGTTATATTCAAAACTATTTATTTAAGAGTATTTTTGCATTTCACCATATTTGTTTAAAACATGCAAAATATAGTGAATTTGTTTGTTTTATCGATTTTCCTAAAGCTATTAATATTTTATAAATTTATTTTCAACAATATGGGGTAAAATATTTTTCTTCAGGCATTTTCATAGAAAAATAATGCACTTTTCGTTGACTTTTTAATATCAAAAAACACAATAAAAATGGGAACATTTTTTGACATATGCGAAATGTTGGAAAACTTTATGTTTCTATTTAAACAATGTCTGTTTGCAGAAATGAAAATCAGATTTATTTAAAAATATGAGAAAGTGAAATAAAGTTATGAGTGAAGCAATTTTTCAATACTTTGTGTAAAAAAAACTTGAAAGTTCGTATTTTCCTCCATTTTGACAGATCTTCTATTTTCTTTCCTCTTTCTTCCTCTTCTCTCATTGCTGCTCTCACTTTTATTGTTTGATGAATTCGTTCTTCTATAGGATAAACAGCAGGAAAAGAAACTGCACGAACTCTGATTTCTGAAATTGTTGGAACTGATTCTATAACTTTCTTTTTCTTTTCGGCTGTTCTGGCATCCAAAAATTGAATATTTGCCATGTTGTGAAAATGTTAATAATGACGAAAGGCGAATGTGGGATATTAAGTTTTTATTTATTGCGGGATGCTCAACATTAAAAAAAGGACAGATTAACATTTTTAGGGGACAGACTGTGTTTTAAAATAACCCCCACAATTTTGAATTTGCTTTTCTATTCGAATTTTGTGATCCAATCTGCATTGTATCTATTAATAAGTTTGTTTGTTAAAAAAAAAAAAAAAAAAAAAAAAACAGTGCAGGGCACTGACTGATGAGAGCCCACATTTTTAAAAATGACACAGATGTTTATCAGGATTATATTAACATGTTTGATTTCTGTATTTTGAAAAGGCAGCAAACGGAAATTTTTAAAAAGCCAATAATTATTAATAGTAAAATGCACACATAAATTTATTTTCATTTTTTCTTAATAGTCTATAAATATAGTTTGTGTTAATAATGGTGGAAACTTTCAATAACTGTGGATAGTTAAATTATCTCAACAACCGTTGACAGTTGGATTTTGACAATTAGCCCAATTATTCCTTCAGTGAATGCAAACTTATATGTCAAACAAAAATGAAACAACTTGCTCCCAAGAATGAAGAAAAATACATTTTTTATTTTCGGAGAAACTCGGAGAATCATATTTCTTAAGGTTTCTCCGAAAATTATAAATGTTTTTTTCTCAATTCTGCAAAGAAAGTTGGGTGATTATTTTTGAAATCATATTTATTCTTTCAAAATTTTCAGTTCGAAAATTATTATTAAATGTCAAACAATGAACACTGAAAAGTGATTATACTAATTAAAGTTATCTTCATCATTATTCCGGCTAAAACAGTTGTTTTTGAAATGGCTTTGATGTTATTTATTTTAAAATATAAAATGTCTATTCAATAACAAACAACTTTTGAATAATTAACACTCCGAAAAAAGTTATGATTTCAAAAATTATCACCCAGTTGTTTCATATCTGTATAACTTATAAGTTTGTATTCAATGAGGGAATAATTGGGTTCATTGTCAAAATGCAACGATCAACAGTTGTTGAGATAATTCCACTCTCCACAGTTATTGAAAGTGTCCACCATTATTAACACAAACTATATTCTTGAAAATTGCTTAAAAGAACAAATATCTCAAAAATCAAAATTATTTTCCCTGAGCTCTCGATTCGAAATACTTTCAAATGAATTTGACATTGTTTTTTTTGATAATAATAATATTCTAATCACAAATTGAACCATGATCAGATCTTCCATTACAACAAACTTGAGTTAGAAAAAGTATTGTTTATCTCAATATTCGTTTGATTAAAATATCAATGAAATTAAGAATTGTTTGAGAGCATATATTTTTATGGTTTTATTGAAGTTTTTATATGTCATTGTTTCTTTCTTGTTTTGGTTTGATTTTTATTTGAATGATTTAATATGCGTGGGTTTTCTGAATGCAACATAAATTCGATAATGCAGATATATGGAAACCCTAAAAAGCTTTCTCGTTTGCGCACATAGTTGTGCTTTTATTCCTGATGATTATTTATTTCTTTATTTTATGAAGAATTGATAAATGAACTGGAGGATTGCGGTGAGGAAGAACAGAAACAGAAAATCGAAGAAACGAGCAAACTAGTAGATGAAATGATAAAAGATGAAATTGACCATGTTTTTACGAAGGAAATATTCGATAAAATTCTCAAAATAATTGAGGAAAGAAAAATGTCATTGGAAAACATCATTTCCTTATTGAAGCATTTAGGATATTACAATGTGTTGAGCAATTTCATGTGCTTTGGATCTTACTTATCCCCATTGAACAAAATGTTCGAGAGGTTGATTGTTGAGGAAAAGAAGAAAAAGGAAGAAAAAAACGAAAAACTGCTGGCAAATCTTTGCGAATGCCGTTTGATACTGTGCCATGGATATGTTTCAGATGTATTTATATCAATTTGCGTACCTTGTTTTGTGAAAGTTGCATTGTCCAAAGAGGAAAGTGAAAAAACAAGAAAAGAAGTGGAAATGGCTTTATTGGCGTTGAGTTGCATTAAAGGAGAAAATGTTTACATTTGAATCATTCCTTTTTGAAAACATTTATCTTATTTTATTTTTTATTGAAGCATATTGAAAAAGGATCGTATTTGAAGGGGATGATAGAAATCATCAAATATCATCAGGAAAATCACAACCTTACACATCTTGCCTATCAATCAGCTTGGAAATTTTTGATTGATCGATTTCAAAATGATCTGACTTTGAAAAAAGTGATCATGAATGAGCTGCATTTTGTGAGAGAAGCAACAAGAGAATTGGAAGAGCTATCGAAAAGCGTGAACTGCAACAGAAAAGGAAAAGAAGAGAATGAAACGTTTACTTTGGAAAGATGGCTCAATGAGTTGAATTTTTTTGAGATATATGGCCAAATCCAGTGCGAAGAATGTACCAAACTGATTGCATGCGTCATCGATCTGTGCAGAGCAGCGAAGGGAAACCACAGAGAAATACATAAGAAGGGCTATTCATTTTTGCATAATATCATTTTGCGTGAAGCAAAATCTTTCAATTGCTTATTGTGTGAAGGGGCTATCGATTTAATCTTCCATGAAATGCTTGGACCAACAATTAACAATAAAATGACAACATTTAGCGTGTATATTATTGTTCAACTTTCGAGAATATTGAGCAGGAAAAAGGAAAAGAAAAATGGAGCGATTGCAATTTATTCAGAAGCTTGGAACTGGCTGAATGGAAAAACAAAGAGGAAAATGATATTGTATCGAAAGCTGCGTGAGAGGATGGAAGAAGAAGGATATGAAGATATTATTATCAGCTATAATAAAACAATCTTGGGGAGATTTTATGTGAAGGAATTATCAAAAGACCCTTATGATTATTTCATTCATAATCAAGCTCCAAAAATGAAGCATTTGCAAGTGAGTAATTTAGCAATCTGTTTGGCTGCATTCCCAGTCATTTTCTTCTTTTTTTTGAAATAGATTTTTTCTTTGTATTTGTTCTTTGAATAAATTTTCATTCGATTATTTTTTCTTCATTCAACAGTGAAGTGTTTTGTTGTAATTTTTGTTGTTTTCTCACATCAAACATATTCTTTTGTTTCGGTTTTCATCATGACAATCATCCTCTTCATCATCTAAACTTTCTTCTTTATTCGGTTTTATATTCAATTTAATTTTTATTATTTAATTTTTTTGAAACAATTTCATTTATTTTAAGAAATTGTTGTGGAATTAGTCATGTATTTTTCTTTCATTCGCATATTCATCTTTGCCATATGTTGCATCAATGCTCATTATGAAATCACCTCTGCTAACGTCTCATTCGTTTCCATATCAACAATTCAAAGCCTTCAGCATTTGAGAAAAGCAATAAAAGAGATCGGAGTGAAAGTTCAAAGAGAGAGAAAGGATATTTGAGCCTGCTGTTGAAAAAGAAGATGAATAAATGATTATGAAACTGAGTGAAACCGGAACAGGGAAAAGAAGTTTAAAAGGATTGTTTTTTTCCATATGATTCGTTTCTGTAAGTATTTCAATCTGACAGTCAAGATAGTTGGTGAGATTTCTGTTTTTTTGTTTGATTTATGTGAAAAGGAGATATTGAAAAAGAAGAAAAATTTCTCACTCCTTTCTGATGAATGAGTGAAAATCTTCATGAAACAATGACAAAAAGGAGAATAAATTGAAAGATCACATAATGTTAAAGCGCAATTTCCTGTTATGGGAATTTTCTTGTCTCACCCGTTTGAGTTTTTTCAGGTTTGATCAGATTATTCCTTCATAATATTTTCTTATGAAAAATGTTTGACGATTTCTTTTTCTTTTTTAATTGTGTTTCACACAATGTTTTCAAATTTCTCTCTCTCTCTCTCTCTCTCTCTCTCTCTCTTTTTTTTTTTTTTTTTTTTTTTTTTGTTTATTGTTAAAAATCAATACTTATTATGTAATGGCAACCGAAAAAGCTTGGTACAAATCGTTGTTTTTTCTAAAATTCAAGAATTTTGCCCCAAGCCATGTTTGTATTTGTTGTTCTAATCTTAATAATAGCAATTCATTAATTAAATAAAAATTCAAAAAGATTCAAAATAATTCGAAAAAAAATATCTAAAAAATATCTAAAAATCATAAAACAGATAATTTGAGTGATCGTTTTTAAAAGACGCTTATACAAACAATTAATTGCAAAATCAAATAGAAGCCAAATTACCGAAATATTAAAAAGAAATCAATACAATATCAAAAAAAAAAATATTTCAGTGCAATCAGGAAAAAATAAAAGCCTGAAGCACCATCATTTTAACGTTTAAAGAAGAAATTCTCGAGGCTTCGATCACTGAAAATATCTGCAGACCTTTTCAATATGTAGAATAAGACGATCACATCTTCATATCCTTCCTCTTCCAGCTTTTCTGCAATCTCTTTTTCGATCTTCTTTTTGCAACTTTTATTGCCCGGATCACTTGCCGGTGTGATTTGCCCTTCAGATAGTTTCAATATAAACATGACGAAAGGCGAGATCATGTCGTATTTCACTGGCAACAAGCAAAGCTCCTCCAAAGCATATTCAATCACTCCGCTTCTCGGCAGACGCTTGTCTGGAGTATACCCACTCGCACAAATCACCCGCTTAAGAGAACATTCGCATTCAATGGATATTTCACTGCAGTACTTCTTCGATGCCCGGCACAGCTTCACAATGCTCGAAAGAGGCTCCGTGCGCTCTTTGCTCCACATCGGGCAATATCGAAAATATGTCTCAAGCGTTCGGCACCACTTCTTTATAATCCACACTTCTTCAGCTTCCACTTCACCCTGCTTTTCTCTTTTCTTTTTGCCCACGCTCCTTTCCAGCTCTTCCAGTTCTCTTGAAGATTCCTCAAAGAAATGAAGCTCGTTCACAGCAACGCTTGCCAATTTTCCTTCCTTAAATAATCGATCAATAAAAAACTTCCAAATTGACTGATACGCAAGACGAGTCAGATTCCAATTTTCCTGATGATACTTGATAATTTCTATTATCTTATTCAAATACAGTTCTGCTTTAACATCCTATTTCAGACATTATTTCAAATAAAAAGTTTATTTTCAAAGAATAGAGAAATTTCATATAACAAAATAAAAATAAAAATAATGCTCTTTCAGACTTCATTAAAGGCAATGCAGCTCAACGCCAGCAAAGCCATTTCAACATCTTTTTGACAATTCACAATTTCTTCTTTGTTTGAAGCAAAATTCAAAAGCAAAGTGACAGATTTGTGAAGAACTTTCTTTGGCATGCAGCGCCTCCAATCGAACAAAAATAAAAAGCACTCGCAAAGGCCAATAGCAAGATTTTTCTTCCATTCGTCCTTCCCTTCCTCTTCTTCAACTATCATTCTTTCGACGTATTTGCACAACATGGATCTGTTGAAACATTTGGTCCATGATTCTGAAAGAGATTTGCGATAGCCCATGTGCCTCAGAAGCATCACAGCATTTTCCACTGATATCTTCTCTTCCACCATCATTTTGCAAAGCTCATTGAAAGCATCTTTGCTGAGGATGCTGAAAAGTTCATTCTCATTCATCTTGAATAGCATACCCTTCACATCTTCTATTTTCATCGCTTGCTCGACCGCATTGCAACTGTTCAGCTGAGAAAGAGTTTCTTAATTTACGGATTATCCCATTCAGCAAAAAGAAAACAATTCAAAAGAATATATATAAACAAACCATAAAACATTCTAACTTTTTTCCATTGAAGCACTTCACCATTTACCATATTTTCTTCTGATTGTCTCTCAACAAAAGAACACAAGAAGACAGAGTTTGTTTGATATTTGAAAAGCCAAAAATTTTCTTGAAAAGTATATTATGGTTGAAAGGAAAAAAATTGGTGTTGTATTTTTTGAAAAACAAAATCAAACGTCAAAATGCAAACATAAAAATAAATAAACACTTATTAATAAATACATATATAACAGATTAGGTTCAGTTGAAAAAAGAAATACTAACAGAAATATTCAATCACATAAACAATGTTAAAAACTTGGCTGTATTCAAATGAAAGCAAAAGTTTTCTAACATTAAATAAAACAGAGGTGCTTACACGCAAAATAGATTGGAATTACAAACTAGAAGGAAAGAAACAAAGAATTAATAAAACAAACAAAATCCAAAAACAATACAAAATTATCCAAAAATTAAATTGACTCTTCAATTTTAAGTTACACTTTTACCACATCGCAAACAACTCAAATCAATCAATCAATTCATTCTCTCTTTCCATATTCTCCTGTTTTTGATGTTTGTTTTGCTGTCGAAGAAGCTGTTGAAGAAGTGGTGGTGGCTGTGTTAGTTGTTGATTGTATGACTTTCCTTTCCTTTTCATCATCTGTATCACTTTCTGAGCTCTCTGCATACGCAATCGCATCTGAGGCTGTCATCACAACCGCATTCGCTGGAAAGTGTGAAAAAAGCTCCTTCTTCACCTCAAACAGCCCCATCCTCTTGCTCGCCTCCTCTTCCCAGCAGCTTCCAACAACCTCATCCATTCCCCTTCCTGCAATCATCTTTCGCGATGGCCTTTCTCCAAATGTTATCTTCTGTCCAGCTGTATCGGCATCATATTCTCCAAACGGAATCTGCAGCGTCAGGCACTCCCACAGCATCATCCCAATCGAAAACACAACTGACTCCTTTGTTGCTCCCATCTTCTTGTTGATCAGTAGCTCTGGTGCCTTCCATCTCAGGCACTCTTTTTTGAAAACATCATCCTCATCCTCAAAGGCAGATGAGGGAAGAGAATCTTCATCGTCATCATTATCACTGGTAGAAGTCACAACAGTTGACGAAAAGATAGAGGATGAATCTGAATCATCATCAGATGAAAGGAAATCAGAATGCATCACAATGCAGATCACCATGTGCTCCGAGAATAACACAATGTGTGGACTCAAGTTGGTGAGCGATTGAAGTGGGTTTTCCATTTCATCAAAGGAGTGGAGTGCGAGATTAGCCACCCAGAACAGTACCTGAGCAGCTGTCTGCTCTCTTTCATTTAATGAGCCAATTGCCATCTCTTTCTTCTCATTTCTTCCATGCAACAACATGAACAGAGAATCTCTCAAATCCACAATCAATTTCTCATGAGGAGACGAACAGGCCATTGCATCCACCAGATTCGACATCGATGAAGTTGTGGGACATAGATCCTCCCCTCGAACAAATGTGGATTCAGTGTCTGAAGTGTCTGCGGTTGAATTGGATGAGATGGATGGAGAAGGTGATCTCTTTCGAATCTCTTCTTCCTCCTCCTTTTCCAATGCCCAATCAGGAATCTTGTCTGAATCTTTGCCAAGAATGTATTCAGTCGATCCACTCTCAGACAGAAGATGCTCTTCAGATTCTGAATGAACCATCTCCTTTCCATTTATTCTTTTCTTCATCCTCTCATCATTCTTCCTTTCTGCTTCCCTTTCTGCTCTTCGCCACTGCGCCTCAGGTGACATCTCCATCGTCACCATTTCAAATGCCTTAGGATCCTTTTTCACGGTATCGTTCACAATCACTTCCAATTCTTTTGTTCGTCTCTTTGCTTTTCTCCATCTAACAGCCAGAACAATTGACACAACAAAAACAATCAGCAGGATTACAACAAGCACAATGACAATCAACAACCAATAAGATTTTCCTTCTTTCCCACTTTCAACTATCCTTTCATCTCCTTTTGGATCAGATTCGCTTCTGTTCTTCAGAATGAATGGATGCGTTGACGAAGGAGATTCAGCATCTCCAAACAAAATATGAACACTCACTTCTGTTTTATCATCACAACTGCTGAGGAGATCCTTTGCCACACTTCCCTCAACTTCTCTTTCTGACAAAAATCCATTTGAATCAAAATCATGTTTTTCAATCTCTTTCTCTTCTCCCTTCCTCTTCACAACTGAGAATGACAGATTGCATGGAACAAGAAGCAATCCTTTGAATGTCAGTTTCAATCTATCTGTTGATTCTTTTGCCTCAACACTTTCCAACACAGGAATGAAAAATGATGAATCTCTCTCTGAAACAATCCCTTCAAAACTGCACCCTTCATTCAACATCCAAAGTGATGTGTTTGGCAAAACTCCATCTCCTCCTTTCAAACTCATCACATTCAATGTTCCTGAATCTGAACAGATGATATTTCTTCTCAATGATGGATATCCTTCAATTGAAGGATTATTGTCAATGAACTCTCCTTTCTCAATTATCACATTTCCTCCACTCATTGTTATTCCACCTTCGGCTGAATTTGTGATTGTTGTGTCTTTCATCAAAACAGAACTCTTCACGACATCCACAACAGATCTATCCCATCTGCAAATCTCTTCGCCTCTTCCATTATCCTCATTCCCATCCTTTCCTTCTCTTTCCTCTCCTTCCTCTCCTTCCTCTCCATCAAACAAGCACGATCCAATCCTCACATTCACACACTCACATATCCTCATCATCCTTCCTCTCTTGTTTGTGCTCCGGCATTTCGCAAAGGAACAGTTCAGCACACTCAACCCCCTTTCAGCTCCATCCATCTTCATCACACTTCCTTCAGAAGCCACTGACATATTCTCAAACTTCACTTCCTTCATCTCTGCCTTCGCTTTTCCCCCAACTTGCACTACTTCCCCATCACACTCAATATTCGATATTCGTGTCTCAGCAATTGACACACAAGATTCTCCACAGAACGACAGAAGTGGCACAGCTGAATGAATTCCACTGAACAACGTTTCGCTCATCTTCACCTCTCCACTCTCCACATCAAGAATCATGTTCTTCATCACAAGATCCATTGTTGACGAGCTGAAAATGCACTCTGAAATCTCCAATCTCCCATCATTCTCTTTCAAAACACTCTCCTCAACCCCTTCAAATCCCTCTCCAAACACAAACTGGCACCTCTCCACAACACACTCATTCACAAACACCATCACGCTCCTCTCCTCTCCTCTTCCCTCCATCTTCCCACAAAAATGGATTGTCGCCTTCTCCCTCCGAATCGACACCATCCTCACATCCCCAATCACACATCCCTCTCCCATCATCCCTTCCCCATCAATAAGAATCGTATTCACAACACTTCGTTCGATGTGCTGCACAGCATTTCCAATGCTCTCACACGGATTGCTCTGTGCTCCACACTGCCTGCTGTCACTCCCATTCACACACACAAACACCTGTGAAGAATAATAGAATGTGATCAGAGGGATCAGATCAACATCAACTTTCCCTTCTCCATCGCTCCCACACATCGACTTCTCCCCCTTCAGCGCCTCCTGGCTGAAGTCCAGTCCAAACAGTCTTTCATTCAACTGTGACTCAATCGAGTCACATCGGATGAACACATCCTTCCCCACAAACGCATCATTCATCATAAATCGGATGTTCTCCAATCTCAGCTCAAGTGGTGGCTTTTCCGTGTTGGAGCATTCTCCATTCGGATCAAGCGCATCAATCATCATCCCTCCTCCCCTTCCATTCCCTGTCGAGCACACACACATCCCAAATGAACACCCACTCACTTTCACCTCCGACTCTCCTCTCTTCATCATCATCTTCATCCCTCCTCCTTCTGTGCTTCTCTCGCTCATGCACTTCGTCAGCACACATCCTTCAATCACACACTCCATCCCTGATGAGAACGATCCCACACTCATCACACTTGCCCTGTTCTCCAAACATGTGATATTCACAAATGAGGAGCTGTTCACCCTCACTCTTTGTTTTGTGTTTTCTCTTGCTTTGTTGATCAACATATTTGTTGCGGAAGGCTGACTCAGCGATATCAGACTCCTTCCTGAAATCGTTGTGTTCGAAGCAGACACATTCATCACATCAATCACTTCCACTTCTGGGGCAAACTCCAAAAACCCTTTGGCCAGATTGAATTGAGAAAGAGAGACATCCTCAATTACCACACTCCCTCCATCTGCGATTACCAATGAATATTTCGTTTCTTTTGTTGAATCCTCACAAACAAATGAGCATCTCATGATTGAAAGTGATGTTGCAGAGGATGAAGTTGAGTGAATGAGTGATGAATGTCCTCCCAATTCATTTGGCAGAGAAAATGTTAGGTTTGTGAAAGAAGCAACAACATTCGATGATATCATTCCTCCCCCTTCTCCTCCTTCACCTTCATTCCTTCCTTCCTCACTCACTTTCAAATTTGTTCCTTCTTTCTCTCCTTCAATTGACACAATCGAAGTTTTTGAAGAAGAAGATGATGATAAAAATGATATTCCTTTTTCAAGCAGTCCTGATCCAACAATTTTGATATGCGATTCGCCTTCTCCAAGTGGTTCATATCTCAGTGATTTCAAGTGATCAATCGATGAGCATGGTGCTTCTGAATACCCACACCCACTGAAGTCTCCTCCTTTTTCCTTCGAAACAAACCCATTTCCACTCCAATTATTCCACAAATACACAACCAATGGAATCACATATCCCTCCTCTCCTATCGTCTTCCTTTCCCATCCACACAACTCATCCAATAAATCCAACTCCTCATCATTCATCTCCCATTTCAGGTGCTCCTTGTTCACAATCTCTCTCAGATCCCATCCTGAAACAAACATGTTCTTCCCTTTCCAGGCATTGCATCCTTCAAATTCCATTCCTTCAAGCACAAATAATTCAAACTCTTCAGGAAGCTCAACAAACATCCCTCCTCCAATTCCTCTTCCTCCATTCTCAACATCCTCTGATGGAACTTCACATCCAGAAAAATTCACATTTTTCATTTCCAAACTCCCTCCCTTCCCCACTGATATCATCATCCCTCCTCCTTTCATTACACTTCCACCTGAACATCTTGATGAAAAATTGCATTCTTCAATTTTCACACTTCCTCCTTCTTCATTCATTTCCACATTCAAACATCCCCCATTTACTCCAGTTATTTCCACTCCACTCACTCTGCTATTCATAATCTCCAGTTTCACACCAGCAGTCATTGTGATTGGTGATTTCCCATTCATTATCAATGAACTTTCCATCACAAACCCATTCATGATTAATTCTCCTCCCTCAATGTTTATCACATTGCATCCAATCTTTCCATCAGTCATTGCCCCACTTTCAAATGAGACTGAACAGTTCGTCACATTGAGTGTTGATGTTGAGTGAATGAATGCACTTCTCCTTGAATTCATCTGACCTTTCACAACAAATGAAAGTCTCCTCATTGTCAGTGAACTCGAACATCCAACAAGACAATCTTGTGTGGCTGATCCTCCATCACTCACATTCACTTTCATCCTCTCTCCCTCTGATGAAGATAACACTATTCTGCCTGAAATACTCACATCAAATGAAGAGATTTCAATTTCATCATTTATTGAAGAAGATGAGATAACCTCTATTTCTTTTGAACTTTCACTCAATCTTGAGTTCACACAATAATCAACTGTCAAACACCCAAACCCTTCAAACCCACAATGACCGTGGTCCATCCCATTTCCTCCACTCCCATCAACAATCACATTTGTCCCCATTGTGCACAAATACACAAACAGTGGAATCACTCCACTTTCATCCCCATTTTCACTCCCACTCAGCTGAAACACATCTGATGGAATGGCTCTTGTGTCAAAAAATGCAAATGAGCTGGCATTCACTTTGGACTCCAAAAACACACCACTCCCACAGCTCAAAAACACATCCTTCCCATATTCAGCTTCATTCTCATTCACTTTCGAAAACTCAACATTCTCTCCAATTGTCAATCCACATTCTCCACTCTCCATCAACACAAACATCCCTCCTCCTCTCCCTCCGTTTCCTCCATTGTTCTCTGACTTGCATCCATCAGCCACACTCGATCCATTCATCGCAACTTCTCCATTTCCTTGCAAACAAACATATATTCCTCCACCGTTCCCATTCTCACATGCACATTGCTCTATTGTTGTGTTGCTCACCACAAATGTCTCATCTCCATTCACACTCTTTGCCACAACCACCCCATCTCCTTCTGTCAGATTCACATTCCGAACTGTCACATTTGACAGAAAACTCTCGTCTGAAACATCCTCTGTTGGTGATGGCTCGGCAAACAGAGGTTGGCTCACTTTCATGTTTTTAATCTCCACGTCGGTCATTGCCAGCTGTGAAAGTTTCACAATAAGCACAGATGAAGTCATAATTTTCGTTTCAACAACACTCGAAGAGATCAACACATCCTCCAGCGATAGAGTCCCGCTCATGTCTGAAACAACAAACACACTCGGACTGGAATCTCTTTCCGAGTTGTGATCAATTCCCACATGAAAGACTTCCAATTTCCCACTCGTTACTCTGAACAATGTTGTTGAAGACGGAGACAAAGATTTCGTCTCAATAATACTTCTTTCCTTTCCTTTCCCTGTCATTCTCATCTTCTTCGATTCAATGGATATTTCTGTCTCTTCATTGCAATGATTCCCTTCCAACAGAGTGATTGACAAGACTGCCTGCGTTGCACTCCAATTGACTGCAATGCCAATCGTTTGACATGCGGTTAACTCATCTGTTCCACACAACTTGTCATCAACTCCTCCATCAGCAGCAACAAAACGATAAAGAATTCCATCCTTTAACCAATCCTTCTTTTCTGTGTTCTGGAATTCCCATTTCCCCAAATTTGAATAATCGTATGCATAACACATCCTCTGAATATCTGCATTCGTTGTATAGCATTCATAGAATGGATTTCCTTTGCTCAAATACAGATTATGTGCATCAACATAT
Organism: Monocercomonoides exilis; assembly: GCF_001643675.1. Classification (NCBI taxonomy): domain Eukaryota; phylum Preaxostyla; order Oxymonadida; family Polymastigidae; genus Monocercomonoides; species Monocercomonoides exilis. The sequence continues at coordinate 351,922 of NW_027150570.1, forward strand.
TCTACGTCATGCCCATATGGATTGGTTGCATCCCTGCATTTGCATTCATGAAAGAAAAGGAAATAACAATAAATTTTGTCATAGGGAGCTGTTGTTTTATTCGGTTCCAGATACAATCCTCCTCCAAATGAAGTTGCTGAGCACGAAATATACCGAATTTCACTCATTTTGAATTTTGTTTCAGGAACAGTTTTACAAAACATTCCTCCGCCAAGTGTATTTGTGAGTGAGCATAAAGTGAAACTGCAATTAAACACGCACGTACTCTCTCCTCCTCCATTTTCTATTTCAATGCAGTCAGATATAGAAACACAAAAACAATCAAGATAAAGACCTCCTCCATATTTAACAGCTGTACAATTCTGAAATTCACATCCACAGATTTTTGTGCATGATGAAATTGAAAAAGCGAACAATCCTCCTCCGTGATGGTATTGTGCTGTACAATTTTCAAACACATTATTTTCTACATGAACAGATTTGATTGAATGGCACATAATTCCACCCCCACGGCTGTATGCAAAACAATTATTAAACAGACAATGCAAAACTGAAAGTTCTCCATTTCCCTTGTTGTACATGAAAATAGCACCTCCACTCGAGATTCCATCTATGGAAGAATCGCTTGTTCCAATCGTCTTTGATCCATTCCACTCACACCAAATAAATGAATTTGCTCCATCGTCTGTTGTGTTTTGTCTCCCTGGTTTCAATGGGTTTTCTTTGCTTCCAATGAATTCAATATTTCTTGTCCTGCAACACTCAACGAACGAAGTGTTTGAAGCAGTCAGAGAAGCAAATGGGTTGTTCAGGGAAGGAACAATACCCCCATCATACGCATCACAAACTGATGAAAATGAGCAGTCATTCATCTGACTGGTGCATCCATATCCAAGAGTAAAAGGATCCACTCTGTGTGTTGAAACTGTTGAAATATTGGAGAAAAACGAATCTGTGAGTGAAACGCTCTCAACAAACGAAGAAGATAGAAATGGAGGAGAAGATATCTCGAATGATGAAAAATGTGACGAGCAAACAGAAACGTGACTGGAAGGCTGACTTTTTGATCCCCTCAATTTTGTGGAGAAAAGAGGAGACATTTGAGTTTGTTGTGCATTCCAAGATCGAAGTGTCAAGTTTGTTAGTTGAATTTGACTGAAACACAAATCAAATGGACTTTTTTCGCTTTTAACCTCAAAATAGCATCCAGAAATCATCGCAGCACTTTTTTCCCTCAAAGTTATTGAATTTGTGTTTCCATTTGCAAACATCCCCAAATTCATGCAATGGACCGATGAATTTATCAGAATCATGTGACTCCTCATCTTGCTTTCTTCAATTCCTTCATACGCCTTCTTAACATTGCGCACATTTACACTTGATAAATCTCCTTCAGAAATGAAATTGTTTTTGTATGTGTTTGTTTTAGTGGATTCGATTCTGTTGTTTTGATTCTTTCTCCATTTTCCTTTCCGTCCCTCAGATTCTAAATATTCAAAACTATTCTCTTTGCACTGGGTGAAAGAATTAATTTCCAACACATTGCAACTATTTTCTACTTCTGTTGAAGTCGTCGAACCACTTGCAGGAATAATTTGCAAAACATTCATTTCTGGAATAGCTTCAACTTTATCGTTTGCGGCATCTTCGAACAAGCAATGCCCGTAAATTATACTCCCCAAAATAGCAGAAATAACAACTGCTAAATTCATTTTGATGCTGAAAATTCGATTATCTTTTTCTCAAATTTGAAACGTGTTATTATGGGTTATATTTGATCTTCTGAAATAACTCAACTCCATTCAAAATCTGATGCATACGTCTCATAACCTTCATAAAATGGAGACAAAAATTTCATGTTTCAAAATGTCATTTCATCTTTATTTATTTTTTTTTTTTAACAATTTTGTTCTTTTTATTTATCAAATCTCGTTGATTTGGTCTTTATATTTATGTAATTTTATGGCAAATCGTTCAATGGATGATCTTTGTTGTTCATTTTCTCAAAGTTCATTGTATTTTATTTATTTTCAATAAAAAAAACAAATTTTATGAATGTCATTTTTTTCGAATTCCATTCTTTTGAGTGCATATTTTTCAAAATTTGAGAAAAAGAAAAATCAAATGAAATTCAAAAAATATGTTGTGAACTACCAATGGTTTTCTTCACAAAAATAAGAACACACAAAATGTCTTTTCAAAAAATGCAGTTCTTTCGAATGGCTTTCAACAGAATAAAAACGATAGAAAGCAAAAGTCCAATAAAATTTTAAGAAGCCTACAAAAAATATCCTTTAAAAATGAAATAACAATCAGCATTCAAAAAGAAATAAATTGCATTAAAAAAAGCACATATTACAGTTGTTGAAAACCATCAGAAAACATTCGTTTCTATTCACACCATCTAACTTCTCAGATATTTGCAGCAGTTGATCAATTCAAAAAAGAAAGAAAGAAAGAAATCAAAATAAATACAAAGTTCATTCATGAAGATCTCCCAACGATATAAACACAACATTTTTGTTCGCTTTTCCTTTCATTTCTTTGTTCCTTTCTGTTCTGCCCAATCAAACTCTTCTGCTTGTTCTTTAATAGAAGGAACAAGAACAAGCAGATAATCATCCTTGTTTCACAGCTAGCACACTTTTCTTGCTGTTCTTTGGCATTGCAGCAGGTGCAGAAGAGAGCAGAGAGACACATTCACTGGCGAGTGCTTCATAAACAGATTAAACTGGAAACAAATGTTGCATTTAAATAAAAACGAATAGGTTTATTAATCTTTAATAATAATATTGAAAAGAATGATTTCTCTCTCAAACATACGAAGAATCCAACTCTCTGCAGCTGATCACAAAACATCAACAGGCTGCACTCATTTGTCTGCTGTGAAATACAGCTCAGCTGATGCCAATGGATTTTTTGCTTTCCTTTGACACATTTTGCAACCAGTGTCCATTCATCGATGTTGAAGAGAGGTCTGCCTGGGTGCTTGCTCATGAAGACAATGAGAGAGATAAGCATCTCTTCAAAGATGTGATCAAAGTTGCGTGCAGAACGCCTATTCATGGGGGAGGTGTAACTGGAAAGAGAAGAGGAAGAAGAAGAAGAAGAAGATGATGATGATGATGATGATGATGATGATGAAGAGGAGGAGGAGGAAGAGGAAGAAGAAGAAGAAGACGAAGAAGAAGAAGAGAAGAAGAAGAAGAAGAAGAAGAAGAAGATGGTGATGATGACGAAGAAGAGGAAGAGCATAAAGTGTGACAGAGCAGACTCTTTGCTTCAAGCAGCTCTATGAAAACAGGAAGGAATTCAAGGCAATGCAATTCTGTTGGAAGTTTCCTTTTCTCAATGCTTCACCAACACCATATCAATAATAATCTTTGGATGAGTAGCATCTTCCTTTTTTCCCCTGCTATTTCTTTTTTCTCTCCTCCGTTCTTTGTGACATAAGATGAACAAAGATCGAAATGAATGGAAATTGTCCTTGAGGATATTTTCCTTTCATTTTCTTTGTGAATGCCGCACAAGCCCATTGTTTGTGTGAAGATTAAGAATCAATCTGAAAAGAGTATTTCTTCAGAAAGTGTGTCTGCCCCTCTTCCTTATCTGAGCAGACAAAGAATATGAACCAATAATGTTTCAATGACAAATTTCCTCTGATCTGTCTCTTCTTTCTGATGGTATAAAAATGGTCATTTCTGCCTGTTTCTATTCGGCTGCAGGGAAACAACGTCTGTTTCAAGAGATTGCCTGCAATTCAATTCCCTTTGAATAAATCTCTGTTCATCCAACAAGAAACGTGTATAGATGTTAATCTCGCTGCATTCTGTATTGTTGCACGACAGAATAATATCATTTTTGACAAAAGGCACCAAAAATTGGAGAAGGAGCCGATCTTCATTCTTCTCAAAGCCTGAAGAAGCATGAGTAGAATATATTGAGTTTCTCGTAAAAAAACTTCTTTCTATCGGCGTATCCAACAGAAGAACACAGACAGGCAAAATAGACTTCTGTGAGAATGATTGTGGTTGTGGATGATGGATGTTAAATTACCAGCACAATCACAAACGTTGAAGTTTTTTGTTAAGAAAAAAGTCTGGTGAAGAATATGGCGCTGCAGATGATGCATTTTGAGAGAATCAGAAGAGAATTGACTAAAAAGGCAGAGGTTTATTCTGTTGGCAGCTCTGTTTTTTTGGGAGAAAAAAGAAAGAGTTGAGGAGACTCTTTTAGGGGGTATCCTTTCATGTTGATGTGCTCTTGAATAAAGATGTGGCTATCGAAGTTCGGAGAAGTATTTCTGGTCTGTTCAAAGAAGATTGAGTTGAAACATAAAGAAGTCTGGAACAACGAATCAGAACGCCTTTCGCTCTCTTCATGCCTTTGGAACAGCGTCTGAATTCTCTGATTTATAACTTCGGCTTTTTTTGTAAATTGAAGAAAGTGTTGTTTGTTCGCTTGCTTCATGAATGCTTTTCATGGTACAACTGTCTTTGTCCCATTTCCCGTCCATTTATCGCTCAATAGAAATAAAATGGCTTTTTTGCTGCAAAAGAGTTCGAAGAACCCCGAAGAAAAAGGTTACATCGATTATTGTTGCTGTTTCACCGATCATGAAATCTGATGTCTTAGCTCCTGGAGATGGCATTCACATATTCACATTGTTTGCCCATTTTACGATGAAACCTATTTTCCATATCTTTCTGCCATTTGCACAATTTTTGTTTTGAAATCGTCAATCCGTTTTGACTTTTCCTTTTTCAATTCCTTCATCTTCATAAGCCCCACGAATCATATAAAATGAAAATGAAAGCGGTTCAAGAACACGGATAATATCAAATTCCAAGTGTACAAATATTCGGTTCCCTTGTCTCAAGACTTTATCCGCTTGGCAAAAAGAAGATAAATGGTTTTCTCTTTTCGTTGAATTTGGTTGTCTGAAAGATTTCATTCATTCTTCTTTCAATTTCAATTTCATTGCATTAATTTTGTGCACCATCATTAAATCAATTAAAAGTCCAACTTATGAAACAAAACGTTTCAAAAATAATCAATGATTTCTCTTTATGATTTCCTGTTGGTTTGATCAAAGAGAAAGAAAAGATTTGCTTTTCGAGCATTTTCCAGAAAAGATTATTGGATTCGACGAACATTCTGTCTTTTTCGGTTTTCTTATAAAGTTTAGCAATTTGTATTGTGTTGTTTCGTTTTTATTTTGCGAGACAAACAACGATGTTTGCATTTGTTGATTGTATTATTTGTTCAACTGGTGTTATCTTATAAATATTCAGAATATGCAATGAGCAGAATAAGTCCAGTTAATTGCATTGAAGAAGCCGAGAAATACGAAGAAGAAGATGATGATGAAGAAGATTATGATGAAAGCGTTTATGAAGAATTCAAGTCAGATCTTACTGAAAAGTTCACAAGTTTGTTGCTTCTTTTTTATTTAACAGACTTGCTATATCTCGTGATTTTTGTTATTTTAAAGAATTGTTTCATGAACTTGAATATTGCGCTGAAATTGAGCAAAAGCAAAAAATTGAAGAAATGAATAAATTAATGGAAGAAATGGATAGAAATGAATTCTGTTTTATTTTGTCAGAAGAATTGTTCGAAGAAATTTACGGAATGATTGAAGAAAAGAAAATTGTTTTGGAAAATGCCATTTTTCTGATGAAGCTTATTGGATTATGCATTTCTACAAAACATATGATTGGCTATTTTTATCAAGTTTCTGCACTGCAACACAGAATTGAACAGATGATAATAGAAGAGCACAAAAAGATGGATGGGGAAAATGAAAATCTTCTTATTGGCCTTTGCGAATGCTATCTTTTGTTTGGCAGCAGCATTTCTTCGGAATTACTTTCAATTTGTGTACCCTGTCTTCTTAAAGCTGCTTTGAAGAAAGAGGAAAATGAGGAAACGAGAAACGATGTGGAAATGGCATTGCTGGCTTTGAGCTGTCTCGAAAACTTAATTGTTTGAATTTATATTTATTTATTTGTTGGTTTGTTTTTTTCAAAATTTAAAATAGAAAATTGAAAGAGGACTTTATCTGAATGAAACAAAAGAAATCATCAAACACCATCAGGAACATCGAAACCTCACTCGCCTTGCGAATCAGTCGATTTGGAGGTATTTCATAAACAGATTTTGTAGAGATAAAAGCTTGGAAGAAGTGATTGTGAACGAGATGCATTTTGGAAGAGAGGCAACAAGAGAACTGGAAGAATTATTGATGTGCATTGAATGGAAGAGAAAAGAAGTGGAACGAGGAAAAGAAACGAAAGAAGAGGTTATTTTGACAAGATGGCTCAAAACATTGAGGCGTTGTTTTGACTCCTTCCGACTGTGGAGTGAAGAATACACTGAGCTTATCAAAAGTATTTTGAGAGTGTTTCGAGCAGCAAAGGATAATTACAAAGAGATAAGCGATACATGCATTTTGACCTTTGCCGGTGTTGCAAAGCACAAATGCGTGAAAGTTGGTTACTTGTTGGAGAGTGGAATTGTTGATATTGCGTTGAAGGAGATTCAGCGGCAAACAATGAATGACTTGATGGCGTGTACGTTTTTGGTGTTTTTTGAATTGGTTTCAGGGAAATTGAAAGGAAATATCGATAATAAAGCTGACGAAGTGAAGAGAAAGGCAACGAAAATGGAAATATTCGAAAAGATGGAAGAAGAAGGATATGAAGACACCATCACAAGCTTTCATGGAATATTTAATTTTATTAACAAACATGAAGAGGATAATGATGAATCGTGGAATATTTCCGATTATTCTGTAAATGTTTGAGAAAATGAGATGTATTGAATTTTGTAAGTCATATTTTTTTTGTTATTTTTTTTTTTTTTTTGTTATTTAACAAAACTTCAAATGAAAAATGCAATTTGATTGTTTTATTAAGTTTTATTTTATTTTATTTTATTTTATTTTATTTTATTTTATTTTATATTTTTAATCTCGTTTCATTTTGATAAAATAAAATAAACAATAGAAACAGAAAAAAAAAGACTGGGAATGCATTCTTTAAGAAATTGGTGAGCAGAATGTCATTTCTCGACCACATGTGCTGACTTTCTGTTTCTCCTTCCAACGTGTTTCATCAAAAAATCATCAAGAATATGATATTTACAGCAAATAGTGAACGAGAAAGATAAAAGAAGACTTCATTAGGAATGAAAAAGATGGAGAAATTCTCTTCTTGTTTGTTATTATTTCATGCTTAATGTTGAATAAAATAATAATTGAGATCTTCTGGTTATTCAAAGAAATTAGACTTTTCCAAATGTGATTCATAGAAGCTGAAAACAATATCTTCATATCCTTCTTCTTCCATCTTTTCGCGCAACTTTCGATACAACATCACTTTCTGATTTTCTTTTTCATTTTCCTCTTTCGCCTTTCCTTTCAGCCAGCTCCAAGCAAACCAAATAAACGAAATCAAGCTATTTTTCTTTTCCTTTTTTCCGTTCAATATTCTCGAAAGATCACAAAAAATATGTGCATAATACTCCATCACACTATTAAGAATTGTTGGCTGATGCATTTCCTCCAAAATGAAATCGACAGCCTCATCGCGCAGCACACAATCATCAGATTCTGCTTTTCTCAAAATAACGTTCACAAAAAGAAACAAGCAGCACACATGGACATTTCAATAATTGAACTTAGATGTTATGTAGGTTAGTGTTTTTATTGGCACCTTTTTTTTTATTGGCACCTTTTTTCTATTTCTTTGTGAAAGATATAATTTTCTATAAGAAACAAAGATTATTTGTACAAACAATTGTTTTTGTCATCAGCGGATGAACTGATGTTCTTATTTGATTTCGGAGAAACAGTTAAATATGTTAGTGAAATTATAGTATGAAAAAAACATGACAAATTCTTTTTAAAAACAAATTGAATATACAAAAATTTATAAAAGCAAATACTTCATATATCAAAACTTGAAATGTCTTCTGGCTGCTTAAAATGGACTTTTTTTTTGATCATTACCCAAAAAATTGATTAGTTTTTTTATGATCAAAAAAAAAGCTGAAGAAGGAAAAAGAAAAATGCAAGCAGAAATGGCGTCGATAAACTATCGCATTTATGAAAATAGACTCGAGAGAATGGCGCGAATTCTGATTGACGGAAAAGCCAGGCTTGTGGATGCAACCAACTTCGGTGAATTTTCAAAAAAAACTCTCATTCATGCAGTGAAGGCTGTAAAAAGTGAAAGGGATGTTGCCAAAGTCGGAAGACCGTCATTGCTGCGCAAGGAAAAAAAGGAAATTGTTACAGACGTTATAAAAATTGAAGCAAAGTGTGGAACAAACCTAACAGTGAAAAAAACAAAAGAATTGGTTTGCAAAATATATTTATTTTCTATTTATTTGATTCTATTTAGATTGAAAATGTGATTGAAGATGAAGATTCAGAGATTTTCGAAGATGCTTCACCAAAAAAAGAAATTTCAAAATCAGCTGCTTATTCCTTCTTGCGAAATCAGCCCGAATTGAAATTACAAAAGCCAAAAATTCTGGATTCAAAACGTCTTGCCGCATCTTGTCAGGACGTTTTGAAGCCTTGGTACGAAATGCTTGATGATTTGCATTCAAAATATAAATACAAAAGGGAGTTAATCTTTAATGTGGATGAAACTTCATTAAGATTATCCGATAATTCACAAAAACTTGTTGCAACATCCTCAGAGTCTCCTTCAGCCTATTGCCTTGCTCCTTCGAGGGTGCGAAACGCGACGCTTGTAGCTGCTGTTGCCTCGGATGGCTTTTCTTTACCCACAATTGTGCTTTGGCCAAGTTCCAATGTTCCGGAAGAGTTAACTCATCTCCTGTCTCCTTCGCTTGATGTGTGGAGCAATACAAACGGTTAGATGAACTTTTCTCTATTCGAAAGATACTCTTTGCGTGTTCTTCTTCCAGAAATATTAGAAAGAAAGAAAAGGATGAAATTGACTGAAGAGAGATGTTTGCTATTCGTAGATTCGCACAGCTCTCGTGCAAACCCTATAATTTGGAGAAAATTTATGGAATCGAATGTGGATGTTATCACATTTGTTCCTCACACAACACATATTTCACAACCTCTCGATAGAGGTGTTTTTGCTGTTCTTAAATCGGTTTTATATTCATCAATAGAAATACCTCAATCTTCAACAGCTTCTTCCAACAGAAAGGCTTTGGCAGACATCCTTCCTCAAGCTCTTCATTCTGCATTCGCACCATCAGTAATAAAGAATGCATTTGATGCAAGTGGTGTTTTGTTTAAATCCTCAGGACCAGTTTTACGTAAATTACCCAAACACTCTTCTTTTCCTTTGCCCGCTTATTCAAATCGTTTTGATTTTTACGGAAAACTGCTCACAAATGAGGATTTCTTTGAAAAGTGGGAAGAAGATATATTTATTCGAACAAGTGCGAAATGTTCCGAAGCCGAAGATGAAACAGAAAACATTGAAGATACTCTTCCAATTAAGTCAAAGAAGAAAAGAGTTTATCGAAGAATTTTGCATGATGATTTGGAAAACATCGAAGAAGAAAATTCTACAGATCAAAGTTTTGGAAAAAGAAAAATTCGAAGACTATTTGACCCAAGTTTTGTTTATTTTTGCTAATTGAGTCTGTATTTTTTGAATTTTATCACTTCAAAAATTTGGTGCCAATAAAAAAATGGTGCCAATAAAAACACTAACCTACATATCAATGATAAGCGTTGTCAGCTTGGAGTATTTTTCGTCCTGGATTTGGCCATATATCGCAAAAGAATTCAATGTGTGGAGCCATCTTTCCAAAGTGATCGTTTCATCCTCTTCTTTTCTTTTTCTATTCCAATTCACGCTTTTCGATAGCTCTTCCAATTCTCTTGTTGCTTCTCTCACAAAATGCAGCTCATTTACAATCATTCTTTCCAATCTTCTATCATTGAGAAATCTGCTAATCAAAAACTGCCAAGCAGATAGATACTCATTTCGTTTCAGATTGTGATGTTCCTGATGATGTTGAATGATTTCTGTAATTTCCTTTAAATATAAACTTCGTTTAACTTTCTGACATAAAAAATTACAAGAAAGAAGCAACAATATCAAAAAGCAAACACAAGAACACACACGCCACATCCAGCACAGCTCAATGTCAGCAAAGCCATTTCCACATCTTTTTGAATCTCCTCGTTTTCCTCCTTGTTCAAAGCTGCTTTCAGAATGCAGCCAACACAAATGGATAGCGTTTCATCGCTCATGAAATAATCTACAAGAATCACATAGCATTCGCAGAGATCAGTCAAAAGCTTTTCGTTTCTTTCTTCTTTTTTCTTCTCATTTTCATCAATTATCATCTTTTCCAATCTTTTGCTGATGAAAATTTTTAAAAACCTCGAGTGATTATTCTATTCAGCTTATTGCAATATGCAAAGTGCTTTAACATGAAAATGGCATTTTCCATTGAAAATGTCTTTTTTTCAATCATTTCGTTAACTTTATTGCGCCGTTCCTTTGGAAAAGCAAAATAAATTTCATCTTTGTTCATCTCGTCCATCAATACATTCGTTTCTTCGATTTTCTGTTTCTGTTCTTCCTCATTGCAATCCTCCAGTTCATTAAATAATTCTGATATTCAAATTTAAAAAAATACAATTGTCATGATTTCAACTGAAATAATAATTAGTACCTATGTATTTTTTCTGCATTGTTCAATTCCTATCTTTTTGAAAGTTTATTTTATTTGATATTCTTGGCCATTTTGATTTAAAATGAGATTTTGCACATTCCTTCACAAAATAAATCGAGTAATATAATAGATATAAAAAGTCCAAAATTAATATCTATGCCTGCACAATCCTTTCAAACATGAATATTTGTTCACAACTGATTATGCAAATCATTGATTCATTTTTTATAAATCTATGCTGTATTGGGAATTGTGTAAAATTAAATTCATTTGAATACGAATAATTGCATGCCAAAATAAATATTTTGTTTTTTCTCAAAGAGAAAATGTTTTTTTTTTTTTTTTTTTTTTTTTTTTTTTTTTTTTTGTTGAAAACTGGTGTCGTGCATGACATTATTTTATCTTCAAGTTACACAGGATTGATTGAAATATTCTCTTTCGAAATTAAAATATTGATCCTCATATTGAATCTTTTTTTCGTAAAGTTATTATTTAAGATCGAATTTTATTCTTTATGATCAAAACCATATTTTTAAATATCAATTTTGAAAAATATTTAAAAGACTCTTTCTAATGATTCTCTATTTGGCTTGCGTTTATGTTTTGAGAATAAATGCATTTGAAGTTTACAAAGGAGATGTGCAGATGACCACGCTTGGATCTACAAACAATTACAACAGAATAGGATGCATTACTAAAGCAACAAATGCATCAGTTAGAATAGTATATACCAAGCTGATTGGTGTGCAAAAAGGTTCAATCGGAGAGTTTGTGGAAGGCTCTGAAGTGATCCTACAGGACTGCGTGATTGAGGCGACGAACACAGAAAAGTCACCATTTTTGCTTGCTGGATCGTCTTTGGTTGCAAACGGCATTGAGATTATTGCACAGCAGCATGGCTCTGTTGCATGCTTCTGCGAGAGCAGAGATGGGCAGGAAGAACTGTTCCTGAAGGATTCGAGGTTCGATAATCTCATGTGTGTGGGGGAAAGTTCGTTCCTTCCGGTTCAAGGGAAGGGAATGTCTGTTGTGGATTGCGCATTCAACAATGCTACAAAGCAAAGTGGATTTGTAGGAATTCCGCATGCGCCAGGGTGCTTGGAGACACATTTGAGTGGATCGAGCTTTTTCGATTGCCAGAACGTGTTTTATGGTGGAGTCATGGGAGGAATGAATGTGTATGAGTTTGCTTCGAGTAATTGCAGCTTTTGTAGGTGCGTGCACAACTTGCAATTTCGGTTGAGTGCAAATGGGTTGCTTGAACAGGCGATTGGAGTGTCATATGAGGGGAAGACATTCTCTTCCACGCAGATAGTTGAAGCTGGAGTTTCAACCTTTACGGATTGCACGTTCTCATCGTGCAAAGGATTAGTTGGAGGAGGACTTGTTATTGGGCCAGCGACAGCGGAGGTTAATTCGTGCACGTTTGAAAGTTGCTCAGCTGCGATTGGAGGGGGTGCACTGTATTCATCAGGCACTGATTCCGTGGTTGCTTTGAAGGCAAGTAAGTTTATTGGGTGTTCTGCTACAGGCGACGAATTGCTAGGGATAGGACCTGGGATATCTGAAGGTGGCGCAATTCTTATTAACAAAGGAGAGTGCTTTTTATCAGACGTGAGCGGAGAAGGGTGCGTTGCTGGTGTGGGAGGGTTTATGACAGGATTATTGAGTTCAGAGATAATGTGGGTTGGTCTTACGATAAATGAGTGCAAGACCACAATCGGGGATGGAATAAACTGCGGTGGTGCCTTATGCTTTTCGGAGATAAAGTCATCGACGATTAAAGAGTCATTGTTCCAGAAATGTGAAGCTGGATTTGGAGGAGGAGCCTTGGCAATTCTGTTTATTGAAAAAGCGTCTTTTTTGCACGTACTGAACTGCAAGTTTAAAGAAAACAAGGCAATTGGAAATAGCGAAAAGTTTTTTGAAGCGCTGAACATTCAAGCAGAAGAACGATATGAGATAACGAAAGAGATGTATGCAAGCGACATTTTAATTACTACGAACGAAACTGAAGGCAAATTCACGAAAGATAATTTTGAGGGAACGACTTCGTCAAGTAAGAAGCCGAGGACATACAGTCGTTCGCAAGGTAACTTTGACAATCTGATAAAAGGTGCACTGACAAAAGGAGGAATAATTGGACTTGTTATTGGCATAGTTGCAGCTGTTGTAATTATTGTTGTAGTGATTATTGTGGTTGTGTGTGTTGTGAAGAAAAAGAAGGGGAAGAAAGCAAACAAGAGCAATGAAATGGTGTTGGTTGATTCAACGACGCAAGAAGAAACTTCATCGGAAGTCCCAACAGAATAGTCCAAAAGTGGTTTTCTATTGTTACCATTTTATTTTTTTTTTATTTTATTTTTTTATTTTTTCATATCCCTGCTTCGTTTATTTCTTATTTTCTTTTTGACCATTATTTACTTTTTGAATTGTACTTCCAATAATATTATATTGTTTGTTTGTTTTTGCAAACTTTCGTTCATGAACCGAGTTTATTTTGAGTAGTCGTTTTTGACAACATTTTAAGGATCATTTATTAACTTTTAATTGGATTTTTTTGAGATCAATAGAACCTAAGATTTAGAGTCCCGACTTAATTCAATGATTATCAGTTGTGTATTTGAGAAATACGTTTCTTTTTTTTTTTTTTTTTTTTTCTGAAAGATATGTTTTGTTTGTACATCAACTTAAATGGTACATAATTTTTCCTTTTATGAAAAAAAACAGTGATTTGTTCTTTGCACGAACTACTTTCTTATTTCAATATGTATTGTAATATTTCTTGCTGAAATGAAAAGAAATCCATAATAAAAATTTAATCGATATATGATAACTTATCGTAGTCGGTAAAATGTTAACAGAATAAAAAGATTTTGATATTGTGTTATTTATTGGAATAAATAAAGTGCATCTGGCTTCGAATTTTTGGTTTTCTGTCTTGTTTTCGTTTTTTAAAATGACATTGAAAAAATTACAAATTATTGAAGTGATCAGCATTTTTTGCAAAGTCAAAATATTAATTTATTATGAGATTTGACATAAATAATTGATAACTTATACAACAATATGAAAGAAATAATCATCTAAACAAAATTATTTTCTAGATTAAAATGTCAAGCTGTTCTGACGTTGTTATGACAGTTTGTGCAAAAAATACCGGAGGTCGCAAAAAATATTGGACAAGATCGATTTAGCAATAACTGAAAGTGGAATAATTCTGACAATTTTCCTCAAAATATATATCATCAATGAAAACTCGTTTGATACAGATATCGCATAAAATACCGGACAAGATCGATTTCTCAATAACTGCAAGAGGAATAATTCTGACAATTTTCCTCTAAATATGCATCATTAATGCAAACTCATTAGAGAAACAAAACTTTCAAAATAGCTTCATTTGTGCTCAGAAAAAATAATTATAGGTATTTCTGAGTAATAGGATTTTGCATTTCCCCGAAATTTCGATGTTAATTATTTCTGAGCACAAATAAAGCTGAAGTGGAGTCTTGTTTTTCAAATGAGTTTGTTTTGATGAGATATATTTCGAGGAAAATTGTCAGAATTATTACTCTTGCAGTTATTGTGAAATCGATCTTGTCCGGTATTTTTTGCAATGTCCGGTATTTTTTGCACAAACTGTATTTGTGAGAAACTTTTATTATATAAAAAAATTTTTGTTAATTGTTGAAAAATCACATTCAGTTCTTAAAAAATCTCAAACCAAATTTCGAATTTTATTTAATTATATTTATTGTCCAAGATGCAATTATTGTTTAGAAAAGAATTTAACAAATCGATGATTGTTTTTATAATCTTATTTTTTCGTTCAGAAATCACAGTTTGAAATTTTTGTCCAAAATATTTGTCAATGAATACAGAAAAGTAATAGCTGCAAATAAAAGCATCACTGTCTTTCTTTTTTATCAAACATTGATCATTTATTCAATAGAAATAAATTTCGACTTTCGAAGATGTATTTTATTCGATATTCATGAATATTCAAATAATCAGCAAACCGAAAAAATCATGATTTCAAAAACGATCACCAAAATAATGAGGGACTTTTGTGAAAATCATTTGCCAATAAGATCAAATTATCTGTTTTATAATTTTTGTTCCATTTAATAATGATTGCTATTTTTTTTCATTTTGGGCAAAATATTTTTCTTCAGGCATTTTCTTTGAAAAATTATTCACTTTTCATTTACTTTTTGAGATCAAAAAACGCAATAAAAATATGTCTATTTTTTGACATTCGTGAAATGTTGGAAAACTTCATGTTTAGATTTCAGCTATGCCTGTTTACGGATATGAAAATCTAATTAATTTCAAAATCTGAGAAAGCGAAATAAAGTTATGAGCTATCCAATTTTTTTTTATGCTTTGTGCAAAAAAAGTCTGAAAGTCGTTAAATTCACACATTTGTTCAATTATTCTGTATTTCATAACAAGATAATGAAAGATTGTTAACGATAAGACAAAAGAAAACGTTAGAAACAGATCGTTGTTATTTTCATAAATAATAAATATTTGCCCCATATGATCAGAGCTTTAAGAAAAAAAAATATTTCAAAAAGTAACTATCTTTTGTGAAATCTATAAATTTCGGGGAGTCTTTATTTTTTGAATGAAATGAATTAATTTTTCATCATGAAACAATCTTTTTGTTATGACTGAGTCTTTTTATGACATATCAAATTTATTATGAGACACTTATATGCGTTCACATGAAAAAAGAATTTCATTGTTAATCGTAAATAAAAAAACGCAAAGAGCTGAATTCATTGAAAGAACCTTTTATTTTTTCTTGATAAAACCAAAATTTAAAGTTGTTGGTCATTTTTCTTTATTGTTGTGAAAATTAGTTTTCGCAAAGTGTCAATTATTATTAAGTTTTTTCTTCCATTTTTTATTTATACAACACTATTGGTGCTTCATCAACACTCTTGTCGCAAACCTGTCCCCACAAACAAAAAAAAAGGGAATATCGGTGATTATTTTTGAAATCATATTTTTTTGAACAAATAATTCGATTTGATTTTTTTACTACAATGATTAATTGATTCTCTTTGACAATGAATTTTCATAATAATCACACATGTCTTTAACTCTGAACATTTTTTTTCTTCTTATTGTTTGAGTTGACAATTGAAAAAATAACAACATGTTTAAGATGAAATGGATGAATAAAATGATAACACATAAGGAGGAATAGGCGAACTTTCAAGCTCGCTTTGCACCACACATTAAAAAACTGAAACACTCATAACTTTATTAAACTTTTTCAGATTTCATAAAAAAATGATTTTTCATATCTGCGAACTTGCGTCATTTGACACAGAATTTTTGCAATTATGGGTGATTATTTTTGATATCGGAATATTTCATTCAAAATTTTTAATGAAGGAATATATCTTGAGTATCAATTAAAAAAAAATTGAAAAGCGAAAAGTTTTATTGAATTCATTTTTATTTTTGATTCGGTTAAACATCTGTTTTTAAAATAGTTGTGATGCTTTTTACATGAAAATGCAAAATGCCTTTCCAAAAACCATCAATCTATGAAAAAACAACACACTGAAAAAAGTTATGATATCAAAAATAATCACCATTATGAAAAATTCAATGATTTGTTCCAAACTTTCTTTCATATCGTGTTATTGTAATTCTGGCATCCTCATGCAAAATAATACATTGAAATATAAAAAAGTTGTGAAAAATCTTTGAAAGCAATGTGTAGAACAAAATTCAAAAAGTTAAATATTTCATCCCATTTAATTAATGACATGATTTTTTGAAGCGTAATTTGAATTCGAAAAAATGATCTTGTTCTTTTTTTCTGACAGATAAATGATTTCATAACTTGTCATATCACAGAGGTATATCTCAAACATTCATTTCACAAACGTGATGTCAAGTTTTAACCAAAAAAGAAACTCAAAAACAAGATTTTCAATGAAAGAAAAAGATACGAAAAAATTACCATCTTTTACCATTTTTGCTCATAAAAAAATAATACTATCGAGTGAAATGATCATCCATAATTGAATTAAAACATTTTAAGCAAATGAAGAAACAGTAAGCATAAATAGGAGCAAAACAAATGAATTCAAGAAATGAAGAAAAATGATTCATCTCCATATATCTTTAAATAAAAGCAGCGGATCGTAATTGTTTCATAAAAAGTCGTACGAACAATAAGATTTAGAAAAATTTCAAACAAAAATTGCAGCACACCTTTGAATAACCGAAATGATTAGAAACGAGGTTAAAGTGAAAAGCGATACTCTCTGAGCCATTCCACGACGTTTTGCATTTTGTGATTTAAGAAGCCATAAAGCAAAACTTAAAGCACAATAAATAAATGCTTCCCAATGTGCAAGAAGTGAATGAACAAGAGATGCAGAGTTCCACTCAAGTGCATTTGATTCCATCCAAATTGGGAGAAAGCGAGAAAAAAGGCATCTCCCAACCGCCCAACCTGTTTATAAAACAACGAAAATAAACAAAGAAAGACAAAAAAAGAGATTTGCAAACTCATCCCAACAGTCCAAATTCGAGATTCCGTTCCTGATCCAAGTGATAATGAAATTGTCATTCCGATGAGATCAATTACACTTTTCAAAATAACAGATATTCCCTTCATATAAAATTATAAACATTCATTAAAATCATTTTATAATAAAATATAAACAATTGATTGAACGAAACAATCAAAAATTATTTCAAAAAATTTTCATACAGCATCTAACGTGAAGTGTTTGGATGGTGACCCAGGCGGAAGTATCACATCGACAACAACTTTAATTATTGCACTTACTACATAAACAGCTAATACTTTAAGAGCAGTCTTGTACTTTATATGATCCTTTCTATGCAAAACACAAAAAAAAGATACACAAATAAATAACAAAGCATTGTAACAATTATTAAGAAACGCGCAAACAATTTTGAAAATTGCAGCACTATTATATACGGAGCAAATGTCAATACAAGCGCGTTTATTAGCGGTACAAATGCCATCTCTTTCACGTTATGGTTTAACATTGATCTTATTTTTTCGTTTTTTATGCACAGAGATGATCATTGAGAATTTTGAAACATTTGCATCGCCTTCATACATCTTTAAAGGTGTTATAAGTCGAATGCTGATTACTGCTGGATAGTTGCACTTTTTAATCTGTTCGTTTTCTGTAAAACTTTTTTGGGAACCTCATGCGAATGTTTCATTTGGGCTTCCGACAAACGATGAATCATCAATATTTTTTAATTTTCACGCTTCTTCTATCGTTCATTTATTCTGGAAAGTCATTTGGGTATCGAGCCCAACAACTTTCAAAACCTCAACAACAAATGCCCCAACCAAATAGAAATGCTGATCCAATAGGACAGGGTGGATTTAATCCTTTTTCCAAGCCAGATCAGTTTTTTGGAGATGCTTTTTCAAGTACTGGAGAAGAAATTAATAGAATTGTTGAAACAACAAAGAATGATATTTTATATTCAACATTTTCAGGAGCTGAGAATCTAATTCCACAACCGTTTTCTTCAAATTTGATGCCTCTGTCTTCAAATCCGAGATCTTTAGAAACAACTCAGGAAAGGCATCACCAAGAAATATCCAACATGATTGATAATGGCACTATAGTCCATCAACTGAAAATCGGAAGAAATAATGTTTTGCTTTTAGATATTCCTGTTGAATCTACAGAGCAAATTACGTCAGTCCATTTCATGATCCGTAACGGAGCATCTCACTCAGATTCTTCTGTCATATCAGAAACCGAAGAACACTTTCCGAAGACTCCACGCACAACAACCACAATCACTACCCAGGAGAATCAAGACACGACAGACACTTCACTTCTCAGCGACAGAAATAGGATTAAATTATCAGCATTCGATGGTTTGAGTCTATTTTATTATCAAATATGAATAGATATTCTGATATTAATTTATTTATTAACATATTTGCGTTTCAATGCTGTGTATTTTTTGTTGAATTTAATAAATTTCTGAAATTATTAATTAATTTATCGAAGCTCCGCAACCACACGTCACATTAATCAGTCCACTTTCTTCACCTTCACTCAACAAGCGCTTTTCAAACACATCATCTTCAGATGAGCAAAAGTTTGCAAATTTCTTTTATTTCAGCAAAAAATTAATTCATGAACTTAAAAATTAAAAAAATTTGTTATTTTATTTTATTTTATTTTATTTTATTTTCCTCTACATTGCAATCACCATCATCACCATCATCATCATCTTCCTCCTCCTCTTTCTTTTCCTCCTCTTCCTCTTCCTCCTCCTCCTCCTCATCTCCACAATCCATAACAACAACAACCACACTATCATCACACAAACATCCTCATTTCTTTCATTGTTGTCAGTTGGAGCGAAGGACTTGGATTCCGACCGAAGAATCTTCGTCTTCAGAAGGAGCCTCCAAAGGCAAACATCACTCCAATTGGACTGACGGAAGAGGAGAAAGGTGTGTGGTGGTGGTGGTGGTGGTGGTAAATGGGTGGATTTTCTCTTATCTTATCTTTTCTTTTCTTTTCATTCAGTCAATAATTCATCCGTTTTTTCTTTATCTTTCTTTATCTTTCTTTCTCTTTCTTTCTCTTTCTTTCTCTTTCTTTCTCTTTCTTTCTCTTTCATGTTTATTGCTCTCAAAACAATAACAATACCCATTCAAATTCTCTTCTTTCTTTCTTTCATTCTCATTCTCATTCTCATTCTCATTCTCATTCTCATTCTCATTCTTTCTTTCTCTCTCTCCTCTCCTCTCACATTCCCTCTCAGATCCCTCTGATGTGCCCGTGTTCGAGGTGTTCAGCCAGCGGAGGGACATCTCAAGCACATACGAGCAGAAGAAGAAAAGAGCACAGCAATCTGAAGGTCCCCAGTCAGAACTGAATCAGGGAACACACGTGTTTGGGGTGGATGACAGAAAGGCATTCAAGAATGCATCGTATCCATGGTGTGTGTGTGTATGTTTGTGTGTATGTATGTATTTGTTTATGAATGTGAATGTATGTATATGAATGAATGTATGTTTATGTATATGGGTATATGAATATATGTATATATGTGATGTGATGTGATATGAATGAATAAATGAATGAATGAGATTAATAAATAAATAAATAAATAAATTAAATGAATGGATGAATGAGGTTGAATGTTACAAGAAAGATATCTTGAATGAGAGAAGAAATGAAGTGATTGAGGAGTGAAACGAGCATTTATTATTGAAATTATCATTTTTTGCTTTTCTTATCAGAGTTGAGCGATGAAATAAATAATAATAATAATAATAACTGTACACAATAATTTATTTATTATCCTCCTTATTTCTTAATTCATTACTTATTCATTTCTTTCTTTGTTTCTTTTATTTATAAATTTATTCATTAATAAAATATTTCTTTCTTTCTTTCTTTATTTCTCTCAATATTTCTTTCTCTTTTCCATTCTTCCAAATTACCCCTTCCAATCCCCCTCCTCCTTCCCACTCCCTCATCTCCTCTTTCCAACCCACATTCAGGTCAGCTGTGGGAAGAGTGAGGAGTGCAAAAGGTGTTTGTACAGGCACATTGGTTGGGAAGAGGTTGGTTGTGACTGGTTCTCATTGCATTCCATGGACATCAAAGGGAGGGGCTGAATGGATTACGTATGTGTGGGATGGGATGGGGAGAGGATGAGATGGGAGAGAATGAGATGGAATGGAGAGGGGAATGGAGAGGGGATTTTGGAGGGGATAGAGGGAGTGGAAGAGAGAAAGAGAGAAAGAAAGAGGGGAAGAAAGAAAAGGAGTAAGCTGTAACCTTTTATATGCAATTATTTTCTTTTGATGAATGATTTGATTTATTTCTATTTTTGATTTATTCATTCATAATTTTTTCCAAATTTTCAAATTTAAATTCTTTTGTTTTTATTTAAATAAAAAAAATTTAATTGTTAAATCTTCTCTTTCACTTTCTCTATCTCTATCTCTATCTCTATCTCTCTCTCTTTTTCTCTCTCTCTTTCTTCCTCCTTTCCTCACCCCCTCCCCCTCCTCACCCAGTTTCACCCCTGCCTATTATCGTTCTGAAGAGCCCTTCGGCTCCTGCGGTGTGGAGAATGTGCTTGTCTATGTGAAGATTTCAGGGGCGATGACAAACTTGCAGTCAGCATTTGACCAAGCCATTCTCGTTCTGAAGGAGCCGCTGGGCGAAAAAGCAGGTTATGTTGGCTACACCACGTTCCAGAGGGATTGGCTGGGGAAACCGTATTGGTGTGGTGAAATGGAGTTTATTTTATATATTTTATAATTAATATTATTTTATTATTTATTTTTGTGGAGTAATTATTATAAATGTTTTTTTATTTGCTTTGATTAATTAAAAATTGAATATTTTCAAAATTATTTCATTTTTTTTTCCATTTAACTTTCTTTCTTCTTCTCTTTCATTTCTTTTTTATAAAAAAAAATCCTTAATTATCCACTCAGGTACAATGTTGGCTATCCCATAGAGCTCCAACAAAGTGGTGTGCCTGTCATTTCGAGTGAGGGAAGCATTGATTTCATGGACGAATACTCTATTCAGTCATGGAAGAGCTATCTGCTGGGAACATTCATTGACATGACAAGTGGTATGTTTTTTTTTTTTTTTTTTTTTTTTTTTTTTTTTTCATCTTTGGATTAATTAATTAATTTATTATTAATTTATGAATAAATGAAAAATGATTTTGTCTTTCTTTCTTTCATTTTTATTTTATTTTATTTTATAATTATTTTATTTGGCTTTCTTTTTTTTTTTTCTATTTTAAAATAATTCATGAATTATGTATTTTCTGAATTGAAACTTGACAACTAAAGGACATTCTGGAGGACCTGTTTGGGGATTCTTTGGAGATGAAGATTTTCCAAGGGTTGTTGCACTTATTAGTTCAGAATCTGCAACAAAGGGAAATGATAAAGACGGAGATAATAATCTATCTGGAGGACCAGCACTCACTCACCTCATTAACTATGCGAGAGAGCAATATGAAGATGCTTAAATAATTTAATTCTTTGTTGTTTTTTTATTCATAACAAAAGATTTAAAAACCACTATTTTAAGTTTAATAAAAGGGTTATGATCACAGCGAAAATTTATGGATACTGCAACACAAGTACAAGAGTCGTGGTGGGAAGCGACGAAGCACTTTGAGTTTAAAGTTGGTGTTACGCCTTTCACACAACCCTGGTTCATTGCAATGTCCATGATTTTGTACCTCGCTGGATTGTATTTTGGAACCAAATACATGGAAAATCGACCAGCTTACAAACTTAGAATGTTCACAGCAATTCATAAGTATAGAAATTTATTATTTAAAATTTCTAATATGCATTCATTACTTATTTCTCTAAATTCATGAAATAGCTTTATTCTTTGTGGTTTATCATTTGTGATGGCTGCTGGAATGCTTTACGAGGTAATTTACCTTATTTTAGTTAAAATTTTATATATGTTTTATGTTTGATTGCTTTAGGTTTGGATACGTCCAATTCCAGAAGAAGCCCATCGCTCTTGGGCAAAATATGCTGTATGTGCTCCACGAGGCTCTCCAATGGTTGGACGTTTGTATTGGTGGTGCTATGTTTATCATCTATCAAAATGGTACGAATTGATAGATTCATTCATCATTGTTTTGAAGAAGTCACAGAAAGGATTGACTTTTCTTCATGTTCTTCATCATTCTGGAATGATGATGATGGTTGTTTCGTGGTTCGCTGCGAATTTCAATACAGTCTGGTTCCCATGCGCTTTTAATTCAATTGTCCACGTTGTCATGTATTTGTATTACGGAATGTCATCTCTTGGGCACAGGTATGAAAATGCTTCAAATTCACATTCAATATGATTAATTGCCTTTTTTTTTAAATCTCTTTTCATCATGTTAAGATGGCGCCTTCGTCACTACATTACAACATTCCAACTTGTGCAATTCTCTTCTGGAGCTGTTTACTTTGCGTTATATATTCCTGGTCGGTTATTCTTCGGTACAGATTGCTCAGGCAATTTGTTTATAATGAGCATTGGATGTCTTGTCGATCTCTACTTCTTCTATCTGTTTTATGATTTTTATCAAACGGAATATAAGCTTAAGAAAAAACTCGCTTCACAGGCAGGTTTGTACCTCTTTTCTTCATTTTTCTTTCTCTCGATAATCTTTTGTTATCAATCACAAAATTTGAAAATATATTTAAAAAATATTTTTTTGAATTTCCATTTCAAAAATTGTTATTTACTATTCATTATTTGTTG
This sequence comes from Monocercomonoides exilis, assembly GCF_001643675.1. Lineage (NCBI taxonomy): Eukaryota > Preaxostyla > Oxymonadida > Polymastigidae > Monocercomonoides > Monocercomonoides exilis. Next base: position 374,916 of record NW_027150570.1, read on the forward strand.
TTTTGCTGTTTCTTCAATATTTATTTATTTAATTTTAACAAAAAATAGCCGCAAGACAAGCTGCTAGCCTGGCTGAGCAAGGACAAGCTTCCCCTGTTCCACCATCACCAAGCGTATTTGCTTCACCGCTTATGTCTCCTTCTCCTCACATCGCACCAATGTAATTCTTAAAAAATTTTTTACAATTATATCCTTAAAACGCAGTTAAGGCTTATTGTTATTTTAAAAAGTTTTGTCATCCGCTAACTGTCATTTGTTTCTGGGAATTTTTGTATTTATTGTATTTCATATCGTTTTTAATTAATAACTCGAAAAATCAATTCAGTTGTTAAAAGAATTCATAATTTTTGATTATTTTTATTTTGTTATGGACATGATCATTAATTATCATTGTTTTTTGGCATTTCATGGGTATATATTGAAATTACACATTTCATTAATTTCTTAATTGATTTGCCACTATTTTTTCACATTTTTATGCAGCATTTCATTACCATTGGTGCAAAATTCCTTTGTCAAATACTTTTTCATCGTTTTCTCAAACCACAGTTGTTGCAAATGATATTTTGTTTGTATATTTTAAAGTGTTTCATTTTACATATTTTTGTCACAAAACATCTTTTGAAGGCTGTCTTTTGGAGGAAATGGTTCAAATGCCAACACTATAAAAACTGTGAATTTAGGTTGAGACAATTTTTAAAGACCTTCTTTTATCATTTAATAATGCATAACCATTACATTTGATGACTTTTATTTGGGTTTTTCTTTGGATAGATCCTCACTTTACAATTGCTGATAAACGACAGACAATCTTAACAAACTGTAAGATTCCAGGGCGATATGGTCACACAGCCGTAGAGTACAATGGGAAAATGTGGATCTTTGGTGGTGTTTTAACAGAAACAGGGGTAATAATTAATGAATTAATTGTTGTTGGCTGCTCATCTTTGGAGTGGCAGATAATTAATTCTGATGGCGAGATTCCTTCACCGAGGATAGGCCATAGCGCAGTGGTCATTGATGGAGAAATGTTTGTAATTATTTGTAGTTAGGTCAAATCTTCATTTTTTACTCATTTGAATTCAAACAATTATGCTATCAATTACGATAACTTCAATTCTCTTGTAAATTACTTCTTTAAAAACAAATTCAGGATTATTTATGGAGGTCTTACAAACAACCCAACAGATCCAAGCGCATTGATGGTGTCGAATGAATGCTATTCCTTCAATTTTCGCACACTTCAATGGAAGCAGGTTCTTCTTCTCAACGATGCTTCTCCCAGCCGCTGCCTCCACAGCTGCATAGCAGACGGCAGAAAGCTTGTAATCTTAGGTGGAATTACCAGCAGAGAAAACAGCACTCAGATTCCAGTGGAAACTGAGCAGCCTTCATTTCTTCTTCAGTCTGAGGAAGAAGAAGAAGCAATTAAAGAAAGCAAAGATGATATTCAAATACAAAACACAAGGGAAAACAACACACAGAGAAATCAAAGCAGAATGTCGTATCTTCTGACAAATGACTTACTAATAGTCGATTTGGAGAGTGGGGTGTGGTCAAAACCAGATGTGCAGAATGGAAGCAGAGCAGAGAGGAGGAAGCCGAGGCTGATGACAACTGTACGCTCTTTTGAATCAACTTCTTCTTCTTCTTCTTCTTCTTCTCATTCTCCTTCTCCTCCTTCATCAAACTTGTCTCGCTCTTCTGGTTCTTTCTCTTTCATCTCCACAAACGGCATCACTCCATCCGACAAGCCACCACCTCCTCCTCTTGCTCCTTCTGCGAATTCTCTTCACAGTCCTTCTTCTTCTTTCTCTTCATCATCATCCTCTTCTTCTTCCTCCTCCTCCTCCTCTTCTTCTTCCCCCTCATCCTCTTCTTCTCTTCTCTCACCTCCTCCATTGTGTGCCCATTCCGCTGTGATGTCGCCTGTATCGCATCGAATGTTTGTGTGTGGTGGTTGGACAGCTCATTCTGCTTATCAGCACTTTGTGAGGAGGAAAGAGAAGGAGATGAAAGAGAGGAAAGAGGAGAAGGAAGAAGAAGGGAGAGGAGGAGGAGGAAGCAGAGGAGAAGGGAATAATTATGAAGATTGGAGAGGAGAAAGAGAAAGAGAAAGAGAAAGAGAAAGAGAAGGAAGAAGAATCTCTTCGCGAGAAAAGGGGAGAGAACAAGAGCTGAAGATGTGGTGTTTGGATTTAGACCATTTCAAATGGATTCGCTTGCCAGTTGAAACAATTGGAGATTGTGAGCAAATTGTAGAAGTGCCAAAGAATGGAATGCTTGCTGGTGTGAATGCAACTTCTGCTTCTGCTTCTTCTCCTTCTTCTCCCTCTCCCTCTTCAAACTCATCATCATCATCATCATCCACTTCTTCTTTTTCTCCTTCCTCTTCTTCTTCAGGTTCATCTCCTTCCTCTTCAACTTCTTCCTCCTCTTCCTCTTCCTCTTCCTCTTCTTCTTTATCTTCCCGCTCTCTTTTCGTTCCCTCTCGTTTTCTTCATTCAGCCACTTGCCAAGTGATTGAAGATGCAATTTCATCAACTCCATTGAGTTCTCCTTTCCCTCTGCTTTATGCTGATTCTTCGTTGCCTTCTGCTCTTGCTGCTCTTTCTGGTTTGTTTGAAGGAAGAAAAGTGAGAGTTAAATTTTTAGTTTGGTTTTCTTATTTATTTATTTATTTATTTATTTATTTATTTATTTATTTGTGAATGTATTGAGAAGCATTTATTCAAATAACATTACTTTTTCTTGTAATTTCTTTTTTTATGTTGCAATACCATTTATTTTGCATTCTTCTTTTTTTCTTTTTTTGAAAAATTCATTATTCTTTCTCTTTCTCTTTCTCCTTCTCTTTCTCCTTCTCCTTCTCCTTCTCTTTCTCTTTCTCCTTCTCCTTCTCCTTCTCTTTCTCTTTCTCTTTTCTCTTTCTCTTTCTCTTTCTCTTTTCTCTCTCTCTCTCTCTTTCCAGGTGCATCGATGTCTCCAATGAGCAAAGCTATTCTTCTTCGAAAGGAAGGGAATCGAATAAGATCAGCTGTGCCAAAACGAATTTATCTTTCAAAAGAAGAAGACGAATGGGAAAAGAAGATGAAGAAGATGAAGAAAGTGAGAAGATGGAGAGAGAGAAAGAAAGAAGAGGGAAAGGAAATGAAAATTGAAGGAAATAAAATGGAGGAGGAAGAAAATATTGAGAAGTTGTGGTTTTGTGAAGAAGAAGAAGAAGAAGAAGAAGACGAGGAAGATAATTTCAATAACATACAAACACACTTCAACCAAAAAGGATTAATGCAACTGTCAAAATCTTCCTCTTCTTCCATTTCTTCCTCTTCCTCTTCTTCTCCTCTCCTCTGTTATTCTCATCACCCTCCTCATTATGGCCGCCCCTTCTTCCGCATGATCATTTCTGGTGGGATTTCTCCTTCTTCTCTGCCTTTTGATTTCGATGCTTCATTTAACCCTTCTTTTAATTCATCAAATTCATTGAATTCTTCTTCTTTTCCTTCTCCTTCCTCTTCTCCTTCCTCCTCCTCTTCTTCCTCCTCCTCCTCTTCTTCTTCCTCCTCCTGTTCTTCTTCCTCCTCCTCTTCTTCTTCTCCCCTCTTCTCTTCTCCTCTCCCCATCCTCTCTGATATTTGGGTGCTGGAAGAAATTTGTGATCCGCCTCTTCCTGCAAAAAAGGACACCCCAAATGAAATCTTCGAATTGATCAATGCAATCACCAGAGGAGGAGGAAGCAACCTGAAACGAAAGGATTCTCATTCTTCTGCTTCTTCTTCTTCGAAATCATCATCATCATCTGCTTCTTCAAATTCTTCTTCTTCTTCTTCAACGAAGACGTTAAAACCTCCTTCTCCTCCTTCTGCTTCTTCTGTCCCTCCTCCTCTTGTCCATACACGTAGCTTGCCTTTCATTCACTCTTCTTCCTCTTCCTCTTCCTCTCCTTCTTTTTCTTCTTCTCGTCTTTCAAAGAAATACACGGAACCAATCATTCCATCTTCACCAAGCTCTTCTTCATCCACCTTCACTTCAAAACTCCAACACAATACATCTTATCCTTCTTCATTCTCTTCTTCTTCCTCTTCTCTTTCTTCCTTTTCTTCCTCTTCTCTTTCTTTTTCATCTTCCTTTTCTTCTTCTTCTTCTTCTTCTTCTTCTTCATTTCACCTCTTCTCCTCTCCACCTCCTCCATCTGTCACATACCCCACAGGACTCTTCCGCATTTCTCCTCAAAAGGAGTCCCTGGATGAATTAAAAGCCAAACTGAAGAAGAAAGAAAGCGCAGATTTGAGCGCCTACCCTCTCCATGTGCTGGCAAGTGTGCTGAAGGCGCTGCTGAGAGAAGTTTATGCTCCTTTGATCCCTTCTGGACTGACAAATGCATTTGTGGCGTGTTTGCATTCGATTTCTCCTTCACAGGCGATGAGGCTGGTTGTGAACTCACTCACGAGTGAGGTGTTTGACATGGTGAGGAACGTGCTGGCGCTGATGAAGAAGGTTTGGGAAGGAAAAAGAAATAATAATAATAATAATAATGAATGAATAGAAAGAAAGAAAGAAAGAAAGAAAGAAAGAAAGAAAGAGAGAGAGAGAGAGAAGAAAAGAGAGAAAGAAGAATGAGAGAAATGGATGAAATTTTTTTTTTTTATAAAACTATTTTTGCTATTTGGGTTGGAATTGTACACGAATGAATAGAAACAGGTTGTATTTTGAACATCTTTAGAATATTTCAATTAGAAAATAATCATCATTTTTGCATTAAAAATTTAACATCTTCTTTCTCTTTCATTCTTTTTCTTTCCCCTTTCCCCTTTCCCCCTTTCTCCCTTTCTCTTCAGGTCTCTCTCCACCCCTCCACGCAGATGACAGCCAAAAACCTCTCCATCATCCTCACCCCTGCTTTCTTCCCCGAATTCACTGCAAAGGACAGCCCAGCCCGTTCTTCTCTGTTTGCCATGGCTTCTTTAATGTCCACTGCGAATCCCATGTTTGCGTGTGTGGAGCAGCTCATCCTCGACTTCGACGCTATTTTTGTGCCATTTTGCAGGTCAGCTCCTTGTCCGTATGTGGCGGTGGCGGTGGCGTTGCACGATAATTTGATTGAGGAGGAAGAAGAGGAAGAGGAGGAAGAAGAAGAGGAGAGAGAGAATGAGGAGGGAGAAGAAGGAGAGGAAGGCATGGAAAGAGAAGGAGAAGGAGGAGAAGGAGAAAGAAGCAAAAATCAACATCAAAGAAGAGGAAGAAAAAATAGAAGTGATTCTTTAGTGATAGATGACGAAATCCCCGGAGAGGAGCCACTGCCTCGTAACTTCTACGGCAAGACACATTTGCCCATCTCTTCTCAGAGCGACACAGGAAACCAAGTGAAAGAGCTGTCGTTTGCCTCGCAAAGCATCGCATTTGTGTACTGCTTCGATTTCCTGGCGGAAGGGTGGATGCTGGCAGAGATCAACGGCCATGTTGGCATTGTCCCCACGAACTACTTTGAGATTCTGGTGCGAAGACAGTTTCCTCCTCCTTTTGATTCCTTGTGGCTTTTTGAGCAGTTCTGGGCGAGAGGGACGGCGTTGAGGGTGATTGAGGGTCTGGATGGAGCAGTTCCTGTGAAGAGGTGGGCAGTTATGAAGAGGTGTGAGCAGGAAGAGGCGATGAGGGTGTGGAGGCTGAGGGAGGAGTGGATGAGAGGCGTGTTGAAAGAGCAGAAGAGGGGAGAAGGAAGAGAAGGAGATGATAAAGAGAAGGGAGGAGAAGAGGAAGAAGAAGAGGTTGATGATATAGAAGTTTTGAATGCGTTGTGTCGATATGGATGGAGGAGGTTTATTGAAGATGTGGTGATTGAGAAGAAGCTGAGGAGTTATGCAAAGGGAGGAAAAGAAGAGAAAGAAGGAGAAAAAGGAGGAGAAGAAGAAAAACAACAACAAGAAGAAGAAACAAAAGAAACAACCTCAAAAGAATCATCATTGAATGAACTTAACTCAAAATACACAAAAAACAAAGGCTTTGGTTTGATCCAGTTGTGTTTGGAGAGCCAGACACAGGAGATGTATGAGACAGAGCTTGTTTCATACCCTCTCCCTCCTCCTTCTCAGAAACATGGCAGTCTGCCTCATAGTGTAACCGAAGGTAAGTTTGGTGATAATTCTTCTTCTTCTTCTTCTTCTTCAAATCTTTCCTCCTCTTCTCTTTCTTCTCTTTCTTCTTCTTCCCCCACAAAGCTTTCCTCAGATCTCTCCTTCTCTTCCTCATCCAAAACATTAGGCTTATCAAAGCCCTCTTCTCTTTCTCTGCCTCAACCGCTCGGCTTTGGCATCGATGAGAACATTTCAATGAGCGAATCAATGAAGAAAAGACCAAAACACTACAGCGGTGCTCCAATCACTCCTTTGCTTATCAATTCTTCTTCTTCCTCTTTTTCCTCCTCTTCTCCTCTTCCTTCTCCTTCTGGATCATCTCTGAGTCAATTCCAGACTTCTTTCTCTTTCTCTTCTTTATCTGACAAAACAGACAAGCAAGCTGATCAATCTAACCCTGCCCCTTCTCCTCCTCCTTCTCTTCCTCCTTCTCTCCCTCCTTCTCATCTTCCTCTTTCTCTTTCTCTCCCTCTTCCCTCTCAACTTCCTCCTCCAATGACTCCCAACTCTTCATCAAACTATCTTTTGAGCTCGCAAAATCCCTTCACCTCTCCTTCTGTTGCATCAACAACGATGCCTTCTGGTTCTCCTCCTCTTCATCATCATCATCTGATATCTTCTTCTTCCTCTTCTTCCTCCTCTTCTTCTTCTTCCTCCTCCTCTTCCTCCTCTTCTTCTCATTCTGATGGCAGTGCACTGATGCGCTTAGTCTTTTCTCGATTGGAAAAGTTGGAGAATGAAGTGAAAGCAGCGAAAGAAGAAGGAAACGAAAGAGAAAGACGGCTGCAGGAGCAGATTTTGCTGGAAAGAGAAGAGAGAAAAAGAGAAAGAGACGAGAACGAAAGGATGAGGATGGAGATGGAGATGATGAAGGTGCAGCTGGAGATGCTGAGTGTGATGATTGAAGGTTCTCAACAACAACAACAACAGCAAGCTCATAATCAGATGTTATCTTCTTTCTCTTCTCCTTCTAATACTTCTTCTTCTCCTTCTTCCTCTTCTTCTTCTTCTTTTGTTCCATCTTCTTCTTCTTCGATTTGTGCTTCTCCTCTTCCTTCCTCCTCTTCCTCCTCCTCTTCTTCTTCCTCTTCTTCAGACCACACAAAAAGGAGAGATTCCATTGATTCAATCTGTTCTGACACATCTTCCTCAGCCGAATGGGTCGATGTGCAAGAGCAGAATGCAAACAGCCTTTCTCCTTCTGACTCACCCCTTTCTTCTCCATCTTTCGTGTCTGCTCAATCGACTTTTACAAAAGGATATTCAGATGCGAATAATTGCGATAATAATAATGATAATAATAATGATGGTGATGATGTTATTGTTATTAGTGCTGCTAATGTTGTTTCTTCTTCTTCTTCTTCTTTTTCTTCTCTTCCTCTTCCTCTTCCTTCTTCTCTTCCTCCATCTTCTCATTCATCCTCTTCTTCTGATCAAAATACAACTCAGATGATTTCATCATCATCATCATCATCTTCATCTTCTTCTTCTTCTGGTGTTCCACATGCTATTTTGCCTAAACCTTCTCGCCCTCCACCTCCTCCGCCAAGCCTTGTTGATGCTGTTCCTGCAATTCGACGTTGAAAAAAGAAGAATTAATAAATATTATCTTTAAACTTTTTATAATTTTTATTATTTTTGATATTTTTATTTATTTTTCCTTTCTTTGATGTTAAATCTATTTCATTATTCATTTTTTAAAGAAAAATAAAAAAAAAAAAAATAAAAAATATTGTTTTGTTTTTGTATTTTGGTTTCTTTTTTATTGCTGTTTGTCGAGTTCAATGATTTGTTTTGTTTTTCATGTTGATATGTACACTTCACAATTTCAAATGGCAATTATTCTTTTTTTTTGGGAATATCTTTTTCAAATTTTAATTTTGCTGTAAGAGTTGTTTTTGGTAATTGAAACAAATAATTCCTAAAAACAATACTTCTGTTTGATTGAAAAACTCTATGATAAGGTGAGCATTTTGTTTTATTTAACGGAAATTTTTGAAAAAAATGTTTGAATGAATATTTATTTTTCATTCCTAAAAGAAAAAATATTTTTTCCTATCTGTTTCATGAGAACGAATTTGCATGAATGTCCAATGCGCAAGTTGGAATAATTTGAAAAATTTTTCTTTTCAAAATTTGATGAACAATATTTCATTTCTGATTTGAAAAATAATTTCGTTTTTCGGCAAAGGGCTACTTTAAGGGTACCTAAAAAATTTTAAATTAGCTTTATGAAAAGGCTAAATGTTTCCAATTGAACTTTCATCAACACTCTTTGGTGTTGACGATATGTTTTATTAATCATCGAACTTTTTTAGGGTTTTCGTTCTCAAAAACAACTGACCCCTAATTGAAATTTTGAATTTCTTTTTTGAAAAGTTAATTAAATAACAAAAAAAAGACATTTTTAGGTTTATAAATTTGAATATTTGTGCTATTTGCAATTGTTAGGGTTGATAATAACTCGATTCAAGCACTGATATGAAGTTTGAAAAAAGTCTCGTAAAACTTAATATTTGAATAAAAAAACATTCAATCATTTTCAGTTTTGATCAATTGATTATTATAAACCTAATATACTTTTAATATCTCTCCATTGCATTTTTTAGCTATTTATTCATGGATTTAATGAAAAAATCAGGTACCCTTAAAGTAGCATCTTGCCCGTTTTTCATTTATAAGAGTCGTCGAATTTCAAATTTTTTATTGACTGATCTTTCATTAGAAAATATTTATTGTTATTATCAACATTCAATGAAAACATTTTTATGTTCATTTTTTGTTGAAGTTTATTCCTCTTCATTTAAGCCTTTGCGACATACAGACTCTGTCAAACGGAAACGACAATTTGACCGACAATGAATTTCAAAACTCTTTTCAGAATCATTAATTTGGAAAATTTGAAAAATTGGATAACATTTGGGTGATTATTTTTGAAATCATATCTTTTTTCGGGGTGTTGAATTTTCAAATATTGTTTGTCATTGGGAAGAGATTTTGAATTCAAATGTCAAATTCATTACAACTGTTTCAAAAACAAATGTTTTTGCTGAAATAAAGATGAAAATGTCTCAAACATACCATTTCACTTTTTTTGTGTTCATTTATTAATATAAAAGGGAAATTTATAAACCGAAAATTATGAATGGAAAAATATGATTTCAAAAATAATCACCCATTTTAATTCAAAAAATTTTTTAGCTCTATTTTATTTTATGAATGACTTAAATGAATAATAAAACATGAAAATGCAAAAATATTGTTTTATTGACGAATCGACAGTTCTTTTCGACTTGATCATGTCTAGATCAGTCTGTCTGTTGAGATCAGTCGGTTTGTCGAGATCATTTGAAAAATGAGTGAAATGACTAAAAATGACTTCATCAAAGAATTGCCGATTGAATTACAAAGATGCTTGTCAGCGAAAAATATTGTTTGGCAATTTTATTTTATCCCAGCATGTATAATTATTTATTTTTTAATATAATTCATCTTTGCAGCTTGAAGCATTTGAAAGAAAAGTTGAGGAATTAAAAAACAATGAATGCACATTCGTGGAATTAATAAGAACAAAATCATCCAATGGCGGAAATTGTATGTTTCTTATTAATTATCACTCAGATTAATTTGCATTTTTCTGCTTTTAAACAAGTCTACAAACACCCAAACAATACTGGAGAAGAAATTGGAAAGATTCATTTTGAAACATGTAATGGAAAGCTTTGGCTAGCATATACTCCTGTCAAGACAGATGGATCTCTTAAAAAAGATGGACATATTTATTTCTTGTGCCCAAACAGCAAACAAGGAATAAATTGTGCCACCTCCGGGCGAAAAGGATGCGATAAAGTTGTGAATCATCGATGCGCATTGACAACTGCATCAACAATTTTACCATATTTCAAGTTTCATCCATCTTCAAGATTGTCTGAAGCGTCAGCAAAGAAAATTGTTCCAACTCATTTTCAATTTGATTCGTTGGTTGAGCAATATTTGCATTTAATTGGTCATTGCAACATCGCTTTTCTTTCTGCTTACTCCAATGAATTCAACAAATTTATTTCTTCTTTAATTATCACTTCCCAACAAAATCCAACTCTTTCACCGACAACCATATTTCCAACTCTCACATATAGAAAGCTGACAGCACTTATTCAAGAAGAAGGAAAGAAAAGAATTTCTGAACGAAATGCAAAAATATTCAATTCAATGGTTGCCGTAATGATGGACGGAGGGATAGTTGCTGGAAAAAAATACACTGTCATCACAATTGTTCCGTTGCAGACAAAGGCATCTCCATTTTTCTGGAAAATTGAAAAGGCATGTTTCACAACCACTGATTATTTCAATCTGGCTAGTGATATAATTGGAGAAGTTTCGAATTTGAAAGGAGAAGTGCGCTGTTTTTGTACGGACGGCTTGCTTCCACAAAAACTCGCAATTCAAAGCTTTGCAGATCATTCGAAGTTGTGCTCAGACGAAGAAACACTGAAGAAAATTTCACCGATATTTGTTTACTGTTGTAACCACTTAATCAATCTAATTGTCATACGCCTTTTTAAGAATTATTCATTTTTCGTTCAATTAAAGGAAGAAATTACATCATTTTCAAAGTTAACAAGAAAATCATCAACAAAGAACCCGTTTTTACCGAAATGCCCCTCTTTCATTGAAACGAGGTGGCTTTGTCTTTTCGAAATATGTTGTTTTATAACAAAAAATCTTCACAATGCGTCATTTACAGATTTTTTATCCAAAGAAAAAATTGATGATGTGATCCGATGTGAATTATTACTTGCACCTCTGAAACAACTGCAGTTATTATTTGAAAACGATGAAACAAAACTTGGCGATGTGTTTCCCAATGTTCTGAAATCCATTGCACAATACATGTGGTTGCAAGATCTTGAGGAATTTTCTTCCACCGATTGGCAATATGGAGTTTTCTTTATTGTAATCCAACTGTTCAATTCATTTTTAGGGAAAGAACGAGGAGATCAAATCGCTTTGGCTCATTCCTTAACTCCAATTGGTATTCTTGAATATAGAAACGGTTTGCTTTCAAAGTGTTATTCAACAGAACTTATGAAATTGAAAGAAAAATACAGGCTGTTCAAATGTTCATCTGCATTTTCAAAGGATTCAGATCAGACTCAAATTCAAAGGATGCGTTGCGGTACATCAATTCAATCCACAAAAGATATTATGCCAAGTGACTCTGCCTTTCTTTGTCCTTCAAAAGAAATTCCAAATATTGTGCTTTCAAAGAATCAACAGAAAAAGTTACAAACATTTTCTCATGCAATGGAAGATAAGAACAGCGAAAATGGATTTTTTGCAGACAAACAATACGCGCTTTCATTTTTTTCGAAGAATGAAAAAACTAATTTTCCAACAAATTTTCCTCACCCAATATTCTCTTCTCCGTTATCGGTTGAGACTTTTTATTCTGCTCTCCAATTTATAAGCCCAGAAAAAGATAAAATAGCAGACGCAATTACTGAAACACAAGTTCAACTTCAGCCGCTTCCAAAAGATTTTCACTCCATATCATCGACTTCACCAATCTATACACATAACAACAGTTTGCTGCATTTATTAACTCTTTTGACAGAAAATTCACTGATTGAAAAAGAAGCAATTTCAAATGAAGATGAAAACCTCGATGAAATTGATTTCGACGAAGCAGGCATTATTCAAGCAGAAAATAATGCAGCTGATGATGAATTCGAGGTTCATTCTCCTTTCTGTGTTAGAAGTGAGCAAGAGTCATCATTTTTCGAAACAAGAAAAAACCATTCACAACTTGAAGATCATGACATGCAATCAAATTCAACAAAAAAAGATGAAGATAAAAGCTCCGATAATGTTGAAAACACTTCAGAAGATGACAAAGACGTTGAAGAACTTGGCGCAAATGAATTTTCAGTCATTGATTGCACAATGTCAGCAGAACAAATCAAGAAATCTCTATTCAAAATCCAACAAACAATTAATATGGATTGGTTTCTGAGATTAAAGTCAGCATTCAATGATTATCTTCTAAAAATTTCATGTCTGAAAGCTTCTTGCTATATTGAGAGCCTCAAAGCATTCTTTTCTTCAATTTTTCTGGACGACTCTCTGCACGTGGAACATTATAATTCTCAAGTTTTCTATTTTAAAATCAGCAAGCAAGGAATTATTCCAACAATTTTTGCCAATATTTGCTATTCTTTAACGATGTTTCCCTGCAGCGAAGTATCTTGTGAGAGAATTTTCTCTCGCTTAAGACGAATTATTGGAGGCAGAAGGTTCTCGATTTCACCAGAAACACTTAACGCATTGTTTCTTTTATAAAGGATCTTTTTGAAGATAAAAGATTTGAGAGCAAAAGCAATCCTTTCACTTTTCAGTGATGAGTTTTGAGAAATGTGTGAAACCTGATAATAATGCCTTCAAAATATTGCAGTTTTTTGAACAATGTTTGGAGTATTTTCATTATTAATTGTTTTTATATTAACTTTTTTCATTTAACATCAATTTAAGCATAAAGCAATAAAGAAGAAGACAAATGGGTTACAAAAACAAGGCATGCTTTATTTTTTTATTGAATCATCTGAAGACTGTGAATGAATGCTTGAAAATATATTTATTTATTTGAATAAAATAATCTTCTTAGCTTTCACTTGCTATTCATCCAAATCGATGCGTTCAACATTGTTCGTGGAACTTTCGTTTCGAATTCGAACATTTTTTATTCTTCTGAATGACAAGTGATGTTTAAAACTGATAATAATTGCTGTGAGCCATGTATTTTCTGAGATATTGTATTTTTTCATATCACCAAATCAAACGAACGTTTATTTGCAACAAAGAACACTTTTGTTCATTCAGTTTTGTTATTTTTGTGTATTTATCTTCGCAATATGTTTCAATTGTTTATAGACGTATATATATCTATGTGCAATTAATGTTTTCAATGTGCGAGAACAATTGAATAAAAATTAATGTCAGAAAGCAAAATTAAAAAAAATAAGAACTTCTCCAAGTTCAAAAGAAAGATTGGAAAACATGTCTCTAACTCGATAATTTCACCAAAAAAGAAAATTCACCAGGACATGTCATGTTATTATAAAAGGTGTGCTGTTGTTGATACAAATTAATAACAAATAACAATAAAAATAAATTAATCAAGTTAATATTGACAATCTTCTTGATAACTGTTGAAAATGACATAACTCTTTTGACGTTGTTCATTATTTTGAAATATCAGTTCCCTCTGTTATCTCGCAACCATCTTAAGAAACGGCTCATCAGTTTCTATTCTCTTTGGTTTTTCTCCGAATCGTATCTCCAGCAACCTGTTTCACACCCCCAAACGGAATTGCCAGCTCCACACACTCCTGCAGCATCATCCTTATCGAAAACGCAACCGACTTCTTTGTTGAATGCTTCTTCCTCCCCTCCAGCAGCTCCGGTGCCATTCACCGCAAACTCTCAAATTGATTGTCTGTTCCCTAAAATGCTGATGAAGGCAACTGTATGTTTCTCCATTCTTGTTGAACGCTGAGCAATAAGAGGAAGATGTGACAACGGTTGAGGAAGATATTGAGGATGAATCAGAATCATCTGAAAAAATGTCTGAGCATCACAATGCAGATGACCATATGCTCGGAGAACAGAACAATATGCGGACTGAGATTGGCAAGTGACTGAAGAGGATTTCCCATTTCATCAAAGGAGTGGAGTGCTCCATTTGCCACCCAGAACAGGATCTGAGCAGCCGTTTGCTCTCTTTCTTTCAACGAGCCAATCGCCATCTCCTTCTTCGCATTCCTTCCATGCAATAGCATGAACAGTGAATCCCTCAGATCCACGATCAGTTTCTCATATGGGCATGAGCATGTCATCGCATCCACCAGGTTTGACATTGATGAAGTGGTTGGGCACAGACTCTCTGATCGAACAAAAGTTGTATCTGTGTCTGAAGTGTCTGTGGTTGAAGTGGATGAAATGAATGGCGATGGTGTTCTCTTTCTTGTTTCATCATCATCTACTTCCTTTTCCAATACCCATTCTGGGACCTCATCCGAGTTATTCCCCAAAATATCTTCTGTTGAGAAAATTTCGCTCAACAGATGTTCTGATGTCTCTGAATATTTAACATTTTTCTCACATATTCTCAATGATCCATTCATTATTTTTCTCTTCCACTTTGTCCTCCTTTCTCTTTTGAAACTTTTCTACCATCATCTCCATCGCTACCACACAATCGGCTTTGGACGCCACTCTTTTGATCAAAAACTTATATATTGTCTGACCCTAAAATCTTAAAAAAAGCCTTCTTTCAACCAACAGTTAACAAATAAAAAATTTGAAGCACATACGACATTGTCAATGCAACATTTTTTTCACACTTTCCCAAATCAACACATATATCTTCTTGTTTAAAATTTTCATGAACAGGCTTGATCGAAATTTCTGTTGTTAACAAAGAACGAAAAATTCACAATCAATTGACTTTTCAAACCATTTTATTAATATTACTTATTCTGGAATATCAGAAATTTGAAAAAGGAGTCAGCAACTGAAAGCTACACTGATTTTTTGAAAAATATTTCTATTGTTTGTAAAAAAATATAATAACAAGAATTAAGTCAGACTAAATCCTTGTAATGATAAAAAATAAGTTAATAATGTTCAATTATATTTAGAAATGAAACAATTATTATAAGAAAATCATTAAACAAAACTTTATTCAATGAAATTATATCAAGATAAACTTTCAGATAAACATATTTGTAAATTTGAAGATTAAAAAACACTATTCAACCAATTTCTAAGATACATTTGAAAAAATTTCTTTATTTATCTTGTGATAAAACAATTGTGCAGAACAATAGAGAAAAAATTATAAGTGTATCTTATTTGAATAATTAAACGAAAATAGAAAGACAAATACGATTTATGATCAAGATTGCAGATTAACAAAGAACACACAGTTTATCCACTGATTAACAGAGTGCAAGCCAAGCCTGATGGAGCTATTTCAGGAAAAGCATTTTGATCTATCCCTTTATTTAATTAGACATCAGAACAATCAAAACAATGGAGAAAAAATGTAGGAATATATATTAAAATAAAAAAAAAATGAATAATTGACAATGATTTATTTCTGAAAAAAGTTTATTTCTAAAAAAACAATCAGTTCTAATTAATTAGAAGTTTGTCGACATTCCTTTGCAAATTCGACCGACTCAATTCACAAAAAATTTAATTGTCGCAAAGGATTATCTTCATTTATCATTTTTTGTTTATGTTTCATTATTAAATAATAACCAGTTTATATTGATCTTCAAAAGAATATTAATTTAATGGGCTTGATCAATATTTGTTTTTGATGAATTTGTTTATTACTTTTTCAGACAGGAGTAGCAAGATTATTATAAAATGAAAATTATCCCCAATAAAGTATAATGCTATTAAAATAGTTCTTTCTAGTTTATTTAAGACATATTGCGTTTAATTCAATTTTTATTGCTGATTCAAAATTTCTGTAAAATCGATGTTAAAAAACCGCAATATACCTCAATAGAAATCATTGTTAGATAGTTTTAAAGGTGTATGAGTGAAAATTTATCGGAAAAGCCAACTTTGTAATTGTTATTTTATGAAGATTTGTTTTTTCAACTGGAATTTTGCGACATTGATGAGCAGAAACTCAAAATAGATGAAATGAAAGAAATACTTAATAAGATGAGCAAGATAAATTTTGAATTCTCATATTCTTTTATAATGCACAGAGGAATCGATAAAAAGATTGAAGAGAATAAATTGCTTTTGGATAATGCAATTCTTTTACTGAAACAGTTAGAATTTTATAAAACGTTGGTGCTGATGAGACGTTTTTGCTATCAACCCGTTTCATTGAGTTCAATATTTGAAAAGTTGATAGCCAATGAAGAAAGGAAAAAAGACGAAAGGGATGAAAAGTTATTAACAGATTTGAGCATATGCTATCTATCTCTGACAAACTCTTCCAGACAAATACCTAAAACAATGCTATCAATTTGCGTACCTTGTCTTTTAAAAGCTGCTTTGAACAAAGAGGAAAGCGAGGAGAATCAAAAAGAAGTGGAAATGGCTTTATTGGTTTTGAATAACCTTCATGAGATTATTGTTTGAACATTTATAAGTATTAATAGATGAACTTTCACAAAAAAATTTTTTTTTAAAAAAAAGGAGGTGAAAAAGGAACTGTATTTGGAGAAAGTTACAGAAATCATCAGATATCATCAGGAACATCGAAATCTTTCTCATCTTGCATATCAATCTGTTTGGTTGTTTGCTCATTACAGGCTTTTTCGTGAAAGAGAATTGAGGGAAGAGCTAATGAATAAGTTGAATTTTGTCGGAGAAGCTACAAGAGAATTGGAAGAGCTGGAAAGAAGCTTTGATTGGAAGAAGAAAGCGAAAACGATGAAGGAGATGATCGGAATAAGCATGATTAAGCGATGGTGCAGTGCTATCGATAGCTGCTTCTGGCACTACCCACTGAAAAAGAGTGATTGCACTTCTTTGATAGAGTGCTTGGTTCGGATGTGTCGAGGGGGGAAGGAGAACTACAAAGAATTTGTTGTTGATTGCATTATATATTTTGACAGGATGATCAAGACGGAATTAGTTGATGTGAAGGACTTTTTGATAGGAGGAGCCATTTCACTCATTTTGGAGGAGATTCTGCACCCAACGCAGAATGATTTGTGGCTTATGCATTTTCTTATTTTCTTTGGGGAACTTGCAAAAAGAATAAATACAAATGACTGGGCAGAAAATGAAGATCCCAGCCAAATAATAGCAAAAAGAGACATTTATGATAAGTTGGAAGAAGAAGGATATGGAGATATTATGCAAAGCTTCTTCCCACAAATGCAAGATAAAACCTTTTATGCAGCTTTGTTTGATAAGTTTTCTGATTATTTTTTTGAATTGTGAATGTTCGGAACATTTTTCTTTCACAATCTTTCTTTAAATTGAACAAAGAAAGCTATATTTTTTCGGTTTATCTTTTTTTGAGATTTTTTTTCTTTTTCTTTCTTTCTTTTTCTTTTGAAATTTACAACATTATTTATTTTTGAATCAAATTTATTGAATCATTTGGAAAGTTCCCTTTTATTTTTCAAGCAACTTTGCTTTCAATTTGAACCACTTTTATTTTTTCCATTGACTTATAAAATTATAATTCTGTTGATTTTTCAAAAATAATATTTATGCTGTAAATGTATCTGTTGGAGAAATCAAACGCTTCTGAATTATTTTCTTTTTCTTTAAAAAAACAGTTTATCTTTCATTTGAGTTTTAAAAATTTAACAAAAAAATTAACTAATTTCTTTGCTTTCTTATTTTTTGAAAATTATTTTCAAACTCGATTTTTATCTCAATAAATCAAAATGCGTCTGATGAAATACATTCACCGATTCAAAAACAATGAAACTTAACAGAAACATAACATCAGGAAATTAACAAAAACTAAAAAATGAGCAAATAAAAGAAAAATAGAAAAGAAAAGAATTTTCATTTTTCTAATAAATAGATTATTTCCACTAACAATCTTGAAATATTTCAATCTCCTTCTTTCTCCAATTAACTTCATTCTAACCATCAGTTTCATTTGCCACCTTCCCTTCATCATCATTTTTCTTCCTTCTCTTTCTCTTCCACTTCGCCTGCTTCAGCTGTTCAACTGTCACAAGCTCGCTCTCTTCGATATCTGCTTTCGGCTCAACCTGTCTCATCTTCACTCTCTCCTTCACATTCAAAGAAGAAGAAGAAGAAGAAGAAGAAGAAGAAGAAGAAGAAGAAGAATTCGACTTCAAACCATCTCCTACACCAAAATAGCTCTCATTCCCAGACTCAGAAGAAGGCTTTGAATGTGAAGCGAACTGGGGTGAGTGGAATAGAGAAAGAGGAGGTGATGAAACGGTGTATTGTGAAGGAGCAGGAAAAGAAGAGGAGGATGAGGAAGAAGAAGAAGATGATGAATGAGAATAGCGAGATTTGTGCAGAATAAGCGGTGTGGCTTCTTCACCCGAAGAAGAAGAAGAAGAAGAAGAATCTTTTTTGCTGCGAAGGACGAAAGAAGCAACAGCTGGTGACTCACCAAGCACAGCAGACACAGAATGCGCCAAAGGAGAAATGGAATTGGAGGAAGCTAAAGAAGAAATTGATGATGAAGAAATAGAAGCAGAAGAAGGAGAAGGAGAAGAAGAT
This sequence comes from Monocercomonoides exilis, assembly GCF_001643675.1. Taxonomy (NCBI): domain Eukaryota; phylum Preaxostyla; order Oxymonadida; family Polymastigidae; genus Monocercomonoides; species Monocercomonoides exilis. The sequence goes on from NW_027150570.1 coordinate 393,299, forward strand.
GGTGAATTGGCTGAATTTGAAGAACTCGATGATTTTGATGCAGAAAGTGGAATGGCAGTGTGAGAAGGAAGATTGGTGAGACGATCAGAGTGATGTGAAGGTGTGGAAGAGATGCTTTTGATGTATTCAGTGGGCGTCATTGAAAGGCGGACAAGTTGTGCTTGTGTGACAACTGGTGAACTTGAAGGTGCTGTGGAGGTTGTTTTGGAACTACTTTCAACAGAAGAAGAAGAAGAAGAGGAGGAGGAGGAGGAAAATGAAGTGGTTGAAGTGGTTGAAACCGAAGAAGAGGAGGAGAAAGAAGAAGAAGAAATGGATTTTGAAGAGTGATTTGATGAATCATTTGCCTTGTGCTCTGAACTTTCAATGAGTGCTGAATGAGGATCAAAAGAAATTGAACAATATTTTTTGTTTGATGTTGAATGGATCTCATCCAACAAACCTCTTCCTGTGCAACTGTCTTTTCCATTCTCATCAACACCTTTCTCTTCTTCTCCTCCTCCTTTTCTCTCTCTTTCTCCACCTTCTTCCTTCTCCTTCTTTTCCGTCAGTTTCATCACAAACTCGTCCACTTTCCGTATGTCTCCCTCCAACACTGCCAATCTCTCGTTCGACAAGAACATGTCGAGTGATGTGTCCACACTGATCTTCTTAATCTCTTCCTGCTTCAATCGCTCAAACTCCTTCTCCTTCTGCTCTTTCAACCTCAGCGCCTTCTCTTTCTCTTTCTCTTTTCTTTTCTTTTCTTCCTCTTCTCTCTCTTTCCTCTTCGCTTCCATTTCAGCAGCTTTCTTTTCCTCTTTCTCTTTCTGCTTCTTCTCTTCCATCTTTCGCTTCCTGTTTTGTTCAGCAATCTTTTCCAATCTTCTCATTTCGCTTCGAGGCAGCACAGGAGGTGCCTTGGGCAGTGCACGAAGAGCATTTGGTGAGGTGAATGGAGGAATGTCTGGTGTGTTTGGAGGAAGAGGAAGAGGAGGAGGAGTTGAAATGGCAGATGGAGTGAGAGGAGAAGAGGAAGAGGAAGATGTTGAATGAGATGGAGAAGAAATAGATTGAGAAGAGGAGCTAGATGAACCAAAGGCCTTGAAAAATGAGAGAAATTTTGGTGTTCTTTTTGCTTTGCTTGTACTTGTTGTAGGATCACTTGATGATTCACTTTTAATATCACTTTTTGGTTCTTCTTTGACATCTGCTTCTTTTTCACTGCTTTGTTCTTTCTCTTCAAGCTGAAATGTTTCTTGAACGTTTTGTTTATCTTTAACTTGAGCGCTGCCTGAATGTGTCTCTTCTGTATTCAATTGAGCATTTTCCGAAATTTTATTTGCACTGATATATTTCTCTGCTTCAACTGCAAATGAATTTTCATCTATTTCTCTCAATTCACTTCTTTCATTTTGAGTTTTCTCACTTTCCACAGAAAAATCACTTGCTTTCTCTTCACCTTCTGATTGTTTCCCATCCATCTCTGAAGAATGAGGAGATGTTTCAATAGAACTGGAGTTTGGCCTTATTTTAGTCAGACTTTTGATGCAAAGCTCCTCTTCGCTTTTCACTCTGTCAAATTCTTCTTTCAGCATTTGGCAGCGAAGCCGATAAAACGGAAGTTGCAAAAACGATTTGACAAATTCCAGTCCAATATGTTGACGGATCGAAACGAAAGAATAGAAAATCGTTCGGTTTTGCAAAGAAAATTGAAATTTAGATGAAATCGAATTGTCAACATTGTCGTGTCTTTCCGCAATCAGTTCCAAAAAAGAAGGAGAAAATATTGATTCAATTGACAGAATTTTAGAATCATTCAAATGTTCATCGATAAAATTTATCAAAATAGCAATTGGGATTGAAGGAGATGCTTTTCTAATGTGCTCTTCCACGTAGTTAACAGTCTTCCGTTTGCTTGGATTACATATAAAAATGATTGCATTTGTTTCTTCATCACAGTACGATTTCGCATCATTTTGTTCTATATTTTTCTGATTCATGCATCTGTCAATTAACTGTGAATTAATATTTTGAAATAGCATTTCAAAGCAAATATAAAAATTCAATTCAAAACAATAAATAGCCATTATTCATACATTTATATTTATTTTTTCTTCGTATCCTGTGTTTATTTAAAACAAATGTTTCCAACTACAATGAACAAAGGAATTAAGTGTTAATAAAAAGTCAAACCTGGAACATCAATCTTCACTTGCTTTCTTTGAATAGTTTTTGTTGGAATATAATTTGATGTGAATTCTTCTCCGCTAAGTGCGCGTATCAGCTGAGTCTTTCCTGTTCGAGGTAATCCATCAACATTAACATGCAAATTGTTTGTTCCAATTAGTGGATTTTGAGGAAATAAATGCGCTCCATCAGAACTGAATGGCTTTATATCATTCGGCAGTCCGATTTGATTAAGCCTTTTCTTCGTAAACATGGCAATATTTATCCATGAATTTGATATTATTTTTATGGGACGAAAACCTGTGAAAGATATACGTTATCAAACTCTTTTCAAAATAATATTTTTTATCGAGGATATTTTTCCATTTTGGAACCATAAATTAATTTGAGACTTTCTTTTCAAGAACATTTTCTTTGAAAAAACTTGATGAATTTACAATAAAAATATTTTTCAAGAAACTTTATGTGAAATATATATGGATTTTTATGGAAACATAATCATTGTTTGCATTTTTGTAAATATGCGAACGTGATTGATCAATCATTTTCCCGCAAGAAAAATGCAGGTTATTCATTACAAAAAAAATTCGGCAAACGATGACATCAACTTTGGAACAATTAGACGTTTTAAAAGGAATTGACAATTTATCCAAATCAAGAGCAAACGAATGCGAATCCGTTAAAAGTTCAACATTATGCCTTTCTCCTGATTCAGCAATAGCATCTTCAAAATACGCTGCATTTAGCAAAGGAAAAGAAGAAAACAGAATCAATAGCAATTGCAGTCCAACAATTGAGTTAAGTTGTATTTCTTCTTCTCCTCTTGTTGCACTCAATGGTGAGACACTTGAACCATACGTCTTATCTTCTTCTACTCCATTTTCTAATTCACAACAAATGTTGGATTCAAAAGCCTCTGAAAAATGTAGTAATTCTTCGGAGGATTTGAAAACTCCAACATCAAATCCATTGACAAGCCCTCCTGATCCAAATTCAGTTTCCCTTGTATCCCCAATAAGGTGTGATTCGCAGGAATCGCGCTTTGTCGCGAAGTCGCCAATCCATTCGCTCAATTCTTCTATTTCTTCGACTTTGTCTGTTTCGCCTACCGTTCCAAAACCCTATCCAAAGCCATTACAACCTGATAATTTTACACTTGTTTCTCACGAATTGGAAAATAAAAGCGGAACTCAGACTAATGTCGTTTCTCTATCTTCATCGATTTCATCACTTCCATCTTCGTTTCCGACACAATCTCCATTTTCAACTCTATCATCTGTTGCTCATCCTGCTTCACAGCCAATTCCACAGCACTCTTCACTTTTAGTTTCTTCTCTTTCACCTTCATCGTTCAGCTCTTTATCTACTAGTGGATCTATTCCAGTGCCTAGTCAGCTGCCAACTCCAACTTCTTTTGCTTTATCACCTTCAGAACATCCAGCAGTTATTTCTTTATCTCCTATCTGCGAAAAAGACAGAATCACTCAAAAAGTTCAGAGCTCAATTGCTCCTTCAATGCCTATGCCTTGCCAAGCTGAAAATTCTTCGTCAACAAGAAGAGAATCACAGTTGGACAGCAGTCATATCACTTCAATTGTCTGTCGATATTCAAACTCGAATTCTGTCTCTAATATACTCCAAGATGTGTGCGCAGAACCGAAAATATCATTCGATCAAGCAAATTCCGCAATCACTTTCAAGCGAGTGAAATACTCCATCAACAAAGAATTTCCTCCTCGCTCACAAACTCCACCTTGCGTAAATGATCTTTCGACTGGAAAGAGAACATTAACTCGTTCTGCCTCTGGGAGTCTCCTACCTCCTCTCCAAAGCAAGACAAGAATACCATCACCTTCCCGTCCCAATCGGCCTCCGCTTCAATCAAATACAAAAGAAGCAAAGTTAACTTCAGCTATTTCTCCTTCTTTCTCTTCTCCTTCTTGTTCTGTTTCTGCTTCTTCTTCTGCAGCCTCGTCACGTGAAGTGGAGACACTTTCATTTCCTGTCGATGCTCTGCTCTCTGAATCTCAATCACGTCCAGATTCTTTGTTTTCTTTTGTGATGCATCCAGTTGTCGAATCTGCGCTGAGTCGAGGAACAGACGCCTCTTTCTTGTTGACGTCTTCCTCTGTGCCTCCTGCTCACAAACACACTTCTGGTGCATCAACAGCTCAGTCTATTTCGTGCACAAGCTGCCTTTGCGGCTCTTGCTTGCCGCCGTCTGTCTCTGCTCTCTTTGGCAACCAGTGGCATCGGGGAATTCTCCACTCCACATTCTGCACCATTTTGTCGCGCGTGTCTGGGTTTGCTTCACCTTCGCTTCAGTCGCTTTCTGCTTGCTCTCCAATTGTGTCTCAAACATTTCGTGCTCAGAAGACTTCACAGATTTCGCAAACATCTCCATCATTATCCTCTGGTCAATCTTCTTCTGACTATTTTCTTAACAATTGCACAGTTCGATTGGATGCATGGCTTGTAAATGCACACACAAACGAAAGAAGATATTTGATTAAGCCTCAGAAAAACTACTTGCAGTTTTCTAGAAATGCCAAAGAAAACGGCTTTTCTACGATTTCTACAATGGATCTGTTTTGTTCTCAGATTGCATCAACACCTCAGGGCTGTTATATCAGAAGTATGGATGATGTTGAAGCAGTTGTGTCTGAATTAGGAGAGCAATGCACTTCTCTATTCCATCAGCAAGCGCACTATGTTCCCGATATATTCCAGCAGAAAACTTCAATTCAGCCAAAAAGCGCTCAAAAGGGCGGGCTGTCTTTAAGTGTGATTATTACTGTTGAAGAACATGGCTCTTTGGATGGCTGCAGCAACACATCGGACAGAGATATTAAGCAGCAAATGAAATTTGATGGCTCATTTGAGAAAAGGAGAACTCGCATTGCATTTGTCACTCTGCCATTTGATTTGGTCAACGCAAGTTCAGATTTGGCAGACTTGATTTCTGCTTCGAATGCTCCTCAAAATGATGGAAGAACACTGCCACAGTCTTCCTCGCAGCAGCAAAAGAGCAACAGAAGTTCATCTTCTCTGCAAACTTTGAATTCCCGCTCGAGATTTGGATTTGCTTCAGAAGGAAAAACAAAGAATTGCACCTCTTCTGTGCCTTCTTCTGTTCTTCCTGTGCAAAATGAAGAAACAAAACTATTTTCATCGAGAAACTCTTCAATGCCAATGAAAAGCTCAAACTCTCAATTAACATTGAAGTGGAAATCAATGGACGATTTGTGGAATTTTCTTAAATCAAACAAAAATTCTCCAAATGTTGTTTCTGACACTTTTTCAGCAAGCTCTTCTTCAGTTCCTTCTTCTTTGCCAGTTGGGCAAATGTCTAATCTGTCCTCTGCTTTTTCGATAAATCAATTGTTGTCCAATGGAATGAAGGACTTTTCATTATGCTCATTGCTTACGCCGTTTTTCTTTCCTTCAGAGAATTCTGTAACAATTAATGTTACTTTTGTATCTGAATCACTCGATTCGGATTCTCATTTAGAGTCTCTTCTCAGATTTACATCGGATATGGCATCCATCCATTCCGTTAACTCTGCCTCTATATCTTCTTCTGAGCATTCAGATTCACGCCATTCATTGATGAGGAATAATAGCCGTGATGTTCAAATTTCTTGGTCTGATATTGATGATGAAGGATTTATAACTTCAATGAGAAAAATGGTTTTGCGCTATGTTCAAAACATTCTTCAAGACCAAACGGAATTTGGGGAAAATGGGAAATTATCATCTGACAGCAATTTATTCAAAAAACTTGATAGCTTAGAGAAGGAAATCTTTTCATTACGATCTCAGTTTGAAAAGTATTTTGAAAGGTGAAAATGAAATTAGATTTAAGCACTTCCTTTTTGATAACTTGTTTTTTTTTTTAAATTTCTTTGTTTGTTATATTTTCGTTAAAATGATATAACAAAGAATGATTTATTGAATATTACTATATCATTCAGGTGCTAATGCTGTTTTGTATTCGTTTTTTATTTTTAAAATTAACTTGTTGGAAATTGAAAAAATTTTCACTTTTGATTAACTTTTTGTGGACAATTATTATCAACAAAATTGGAAAAAATTTTGAAATACGTATGAGTCTACAAAGCATCTTAAATAAAAATTTAATGATGTTTGTTTACAGAAATGATAAACCAATTTTTTTGGAGATCTGAGAAAAATTATTTAAATTCTGATTTATCCAAAGATTAATTGCTGAATGCGAAAAATAAAAAAAAAAATAAAAAATAAAAAATTAAAACTTGAAAGGTTATATTTTCCACCCTTGGAATGAAGATATTTGAAAAAATAGTATATCAAAATAAAACTGATATTCAAATATTTGCGATTTTTCAAAAAGAACAAAAATTGTTATTGATAAAAATGACTGAAGAATAATGAATATCTCACTGGTTTTTTTTTCAGTAACAAAATATTTTCAAAACAAGAATAACATTCATATTTCTTTGAATTTATTTTCAAAATAGTTTGAAAGTTTTACGAATTTCATAAAACTTTTTTGTTTTCTTAAATTTGAAAATAACAAAAAAATTCATTTCTAACTAAAATAAACTCAAATGCTAAAAAACATAAAACATCAAAATGAAAAGGGAATAAATATACAATTTGATTATAAAACTGAAATATCCAAAAAGAATCTCAAAAAAACAATTTTCTTCTAACCAATCTGTAATTGATATTTTGAAATTGTCTTTTTCCTCATTTACCGTTTATTCATCAAAACATCAAAAGATTCGATAAAATAACTTGCATAAAAACAATGTAAAGCCAGTTCTATGTAAAGAAGGAAAAATTTTCTTAAAAATTCAATCCAGTTCAGCCAGATACATGTAGTTATTGCTTTTTCCATTCTGCTCCATTCCATTTCCGTCCTCTTCTTCATAAGCTTCAAAATACATCTCATCTCCTTCATTGTAGTCTTCATCTCCATACTCATCATCCAAAAGTGCTTCTCCTTCGTCGATTCCTTGCTCGTCTGCTTCGTTCCATTGGTCAGTCAAATATGTTCCGATTACACTTCCCACATAGCTTTGCCCATAAACTGAGCCACATCCATCTGCAACAGACACACCTTCTCTTTTATCAGTTATCTCAAGCATATGAACAGTGCTTCTCCTCCTCCAGTCAATTTTGCTGCTAACTGAACTTCCTCTATTTTCTCTTTCTCTCCTTTTGTTGTTGTTTCCCTCTGAAGATCTTTCGCACTCTTCTTCCTCTCCGTACGCTTCTTGATAGTATTCGCATTCGTAGTCTTCTTCATCTTCTGCAATCTGTTCGTCTTTCGAGATTTCATCAATTGATCCTAATCGATCAAGATGAGCTGATTTCAGATGATGTGCAGATGAAGAAGAATAAGAAGAACTCGAATCTTTTGCAGAAAAGAGGGAATTATTCGAAGAAGATGGGTTGTTTGCGATTGTGAATGGAGTTGCAATAGAAGATGCATCACCAGCCATCGAATGACTATCAGTTGACAGTTTTGACTGTGATAAAGCAGAATGAGAAGGCAAGGATTTAATTTCAGAGTGTTCAATTCGCATGTCCCGAGGCCGTGACGGGCGATACAACTTCTGGGATTGCCCCATGCTTCTTCTTCTATCGCTTTGAGCTGACGGCATCCGAGGCCTTCCAGCAGAGTTGGCAGCAGAAGTGTCACCTTGGCCAGTCAATGAATTGATGTTTGGGATGTCAGTTGTGGCCAGATGGAATGGAGAAATGCCATCATCAGCCAAAGTCATCGGTGTTGTGCCAAGTTTCGAGGAGAGCATCATCAGCTGGGCAAGAGGAGAGTTGGAGCTGAGGTGTTGAATAAAAAATGTGTTAGGCGCAGGAGGTCGAAGAGATGAATGAAGTGAAGAAGAAGAGGAAGAAGCTTTTTTTGAGGACGATGTGGATGATTGTGAAATAGCAGAAGGAGAATGAGGAGAAATAGAAGCAAATTGATCGATAAGTTTATTGAACTGCTCAACTTTCAGAGAAATCTCAGAGTCAATCATTGCATTAAACAGAAGAAAAGCGGAAGCAGGCATGATGTCCATAATCATTGAGTAAAATAGATATAGAAAACTGAAGGCGACACTATAAAAAAAAAAACACATATGAAGAAATCGCAAGTATTAAAAAAAACAATCATGATCTATTAATTTTTGGAAAATGCAAACAATTGAAAAAAAAAATGGAAAGAATATAATTTTCGCATCTTCCTCAATGGAGATAAACAAATTCATCAAAAGGCAGCAACAATGAAACAACACAAAATTTCAAAGCACAAATATCAACCACACCAAGATTTGTATTGCTCACTGCTCATATCAGATGTCGGTGAGTATTCTGAACACAAATTAGATTGCAGTTGCATTTCTCCATAGTACGGATTCTTGTCCAATACAATAAGAATCATTGATACAATATGCAATGCATACACAAAAAATACAATAACAGTCGGAATAAAAAATAATGTCTGAATTCTTCGATAAAATATTGATGTCGATTCAAATGCAGTCTTTTGCAACTTCTCTTTCTCAACTTTTCTTTGATCCAAAGGAGATAATTCTGAATTGTCTGAACCCATGTCTTTTAATCCTCTTGTTGATATAATTTGTGTTTCACTTTTGCACAGACCTGCATTGGCATTCCTCTTTCCACTTTTTATTGATTCCTTTCTTGAAGCCCGTGGGGTTGCAAAGAAAAGATGGATCAAAAGAGCCAATACCCAAATTATTGCAAGAAGAACTATCGAGAGCATAATAATGTTGACAATAGTCGCATTCGATAATACATCTGGTGAGCTTTCATCTTGATCGTAAGTTAACGAAGGATGCTCTTCCTATTTGAAAAAATCAATTGAAGAAAACAAATTGCAATAAATAACGGAAAAATAAATAGATAAATAAATAAAAGAAAAACAAACGAATGTGGACAACGAAACGATAAGACTTATAAGATGAAGAACAGTTAAAGTTACAACTGAAATGAAATGAAATGCAACATTGACTCTTCGATTCACAGTCTTTTCAAGCAATGTATTTGTAAGCCACCAAGAGAAGAACACCCACGATAAGTTTAAAAACAGCCTATTCATTTGCTCGGGCAAAAAGAAATATAAGAATAAGCTGTATGGAAGAGGCACAACAATAAGAAACGAGTTCAAAAACAGAAACAGTGTAATGAATAAAAACAACGTGAATTTGAGTTTGTTTTTATTTAGCCCTTTCTTGCAAATGTATGTCATTTGCAATGTAGATACAAGAAGACTGAAAAATGTTATGATAAATAAAAAAATTAATGGCCAATTTCCAGGTCCATAAATAACTATAACATTGTCGAATAAAGTTCAAGTCACAAAATGAAGTATCACACCAGGAACTTCAACGGATAACAACAATTGATTGATGCTATTTACCATTTTTAAGTATTCGATGTCCCACATTAAAAATAAAGAGACAAATGAGAAATGTTTTTCAAGCTTTGTAACTGTAATGGAGTTCACTTTAAAATTTTGTTCCACTTGTATGAATAAAATCCAAAATATTATTTTTTCAAGAAGAGATCAGTATTGAAATTGAAGAAAAATTTTCCCAGATATTCCAAAAAATCATTGTTAAAACCATTATGGAAATGTGACAAAATGAAAGCATTTCATAACGTTTATATATTTCATGAATGCATTTCAGAGATCTTTTCAGTTTTATTAATTAACGATTTTGATTTCAATCTTTATTTTCTTAAACACAAATATCTGCGAAATAATTCCAAATAGTCAGTTTTCTATTTATTCACAAATTATTCTATGAAATAAATACATCGTATCATATCTTTCACAAATCAGAAAAAAAGAATTATTAGCACTTGAAGAACTCAAAATATTTGATTCAATTCTTTTTGAAAAATCATTTTTTTGTAATACAAATCCCCTTGAAATGCATCACAAACAACTTGAAGTTTTTTGTAGACATTCATCTTTAAGTCTTGAAACATTGCTGTATTCTTCTTTCTTTTTTTTCTCAAATCAAATTCAATTAACAAATATTTCTGACATTTCACCCCTTCAAGCTTGATGAAATACATTATTGTGTGTTTTGATTTTGTTCTTGATGAATCAAATTGGATAGTGTACGTATTGATAGAAATATAAGAGAATAAAAGGAGTTATCCTAAGATTATGACTGTATTCACAAATTGGTCAAAACAAAAAAATTTCTGAATATTGTTCCACACATATAAAAAAAGAAATAATAAAAGAAAAAAATGAACAAATCCATTTCTAAATGATTCTTGAATAGCTGGAAATAGGATTCATCGATTTTATTATTTGTGTTCAATGCACATGTGTCATCACCACAAATAATGATGAATGCTTTACAGAGAAATATATGATCCAAAGAAAACTGAATTACACAGGATATGAATTTATGAATGAGCCCAATGACTGTGAGAATGGAGCATCAAGGAGTGATTCAAGTTCTGAAGAAATCAATGATCACATAGGAGAAAACCATTAAAGCAGAAAGATGATGAAAATTGATAATAAAAATATAAACAATGAAAGAAATCAGAAGGAGAAGAAAGGTGTTGCTTGCGTAATAAATAAAATGAAAATGATGGAAAAAAATGAACTGGACCATGGATGAAAAATCAGAGGATGCTTGCTAATGGCCAATTCATCGATAAGATTCTATTTGCTAAAACTGTTTCAAAACAAAAAAAACAATTATATAATGGCTGAGAGAACGAATTTTGTGTCGCTGAGTGAATGCACAATTAGAATCGAAAGTTACACATCATTATTCAATTTATTTGCTAGCTGTGGGCTGTTTTCAAACATTTCACCAGAATTATTTCCTTCATTTTCACAGAAATCCCCTTGGTAAATGTATATTATAGGTGAACACGAATTTTTCATATTTTTTTTTTATTAACGAATTCTTTGTAGTATATAAATCATTTATTAATTAATAAAAATTTGAGATCATCAAATTGTTTGATAAATAATAATCAAGGTTTCTTAATATTTATGGGATAGATCAATAAATTTTCATGTTATTTTTGAGTGCTAACCCTAAAAAGAAGAACGGGAACAAACCCTAAACCCAATATTTGTTTTGCTAACCCTAGAACCTAAACCAATCTATTAATGTGGAGATTTTTTATGATTTTTACCCAAATTATTAAAAAAATACTGGGTCAGATCAAAATGTTTTGATTGAAAAAAAGAAATTTTTATGATTGATGATCTCAAATTTTAATTAATTAATAAATGATTCTTATACTATTTTATGTCCGTTTATAATAAAAAATATGAAAAATTCGTGTTCCCCTATAATCTCCTTTTACCATCCCCTTCCGTTTTCTCTTCCAAATCATTTGAAGAGAATCTTTCTGACAATTGCAAAGTATTAATTTGCTCGTCGGATTTTTCATCATTTTTTGTACAATCCGCACCATTCATCTTATTGCCCTTCATTCCCCTTGTATTCCTCTTTCAACTGACTTTTTTTCAATATCTCAACAGCAAATGAAACATGTTTATATCCGACCACCTCCTTTTGAAAAACATCAATTTTGATGAGCAGCTGTTCATTTTCTTCGATTTGTGATGTGTATGATGGTGGGATTGTCCATTCCCTGAACAACCCATTTGCCTCTCTGACTGCCTCAAACACCTCGTTTGTTGGATGCTGTGGGACAAGAAATATTGAATTCATTGGAAGCAAAGAAAACCCATTGAAGCCAGGGAGACAAAACACAACGGACGATGTTGTTAATTCATTTATTTGGTGTGAGTGGAACGGATCGAGGGCATCTGGATCTGACGATTCTGTTTCAGACGGAATATCGAGTGGAGGTGCGATCTGCATGTATAATCTCAGTTCTGGAGAACTTTTCGTTTCGAATTGCATATTCAATGGATGTTTTGCAAATAGTCGTGGAGGTGGAATTATGTGCCATTCAATCAAATCAGTTTATATCGTAAATAATTTGTTTTCTAATTGTACTGCACAAAATCAATATGGAGGAGGATTGTTCGCTTTTTCAATTTCATCATGTACAAGAATCTGTCGATGTGAATTCCAGAATTGTAAAGCAAATAGTCAAGGAGAAGGTTTGAGATTGGATAATTTTCAGGTTTCAGCACAAGGATGCGTTGAAGATGAAAAAGGAGAAGGAGAGAGTGCATGTATGTGTGACTGCAGCTTCAATTCGTGTTCAGTTTTTGGCTCATATGGCGGAGGTTTGTATTGTGGTAATACACCCGCAACAGAATTCAAAATGAGTGATATTCGGTTTGTTTCGTGTTCAGCAACTTCTCATGGTGGGGGATTGGATTTGTACCCCTTCAGACAAATAACACAAAACGATGAAATTTGTTGTTTCTTCCTTTTCTTTCACAGCTGTAGATGTTCAAGAGATCTGCCATTTGGCCATGACGTGATTTATTATGATCTCCACAATTTTTATTTATCTTCAAACAATCCATTCTATGAATGTTACACCACAAACACAAATGAAAAGAGATTGTGCTACAGATATGATTTTACGGGAGGTAGTTGGTCAAATGACCAAACTTCAAAAAAGGATTGGCTAAAGAGTGGAGTACTTCACCGTTTTGTTGCTGTTGAGGGAGAAGTTGAAGACGAATTGTGCGGAACAGATGAGTTAACTGCATGCCACGCCATTGGCATTGCAGTCAATTGGAGTGCAACGCAGGCAGTCTTGTCAATCACTCTGTTGGAAGGGAATCATTGCGATGAAGAGACAGAAATATCCATTGAATCGAAGAAAATTTCTGTTTTGGGGAAAGGAAATACAGTGAGCGTGATTGGGACGAAATCTTTATCTCCATCTTCAACAACATTGTTCAGAGTTTTGAGTGGGAAATTGGAGGTGGGACATGTGGGAATTGATCACAACTCGGAAAGAGATTCCAGTCCGAGTGTATTTGTTGTTTCTGAAAGGAGTGGTTCACTATCGCTGGAGGATGTGTTGATCTCTTCGAGTGTTGCCGAAGCGAAAATTATGACTTCATCTGTGCTTTTTGTGAAACTTTCACAGATGACAATGACCGACGTGGAGATAAAAAACATGAAAGTGAGCCAACATCTGTTTGCTGAGCCATCATCAACAGAGGATGCTTCAGACGAGAGCTTTCTGTCAAATGTGACAGTTCGAAATGTGAATCTGACAGAAGGAGATGGGGTGGTTGTGGCAAAGAGTGTGAAGGAAGGGGAGATATTTGCTGTGAGCAACACAACAATAGAGCAATGTGTATGTGAGAATGGGAATGGAGGGGGAATATATGTTTGTTTGCAAGGAAATGGAGAAGTTGCGATGAATGGGTCGAGTGTGATTGATGGATGTGTTGCAATGGGTATTGAAGGAAATGGAGGGAGAGGAGGAGGGATGATGGTGGTGATGGAGAGTGGAGGATGTGGATTGACAATTGGACAGGATGTTGAGTTTTCGAAAGTAAAGGAGAATGAAGCTGAATATGGAAAGGATGTGTTTGTGTGTTGTGGGAGTGGTGTTTTGTTGGAGTCAAAAGTGAATACAGACACATTCGCCTTTTTTGACGCAACTGCCATTCCATCAGATGTGTTGAAGCTAAGTGGGAGTGAGAATGGAGATGAAAGTGGAGTGATTCCACTGTTTGTGTATTTGTGCACAATGGGGACAAAAGTGATTGTTGATGGGAGTGGAGGAAATGGGATGGACCACAACCATTGTGGGTTTGAAGGGTTTGGGTGTTTGACAGTTGATTATTGTGCGAACTCAAGAATGAGTGAAAGTTCAAAAGAAATCGAGGTTGTCTCATCTTCTTCAATAAAGGATGAAATTGAAATCTCTTCATTTGGTGTGAGTATTTCAGGCAGAATAGTGTCATCTTTATCGGAGGAAGGGGAGATGATGCGAGTGAATGTGAGTGATGGAGGATCAGCCACACAAGATTGGCTTGTTGGATGTTCGAGTTCACTGACAATGAGGAGACTATCATTTGTATTGAAAGGTCAGTTGAATTCGAGGAGAAGTGCATTCATCCATTCAACATCAACACTCAATGTGACGAACTGTTCAGTCTCATTTGAAAGTGGGGCATTGACTGATGGAAAGATAGGATACAGCATCATTGACATGACAGGAGGGAATCTGATTGTTGATGGATTTGTGATGGAAAGTTCAGTGACATTGAATGGGAAATCACCAATATCAATGACTGCTGGAGTGAAACTGGAGATTTTGAATAGCAGAGTGAGAGGAGTGGAAATAACTGGAGGAGATGGGGGATGTTTGAATGTTGGGATGAATGAAGAAGGAGGAAGTGCAATAGTTGAAGAATGCAATTTTTCATCGATATGTTCGGGTAGAAGTGGGATGAAAGGAGGAGGGATGATGATATCAGTGGGGAAGGGAGGGAGTTTGGAAATGAAAAATGTGAATTTTTCTGGATGTGAAGTTCCATCAGAGGATAGCGAAGAGGGAGGAAGAGGAATTGGAGGAGGGATGTTTGTTGAGCTTCCTGAAGAGTTTGGATTATTTGTGCTTGAAGGAATGGAATTTGAGAGATGCAAAGCCTGGAAAGGGAAGAATGCGTTTGTTTCAGGATGGAATCTGAGTGAAATTGTGAACAAGGAGCACCTGAAATGGGAGATGGATTCAGAGGAGTTGGGGTCATTGGATGAGTTGTGTGGATGGGAGAGGAAGACAACAGGAGAGGAGGGATATGTGATTCCATTGGTTGTGTATTTGTGGATGAACTGGAGTGGAGATGGGTTTGTTTCGAAAGAAAAAGGAGGAGACTTCAGCGGGTGTGGGTTTTCTGAAGCACCATGTTCATCGATTGAGCACTTGATATCACTGAGATATGAACCACTTGGAGAAGGGGAATCACACATCAACATTGTTGGATCAGGACTGCTTGAAAAAGGAATATCATTTTTATCATCATCATCTTCTTCAAAAACTTCGATTGTGTCAATTGAAGGAGAGAAAGAAGGAACAAATTTGAAAGTGAGTGAGGAAGGAAGGAATGAAGGTGAAGGAGGAGAAGGGGGAGGAATGATATCATCGAATGTTGTTGCTTCTTTCACAAACCTAACATTTTCTCTGCCAAATGAATTGGGAGGACATTCATCACTCATTCACTCAACTTCATCCTCTGCAACATCACTTTCAATCATGAGATGCTCATTTGTTTGTGAGGATTCAACAAAGGAAACGAAATATTCATTGGCAATCGCAGATAGAGGGAATGTGGTGATTGAGGATTGCACCCTTTCTCAATTCAATCTGGCCAAAGGGTTTTTAGAGTTTGCCCCAGAAGTGGAAGTGATTGATGTGATGAATGTGTCTGCTTCGAACACAACGATTTCAGGAAGGAGTCTGATATCGCTGAGTCAGCCATTGCCGCCAAGCATGTTGATCAACAAAGCAAGAGAAAACGCAAAACAAAGAGTGAGGGTGAACAGCTCCTCATTTGTGAACATCACATGTTTGGAGGACAGGGCAAGTGTGATGAGTGTGGGATCGTTCTCATCAGGGATGGAGTGTGTGATTGAAGGGTGTGTGCTGACGAAGTGCATGAGCGAGAGAAGCACAGAAGGCGGAGGGATGAAGATGCTGATGAAGAGAGGAGAGTCGGAGGTGAAAGTGAGTGGGTGTTCGTTTGGGATGTGTGTGTGCTCGACAGGGAATGGAAGGGGAGGAGGGATGATGATTGATGCGCTTGATCCGAATGGGGAATGCTCCAACACGGAAATGCCACCACTTGGGCTGAGATTGGAGAGCATCCGATTCATGATGAATGATGCATTTGTGGGGAAGGATGTGTTCATCCGGTGTGACTCGATTGAGTTGCAGCTGAATGAAAGACTTTTTGGACTGGACTTCAGCCAGGAGGCGCTGAAGGGGGAGAAGTCGATGTGTGGGAGCGATGGAGAAGGGAAAGTTGATGTTGATCTGATTCCGCTGATCACATTCTATTATTCTTCACAGGTGTTTGTGTGTGAATGGGAGTGACAGCAGACAGTGTGGAGCACAGAGCAATCCGTGTGAGAGCATTGGGAATGCTGTGCAGCACATCGAACGAAGTGTTGTGAATATGATTCTTATTGATGGGGAAGGGATGATGGGAGAGGGATGTGTGATTGGGGATGTGAGGATGGTGTCGATTCGGAGGGAGAAGGCGACAGTGCATTTTTGTGGGAAGATAGAGGGAAGAGGAGAGGAGAGGAGTGTGATTGTGTTTGTGAATGAGTGTGTGGTGGAGAGGTGCCAGTTTGTGTTTGGAGAGGGATTTGAAGGGGTTGAGGAGAGTGTTTTGAAAGAGAAGGATGGGAGATTGGAGATTTCAGAGTGCATTTTCAGCTTGTCAACAATGGATCTTGTGATGGAGAGGATGATTCTTGATGTGGAGAGTGGAGAGCTGAAGATGAGCGAAACGTTGTTCAGTGGAATTCATTCAGCTGTGCCACTTCTGTCATCCTGTGGAGAATCGTGTGTGTCAATTGCTGAGACACGAATATCGAATATCGAGTGTGAGGAGGAAGTTGTGAGAGTTGGGGGAAAAGCGAAGGCAGAGATGAAGGAAGTGAAGTTTGAGAATATGTCAGTGGCTTCTGAAGGAAGCGTGATGAAGATGGATGGAGCTGAAAGGGGGTTGAGTGTGCTGAACTGTTCCTTTGCGAAATGCTGGAGCACAAACAAGAGAGGAAGGGTGATGAGGATATGTGAGTGTGTGGATGTGAGTGTTGGATCGTGTGTGTTTGATGGAGAGGAAGGAGAGGAAAGAGAAGAAAGAGAAGGAAAGGATGAGAATGAGGATGATGGAAGAGGCGAAGAGTTTTGCAGATGGGATGGATCTGTTGTGGATGTTGTGAAGAGTTCAGTGATAATGAAAGATACAACAATCTCGAATTCACCAGATGGTGGAATATCATTGAGTGGAGGAAGTGTGATTATTGAAGCAGGGAATTTCTCAAACAATAATCCCACAATAGAAGGATATCCATCATTGAGAAGAAACATCATCTGCTCAGATTCTGGAACATTGAATGTGGTGAGTTTGAAGGGAGGAGATGGATTGAATGATAACTCCTCACTTTGGATGTTGAATGAAGGGTGCAGTTTTGAAGGGATTGTTTCTGAGAGAGATTCATCATTCTTCATTCCTGTGTTGGAGAGTGTAGAGGCAAAAGAAGAAGGAGATAGAATGAAACTGACATTCAAAGGAATGCTTCTTGTACCATGTAATATGTCATTCTCGGTTGTGAAGTGTTTTGGAGAAGAGAAAGAGATTGAACATTATGATTTTGATTCAAATGGATTCTTGTCAGAAAGAGAAGTTGAAGGAAGTGTGGAAAAAGATCTTATCAGCAGTTGTGGAAATGAAGTGGAAGTGAGTGTTCATATTTTGTTTGGAAATGCAGAGAATCCTTCTTCCACACAGTCATTTATTCTGAAGAATGCAAGCGAATCTGATCCAAAGGGAGATGAAACGATTGTTGAAGGTGGAGACAAAGAAAAATCTATATGGCCGATTATTGTAATAATTGTGTGCATTGTGTGCATTATGCTGCTTGTGGTTATTGTTATTCTGACTGTTCGATGGAGAAAACAAAAAAGAAGAACAGAAGAGCTTGAGGTGATTGTGAATGACACAGTGAAAAAGGATCCTAAGGCATTTGAGATGGTGAAGATGGAGACTTCACAAGAGGAGGCATGAAAAAAAGCATATTAGGATGTTCAAAAAGAGAATCATAATCCTTTTTAAAAAAAATATCGATAAAAGAAAATACTAACATGAATTTTTCAATAGTTCCATTTTTTAATTTCAATATATAAATGAAACCTGAATTTATTCTTAAAATGTTCATTTAAACTCCACAAAATGATTAGAATGAATTTAATAAAAAAAAAAAAACAATTTTTTAATTATAATGAAATTTGTTCAATTGTGTCGATAATAATATTATAAAAAAAAACAAATTTATTTATTATTAAAAAATGAACGACTAAATATTATCAATGTAAAATAATTATTTAAAACAAAAAATATTTATTATAAATACAAATGATTAATAATTCCAAAAAAATTTAAAAAAACACACAAATAAAATCTTTTTTCAAAAAACACATAAAAAACACAAAAAAATTCAACCGATTAATTAATAAAACATGAATTCACATATAAAAAAACCCCAAAAATAATTTCACTCATCATTAAATGAAACTAATTCATAAAAAGGGAAAATATAATCTAATTAAATGTGTCTTAACATAACACTGTACATAATCAATTGTGTTTTGTAATAATAATTGATAATTCATTAAAAACAGATAATAATTTGTTCAGATCAAATGTTAAATTCTAGATATATTACGCATGGGACAAAACGTATAATTGAGAAAATATGTTTAAACGAGTTTGATACAAAGAATTTGTTGTTATACTATCGTTTTGGTATAATTTTTTTTGTATGTTAAATAATTGAACTTATGTTTCAGTGAAGATATTGAAAATTTTAATTTTCGAATTTGTTTTTAATGAATTTTGATTTTTAGGTTGTCCTGTTATTTTTTGTTTTAATGTATTTTTTATTAAAAAAGAATATGGAATGATAGTTGGGTTGATAATTATTGGATAATATTTTTTTCTTTTGTTAAAATTTTTCAGAATAATATTGGTTTAAATTATTGTTTTATTCATTTTATGTGAACCAAAAAGAGCAAGATATATTGAAACACACATTTTTATTTCAAACAACAAAATGTGGTGGAAAGTGAGAAAACAATTTTTTGAAAAAGAAAAATAAAAATAATAATTCAAAGTTTATTTTCATTGGTTATTTTTTTTAAAAAAGTTGCAAGTGATTTATTTTAGAATATATGGGTGATTATTTTTGAAATTATATATTTTTTCGGGGTGTTGATTTTTCAAAGGTTGTTTGCTTTTTGAAAGAAAATGATAATTAAAAAGAGCAAAATCTTGATTTTTTTTTTCAGAAAACAAATGGTTTTTCCGAATCAAAGATTTTAATGCATTCGATAAGCCTTTTTTTTTTTAATTTTTTTTATTGATGTTCAAGTAATATTTATGAACCGAAATTTTTGTAAGAAAAAATATGATTTCAAAAATAATCACCCATATCAAAAATTTCATATTTTGCTCAAATATATGTTTCCAATAACGAATCTCCTCAGGAATGTGTGAAATAGCATTATCCAGAAATTAATTCCATGTTTGTGAAGTTTGGTTGATGTTAACATGCTTTTGAACAAAATATGAAATCTTTGATTTGCAAAAATATTAAACATTTGCGATTTTTCAAAAAGAATTACCCATATGGGGGAAAATATTGACTTTCAAGCTTTTTATGCACAAGGCATTGAAAAATTGCTTTACTCATAACTTTGTTTCACTTTCTCAGATTTCAAAATAAATTTGATTTTCAAATGCTAAAACAGGCATTGAAGAAATAAAAATAAAAAGTTTTCCGATATTTCGTGTATGTCAAGAAATGAACACATTTTTATTATGTTTTTTGATAAAAAAAAGTCAATGAAAAGTACATAAGTTTTCAATGAAAATGCGTGAAGTTTAATATTTTCCCCCATATATCTATGAAATTTAATTGGTTAGGGTCAAAACGTGAATGGAAAAAATAAATTTGTCACAATTCATTCTCGAATGCATCTGCTCCATCGCACGATCAAAAAGAATCAAATTTTCCATTTGTTTCTTCATCATTTTCATTTTAAACCTGCGCACAGCTTTTTTCAAATTGGTTATTATCATCTAATTCAGTTTCACACATTTCTTTTTCAACATTTAAGAGCTTATAAACGAGTAATTATTGAATGAAATCTTCATGTTCAAGTGTTTCTGATCTTTTCCTAACAAAGCTAGTCACAAAGTCATCATTGTATTTTTCTTTAATTCCATTTCTAGGAAGAGATTTTCGAAGGCTTGACCAAGTGCTTTCAATCAAATTTGTGCAAATGCCACTTTCTGGATCAACAAAATTGTATTTGTGACAAACAGTGTGATGATCATAACCTAAAGATGACAATGAGCTGTAGGCTTTCCACTCGTCTGAGTAAATAGTTGATCCTGGAATTGTGTTGCCTTTGATATTTGGTATTAATGTCTCTTTTTTTCTGTTTTTCACTCTCACAATCAAACATTTCACATTCTATCCAACTTGTATTCTTTCTGTCATTCCGAATAACCATATCTGTTTATTTCTTCTTCCTTTTCAAAACATCCTTTTGCACAGTTTTGCTTCATCTATTTCAACAATAATTCCAGGGCCATCAAGCTTTTCAAAAGATGTTGAACGTAATCAGCCATGCATGCTCTTCCAATGGAATAAAAACCACCAACAGTTTGCCTTGAAACATCAGTCAATAAGCTACACTGATATATTTCTATGTTGATCCAGAAACACAGAAATATCATCATAATTATCTCTATTGGTATTTTTTAATTTTTGAAAGGAGTCAATCCTTACAACTTGCAGTATTTTCCACATCTGTAACACATGAAATTTCTGTAATTATCTCGGGCTTCTATGGAGAAGTTTTTCCTGTTCTTTCGGCATCTTCTGTTTGCTGCAAATGGCATTCGCTCCATTATGCAATTTCGTGTTGCTTTATTATCTAATAAGAGTTTTGTTTTTGGAAAAATAATTAGGAAAGAAACTGACATAGCGACCTGTATTTTTTTGTTATTTTGAAAAAAGAAATAATTTATTTGTAACTTATTGGATATGATAATTTCGTTTGATAAGTATTTTAAATATTTTATATATGATATACTTCCGATAAAAGGCGATAAAAACTCGATTATCCCGTTAACAAAATAAAAAATCTGTGCGCA
This sequence comes from Monocercomonoides exilis, assembly GCF_001643675.1. NCBI lineage: Eukaryota > Preaxostyla > Oxymonadida > Polymastigidae > Monocercomonoides > Monocercomonoides exilis. The sequence continues at coordinate 414,375 of NW_027150570.1, forward strand.
AATTGTTGTCAATTAAATATTTGATAATTAAATATATATTAAAAAATAGAAAAAATGATTAATTGCTTGATTTCTATTCAGTGTCAACAAGTGTCAACGATCCAATAAAGAATAATGCAGATTTGAATGACAAATTTTCTTGTGTCTAATGTTCATTTCTTTGACAAATCATTAATGCCTTGAACATAGTTAATAAAAATTACCCAAAATGTTTTCACAAAATGAACATTTATTCAATATCAGAAACAAGAAAACAATACAGATGTGCAAAATGCGATAAATCGATCAGAATATTTGAAAATACTTCATTCTTTAACACGAAAATACCATTGAACATACTTCTCAGAATTGTTTTGCATTTTTGTTTGAAATTAAATATCACTCGAACGAGTTTTCATCTCGATATCAACCAAATAACCGTCAGTTTTTGATATTATCAATGAAGAGCAATTTCTTCGAAAACCACATTTTTGAATTATCAGCCAATTTAAGTTGACGGTGAAATTGGTGTAATTCTTGAGGCTATTCAAAGAAGGAGAAAATTCCATAAAAATGAAGAATCAGAAATACAGCTTTTCGAAGGAATGAAAGAAAACATCAAAAATGCAGAAGAAGATTATTTATTGTTTGGGTAAAAAATTGAAAAAAAAACATATCTCAACATCATCCTTGCCAATATAAAACCCAAGACAATGATTTGTAATGACGAATGGCGTGCTTATAATTGACTGTCGGAATACGATTATTTACATTTATCAGTTTGCCATAAATTCAATTTCAAAAATCCACTTTCTGGTGTCTGCACGAACGGAATTGAGGATTATGGTCCAGATTTAGCCAATTTTTACCGAAAACAGGTGTTAACAATAAGTTTATGGATGACTTCATTGAAAGTTACGTGTTCCATTCCTCACGAAAATACTCTTCTGTTGATTATGTGAAAAAAATATAATATTTGCTGTACCAAAAGAAGAAGAAAACGATGATGGTGATTCAAATGAATCAGAAAGTGAAGACGAATCATTTACTCCATTAGTTGATGATCTTGCTTCATCAACTGAAAGTGACATATATGGAGCTGGCGATGGTGAATCTGCATCTGAATATGTAGAATTTTCATCAAAAATTACAGATCTTGATAATAATAATTTTTTATTAAATTTTAAATTCATTCTAACTTTTCTGCACTTCATTTTCAAAAAAACAAAGAATAATCATGTTCTGCATTTGTCTGTGTTTCTTATCCATGGAAAAAATAAACGAAAAACACTAATTTTTTACCGGTCGCTATCTGTCCACACACCAAAATTCAATTTTCGATCTTAATTGAGAGAAATTAATGTGATCAAAAAAGATCCATCCCATGAAAAGAAAATAATATCCCAAATATTCCTCTGTGATATGATAAAAGATAATTGAAACTATGACAAAATGACTTACACGATATGGGTCATAATTTTTCATTTCGTAACTTTGTTCGAAGAAAGATCTTTTATAAAAATAATTGTGGTATAATGAGCAAAAAATCAAAAATATAGTCAGTGTTAATAATTGTGGACACTTTCAATAACTGTGGACAATGATTTTTATTGTGGGACAATTTGATCAAAAATTTTGAAAGTTTTTAAAGAAATTTTTTACTATTTGAAAATTATTTTTTGAATTCGAATGCGTGATGCATTCAAGTTGATTTAACTAAACGAACTTTAGATTTCGGTGAAATAACATTGATGAAATAGTTATTTTGTGGAAAACAATTCCGCTTCTTCGGATTTGGAAGTTGCACATAACAAAATGTTATATTTGTTTGAATAATAAATAATAATTATGACAAAATATTTCTGAAAAAAGATGAAAATATCAAGAACATATTTAATTCAAACAAAAAGGAAATAACTTAAACTTCAAAGAAAAAATAAAACAACAATTTGAAAAAATGTTTCTATATTGAACTATGATTATACTGATAAATTTTCTATAAACAAAAGTTATAAAATTTCAAACTCAAAAAGACGGCTGAACAGAATGAGAAATGTTACTGCAAAAGATTCCATAAAAAAAAGAAAGTGCATAACAACTTCCAAATAATTTCTTCTTTCAGGTTGTGAGATAAAGAAAATTTTTCATGAAAAAAACATAATTTTCATTATCAAACAATAAAAAAAGACAATCAAAGAAATTATAAACAAATCAAAACCAAACAAAAAACAAACATTTGAAACATGAGTTTTCAAATAAAAAAAATACAAAAAAATTATCAGTTCAAATTAATAATTGCTTTTTATGAAAATTATTTCATTGTTGTTTCGAAAAAGAAAAGTCACTAGTTTCTTCGTTCTTTATTAAATTGTTGTTCTTTAGTGTCAATTTTCCACTCTTTTTCATTTATCTTTTGTATTTCTCTCATTTCCTTCTCATTCCTTCTCTTTTTACTCACTCATCTTTTTCATCATCTTCATTTGTTTATTCACCTTCATATGAAAGAGGTTCTGTTTTGATTTTGGTCGTCATCGCAGAAATTCATATGTTTATTCGACTGACAAATTCAACAAAAGATGTAATTTAACTTATTGTTCATTTTCTCCTTCTTTCTCCTCTTTCTCTGTCTTCTCCTCATCTCCATCCCATTTGATCCACAGCCTCACATTCTCTGCGCCTTCTCCTCTGCTCTTCACTAGCACACACACTGCTCACACTTCATTCACAACAGCAGGCGTCGAATGAACTGCACTCAGCATCACAGGCTCCGGTGGCTGCAGCACAAACAGCGATGGTCGGCTGTGTGGAGGGAACTGCTGAATACGCCTTGCCCAGCGGAGAAGACAACGTGGATGCAGAAGATTCTCAACAAGCAAAGATATAGAATTACATGACATTCCCTTATGATTTTTTTCATTTCTGTTGGTGTTGTCATCACTTTCATCATCAACACTAGGAAGCGATGCAAACACACTCTCTTCGTCATCGTCAAGCGACACAGCAAGAAACTGCCGAAGAGAAAAAGAAACAGGCAGATCGTTTGGATTGCGACGGGGGAAAGAAAGGAGGATGTCTGTAAGAGAGATGGAGGAGTGTGTCATCGATGGAGGCGGAGTGAAGGAGAGAGAAAAGTCCAAAGGATACTCCTTTTCAAAAGTGAGGGGTGGAGGAGCAGGCACATCTGGAGGTGGAAGAAGAGAATCAGCCAGAGAAATAATGAATGAAGGCGAAGGCGAAAATGAAGCACTCTCAGAAGAAGACTTGGAAGAAGAAGTTTTTGATGCATTTGAAGAAGATTTCGAAGAAGCTGTTGTTTCTGATGATGAAGATGATGATTTATGAGGCGATCCCAGTTGATAAGAGTCCATAAGAGAAGTCCAGTTCTGATTGAATTGTGCCCAAAGAGATTGTTCTGTGAGTGCTTTTTAAGCATCTCGAAGTGCAAATTTAGAAGACGAGGAATGTGAAGACTGAACAGCTGAATCATTTGATGAAGATGAATTATTTTTTGAATTCTCTGATTCACTGTGATGAGAATCTTCATTTCCAGTTTCATTTCCTTTGCTGCCTTCACCTTCACACTCAACGTCCTCTGTCTTCTTTTCCTTTTGCTTTTCTCTCGCTGCAAGTGCCTGGTACAAAACAGAATGCTCAGCCAGCTGCTCATTTGTGAGTGTTGTGTTAAGTGCGGGGTGGTTGAACAAAAGTGTCACAGTCTCAAATTCCAGCGGAATGGACACGTGGCTTGCAATCATCACATTCACACGCATTTCTTTCGTGGCAGACACCGCAGCTGCTGTGAAGTGGGCACTGCAGCTGAAGATCGGCCAGTTCAGCGGCAAATCCACAACAATCGGCTGAGTTCTCTGCTGCTGCTGCTGTTGTTGTTGTTGCTGTTGATGTGACTGGTCGCTGCCTCCGCTGCAGATGATGCTCAGAATGTTCTCATACACTTGCGGAATCTTCATCGCAGACGCTCCGCAGTCAGCCAGCAAACGCAGCAAAATTGCAATTTGGCATTTCGAGTCGCCTATCTCAGCCACATCCAGTCTAGCTTTTGTGAGTGCATTCGATGTGAGTGTGCTCCACCGCCAGTCTCTCAGCACAACAGCAGCAGACGAGACACGCTGCTTGTTCTCAGACGATGATGCACTTGCAGAGAAAGAGGTAGCAACAGAAGAAGAAGAAAGAGAAGAAGTGGAAGATGAAAGAGAAAAAATTAGAGAAGAATGAAGAGGAAGATGCATTTTTAGCTGAAATCTTCGCAAGCAACTCCAGAAAATCTCCAATTGTGGAAACAGACATAACTTTTGCCTTGTTTAATAGCAATGAACAAAAAGATTCTTCTAACTTAGACATCTTCTTCTTATTCTTCTTATTCTTATTCTTCTTCAAAATATTCATCATCCTTCTGTCTCCATTTATCTCTTCTCTTTTAATGGATTTCTTTGGTTTGTCGCTTTCATTTGTTTCCTCTTCTTTTTCATTTTCTTTTTCATCTTTTGTTTCATTCTTTGTCTTCATCATCATTTTCTTCTCTTTCTCCTTTTCTCTCTCTCTTTCTTTCTCCTTCTCTCTTTCTTTCTCTTTCTCTTTCTCCTTCTCTCTTTCTTTCTCTTTCTCTTTCTCCTTCTCTTCATCTCCTTCCACCTTCACATCCACAGTTCTTGCCACCAATTCAAATACCTCTCCTATTCCATTGGCAATGCTCATCCAATCATCTATCGAATGCGAAGGAGAATGCGCTCCTTCAATCAGCGCACGCAGCAAGAGACGCACATCACTCTCTATCATGAACAGATAATTGAGGCGAATGGGGAATGAAATATTTGAAGAAGAGAGGGCGAGAGAAATGCTTATTGCTAACAGAAGAAGAAGAAGAAGAAGAAGAAGAAGAAGAAGAAGAAGAAGAAGAAGAAGATACCATTTTCTGTTGAATTGACCGGAAGAACTCATTTCAGACAGACATCAAGACAGCACTTGAAGCACCTCGTGGAATGTCTATTGATGTTCTATCTCATCGCCTAGCCTCAGACACATTCTCCAGAAGACATACTGCTGTGGGGTTATCTTCTTCTTCGTCGTCGTCCTCTTCTTCATCATTTTCATCGTTTTCCTCTTTTTCTTCATTTTCTTTCTCTTCATCTTTCTCCTCCTTTTCAGGCGCAGCGGTGCGTGCTGTTTCAGCCAGACAAACAACAATAACGATGATGATAACAATGAAATCAATGATAACAATAATGATAATGATAATGATAATGGCACAAACTCACCCAGAAATCCCATCATCACCTCGCCCCGACCATAGACGAAGACGATATGTTCTCTTTGTCTTCCTCCCGCCACGCCTCGCGCTGCTCCTTCCACTCCTCCTGCCACTCCGTCATGAACGGCTCGAAGCCCTGCTCTCGCTCGCTTTCTATGTCTCTATTTGGAATAGGCACAATCACAGGCACAGGAGATGGAATAGACAATAATATAGACAATAGCATATGAAATGGAGTTGGTATATCAACAGTTATTGCTTCAGAGATAAGCATTGGAGGATCTGTAACAAATCGCTCGTTGAATGAAGAAGAAGAGGAGTAGGAAGATAGAGAGTATTTGAATAAGCATCAGTCAGTGACATATTCTGTTGGGGAAGAGGCAGCTGATGATCTGTTCTCACTCACCAAGGACAACAGCAATTAACTCAATGAAAGCATCATTGGTATCAATAATAATAATAAAAATAATAATAATTTCGAGAATAAAAACAATTATAATAACGCACCTCTCTCCCCCATGCTCCCTTATTCTTCCTCCACCCTAGACTGCTCCCAGAACAACTTCTCCGAAGAAGACGCGCTTCCTGACCCCTTCGACCACTTCTCCTTCTCCTCTCCCCGCTGCTTTTCACTCAGCGCCTTCACCCACATCAGCAGCAGCAGCAGCAATGGCGCTTTCTCTGCTAAATCCTCAGCCGTCGGCCCTTCCAACCTCATCCGCCCGTTCCCTTCCCTGTCGCTCCCGAAGCCCCGCTCTTTCTCTGCCTCCTTGTTTGACTCGGGGAAGCAGGGGAGGAGGGCTGCTGCACGCCACAGCACATTCACTGAGACTGATCTGATCTCTTTGTAGGACGCTATGGACAAAAAGCCAAACCCACCTTTCCTCGTCTTCTCTGAGCCGTTTAAAAAACCTCCGATCTCTTCATCCCCTTTGGCATCATACAACAGAGCAACGCAGCATCTGCAGCCTCCGCACAGCTCTTCTGACCCCATCGCACCTTCCTCCCTGTCTCTTTCTCTGAGCGCTTCTCTGCCTCATCCGTTGTCCTCATCTTCCCCAAACATACTGGCATCTTCTCTGGATTCGGTGCATTCAGATGCCTCTTTTTTCTACCCGTCGCTTGCAGGTATTGCTGGGCTGATAGGGCTGAGTGGAGAAGCGAGGCAGACACAGGGAGCATTAACTGACAGTTCGTACACAGCTACTATTGCAGATTCTCTTGCAGATAATGTTCAAACAGATGCTGTTCCTGAAAAGTTCGAAAAAGTGAATAAGGAATTAGCCAAAGAAGGAGAAAAAGAGAAAGAAAGAGAAAGAAGTCGAGAGTTAACTTCAGAGAATTGCTATTATCTGAGCGCGAACATTAGCCTGAACCGCTCCTGCTTGTGCACAGTTAATGACATCCCTCTCTCTTTCTCTCCTCCGCCTGGCATTAGCACTGGCATTGATGTTGATGTCGGGTTATTCCAGAAGGCACAGGCACAGCCGCCACTGCAAATGCATCTGCTACTGGAACTACAACTGGGAATGGAACTTTGACTCGTCTGTGGAGCTCTGAATCGACAAACTCGCTACTTCACACTGGTGTGTGTGTGGGTGGGGGCCTTGGTGCTTCTATTTTTGATGATTCTTCTTCTGCTTCTTCCTCGTCCTCTTCTGCTTCTTCTTCTTTCTCTTCTTCTATCTTCTTCTATCTTCTTATTTCTTATTTCTTATTTCTTATTTCTTATTTCTTATTTCTTATTTCTTATTTCTTATTTCTTCATTTTCTCATTTTCTAATTTCCTCTTTTTTCTTCTTTCAATTCTTTTTCTTTCATTAAATCATCGTTTTTCAAATAAATGTCTCCTCCTATTCTCAATGTTTAGTATCTTCGAATTATCTTCTTCTTCTTCTTCGTCTTCTTCTTCCATTTCAGCAGCATTGGAACTGTCTTTGAGTCGAATACAAGCACCAGCAGCAACAACAGTGAATCCATTAAGAGAAGAAGAAGAAGAAGATGGAGGAAGTGGAAGAGAAGGGGAATGGGGAAGAAAAAGAAAAAGAAAAGTTGAGTGATTATTATGAAAGCAATTATTAAAAGAAGATTGAAGATTCTATCAATGAGATTTCATCATTCTCAACTTCATCTTTGTTATTTTAAATCCAATCTCCTTTTATTTCAAGTTTGCAATCTGCTTCTTCTTTTCCTGCAACTTTGCCATTCTTTTTGAAATCGCTTTTCATATCGAACAAATGACAAAATTCTTTTTTTTTTTCATTTCTTCAAGTTCTTCCAATTGATAATTCAATCTAAAGCAGGTGCCATCATTATTATCACTTCTCTATCTACTCCCTATTCCTTTTTAACCTCTATCTTTTTATCTTCCAGTTTTCTTCTGCTCATTTCATACAATTTTTTATTTATCTTAAGAAGTTATTTTTCCATCTGAAGTCTCCAATCTTCATATTCCGGAGCTCCAAATTCCTATTTTTTCCATTAATAATCATTTCACCTTGATCTTCGGGTCTTTTTGCATGGCAACATAGACTTCTCTTATTATTTTTTTTTCATCTTCAGTGAAAAGCTGTTCTTTCGTGTCAATTGAGCATGCTTTTTCTTTTTCATAATGTTCTTTTGTGTTATCGTTTATTTCATCAGTTTATTCTTCAAATAACAACACAAGAATTTTCTTCTTCGACAAGTTACTGACATACTTATTTCAACATTTTTTTCATCATCTGTATTGTTCTATCATTCAGTAATAGTCACAAATTTTGTCTAATGTCATTCGTATAAAATTATATGAAAAACAAATATCTTTAAAAGTTGAAATTTCATTCACTGAATATATTTTGTGATCTTGACAAACATTCAATGCAACAACATATTTTCTTCAATTCACGTTTTCTAAACTTGTTCTTGACATTTCCTGCATTGATCCGTGTGAAATGTTTTCATTTTCAGTCGTTTCTTATCTTGTTTTTTGGACTTCCATTTGCACTTTATTGAACTGTCAGAAGCATCTGTGACAATACATATAAAATATTTATATGGGAAAATTGAGAAAAGGAGAAGAAACTCTTGAAGGAAAAAGTGTAAATTTCATATCATAAATAAACAATACTGTGAAGAGCACACTAACATTCATTTCTTCAAATAACTGGTTTGTGAACTCTGGATGATATTGATTTCTGTCAATGAACATAGCTTCAATGCTTATTGATTTTATTTGTTGGTAATCACTGATATATTGTGAAGATGATATATTATTATTGTAGTCTTCTTGCACAACTTTTATTTATCAAATGTCATCCTCGATGATTCAAGGTCATTTTTATAGATATTGGAGTATTTTTGAATTCGAATGCTTCTTGTGTGATATACGGTGCATTTGAATTCATCACTGGGCTCAGAATAACTTTTTTCATTATCCTTCTGATCAAGATCATCATCACCTTCACAATTTTCTGTCTCATCATTGCCTATCAATTCCAAATTGATGTTCATATCGTTGTCATCGCAAGGTTCACAATCGTTGTCATCTGTCTCTGTTTCTGTTTGGTTTGCAAATATTGTGGTGAAATAGTTGGTCTGAAATTGGCATTGGCTATTATGTCTGTAATTATTTCCGCTTGTTAATTCGAAAGCCTTTCTTTTTTTCCTTTGTAAGTCAGTGTCATCGAAATGGTAAATATATCCTCTTTGTTCGTTGTATTTGAATTTTCTTCTTTCACTTTTTGTCTTTCACATTCTCTTCATTTCATCTTTTTTCAATTTGTATTTTCTCTTTTTCTTTTGTTTCGTTTAAACATGCTTTGATTTAGATTGATCTTCTCTATTTCTCGTGAATAATAAGTTCATATCAGAAACGATTTTGATTCGTTTTTTCCTTTACGCTTTCGAAAGCATCTCCGCGTTTTCAGCAATCCAACCATCCAATTTTCTGTAATTCATAATCTTCGGCTTTTCAAAAATTCCTTTTGAAAACTCAGAAGTTCAAATTCATAAATCATTTTCGATCATCGTCCATCATCTCTGATCAAACCTTTTATTCCTATTTGTTATTCCCATTATATTTGTATTTTTGAACATATTTCAAATTTCAAATTTTGAACATAAAACGGAAGAAAATAACTTTTTTCATTGTTATAATTCAGATTCTTTGATATCGCGAAAAAACAAAAAAAAGGTCAAACCCACAATAAAATTCAATGTCCACGGTTATTGAAAGTGTCCACCATTATTAACACTAACTATACATGTTTATTTATGAATAGAAAAAGAATTGTGAATGATTTTTTGATAACCTAGTTTCTTTGAGAAAATTCTGAAAATTTTAAAATAACATTATGTTTTTGAGTTATTATTTATATTTTATTTATTTGATTTCACGACTTCCAACAAGTCCAGTTGGCAGAAGTGAAACAAAATACCTCCTTCAATTTCACGAATTCATTCATGATAATAAGTGTTAATAAATAACATAAAAAAACAATACTTTTTAGTGGAGCAGTTTTTTGAGATATCAACATAAAATAGCTAGAATAAATATTTGTGATCTGACCCATAATAAATTTTTTATTTCAATCTTTTTAACTTAAAACTTTAATGACCGTGTGTTGAAAGTTTTTCTTTGGATTTATAAAAATGACAATTATTACATGACAAGTTCTGCATGCCTTTTCTTCTCTTTTATCTTTTTTTAATTCTTTTCTATTGATTTTTAACTTTCTTGAATAAACCAACTTTGTAAAATTATTTCAACATTTTTTTGTTAAATTGCATCTTTCATTTATATTTTGTGTAACGTGAAATAAAGTATTTAATTTTTCATTCGTTTTTTTCACAATTAATAACGTTGTTCATTTGTTTCGAAATTTTTTGTACATTTCACATTTCATCTATTATGAAATAATGAAGTTATTCCTATACCCCTATTTTCTTCATTTACCGAAAAAATTGATTCAAAAAGTGTAATTTTGAAAAATTTTGAAAATTTTCTTTTTATTTCCAAAAAATTAATTATTAAAATATTTTCTTTGAAAAGAAGAATAGGTTATAATCAAGTTCTGTAACAATCACATAAAATCGTTCAAAATGGATTGTGATTATAACTGAGCTTTACTGGAAAGGATTTTCAAAGAAAAAACAAAAACTTGTAAATCAAAGCATAAAATTACAGTTTGAATAAATAAATACTCATTTCGATTTTCATTTCAATGAAAATTATTAGATTTTATTAAAAAAGGACAAGTAACTTTTATTCTGAATACAAATCCTTTGAAGAAAATACTGCTTCGCTTGTAATTGTAACTCCAAGCTTGAACAATGTAGCTTTGTCGTTTCGTGAAATTATGTGAGAGCAATGAGCATCCCATCCTCTAATAAGTGGCAAGCAATCTACTGCTGCTTTGGCCGAAGGGTTTGTAGCAGCAGAGATTGCAAGCGCATGAAGTACCTCTTCCAGATGAAGTTGTGGATATTCCATTTTCAACATATCGGTCTTTAGTCTCAGCAATGGCTCCAATACAGATGGAGATATAATATCAATCTTATCTGGAATTCCTGCAAGACTCTTAACGGCATTAAGAATCGCACTTCCACACGCAACCATCAACTTGCTTGACTTCCCTGTGATGCATGTCCCGTCTGGACTTTCCAAGCACATTGTCATTCGATCCGACTCTTTAAAGGTTGTGCAAGCCTTCTCGATGCACACTCTTTCTTTCAATTGTATCCCTCCCCGTTCCAAAAGCTTCTCAAGCTCTTTCACATTGTCCTCTGAAGAAATTCCTTCAACGACTTTCACGCGTTCGTCTAAATAACGTCTGATTATTTCCCGCTTACAAGCAACTTCAACAACTTTTGGATCAACAATGCATTTTCCTACCATGTTAACTCCCATGTCAGTAGGCGAAGCAAACACTTCGTATCCCAAAATCTTCTTTAGAATGGCATCGACAACAGGAAATACTTCAATATCCCTATTATAATTGACAGTTTCAACTCCATACTTTTTCAAATGAAAAGGATCGATTAGGTTTTTATCCTTCAGATCAACTGTTGCAGCTTCATATGCAAGGTTAACAGGGTGATCGATTGGTAAATTCCATACTGGAAATGTTTCAAATTTTGAATATCCCGCTTTAACTCCTCGCTTAGATTCGTGATACAGCTGCGACAAACAAGTCGCAAGTTTTCCACATCCAGGGCCAGGAGCCGTCACAACAACAAGGTTTCGTGTTGTCTCAACAAACGGGTTTGATCCGTATCCTTCCTCTGAAATAATTGCTTCAACGTCACTCGGATATCCTTTTATAGGGTAATGAATTGCAACTTTTATTCCACGAGCTTCCAGCTGTTGTTTGAATCGAAGTGCACCTGCTTGCCCGCTAAACATTGTAATGACTACAGCTCCAATCAGTAGATCTCTCTTCCTTAGATTATCAATCAATCTTAGGACTTCAAGATCATATGTAATACCAAGATCGCTTCGAATTTTGTTTTTTTCAATAGAATTCGCGCTGATACAAAATATAATTTCTGCATCATCTTTTAGTTCCTCTAAAAGTTTAACCTTTTCATTAAGATCGAATCCAGGTAACACTCTAGCCGCATGGCAATCATCAAATAGTTTTCCTCCGAATTCAAGGTACAATTTCGAGAATTTCTCAACTCTTTCATGAATCCGAGAAGATTGCAATTGCAAATATTTCGAATTGTCGAAGCCACAAGATTGTGCCATTGCTTTTGCCCTTGTTTATTAAAATCAATAAACAAGGGAATGGGAAAGATCCATTTAACACATAAACTTTGGTAAAAAGAATTCAACTGATCGTCTTTAATGCGTGCAATAAACAAAAATATTAAGTTAATAGTTATTACAAAAAAACGACTTTCGAAAATGGAGCAACCTCAAATTTGACAAAAGAGAAGTTTAAATTGTAAAAATGTTAAATTACGCAAAAAAATTTGCCGAATCTTTTAATTTTGTGAGAAATCAGTTGATTTTCATGGACATTGCACTTTGCTTTTTGTTTCAAGCAGGCTTTCTCAGAAATCCATTTATGGGAAATGAACTGCTTCTCCATCCACAAACCACAAGATTTTTCTCAGAAAGATACGTTGGGTAGTATCTCAGAGAAAGATGCCATTTTTGCTTTCCGAATGCTTCTTCTCCTTCTCCTCCTTCTTCTTCTCCTCTTTTTCTTTCTCTTCCTTCTCCTTCTCCACCCATCTCCATTTCTTCGTTCTCATTTTCCTTATCTCTTTCAGCTCTTTCATCAAAACATCCATTTCTGTTTTCCTTTCCCATCTTCAGCACATTTGTCTTCTTTCTCTCTCCATTTCCTCTCCCAACATAATCAATTATTTCTCCCTCCTCCAAAAGAGGAAGCAGCCGCACTGTGTTGATGGCAAAGCTCGCCCTCTCGCCAATGTCTCTCAAATGAGTCGGGTTCCACTTCGTCTTCAGCTCAGCCAGTCTGCACAGAAGTGACCGTGTTGTCAGGGTGGGTGAAAGAGGATGCACCAATTGCATCTCATTCAGAGAGGGAATCAGATGGAAACCCCAAAATTGAGGGGAGGTGAATGTGATTATGGAAGAAGAAGAAGAGGAAGAAGAAGAGGAAGAGGAAGAGGAAGAGGAAGAAGAAGAAGAAGAAGAAGAAGAAGAAACTGTTGATGAATAAGATGACAAACTTTTTTCTAATTGATCTTTGCCTTCTCCTTTTTCTTCTTCTTCTTCTTCATTCTCTCCCTTTGTCTTTTCTCCCACTTCTTTTCTTCTCTCATCACCTCCTCCTCCTCCACCATCACCACCACCAGCACTTTTGTCATCCTCCCACTCTCTCAATGCCATCCACTCCATCTTTCCATAGCAGCACGGGCACAACACAAATGGAGCAGAAAAAAGAGAAGAGAGGAAAAGCGCAGCATCAGTCAGACCGCCACAGCAGTGCAGCCCAATGAAGAAGAGAGGAAGAACAGAATTTTCATTCAGCTGTTGCTGCTTCTCCTTCTCCTTCTCCTTCTGTTTTTCATTGAAAAGGGCAATAGAAGAAGAATCCAATGAGTTCTGCTTCAATTGCAATGGGAACGTGAAGAGTGTTTTGATGCTCATCAAATCACTTGGAGATGATGTTGATTGCTCTGAAGGAGAATTCGCTGAATGAACGGTATCTTCTCTTTCTTGTGGCGGAGGATACAAAATTTGTGCTTCTATTTGCTCTTCCATTTGCTCCAGTGTTTTCGGCAGTGAAGAAGGATTCTTCGAAAATATGCCATTTTTCTGGTAAAAATGCATCACTTTCAGAATATCTTTAACGTTGCAGCGAATAAAACGAATGCGCTCAGTCAAATGCAAATCATCAGCATCTTCTTCTTCTCCTTTTCCCTCTTTTTCTTCCTTTTCTTCCTTTTCTTCTTCTGCTACTGTCGATGATTTGTCTTTTCCTTCCGATTTCGATTTTTCTTGCTCTTCTCCAGTTTCCTTCTCAATTTCTGACCTTTCTATTAATTCATTCTCTTCTTCATTCTTTTTCTCCTTACAGACTTTCTCCTCTTTCCTCTTTCTTCTGGTCTCTTGCAGTCTTTCTATGCAATTCCACCCTTTTTGCATGCTGCTGGTGCTGATGTCAATCACAGTGAACGTCGAATGAGGAAACAGAAGTGCCAATGCAGCTACAAGCAGCCCGTTTCCTCCGCCAACATCGACAAAATGGAAAGAAGGCGAAAAAATACTTGAATTTCCTTTGAAAATTGCTGATGATGATGAGGACTGAAGATCAATTGATGATGATGATGCTGATGAAAGTGCAGGAAAGCATCGAAAACTTGGTGTATTTTGCTTCATTTGCTTAGAAAGCTTGAAGATTTTTATCTTTTCGCTTTTTTCTGTTCTCTCTGCAATGTTTCTGTCTACCAACATGTCCTTCATTTTGGATTTGACCAAAGGAGAAGCATCCATTTCAATTTTTGCTGTTGATCCATCACTATCACCATCATCAGCAGTGGTATTATTATTATTATTATTATTATTAATTGAATCTGATTCTGGGCCGTGGTTATTAACTTGCTGTGAAGAAGCTCTTTCGACTGTTCTCAGCATCTTTGGCTGAACAGAACAGAGGGTGTCAGTTGTGGCTTCTGCAGCTGTCTCTGCAATGAAGCGGAGCATCCACCGGATTTGAGGGAATTTCTTCTTGTAGAAGAAGGAAAAACGAGGAAAACGGCGAAATTGCGACTCGAATGCAGCCATTTCAGCCAAAAGAGAGGAATCTGACTGAGAAGATGGCGATGATAAAGTTGATGAAGTTGATGGAGAAGAAGAAGAAGAAGATGATGATGATGATGATGATGATGAGCATGTTGAAGAGGAAGCTGTCGTTGCTGTGTTTGAAAGAATTGCATTTGTTTCTTTTTCTTCGCTTTCTATTTCCTCGTCGTCGTCGCTGCATTCTGCATCTTTTTCACCCGAGTTGCGGATGTCCCTCAAAAGAAGCAGATGTTCCTTTTCCAGCTGCAGAAGCCTTTTTTCAATGAGTTTTCTGGCTTTCGCTATTTTTGGAGGGAGCAAAGGAAACTTCTGCTCTTTTTCTTTAAGCTCCTCTGCACTTTCACCATCCAAATGGGAGTAGGCTCCATCCGCTTTCTTTTCGATGTTGTCATTCGTTTCTGTAAATTGAGTCAAAATCCGTTCAATTTGAGTCAAAAAATCTATTTCTGCTCGTTTCAATCTGTGTGGCCTTTCTTTCTTTGTTCTCTTGAATGCAATTGCTTCTGACGATAGCCTCTTTCCGCTGATCGGATCTTGTTCCGCGAAATGTTTCGAAAGCTCTGCAAAAATAGCTGTTAGTAGCTGCGACGCTGTAAGTGATGTTATGGCGGAAGCGTATTGTTTTCCTTTGAGTATTTGAGACTTCGGAATCGGCTTTGATGAAAGAGACTGAATATCAAATCCTATTGAATTTCCAAGCAAAAATAAAACATTTAAAGTTTGGAGGGCATTCCAGACTTTCTTTTCTTCTGCGCCAGGAATTTTAGCATGATGTTTTTTTGACCAAATTTCAACCTGATCAATCAAAAATTCACTCAGTTTAAAAGATGATAAAAATAGAATTTCAATTCCTCGATCAATTGAAATCTTTTTTTGATAACATAATTGAACAGCGGGTAATGACGTTGAGAGAGGTGATAATGGCAATCTTAAAATTCGACCAGAAATTACAAACAAAGAATTTTCTCCTGTTTTTGATTTCCCTCCAACGCATCGAAAATAACAGCAAGTACCAATATAAAGAAGAGCGGACATAACTGTCAACGGATCACCTTTAATACTAAGTTCATGATCCAAAGGATGAGGCAAAACCGTATCTTCTTTATAAAGACGATTGTCCAACAAAAGCTGGTATGTCTTTGTTGTCCCACTTTGTCCATCATCCTTAAAATCATCGCTAACATCTATTTCACTTTCCTTTGGCAATCCAGATTGATCAATATCTTGACAAAGTAAAAATGATAGTTTTTTATATTTTCTTTTTGCAGTAATAATCACAGGAACATCATAAAAAGTATCTTCATCCACCTCTCCAATAGAATAATTCTTGCTTTCTAAAATTAAGTAAATTTCTGAAAGTTCCATCTGTGAAATTATTATTTAATTATAATAATCTTTCTAATTATAATTATGTAAAAATGATCTTGCAAAAATATTTCAAAAAATGAAACACTTTGTTTTCATAATTTTATTTAGGCCTCTGCGACAGACCGACATTTTTAAAACAACTCGACAACTCGACCGACAATTTTATCGAGTTTATATTTTTTGGTTATTAAAAAATTTTTTCTTTTATTTTAATATTTTTAAGAAAAAAACGAAATAAAATCTTTTTCAATATTTTTTGATCTATAAATATTAATAATTTTATAAGGAAATAAATAATCAAAAAATTTTCTTTTTTTTTCTGAAATTATAATAATAATAATGGGTTATCGACAGATCTTTGTCGAGATCAGTCGAACGACAAAGATCAGTCGAACGACAAAGATCAGTCGAACGACAAAGATCAGTCGAGTTGAAAGATATAACAAAAAATAAATGATTTTTTAACATTGGCTTATTTTTTTTTTTATTTTGAGACTTTCTCTCACTTAAAGATTTCACTTTTTTTTTATTTTTGAATCATGTTTACTTTGATTTCGTATTTTGAAGTTCAATTATTTGGTTTGATTTTATTACAAATGTTGCATTGCTCAAATAAGGCTTTTTGATAATTATTAATAAATGGAAATGGAGTTTAGCGTATTTCAAACAGTTCTCTTTTATCTTTTTGGTTTTGATTTTTAATACAAATTTGATCGTCATTTCAAAAATAACATTTGATTGTTGTGGCAATTCAATAAAACGATAAAGCGGTTATTTGAGGATTATAATTATTACTAATAGTTGAAAAAATCTTTTGTTCAAAGTTAACATTTGCACAAAACAGTATGATGCGATTCTTTTTCTATAACATGAAACGGTGATAACACATTAGTGAAGGAATATTATTTTTAAAACAAAAAAAGTGAATGAAACGAAGTTCAGATAATTTCTTTTTATCCAGAGAATGAAATGCCGCTCAATTGGAGTGCGTGTGTGAGATGACATGAAAATTAGGAAACTGCAATGGTGATGAAGGATCAGATGGAGCTACATGCGAACCCGAAGAGGACTGTGGAAAAGAAGGTTGCTGGAATGATAAAATAGTCTGATGACGTGGAAAACGTCACATTTATCGAAAGAAATTGTTTGAAAGAAGAGAGAAGGCGAAAAGTGGAAGAAGAAGAAGGAGAAGTGAAGGAAGAAGAATGGTTAAAACAAAATAACTCATGTAATGAAGAGGAAGAAGTGGAAGAAGAAGATTATGAAGAAGAAGAAGAAGAGGAGGAGGAGGAGGAAGAGGAGGAGGAGGAAGAGGAGGAGGAGGAGGAGGAGGAGGAGGAGGAGGAGGAGGAGGAGGAGGAGGAAGAGGAGGAGGAGGAAGAGGAGGAGGAGGAGAAGAAGAAGAAGAAGAGGAGAAGAAGAAGAAGAAGAGGAGGAGGAGAAGAAGAAGAAGAGGAGGAGGAGGGGAAGGAGAAGAGGAAGAATGATTGGAAGATTTTATTGGGCTGTTTCGAATGTGAGTTGAAGAAGAAGAAGAAAAGAAGACGATGAAGTTAAAAGAACTCTTTTTGTTTAAGTTTTTTTCGATTGCTTTCGCAAAAGTTTTCATTTGCTTGTCCTGCTAAATGCTTCACTATCATCTTCATCTTCTTTTTCGTCGCTTTCATCATCGCCACTTTCATCATCCTCATCATCATCACTATCTCTCTTCTCCATCTTCCTCATCTCCTTCATCTCTGCCCTCTCTCTTTCCGAACTCGCCTCAAACAGCCTGAATTCCTTCCACCCTGCACACACTTTCCTCTTCACATTGTCTGGAATCATCGCTTTTGGCGCTTCAAATTCAAATCTCCCTTCTTTCGAAGAGCAAAAAGAGCCGTCTAAAACAGGCGGGCTCGGAAGAGGGATCGGAATAAGCATCTCAAATTCAACCAGAAAACACAAAGTTAAAAACAGGTGCGGATATGAAAAGCGAACAAAAGATGTTTTTTTGGCCTTTGAAGAAGGGAAGAAATTGACAATGTTCATCTTTTTTCCGTCTTTGAACTGCATCTAAGAAGCTTTGCCTTTCACAAGAAGAATCGAAAGAGGCTTTTCAGATAGCATTTTGTGGGTGTTGTGCACGAAAACAAGAAGGGTGCGGGAGAGGATGGTGACAGACCGATCATATGATGGGAAAAATTAAATTTGTGAATAATCAAAAAAATAAAAACAAGTAGAAAAAGAATAATCATCTTCATAACATACGCATTTAAAGTATAGTTTTCAGAAACAGATAATTTCAAATAACATCTTTCATTCACAAACCATAGTCCATTCCATTCTCTGCCAGTCTGATGTAATTCACTTTTGTTCTGATCTGCTCTTCAAGCGATGCATCCATCTTCACACACATTCTCCAATTTCAGTGTCAGCTGTACAACTTCAATTAGATTCACCAGGCGATTTCCGAAGAAGAGCGGGTGCTGTGTCACAACTGCATGAAGAGTTTGATGACCAGAAGGGAAAAGAGAAAGAGAGAGTGTGGAGAACCTGAAATCTTGGTTCCTCTCTTTTGTCTGCTCCTTCTCGGCGGTGCTGGGCTATTCGCAGAAGTCGCAAAGCTCCCAAAAACTCTGATCCAGCCAGGACGAACCAAGAAAGGGAACGTATTTTATTTTTGACTTCGACTTCGACTTCGACAGATCTTCGAACTTGTTCTCTTCGCTTAGCGTTGCTTCCTCGTCTTCTTCGCTTTCTTTACCTTCATTGTCATCGTCATCATCATCTTCTTCTTCATTTCTTTCATATTCTCCTTCGTTATCTTCCTCTTCCTCTTCTTAGCTTCCCTCTTATGAAATCCTTCCTTTTATCTTCGATTTCTTTCTCTTCAAATGTGAATTTGTTCTTTTCATCTACCCGCTTTTCTTCTTCTTCTTTTGAGTTGCTCTCTTATTTGCATTGCCTTTTGCTGTTTTCTGCTTTTGAATCTTTTCCTTTGTGAATGTTTCGATTATCTTCTGCTGCTCTCCCATTTCTTCTTCTTCTGATACTTCCAGAACTGAATTTATCAGCACCAATGCTCGCTTCAAAATCAGAACTTGCTTCGTTTTTTCGCTTTGAAAAGATATTTTCTTCTTCTCCTCTGGCCTTTTCTCTTTCAACTGGCTCGTCTTCATTTTCACAGTTTTTTGGTTTTTCACTTAACTTTTTGATGAAAACTTGTCACTTTTTCCTTTTGGATTTCTGTCATCTTCTGAATCTTCAATGTTCTCAGCTCCGCTTTCATCTCCTTTTGACTCTTCTGCTTTCTTTTTCTTTCGCGAAAGATCCAGTTCTGCAAGCTCTGCTTCAATGAAGTCTTTTTGCTCAAGAAATTCTTTCTTCATCGTCTGCTTTTAAATCACTCAATGCGCTGGCGATATGACGCCAACCTGTGACAACGATGCATTCCGCTCGTCGATGATCGTAAATGAAGGCAAAACCTTTATGAGCTTTGTGAGCATCTTGCGTGGAATTAATGTGAAAGTTAGTTCTGATTCTTGCATTGGAAGGAGATTGGTTGAAAAAACAGAAATAAACAGTCATTTTTTAGACTACAATGCAAATTAGCTGAACAACAAACGTCGAAGGCTTAGGTATGCTTGAACAAATAACACTCGCACCGAACCATCTAATTGCTTTTTCGTAAAAAAATCGAATAAATCAAATTAATCAAATAAGGAAAAAAACAACAAACTTTTTTTGTCTTCTTTGTATAAAAAAGGAAATATGCAGAAGTTTCAGTGCATGATCAGTCATTTCAGGAAAAAGCGTATGAACCTCTTCTCATAACGTCTTTTTGGCTATTCATAAACGCACTTCGACACATTGATGCTTCTTGAAAAAAGTACAAATATGAAAAAGGAGAGAAACAAATGGAAGAAGAAGATGAAAAATATGATGATGATGAAATAAAAGAAGAAATAATCGAAAACGGAGAAAAAGAAAAAAATTGAATAAAGAAATTTCTTCCAATTTTTCTTCTTCTTCTTTCACACAGAAAACTGTACAAAAAAAAATATAAATTTATATTTTCTTTATCGTTTTGAAGAAAATGTTAAAGATAAAAAAGAATTCTTCTCAAAAAAGATCGTAAAGCATACGAAAGTTAATTTTCCTCAGATTTTGCTGAGGAAATGTTTGAGATGAAGAGAAAGGAAGATTTGAGGAAGAGGAAGAGGAAGAGGAGAGTTATGAGAATTGTGTGGGAGAAGAAAAGAAAGATAGAAAGAGAGAGAGAATGAAGGAGAAGAAAAGGAAGGAGAAGAAAAGGAAGAAAAGGAGGAGAAACAGAAAGTTAAGGCACTTGTGATATGAAAGATGGAGTTGTGGAGTGTAATGTGAGATGTTGTGATGAAGCGGTACGAAATGGAAATTGAGTGTCAATGGAAGATGGCTATGTTGAAGAAGGCGGAAGCAAATGAACTGGTGAAATGGAAGAGGAGGAAGAAGAAGATGATGAATAGAACAATTCTTATTCATGAGTAAATATTTTTCGAGTATTTAAAATAGCAACGTTATAAATTATCGCAATTAATCAAATCCACATCAGCAGCAATGATATCCCAAAAAACTTCCATTCCAAATCATTGCACTTTAAAAAAAACAACAATCTGTTTGATTCCTTTCATATATCTTCTCCAGTTTTTTCAAAAATTTCTCATTTGTTTTCAAAATACATAAAATATAATTATTATGGTGAGGGGAAAAAAAAAAACAGTGACAGTGAAGTTAAGGAAAGTCAGATATGGGTCATTCTTTTTGAAAAGTCGCAAACGTTTAACTGATCTGAAAATAAGATCAGAAATGATCAAAAAATATTGATCATTCCGTTCCCATATAAATTTGATTAATGATATTTATGGTTATTTATTTCGCTTTATTAAGAAAAACAGGATACAATTTCGTTGAAATAATAAAAATTTTAAACTTTATTTTGTTATACACTTATGTAAGCGAGTGCTTTCCAGTTATTTGAATCAGATGATATAAATGTTTTTATTTCCTCATTTTCATTTCATTATTTCGAATATTCGTTATGAATTTATGGATGTTCTCTAAGTTTTTATTTTTTTCTTTTGTTGCAAACCAAATAAAATTGATTTGCTTTAATTCGAGAATTTTTCATTAAAAAATTATCAGTTAGGAAAAGTTTATCAAAAATTCATCAAAACAATACTCATTGCATTCGAAAAGTATTTAAAAAGGAGTTGGCATAAAGCAATTATTAATGCAATTCTCGAAAAATATGGAATGAAGTATTATTTTTCAAAATATATCACAATTTTTTCAAAACTCAAAAATGCAATCTTTTCTTGTATTTAGATTCAAATAGTTTGTATCATTCAAGTTTCTTTCTTCTCGATATGTGCCTTTTTCTTCTCCCTTTCAGTTTATACAGATGAATTATATAAAGATGTTCTGCTTCAATCTTTTCAAATTGAATAAAGAAAGCAGGCTTTTTCGGCTGGTCGTCCATTCTGATTCAAATGTGGATGCTGTTAGTGCTTCTAGTGGAAATTCTGGCTGTCTTGATGGTACATGTCTCATTAAACTTCTTGTGGCAGGAGTAGCACAGCCGCCGTCTTTTCTCTCAGCGCTTTTGTCTTCTTCTCCATCTTCAACTTGAACAGCATGCAGGTTATATTCGCCGTTTGGGATGTGAAAAAGCGCAAAGAAGAAGGCAGTCGGAGTTGATTAACCATTGTTATCTTCATCATCACTATCAGCTCCTGCAATTGACTCTTCGGATACCTCCGCGGTGGCAGTTTCAAACAAGTCGGCTGGAGCGATGGACTACATCGAGAGGTGGCTTATGTGTATGAAAATCACAATAGTCGTTACTGAGGGAGCAACAGACGCTTCGAATGATTTGTTGTGGCTCGGCGGGCGGTACTGTATGGGGGTGTTGTGTGTGCATACGATGTGGAGCTTTCAGCGATGCTTTCGGTTCCGCTGGTCGCCCCGCTTCCGTCGCTTGCAGCGTCGGTGGGAACGAAGCCAGAGGGAAAGCAGAATTTTGTGTCGGTTGTATGAATACGTTCATGTCGATCTGCGATCTGTTTGACCCTTCGCTGTTAATATGGCGATCGCAACAGTCGAGGTGTGATGTGGTGAAGTTGGATGAGAAAGTGATGGTGTGAGGGGCTGCAGTGTGTGAAGTCGGGGAGATTATGGAGAAGGCGCTGGAGGAATCAGAAATGATGATGAAGGATGAGGTAATGTCGCCAGCAGCGATTGCGCTGGCGGTGCTGGAGGAGCGAGAAGAGGCAGATGAATGTGAAGGGAATGAGGAGAAAGGCGGGTATCCGGCAGCGCACAGAGAGTTTGTGGAAAGAATCAAAGAGAAACAGAGGAAGCAGTAAGAAGCGATGGCGCTGCTGGTTGTAAAGGCGCTTGGGCTGAGTCGGCTGAGGTTTGTGAAGGAGGAGACCAAAGCAGAGGTAGACAAGCAGCAATTAGTGAAATCTTAAGAATGCAGTATTTCGTCAGCCGATTGCATCCAACAGGAGATATTAAGAGCAGAAGAAGAAGCAGTAGATGGGTCTTTGGGAATAATTTCAGATGGAAGTGAATGAAGTGTGAGGAGCAGATGGAAATATCAGTTGATCATTTGATAATAATTTAGGAAAAAGATAAATCCCATGAAGTTAGTGGGGAAAAGCCGTTTGATTTGTGAGGAGTGATAAGAAGAAGAAGAGGAAGAAGAGGAAAATGGAGGAAAATTTGAGCGAAGACAGAAGAGCGAAGTTCCGTGGTTGTTCTATTTGGTTGAGGGATTACGAGAAGTGCCTTGACACAAAAAGGCAATCAGTAAATGATGCGTGTGTGCATTGCAGACGGGCAGACTTTTGATGTGCTGGGCGAGCTGGATATGCCGCTGACCATAAGCTGTGTCAAGATGTCAATGAAATGGCGAAGATACAGCTGAGGAACAAAGCCAAAGAGGAATCTGACTTTGGAGCCCTGCGAGATTTTCATGCAGCATGGGACAGAGAGAGAAGCAGTGGTGAAGCAGGCGATTGTGGAAGATTTGGCGGTTATTTTTTTCGAAATTTTTGAATAGTTCGAGCACAAAGCAGAGGAGAAAGAGTTTGTGTGTGGTATCTTTATCAGCCAGGATGAGCTGATCCGCCTTGCGAATGAGCACGCTTTTATGAAGCAACGGCTTCTGTGCTGTGGAGTGACAACGACTGTTGTGATGGAGAACAGATGATTCAGCGAAGGTGAAGTTCACAACGGAGAAAAGAATTGAAGCTTCACGGCAGAGCAGAGAAGGAGAAGAAGCAGGTAATGTGAAGGAGATTTTGAGCAATTGTTCAGCGATGCAATCAGTGCATGCGTTTGAGGATGTGTCTGATGGGGCGTCTCATGCGGATACGCAGCTGATATGGCTAGGTGAGTGAATTGAGGCGGAGGTGCAGAAGGCGGGGAAGCTTATTCATTCAACATATCAGACAAGAGGCTCGGTACAGAAGAGGTGTTTATTTGAGAAGACATTCAAATGCTGTACAGACGATGGGTTAACGCGGCTGCAATGCTTCGAACACCATTTCTAACCGACCACGCTTCTCAGCGGTTGTTCCTATGGATGCTCCCATGGCATTGAAGATGGCAGCAGAGAATCTTCATTACAATTTTGTTTCTTCTTCTTCTTCTTCTTCTTCCTCCTCTTCTTCCTCTTCTTCCTCTTCTTCTTTTTCTTCTTCCTCAACTTCTCCTTCCCCTTCTTTATCATCCCCATCTTCTCCATTGATTACTACACTATCACCATCTCCTTCATCACCTTCTTCCTCTTCCTCCTCCTCTTCTTCTTCGTCGTCGTCAATTTCTATTTTTTTTGAGTGTCTGTTCCTTTTTCATATCCTCCTTATCATCTCAAATATCTCATCTGTCACATTCCTCTTCTTCTCTCTTTTCATCTGCCTCAGCACATGCATCTCTGGAAGCACTTGCTTTGAACAGTACGTCAAATGCGTGTGTTCTGACGAGTTGCCCGTCGATGTGCTTGTTTCATTGGCTTTTCGGTATTTGCGTAGCTCCATCGACCTCCTCATCTCCTGATGCGACGAATGGGAAGAGTGTGACGAAGGCATTGGTGGAGGTATATCGTCAAGAGGAGTTGGGGATTTGAACAGACAAGGAGACGAATGGAAGAAGCGCTTCTGCGATGATGTCTGTGAAGATTAAGAGTATGTGACCGGGAGAAGCGGTGGGGCATCAGCAGCGGAGGAGGAAAGAGGCGCAGACATATCTGATGAAAGAGATGAGGAGGAAGTGGTGGAGATGATAGCAGACGAAGTGACTGCAGCTGGCAAGTTTGATGAGGTAGTTAGGGCTGTTGCAGCAGCAGATTGTTGGAGGCTTCCTGGATCAACCAAATGAGAAGGATGTGAGGGAGAGCTTGTTAATGTGAGTGACTGCTGCGATGTGGCTGAGGATATGCGGGTGTGGAGATAGTTCGTGTTCTAAGAGGAAGACAATGATTGAGACTGAGACTGAGATGAAGACTGAGGTTGTCTGGTGAGTGCAGGGCCAGGCGAGGTGGATGTGGACATCTGCTGGATGGGCTGAGAGAAGGAAAGAAGAGCAGAGAAAGAGGAGGAAGCGAGAGATGTTGGAGAAGTCAGAGAGGCCAAGTTAGAAGAAGCAGAGGAAGATAAAGGTGGAAGGGAAGAAGAAGACGACGACGAAGAAGAAGATGATGATGCAATGGATGCAGTTGAAGATACCTCAAGCACAATCGTCGGAGCCAACATTGATGCAGACACAGAAAACGATGTGTCATCAAAGAAAGAGTGAAGCGTGGCTCACTTAAAAGTGGTAGAAAATGCAGTGTTTGATGTGCTTATCTCAGAGAGGTGAGCTGTTGATGAGTGTGTGCCTGCTATAAACGTGGTTGTTTGAGCGATGAAGGGTGCAGGGAAGATGGGTGAAGTGACTGAGATAGAGGCAAAGGCTGATACTGTTAAAGAAGGTAAAGCAGATATAGAAGAAGGAGAAGAGGAAGAGGAAGAAGAAGAAGAGGAGGAGGAGGAAGACGCTATATTTCCAAATGGCTTTTGAGTTGATTGAGTTGCAAGGGTCAGAAGTGTTGATCCTTTCGTCTTGTTTGTCGATATCACACTGAATGCAAAGTTCGCAGACTGCAACTGGATATCTTCTCCTTTTCGTGTTGGAGTGATAGAAGATTCATTCACTGTTTGTATTGTTATGCGAGTGGGAGTGGCAGGCACAGGAATTAGTGTCTTGTTGAGCTACCTGGGTGACTGCAGCTGAGTATTCGAAGCAGAAGATGTCTGAGAGGACGAAAGCTTGCTGAGAAACAGCATAGATTGGTCTGTTGAATTGGAGGATTTGTGTCTGGAAGGAGAAGTGAAAGACGCAGATGGAATGGATGAGGATGAGAGAGAAAGAGGAGGAGAAGAGGAAGATGATGATAAGGAAAAAGACGAGGAAGAAGCAGACAAAGTGGCAGATGAACTGGGCGGAAACGCCAAAGACACAAAAGGAGGTGGAGAAAGAGGAGAATTGGCCATTGTATCGTCTGCAGAATTCTGGGGAAGTGAAAATGGAACCTGCGATTGAGCGAAAAAGCGGGGAGTTTGAAAGCGTGGAGAGCCATCTGCCTGCGAAAGCTGTTGCTGTTGATTTTGGTCAAGTTGCTGGGTATTCATCAGACTTCCACTTGAGTTCTCTTTGAAATTCAAATGCTTCATTTGAACACTTTCTTTCGATGAACTGTTGGTCTTTGAAGAAATATGAGAAACCTGTGTGGATTGATTGTTTTTTCTGTCTTCTGCTTGCATGCTATCAATTTCAGTTTTTGCTTCAAGCATTCCATATCCATCTTCTTTCACTGATGCATTAAAAGAACGTGATAAGTCCAATGAATTGTTGTTTTGTGGAGTTATTCGCCCCAAATGAGACTGTTGAAGCAGCTGTGACTGCAGTCTCTTTCGAAGATTGTTGGAATACACCTCAATTGTTTTAATAGCTGATGAAGGGAACGAAGAAGAAGAAGAAACAGAAGAAGATGTTGACGATGTTGATGATACTGATAAAGTTGTATTAGTTGTATAAACAGAAGTTGATGATGATAATGTTAAGTCATCAGAAGGCAAAGAAAAAGGTGTCAATTGTGGACACACTTCAGGCTGTAAAAGTTGATAAGGATTGCTTCCTTTGCTTTGTGGAGTGCTATTCAATGGATTACTCTGCTTTCTTGTTGGCAATAAAAGAGACGAAGCAGAAGCAGAAGCAGAGGAAGAAGTAGAAGAGGAGGAGGAAGAGGAAGAATTAGAATTATTCGAAGCATTTCCAACAGAGTATGCATTCTGAGCTGTTGGGAGTATTGTTCCCATCTGCACAACCATCCTCACGTCATCGAATGTCTGCTGTGTCTGTGTATGAACAGGCCTCTTTTCAGATGTGCTGAATGAACCAGAGGCAGAAGAGAAGCGGTTGACAGATGCAGACGAATAAAGCACACTCGAATTCCCGCTGGTCGGTACAGAAGACGGCTGCAAAGGGACTCGGGGCAGAGAAGAAGGGTTGATGGGGATATGTATTGCATCAGCTTCAGTGGAGAACAAGAAAGAGTTTGAGTCTTGTTTAGCACTTCAGCACGGGTGGAGGCAGATGGGGAGGAGAAGTGGGAGGTTGAAGAGATGAGAGAAAGATTGGACTCCTTTTTGGGCAAGTTTGAAGATGGACTGCACAAAAAGAGGGGGAGAAGCAGCAGAACGACGAGGAAGAGGAAGAGGAAGAGGAAGAGGAAGAAGAAGGGGAAGATAAAGAGAAAGAGAAAGAGAAAGAGGAAGAGGAAGAGGAAGAGGAAGAGGAAGAGGAAGAGGAAGAGTAAGAGGAAGAGGAAGAGGAAGAGTAAGAGGAAGAGGAAGAGGAAGAGGAAGAGGAAGAGGAAGAAGAGGAAAAGAAGGAGAAGGAGAAGGAGAAGGAGAATGAAAGAGAGGAAACAAGGGCTGGAGTTGAATGGTTTGGGGAAACGAGTTGAGATAAAGCATATGGTTGTGCAGGAGTTTTTGAATGTTGTGAGCGAAGAGTGGGAGGTAAATGAGGAAGAATGGAAGGCGATGAAGTATGTGAAGTGGGAGAAGATGCATAAGGTGTGGATGTATGTGTGTGATGTGGTGATGATGAGCACGACAGCTTTGCAGAGGTCTGCAGAGGTGCTAATGCAAGCGCCAGAATCGATTGCGCTGCAAAGGGGCACTGAGAAAAGGACATAAAGCAATTCACTGAAGTTTGATGGCACTCTTCCGTAGTCTTGGGCGTTATTCTTCTTGCTGAGAAAAGTGTTTGTTCTATATCCAGTGCATTTGATGATTCGGCAGTCTAATATGTGTTGCAGCAGAGAATGAGGGCTCATGGTGGGGTGAAAGCAGAAGGGAGGATGCTGGAGGCAGAGAGGAGAGACAGGGTACATATGTCGCAGGATGCGGAGAAAGAAGTGCTGCTTGAGTTTCTGGAGAAGAAGTATCTGCAAAAAGCAGAAGTGGATTTGTTGATGATTTTGTGGTAGTTATAGTCGAAGAGTGTATCCGAAATTGTGGTTTCGATACTGTAGGCTGAATGTGGGACAATGCTGTGGCGCAACTGCATGAGATAACAATGGTGAAAGGGATGCAAGTGTATTGAAGTTTCGCTATCAGAACAATGTGCATATTTTCGTGTTTGGAATAGAAGAAGAAGAGTGGTAGGATGAGGTGGAAGAAGAGATGATGATGAAGAGACATTGAAAATGGAGTGAAGAGGAAAAGAAGATTAAAGAGAGAAAATATGTTTTGATGATTCCGTTTCAATATTTGTTGAAATGATCGCTGAATTGAATGCTAAACTTGAATCAGAGACTGTCCAGCCGCTTTTATCATTATTTCCTCGAATTTCATACTTCATACAGCAAATTCCAATTCATCGCTCATCAAAATCGTTTTATTGACAATAACTTTCTTTATTCCTATCAACCATGTGAGGGCGTGCTTCAAGGTCAAACAAGGAAATTGGACAATTCCACAATGAAAATGATTGAATGCATCAACATTGCTCACAAAGATTTCTTCTGGGGCGGGAAGGAGAGAGATGCACAGAGGAATAGCGACGCTCGAATTTCCGTTGTCATATCCTCTCACCTTGTCAAGAGAATCCAATGAATCTGTCACACAT
Organism: Monocercomonoides exilis; assembly: GCF_001643675.1. Lineage (NCBI taxonomy): Eukaryota > Preaxostyla > Oxymonadida > Polymastigidae > Monocercomonoides > Monocercomonoides exilis. Next base: position 442,454 of record NW_027150570.1, read on the forward strand.
GTGATATTTTGTGAGTTTGCAGTTTCTTCCAGATTCGGAGAAATAACAAAGATCTCTCTTCCCCACTTGGATGTGTTTGCTCCGAATGAAGATGATATCAGGAAATCTGTGTTTTCATTCAATCATCGATGAAGAATTCCTCCCCACAGGTCATCGGATGCAGAACAAAAGCTCCCATCAAAAGATCCACCTTTCACTTTCACTTCATTTTCATTCCCAACACATAGAATCATCAACACTCAGTTGGCTGATGTTCTGCTTCCACATCCTGTTAATGAACAAGTATTCAGATCTTTGTCTTATATGCCATTTAAAAAACTGATGTTTACTGTTAACTGTGCACTTTTCAATTAAAATGCATGATTGAATTATAAATAAAAATTGAAAATTTTTTGTTAAAATAAAATACTAACCACTTAATTTATCAAATTTTCAGATGCATCAAATATGTGTGTTCTATCTTCGCATTTGTGTTAAGTTCAGGCTTATAATGCAAATGAAAGATACCATTCAAATGAAATTTTGAAATAACATTGAAAATAGAGTTTTTCATATAAAGAATCGAAACACACTTTGCCCATTTCATAGCTCCACAATTTCATAACTATTCATGCTAATAAAACCTTTTCACATTGAAATACTGAAATTTTAGTTTTGATCAAAAAATATGATACATAATTTTTCTATTCGGAAAATTTCTATTCATAAGGAGATTTGAAATGAACTTGCTAGCATTGTTGTAAAATAATCATTTTTTCATAAGAATTATGGAAACGGAGTGTTTTTGAATTAACTTTCATGGGACAAATTTTTGATCTGAAGCGACTTTTCAAAAATAACGACCCATATATTCATGAAAAGCAAAGTTTGGGAAAAAACAATCATTTCAAAATTTTCGACAAATGAAAAATTTCTCGACCGACAAATTGCACTCAAAAAATGTGTGTCGCAGAGGCCTAATTTTATTCCTCCAGACATGAGAGAAAATCAAATTTTAATTTAACAATTTTTCAATTGTTTTTTTTAAGTTTGATTATAATTGTCTGAATATATTTTTTTTTGGAAAGTTTGATTCTTTTTAGCAAAATGAATTATTCACGAAAAAGTTACAGCTGAAACGGAAAAGAATCATGTGGAACAAGCATAATTCTTGAAATCACTCGAAGTCTGATTCTTTTCACGGAAACCATTAAAGTTTTATTAAAGAATGTTGTTTTGGGGAAATCTTTTATTTTCTAAAAAACAACAAAAACACATTCGTCCGTTTGCAAATAACGAAGGGATAAAGATTATAATTTTTGATTGTTTTTTCTTTGAACAAACGAAATTGCAACATCTTTTCATGAAGTGAGAATATTTTCAACAAAATCCACAAATATGAACTTACAAATAATGAAAACCCATTGCGCATTAATGGAATTGAAAGTCTTTTTTATTCACCAACAACAATTTAACTTTAACGAATACAGAAAAGATTGGGTTTTAAAGAGCAAGGTAAACTTGTTACGATCATTTCTTGATTTATCAGAAAATAAGTATTTTTATTGAAATTATGACCAACACATACAACACTTCCTTTTCAGTTGTCAAGTGAAAATATTTGAAATGATTTGTTTGCATTCACATAAATAACTTTTAACGAAATAAATTATAGTTGTGGAAAATATTTGTTGAATAATAATTTTTTTTTAAATATTCTTTTTGTGATAATAATATATGAACAAAAAGTGTTCATTGAAAGATATTTGAATGACGTTGCAAAACATTATGTTGTTATATCAATGATTCATAAAAATAGATGAAAAATTTCAATTCATTTTGAAATTAGAAATAAAATATTTATGGTATAAGTGGAACTATTTTCGAAGACTTGATTCAAATATTTTCTGAATGTCTCTTTTTCCCTGGTATGTTCAACTCTTTTATATTTTCCCACTTTTTGTGTCGATTCATTGATCCGGCTTAAATTTCAAAAACATGTCAACGTCATTGCGTTTGTTTTTCACTATGTGCACTTCATTAATGATTGAATAAACTAATGTTCACTGTCTTCAAATCTGAGGTGGCAAACAAATATTTAAAACAACCTTTGCATCTTCTGCATTGAAACAAACAATCGAGCAATTGTTTTCCATCAGAAAATCAACACAACGTAGTCTCCTTCAGTCATTCATGATGCATTTTATCGAAGTGTAGTTTTGCTCAATTCTTTTTGGATCGTTCTGTTGAAACAGTCAGAACTATCATTTCTAACTTTTCACACTCAATTAAACAGATTCATTTATTATCGTATTCGTATTTCAAGCAAAAAACTTCTTGAAGAATAAGAAAGTCATTTGGAAAAGAATATTGAGACTTTTTCAGAAATGGATGAAAAAGAATAAAAAGAAACGAAACATTTTTCGGATTGTTTTTTGAAAATGAAAGTGAAATGAAAACAAGTCAAAAATGCTGTTTCAATAAACGAGAAGATCTTATCATTTTCAAGTGTTTAAGGTAAAAGAAAGACTGCTCAAAACAAAAATTCTGATTTTTGTTTTCTTTTGACATGCAGTTTGTGCAAAAAATACCGAACAAGATCGATATCTCAATAACCGCAATAAGAAAAATTCTTAAAAATTTTCTCAAAATATTTCTCATCAAAACAAGCTCAATTGATAAAAGAGACTTTCAAAATAGCTTCATTTGTGCTCAGAAAAAACAATTTTGTAATTTTCTGAGAAATAGAATTTTGAGTTTCTCCGAGATTGTTATTATAATTTTTTCTGAGAACAAATAAAGCTATTTGGGGCAAAATATAAAACTTCAGGCATTTTCATTGAAAAATTATGTATCAAAGATGAACTTTTTGTGATCATGAAATTTGAAAAAAATGTGTTCATTATTTGAAATGTGTTTGAGGTCATATAATTTTCGATTATAACATCAATGATAGCTATTTGCATTTTTGAAAATTCAATTAATTCTGAAATCTGAGAAAGATAAAAAAATAAGAGAGAAACATTAAAGTGCATTAGCACCTTTATTTTCAAGAAAAACATCCATTCAATTCCTTCTTTTTTATTTGAGATCACGATCAATGGGTCATCGCCACGATCGGATCAATGTTGCAATCGTCACAGTTCTCGACATTTCCTGGACTTACGCCGTCAACCTAAGCAGCCGGACTGCCAGGTGGGGCGCAAAGCCAGATGAACGTCCATTCGCAGCCGCCACTCCTTTCTCCTCCGTTTATCAACCATTCTGCAGGATTTTCGACACAGCCGTCAGATAGAGAAGAGAGCAAACGAGAAGAAGAAGAAAGCATGTACGAAGCTGCAGCATCTGTTTTTGTCAAAGTACTTGTGCAGGATCTCGTTAAATCTTTTCTCGTCATTCAGATTCCTTCTTTTTCAGTGGAAAGAAATCAGCAGGAATATTCTTCACACGATTTAAGCCCCTTATTGCCACAAATGCCTCCTCCAGCAACAAAATGTTAGAACTGGTTCAACGATGCACTTGACAGTGCAGGATATAAACAGTAGATGTGCCTGTGTAAAGCGTTCAAAGCCGTTATGTTTTGCTTTGCTGAAATGGATTCCAACAAGGAGAGTGCACGACAGAGAGCTTTATATGCTCTTATGCTCAAGGCAAAAGCTTTCCAGGAGGCTAGAAATACAAGAATTCAAGTGTAGTTATGTTTCACAGCAGCGAAAAAAATGCAAGCAGAAGCGGCGGCTGGATTGTTGAAATCGAGACTAGAACAGATCCTGAAAGAATCGGAGCTTGAAACGGATATGGCTAGTGCGCGAAGGAGATACAGGAGTTTTGAAGCAATGCTTAAGGCGAAGAAGCAAAAAAGAGATTTCCGTTCATCCAGCCCAGTTCAGGCACCGTCAAAAGGAGGAGCAGGTCAGAAGTTTTTTCGTTACAGACCCCGCTCTTTCTCAGGAAAAGGAAGCTATGGAAGCTGAACAAGAGCAGCAGGATGGGACAGTCGGAATAGAGGTCTTCAAATGAATTAACGAAAGCTACAGAGAAAGATTCGCAGCCAGATCAGATCATTGGAGGAAGGATGGTTTTGTTCTCAAAGGAATGGGAAGAGATTGGAGGAGGAGATTTGATCCGAAATGGGATCCAAGCGATGTGGAAGAACAGAAGTGAGAGAGAGAAACTTTCAAAGATGTCGTACAGAGATGGAGCCGAGCGAACAAGCGAGGAGCACAGAAGTGCCTTCAAGGATTTGTTGGAGTTACAGACGTGGAACGGAATTGTGGAGGAGATAAATCAGGAAGATGTCAAACACAGGAATAACGTATTCCTAATCAAGAAGAAGAACGGAACGTGGAGACAGATCTTTGACTGTAGTCGTTTGAATGCAGCTGCTCTCAGAACGCATTTCAAATGCGACAACGAGTGAACAGTGGAGAGAATATTGCTGAAAGAAGATTGGGCAGCAACGATAGACCTTCATCAAGCGTATTATCTACTCCCAGTTTCAGAGAATCTCAAACCATATCTCGCTTTCAGATTTCTCGGAAAAGATTACGTATTCAAAGGAATACCTTTCGGATTCGAAGATGCACCCAGAATATTCACCTATGTTATGAGGAAAGTTACGAAGGAAATAAGAAGAAGATGGCATGTGCGGTTAGCAGCCTATTTGGACGACTTGCTAATATTTCATCAAGATCAAATGCATCTAAGAAGAATTACTGAAGAGATTGTGTAGTTTTGAGAGTAGCTTGGGCTGCAAGTGAACAAGGAAAAAAGCCACCTATCTGCCAGCAGAGAGTTTGTTTACCTCGGATACAGATGGAACTCGGAAATGAGGAGGTTCAGTTGACAGAAGACAGCAGACTTGCGTTGATGAAAGAAGAAGACAAACGGAAAGTGAAAGCAGTGAATGCCAAGAAGGTGAGAATAAGAGATTTCGCCTCGTTCGTTGGAAAACTCAGCGCAACCCTTTCGTTCAGCAAGACGCTTCACTTTGGCTGCATTCCATGTATCGCATCTAACAAAAAGGATTGGAGTTGCATGGATGGAACGGACAGATGAGAATCAACGCATCCATTATACAACAGATTCTGCAATGGAGTGAGATATCGAAATCACTCCCTCAAGGAAAGTTGTTGCCTGTGTTTGGCCCAAAGGCAGTGATGACAACAGATGCATCGGAGGCGGCATGACTGAGAAGAATGGTGGAAACGCGCTTTGGAGCAAAAAGCTTTCTCAACTGATCTTGCAGAGGAGTTCTGCAAGGGAATTGAGGAGACAACATGGAAAGGATACCTCTTCGGCTTTGCACATTTTGGAAAGCAATGGGAGGAATGTGGCCACAAAGAAATACCAGACAATATTTTTGATTGGGCGTCGAATTGCGCAAATGTATTTTTTTTCCTAAGAAATGGTGGAATGTCGCTCACGTGCCTTCAAATCACAAGAGCTGCAGTTTCCTTATATACCAGTCTCGTTTTGAATACGTGCTTAGGAGATATCCCACTCATAAAGATGCTATTCAGAGCGTTCAGAAGAACAAGCAGATCAAAGAAAAAAAGAAAACAGAGAAATTTGGAACCCACAGACGTTGTTGAAGTATTTCGCAGATCAGGGACCGAATGAGACATTGAGCTTTAAGCAACTGACAATAAAGGTGATTGTGTTAACAATGTTATTTTCACCCTGCAGATTTACAGAGCTTGAGAGAATAGACATGAGAAATTCAAGGTTTAAAGAAGAAGGTATATATCTTGGATCGAGAATGAAGACTTCGGAGACCGAACAGTGATTGCTATTCTTCATTATTTCGGAGTTGCCACTTATTTGTCCTTATTTCGCGATTAAGATCCTCTGGGAGAGAGTTTAACAAGCCAACCCAAGCACAATCAGTTTTCTCCATAACACAAATCCCTTTGCCTCGTTGATAGCAGGAGGTTGTCGCAAACTTGCACATGAAGCACTGACCAACGCCGGGATACCAGACACATTTTCTCCATTCTCAATCAAGGCAGCTTCAATTTCGGCTTTGACAATGGCAGGTATTCCTCCTGTGCAGGTTGCAAAGTTTACTCGTCTTTCGCCACAAACAAACTCATTGGTTAAACATTTCTTTCGGGCGGATTTAGCGTCAGCAATGGGCAAGGTCATTGCTTCATCATCAGAAGGAACGATAAAGCAGGCGCAGAGTGCTGAAGAAGACAAACAGAGAAGAAGGAAAGAAAGACAGAACAATGATGAAAAGAATGTTACAGTTTTGAAAAAGCAGTTCAATATGAGACAAAGAAATGACAGAAACCAAGCGACAGATTTCTCCCAAGCAATAAAGCCTTCGAAGATTGAAGAACCAAAGGAAGATGGAAAAGAGGATACAGAATATGATAAATGGTTTATTATCAGAACAAGAGCTCAATCAAAGAAAGAAGAAATTCAGAAGTAATGGAAAGTGTCAAAAGCTGTAGTCTTGATTGTATCAGAAATGCCCAACTAACATTTGATCTCAAATGAAAGAGAAGGAATTGAATGGATGTATTTCTTGTGAATAAAGGTGCTAATGCACTTTTATTAGAAAAGAAAAACGAAATTCAATTCCTTCTCTTTTTCCCACAACTTTTTTCACTCCAAACCCCTCTTTAATATAAGTTTTTCACATTATCTTGCGTTCCACAATTCATTTTCTTAGCGTTTATTTGTTTTTTTAAAAACGCAAAGTTTTGATTTTTAATACAAATGCATTAACACTCACGTCGCTACCACATTGATCCTGGGCGATGACCCATTGATCGTGATCTCAAATGAAAGAGAAGGAATTGAATTTTATTTTTTCTTTTCAAAAATATTTTATATTTTTTGCAAAAAAAGCTTGAAAGTCCGTATTTTCCCCCATTTTAAAAGTCTCTTTTTTCAATTGAGTTTGTATTGATGAGATATATTTTGTGGAAAATTTACAGAATTTTTCCTCTTGTGGTTGTTGCAAAATCGATCTTGTCCGGTATTTTTTGCACAAACTTAATATCAATTTTTTTATAAAATTTTCTCTCTTTTTTTTGTTCACACGTAAAAAAAAAGTCAAAATAAAACAAAGACCATATTCATCTTCTTTTGCAACATTCAGCTGAACGAAACAATAAGGAAAAAAAATTCAATGAAAATGTTACTTCAAAAACGTTAATGTTTATCACACAAACCAAACAAAGAATTGAAAGAATTTGCTGACTCGCATTTCCCAAAAAGAATGAATGCGAACAGATTGCTGGAGTCAAAGAAGAAGAAGAAGAAGTTGATAAAGAAAAGCAATGACATTCATCACTCACAGAAGAAGTTGAAGACATTAAAGAGATTTTTTAACTGCTTTTCAGAAGCAAAATAATGGGTGTTTCCACCAAAAGAACCATATCAATCAAATTGAAATTTGATGAAAAACAATTGAAAGAAGATTATTCAGAAAATTCAGCTCTTCTATCTTCAGTCAAAGCGGCTTTCGCTTTGCTCCATTTGATAAATACAGAAACAAAAAAATATCTTCTCAATCCAATAAGTGCAATATTTCCTCTCTCTTTCTTCAATCTCTCTTTCTTCATCCACAAACAGCAGAATTCCAAATTGAAGCACGTGAACAGGAGGAGATCCATTCAGAAGATGTGTTGTTGAATGTGCCAATGAATGAAGAATGTGGATTTTTGGAAACAACTTCATTTCAAAGCACGATGACAGAGAAACAACAAACAAGGCATCGGCTCTTTTGGGGGGAAGAGAACACAAAGGCAATTGCACCGGCAACCTGAGAAATGGAGAAAGAGGAATTGAAGATCCCAAGAATGTTAATGATGAGGGATTTGAGGAGTTTGAATTACAGTGACTGCAATGAAGGAGAAGAGGATTTCCGAATGGAAGTTGATGGAACATGTAAAGAAGATGAAGATGTGAATGAGGAAAAATACACAACAACAAAACAAATATGAATGCAAATAAAAGAAATTCAAAATAAAGTGAATTACAAATTTGAATTTTACACTGGTAGAAAAAGATTGAAAGGTGAAAATAGAAACGAAAGGTCAAAAAAAAATTGCTCGAAATCAGCTGCAAAGCAACTTAAAGAAAAATTCAAGAAAAAAAAGAAGAAGAACAGGAAGAATAAAACTCTGATGAATACAGTTAACAAGATGGAGAAATTCACTTTTTGCCCGTTTTTAATTTATGATTCTTAATGATAAACAAAATAATCGTTTGGATTTTTTGATAACGCCCTAAAATGAGCTAAATCAAAAACTGATTTATAGAAGCTGACAATTAAATCTTCATATCCTTCCTCTTCCATCTTTTCGCACAGCTCTCTATACAACATCATTTTCTGATTTTCTTTTTCAATTTCCTCTTTCGCATTTCCATTCAGCCAGCTCCAGGTAAACAAAATAAACGAAGTTAAACTATTCTTCTATTCTCTTTTTCCGTTCAATGAACTCGATTCGCAATTGAGCGAATCAACAAACGCAAGGAGGAGGTTTGCTCCTCAATAATGAGTTTTGATCTTAAATTGTGGGTGGTTGAAGATCAAACTTCGCTTTCTAATTGACTTCTTGCTTACACCATTGTCCGCAGTTCAAATGACGCTAAATCCTGTTAGAATGGCAGACAGCGACAGCGAAGAGAAGACCGTTGATTTGGTTCAAAGGCTCAAGAGAGTTGAAAACTGGATGGATGAAGCATCGAGGAGCAGAGGAGGACTGAGTCACTCCGGAGTAGAAGGAATATTACCAAAGAGAAAGACGAAGAGGGAACTGCCAAGAAGAAGATCCCTGACGAGATCAAGCGAATCTGAGTCCGAAACAAATTGTTCAGAAATGATCGCAAAGAAGAGACACAGTCAGCGATTGAGGGGCAGTCGCGTACGTAATCAGATGAAGAGATGGGACCAAGAGGAAAGCAGCGAGAGCGATTCCGGAAGTACAGAAAAGCTGGAAGAAGAGCAGGGAAGATCGGAAGACTTTTTGGGAATTTCCCCAGACGAATGGCTGAAGCTCAGGAGGCAGGCTGGCGAACTGAAGAGATTTGTGGAGTTTTGCAAGGCCGGATCGATTAGAATAAACGATGATATCTTAAGCACGTTCATTCCTGAGACGGAAAAGAGTTTCTTTACCTGACATATGGATCCGAGTGGGAAAGCCTTAGCGGTGATGGGGGTCACCGCTGAAGGAAGAAAGGACTCACCAGAAGCTGTCCGGGTTATTAAATTGCTCCAACCTGCTCTCGAATCGGGGTTTGAAGCTGCCAATGCGATTGCAGCCCTTCCAGCAAGAGAATTAAAAAAGGTGTGCTTCGAAGAAAAAGAGAAGGAGCGTCTGAGGTGTCTTTTCTGTCCCTATGCGCTTATTGCCGGCTGTATCAGCAGAATTAACTTGTTGAAAGTTGTGCCCTACTCGGATTGGGAGAATGTGAAAGGCATTAAAAAAGGAGGAATGTCCAAGGATGAACCAGAGAACCTGAGAAAACTAGTGGAGAGCACTAGCTTTTTTCAAGCAGAGGGAGATGCAGCAGGATACGGTGCATCTCCCGACTCCACAACAGGTTTCGGGCCCACAACAGCCAGAGGGGGACTCTCGAGAAGATACAGTTCGGGAAGGAGCACCCAAGGATTTGTATACAGACAGCTCCAGAGAAGAGGATATGGCAGGAGCTTCACAGACTTCAAAGGAAAGAAGAGAACACCCCAGTTCCAGGCCCAGTTTGTTCCAACCATCGCTGGGAGGCCAGCCCCTATCATTGGACCATTGCCCCCAGCCCCCTCAAGGACCCAAGGAGGGACAGCGATGGAACCATCAATCAGATCCAACAAGTGGCCTCAGGAGTTGAGTGGCAGAGGAGAGAGAGAGTAGAGAGAAAAGAAAGAGCCGCGCTTTGCTGCAAGACCGAGAGAAGAGTGAGAGAGTCAAATTTCAGCGAAATGACTACATAACAAGAAACCGCAGCTCTTGGAGAGATGAGATCAGAAACGGAAGTGCCGAAACAATACGTGAACATCGGAAAGGTTGTGAGCTTGCTAGACCAAGAGAAGGAGAGAGAACGAGAAACCACAGGGGATTCTGTGACAAAGAGACCGAGAGAAGATGCGCAACACGCGACAACGAGAACAGAAGGAGACTCCGAATATCCCCGAGTGAAGGGACAGAAGAGCGAGAGGGAGAACGGGAAGAGAGTCTTGAGAGCTTCTGGGATTGTAATCGAGCCCCCAATTGGGAGCGCCCGGGAGGGGAGCTCGAGGATAGCTATATTAGATACTCTCGAAGAAGAAGGGAATACAATGACGCAACTTGGACACAAGACACCAGGGGTGAGGAGGAGAACAGCGAGTGGACCACCGAAGGAGCCACTTCCTGGGAGACTAGTGAACAGACCGAGAGAGTGGAAGAAGATTGGGGGAGACAAACAAGTGAGCTGTGGAATAAAAGCTCGATGGAAAAGTCCCCAATCCCCAATCTCACTGGAGGAGGGAAAACACAGACAAGAATTTCGGGGAACAACGGAGATGACAAACAATTATTTATCCCTTTTGGAGGAGGAATTGAAGGACGGAGTGGTGAAGCCCATGCAGGAGTCGGAGGTGAAGTGGTTCAACCTGACATTCATGGTTAGAAAGAAGAACGGAAAGTGGAGGAAGATCCTGGACTGCAGGGCGTCAAACGAGGAAGTGCAGGGAAAACACTTCAAGATGGATTCCCAGGAGACAGTGTTGGAACTCCTTGAGGAGAACGATGGAATGACCACTCTGGATATTTCGAGTGAATGCCAACATGTCAAGGTGGACGAACAATTCAGTCCCTATCTGTGCTTCAGCTTTCAAAATTAAGCCTATGCTAACATAGGGATGCCTTTTGGAGCAAATGATGCGTCCAGAGTTTTCACGAAGATAATGAGACGGGCAGCGTCATATATCAGAGAAAAGTGGAAGTTAAAGCTAGTGATACATCCAGACGACATACTCCTTATGCACACAGACAGGTATGCATTGAGATTGATCTCACAGGAGATAGCCCAGTTCCTGAGAAGTCTGGGATGGATGCATTCAGAAGAGAAACTGAAGCTGGAACCCACAAGGAGCGCGGAGTTTCTGGGATGGTTGTGGAACTCGGAGAAGATGGAAGTGACACTCCAGGAGAGGAAGAGAGTGCTGCTCCTGGAGGATGTGCGAAAGTGGATAGCACATGCAAGGAAGAGGAGGAGACAAAAGACGAGGGACTTAGCAGCACTCATCGGGAGGCTGAATTTTGTGAGGCTTCAACACACACCAGCGAGCTTGTGGATGAAGCGCATGCAATACGTGCTGAGGCAGGCAATAGCCCGCGGAGGCTGGAACGGGACAGTGATACCCAACCCAATGATGTTAGGAGAATTAACACATTGGAGGAAAACTCTGCGAGAGAACAGACCAAGGAGTCTGAGGAGAAGGAACAGACCAGCAGAGCTAACAACAGACGCTTCGGAGCTGGGATGGGGTGCAGTATTAACAATACCAACAGAGAACAAAGAGGAGAAGATATATGTCCACGGAAGTTGGACCCTCCAGGAGAGTGCGTTAGCGATAAACGAGAAGGAGTCCAGAGCAGTGTTGAGGACACTAGAGAGAAAGGGAGCATGGCTGCAACAACAGATGATAGACCATATTCGTTTAAAGACAGACAACATGTCCACGAGGTGGACGATTCAGAAGTAGAAGGGAGCGCCATCACTCATTCCAACACTGAGAGCATTGGAGATGAAACTGAACAGCCTGGACATTACAATACAGACGGAACATCTTCCGGGAGAGCAGAACATGGAAGCAGATTCACTCAGTCGGATGGCGAAAAAGCCGGACTACGCACTGAGGGGGGAGAAGGTCGCGGAGATATTGCGAATAGTCGCACCGAGAACACAAGATATAATTTCAGAACCAATTGCACCGGTGTCCTGCGGAAGTACTTGGAGACTATCCTCTCTGAGAAGGGAGAGAGAGAAAGAAATGCCAGAAGATGAGATAGTACTTGTCAATCCGTTCCTGAGAAATATCGGACGGACCCTGAAAGAGAAGATGAAGGAAGCCCAGAGGGAACCAACGATTCTGATTCTGCCAGCCTTGCGGGGACAGACCTGGACCCCGCTGCTGCCGCCTGGGCATTCGATAAAGACCCTGGAGACCTTTCAGGAGTGCATGATACCGGGAGCTATGAAGAGAAAGGAAGGCTGGAAATTACCCCCAGGAGAGGTTATAAGCGTTATACTGGAGAAGAGAATATTCAGGGGAGAGACATCTTCTTTACATGGGGAGAACACGTTGGAGCAATAGATAAAGCAGCAGCAATACTGAAAAATCAGAAAAGTGAAAGAGAAACGTGGAGAGCGCTACGAAGATTTAAACAGTTCCTAGAAAGAGAGAGCATAGATGACACCGTTCCACTCACAACCAAAGATGCCAAATGGATCATGGCAGAGCTCACCGAAACACTCTTGAATACGAACCTCTCGAGTGGAGTGATTCATCAGATGGTAATGAAAGGACTTGATTCAATTAACCTTTTCAGGGAGACAAAGATTGTTCGAAAGGACATTGAAACATTTCTAAAGACTAATGCAGGAGAGAAGCCGATGAGAGGCATGCGATATAAATCAATGTGGGATCTTTCAATTATTACTAAATGGGCATGAGCCATTCACGATATGACAAACTCATAGACACTTCACAGGAGAGCCCTCATCCTCACAATGATTTTTGAGAACTTAGGACCAGCGGAGCTGGAAAGAATGAGAAGTGGAACGACGATCAGCTGAGAGAACACTTAACTCACACAGGCACAGACAAAGATGTTTGGAGGGGAGATTATCAAAGTTTTTATTAATAAACGTCCAAACCCACGCATCGTTGCAGTTGTGGCACACCAACGTTGGATGGATTATTCAAAGACTACGTTTCAGAGTGAACATGTGTGGTTTGATTTAAAAGGGAGAAAACCTGCAAATTTGCAGAGAATTAAGAAAGAGTTAACTGCGATTCTGAGAGAAAACTGAATACCCGATACATTTACCGCGAACTCGATAAGACACGCAGTGATTACACACTCAGCAAGACGAGAAGGAGCAGACTGGAAGGCTATTAATGCTTATGCGAGATGGGAGCCAGGTTCAAGAGTGGACCAGGAATATTCTTCAGTGCTGCCGGTTCAAGATACAAACTGGATCCTGGAAACAATCGGCGGATCAGTACCCCTGGCTGAGAAGAGAGACAAGTCGGAGATGGATAGCGAAAGAAAGGATATTATCAACGAGGATACAGAATCTGGAGCAAAGGAGCATCATGAAGAGACATCACAAACTGGGGGAAAGGGGGACATGAGCAAGAGAAAGAGGTCGACGAGACGAGAGACAATTCGAGAGAGGAGCTCGCATCACGAGAGCGATGTTACAGAACCACCCAAAGGTGATGAGACAGCTCCCATAATTCCACGCAGCATCATGGAGCTGAAGGAAAGCAGACAGACTGCCTCATAGAAAAAATATGAGATTAATCGGAGGAAACGCGGAGAGAGAAGCATAGGGCAAATTGTCATGACTGTTCAGGCGCAAAGGACCAGATCAAGAACACCCTATGCACATCCCAAGAAAGGGAGGGAGGAGAGACAGGGGCCGCACTTTCTCTGCAGTCCCTCTATACATCCGCCGCACGAGAAAGTGCAAGGCAGGAGGGTTTAAGATCAGGGGAGAAAAGAGAGCGAGTGGTTTCAGGACTCATTATTGAGGAGTAAACCTGCTCCTTGCGTTCGAAGATTTGCTTTATTGCGAATTGATAGAACGCAGTGAGACAGGATTTGCTCCGAAATAATACGAACGCGGATGGAGAGACTCAGAGCGGCTGGGTGCGTAAGAGAGAGAAACAGATTAGGAAGATGACGTGAAAAAGGGCGAGATAGCAGAGGAGATGGGAAAAGAATAACCGCCCAGAAAGATCTAACGCACCTGAACCTGTATTGAGAAGCAGTGAAGGAATGAAAAGTTGGAAGAAGGATCCCACTCTTTTTATTGGTATCGATCAAATGCAAGGAGAAGAATTAGGCTGACCCACACAGTGCGTGGTGTGTGGTTTAGCTCTGCTGGATCAGCAGAAGAGCGGGAGGCAGAGCACATCACACGCAGTTTTCTTTTCCACGCCTCGCGGAAGCTAGAGTGGTTTTTTTTTCTGCTCCGACCAGAATACTCGCCTCACCGGATCCCTGCACTGAATGCAGGAGACAGCTCCGAGGGGCAATGTCCCCTGCCCTCTGGTCTTCGTGACCAAGGCGAAAAGGCGAAGTCGGGAGTGAAGTGAAGCGGACAATGCATTATTTCATTTAACAATTTTAAACATTATTGCAAAATTTTTTCATCTCGCCCTTTTTTCCACGTCATTTGGGGTGGGTGAAGTTTTTCACTCAAACCACCCATAATTTAAGATCAAACTCATTATTTCGGAGCAAATCCTGTCTCACTGCGTTCTATCAAAAGTTCAACAATTGCAAATGCACTCAATGTTGTTGCTTCATTGTTAATTGTTGGTCCAAGCATTTCCTCCAAAATGAAATCGACAGCCTTTTCACACAGGAAGCAATCAGGAGATTCTGCTTTTCTCAAAATAACATTCACAAAAAGAAACAGGCAGCACACATGGACATTTCTATAATTAAACTTAGATGCCATGTACATATCAATGATAAGCGTTGTCAGCTTGGAGTATTTTTCGTCCTGTATTTGGCCATATATCGCAAAAGAATTCAATGCGTGGAGCCATCTTTCCAAAGCAATCGTTTCATTCGCTTCTTTTTCTTTTCTATTCCAATTCACGCTTTTCGATAGCCCTTCCAGTTCTCTTGTTGCTTCTCTCACAAAATGCAGCTCATCCACAATCATTCTTTCCAATCTTCTATCATTGAGAAATCTGCTTATCAAAAACTGCCAAGCAGATAGATACTCATTTCGCTTCAGATTGTGATGCTTCTGGTGATGTTGAATGATTTCAGTTATTTCCTTCAAATGCACTTTTTGTTCGACAGACTTATTAGAAATTAAATTTAAAAAAAGCAAACATAACAAAAATGAAATAGAAGTGCTCATACACCATATCCCATTTCGCTCAAAGCCAGCAATGCTATTTCCACTTCTTTTTGAACTTCGTCGGTTTCCTCCTTTACAAATGCAGCTTTCAGAAGGTTGGACATGCAAATTGAAAGCATTTCAGAATTAATCCACCTGATCAACAAAAGATTGCATTCGCAAAGATCAATCAAAAACTTTATGCTTTTTCTTTTTTTTTCTTTTCTTCATCAGCAATCATCTGCACGATTTTTCTGCTCACAGAAGATCTATCTAATTGTACATTCCATACATTTTGCAATGTTCTGCAATATCCCATGTGCTTCGGCAGCAAAATTGCATTTTCCAAAACAATTTTCTTTTCTTCAATCATTCCGGAAATTTCTTTGAACAATTCTTCTGACAAAATTGAACAGAATTCATTTCTATCCATTTCTTCCATTAATTTATTCATTTCTTCAATTTTTTGCTTTTGTTCAATTTCAGCGCAATGTTCAAGCTCAGAAAACAATTCTTCGAAAATAATAAAAATTACAAGAAATAAAAAGCCTGTTAAATATAAGAAAACAACTACAAACTTGTGAACTTTTCAGTAAGATCTGACTTGAATTTTTCATTAACACTTTCATCTTCATCACCATCATCTTCTTTTCCTTCACCTCCTTCTTCTTCTCCTTCTCCTTCTCCTTCTTCTTCCTCTTCAACTTCTTCTTCTTCTTCTTCTCCTCTTTCCAGTTACACCTCCCCCATGAATAGGCGTTCTACACGCAACTTTGATCACATCTTTGAAGAGATGCTTATCTCTCTCATTGTCTTCATGAGCAAGCACCCAGGCAGACCTCTCTTCAACATCGATGAATGGGCACTGGTTGCAAAATGTGTCAAAGGAAAGCAAAAAAATCCATTGGCATCAGCTGAGCTGTATTTCACAGCAGACAAATGTGTGCAGCCGGTTGATGTTTTGTGATCAGCTGCTGAGAGTTGGATTCTTCGTATGTTTGAGAGAGAAATCATTCTTTTCAACATTATTATTAAAGATTAATAAACCTATTCGTTTTTATTTAAATACAACATTTGTTTCCAGTTTAATCTTCCTATGAAGCACTCATCAGTGAATGTGTCTCTCTGCTCTCTTCTGCACCCACTGCAATGCCCAAGAACAGCAAGAAAAGTGTGCTAGCTGTGAAACAAGGATGACTATTAGCTTGTTTTTGTTCCTTCTATTAAAGAACAAGCAGAAGAGTTTGATTGGGCAGAACAGAAAGGAACAAAGGAATGAAAGGAAAAGCGAACAAGAATGTTGTGTTTATATCGTTGGGAGATCTTCGTGAATGAACTTTGCATTTATTTTGATTTCTTTCTTTCTTTCATTTTGAATTGATGAACTGCTGCAAATATCTGAGAAGTTAAATGATGTGAATAGAAACGAATATTTTCTGATGGTTTTCGACAACTGTGATATGTGCTTTTTTTAATGCAATTTATTTCTTTTCGAATGCTGATCGTTATTTCATTTTTAAGGGATATTTTTTGTTGGCTTCGTAACATTTTATTGGACTTTTGCTTTCTATCCTTTGTATTCCATTGAAATCCATTCGAAAGAATTGCATTTTTTGAAAAGACATTAAGTGTATCCTTCTTTTTGTGAAGAAAACCATTGGTAGTTCACAACATATTTTTTGAATTTCATTTGATTTTTCTTTTTCTCAAATTTTGAAAAATATGCACTCAAAGGAATGGAATTTGAAAAAAAAACTCTCATCAAATTTGTTTTTTTATTGAAAATAAATGAAATTTAATAAACTTTGGTAAATAAACAACAAACATCATCCATTGAACGATTTGCCACAAAACTACATCTGTAAAGACCAAATGAACGAGACTTGATAAATGAAAAGAACGAAATTATTAAAAAAAAAAGAATAAAGATAAAATAACATTTGGAAACATGAAATTTTTTGTCTTCATTTTCTGAAGGTTATGAGAAGCATATTATTTAATTTTGAGTGAAGATGAGTTTTTCCATAAGATCAAATGTGACCCATAATAACACATTTCAAATTTGAGATAAAGAAAATCATTTTTAAGCACCAAAATGAATTTAGCAGTTGTTATTTATGCCATTTGGGGGAGTATAATTTACGGGCATTGCTTGTTCGAGGATGCCGCAAACGATAAAGTTGAAGCTATTCCAGAAATGAATGTTTTGCAAATGATTCCTGCAAGTGGTTCGACGACTTCAACAGAAGCTGAAAATAGTTGCAATATAAAGGAAACTTATATGCAAGCACATTATTGTGAAAAGAGTTCTGAACATGATGAATCTGAGAGATGGAAAGAAAAATGGAGAAAGATTCAAAACAACAGAATCGAATCCACTAAAACAAACACAAACAAAAACAATTTCATATCTGAAGGAGATTTATCAAGTGTAAATGTGCGCAATGTTAAGAAGGCATATGAAGGAATTGAAGAGAGCAAGATGAGGAGTCACATGATTCTGATAAATTCATCAGTCCATTGCATGAATTTGGGGATGTTTGCAAATGGAAATACAAGTTCAATAACTCTGAGGGCAAAAAGTGCTGCGATGATTTCTGGATGCTATTTTGAGGTCAGAAGCGAAATAAGTCCATTTGATTTGTGTTTCAGTCAAATTCGACTTACAAACTTGACACTTCGATCTTGGAATGCACAACAAACTCAAATGCCTCCTCTTTTCTGCACCCAATTGATGGGATCTAAAGACCAGTCTGCCAGTTACGTTTCTGTTTGCTCGTCACATTTTTCATCATTCAAGATATCTTCTCCTCCATTTCTATCTTCTTCGTTTGTTGAGAGTGTTTCACTCACAGGTTCGTTTTTCTCCAATATTTCAACAGTCCCAACACGCAGAGTGGATCCTTTTTCTCCAGGATATGGATGCACCACTCAGATGAATGACTGCTCATTTTCGACAGTTTGCGATGTGTATGATGGAGGGATTGTCCCATCCCTGAACAACCCATTTGCTTCTCTGACTGCCTCAAACACTTCGTTCGTTGAGTGTTGCAGGACAAGAAATATTGAATTCATTGGAAGCAAAGAAAACCCATTGAATCCAGGGAGACAAAATGTGACAGACGATGGAGCAAATTCATTTATTTGGTGTGAGTGGAACGGGTCGAGGGCAACTGGATCTGACGATTCTGTTTCAGATGGAATATCGAGTGGAGGTGCGATCTGCATGTATAATCTCAGTTCTGGAGAACTTTTCGTTTCGAATTGCATATTCAATGGATGTTTTGCAAATAGTCGTGGAGGTGGAATTATGTGCCATTCAATCAAATCTGTTCATGCAGAAAATAATGTGTTTGAAAATTGTACAGCGCAATACCATCACGGAGGAGGATTGTTCGCTTTTTCAATTTCATCATGTACAAGAATCTGTGGATGTGAATTTCAGAATTGCAATGGAAGAGAGTTTCGAGGAGGTGCTTATCTTTATGATTTTAATGTTTCAGGAACTGATTGCTTTGGAACAGAAAATGAAAATGGGGAGAGAGCATCTGTGTTTGATTGCAGTTTCATTTCATGCTCAATAACTGCCGGAAACAGTGGTGGAATGTATTGCGTATTTGCAATGGAACAATTTCATTTGAAGAGCATAAACTTCATTTCTTGTTCAGCTTTGAGAGATGCTGGAGGATTGTATTTTTATCCAAATCTGCCAACTGCTCCTTCTGAGGCATTTTTTTGTTATTTTTTGTTCTTTCATGAATGCAAAACCGGAACTTCTTCATCATTAATCAGATGTGATGTTGAATTTGTTGATAGCTTCAATGTCTTTTT
Organism: Monocercomonoides exilis; assembly: GCF_001643675.1. NCBI lineage: Eukaryota > Preaxostyla > Oxymonadida > Polymastigidae > Monocercomonoides > Monocercomonoides exilis. The sequence goes on from NW_027150570.1 coordinate 461,354, forward strand.
AAATTCAGCAAATCCATTTTTTGAATGCTACACCACAAACACAGATGAACATAGAGTCCACTATGCATTCAATCATGCATTTACAAACACTTGGTCATATGACAAAACATCAAAAAAGAATTGGCTGAAGGATGGAATTCTTTATCGTTTTGTTGCTGCTGATGGAGGAGTTGATGACAAGTTGTGTGGAACAGATGAGTTAACTGCATGTCAAACGATTGGCATTGCAGTCAATTGGAGTACAACGCAGGAAGTCTTGTCAATCACTCTGTTGGAAGGGAATCATAGCAATGAAGAGACAGAAATATCCATTGAATCGAAGAAGATGAGAATGACAGGGAAAGGAAAGGAAAGAAGTATTATTGAGACGAAATCTTTATCTCTATCTTCAACAGCATTGTTCAGAGTTTTGAGTGGGAAATTGGAGGTTGGGCATGTGGGAATTGATCACAACTCGGAAAGAGATTCCAGTCCGAGTGTGTTTGTTGTTTCTGACAGGAGTGGTTCACTTTCGCTGGAAGATGTGTTGATCTCTTCGAGTGTTGCTGAAGCGAAAATTATGACTTCATATGTTTTTGTTGTGAAACTTTCACAGCTGGCAATGACCGACGTGGAGATTAAAAACATGAAAGTGAGCCAACCTCTGTTTGCTGAGCCATCATCAACAGAGGATGTTTCAGACGAGAGTTTTCTGTCAAATGTGACAGTTAGGAATGTGAATCTGACAGAAGGAGATGGGGTGGTTGTGGCAAAGAGTGTGAATGGAGATGAGATATTTTCTGTGAGCAACACAACAATAGAGCAATGTGTATGCGAGAATGGGAATGGAGGGGGAATATATGTTTGCTTGACAGGTGATGGGAAAATTGCTGTGAATGGAACAAGTGTGATTGATGGGAATAAGGCAGAGAATAATGGAGGAAATGGAGGGAGAGGAGGAGGGATGTTTGTGTTGATGGAGAGCGAGGGATGTGGATTGTCAATTGAACAGGATGTTGAGTTTTCGAAAGTGAAGGAGAATGTTGCAGAATATGGAAAGGATGTGTTTGTGTGTTGTGGGAGTGGTGTTTTGTTGGAGTCCAAGGTGAATTCAAACACATTTGCATTTTTTGACACAAGTGCCATTCCATCAGATGTGTTGAAATTGAGTGGGAGCGAGAATGGGAATGAAAGTGGAGTGATTCCATTGTTTGTGTATTTGTGTTCAATGGGAACGAAGATGATTGTTGATGGGAGTGGAAGAAATGGGATGAACCACAACCATTGTGGGTTTGAAGGGTTTGGGTGTCAGACAGTTGATTATTGTGCGAACTCAAGATTGAGTGAAAGTTCAAAAGAAATAGAGATTGTCTCATCTTCTTCAATAAATGATGAAATTGAAATCTCTTCATTTGGTGTGAGTATTTCAGGCAGAATAGCATCATCTTCAGATGAAGAGGAGAGGATACAGGTGAATGTGAGTGATGGAGGACCAGACACACAAGATTGGCTTGTTGGATGTTCGAGTTCACTGGCAATGAGGAGACTTTCATTTGTTGTGAAAGGTCAGATGAATCCAAGGAGAAGTGCATTCATTCACTCAACATCAACACTCAATCTGACTAACTGTTCAGTCTCATTTGAGAGTGAGGCATTGACAGATGGAAAGATAGGATACAATGCGATAAGCATTGAGGGAGGAGAATTAATCATGAATGGATTTGTGATGGATGGGGGAGTGACACTGAAGATGAATGAGAAATCACCAATATCAATGACTGCTGGAGTAAAAATGGAGATTATGAATAGCAGAGTGAGAGGAGTGGACATAACTGGAGTAGATGGGGGATGTTTGAATGTTGGGATGAATGAAGGAGGAAGTGCAAAAGTTGAAGAATGTAATTTGTCTTCAATATGCTCAGGGGGGAGTGGAATGAAAGGAGGAGGGATGATGATATCAGTGGGGAAGGGAGTGAGCTTGGAAATGAAAAATGTGAATTTATCAGGATGTGAAGTTCCATCAGAGGATAGAGAGGATGGGGGAAGAGGAATGGGAGGAGGGATGTTTTTTGAGCTTCCTGAAGAGTTTGGATTATTTGTGCTTGAAGGAATGGAATTTGAGGGATGCAAAGCCTGGAAAGGGAAGAATATGTTTGTTTCTGGATGGAATCTGAGTGAAATTGTGAACAAGGAGCACCTGAAATGGAAGATGAGTTCAGAGGAGTTGGAGTCATTGGATGAGTTGTGTGGATGGGAAAGGAAGACGACAGGAGAGGAGGGATATGTGATTCCATTGGTTGTGTATTTGTGGAATAATTGGAGTGGGAATGGGTTTGTTTCGAAGGAAAAAGGAGGAGACTTCAGTGGGTGTGGGTTTTCAGAAGCACCATGCTCATCAGTTGATCACTTGATATTGCTGAGATATGAACCACTTGGAGAAGGAGCATCGCACATCAAGATTGTTGGATCAGGGCTGCTTCAAAAATCTATTTCATTTTTGTCATCATCTTCTTCTTCAAAAACTCCGATTGTGTCAATTGAGGGAGAAAAAGAAGGAACAAATTTGAAAGTGAGTGAGGAAGGAAGGAACGAAGGTAAAGAAAAAGGAAGGGGGATGATAACATCGAATGTTTGCCTTTCATTCACCAATATTTCATTTTCTTTGCCAAATGAATTGGGGAGACATTCATCGCTCATTCAATCATTATCCTCCTCAGCAGCATCACTTTCAATCATGAGATGCTCATTTGTTTGTGAGGATTCAACAAAAGAAACGAAATACTATTTGGTGAGTGAAGATGGAGGGAGTGTGGTGATTGAGGATTGCACCCTTTCTCAATTCAATCTGGCCAAAGGGGTTTTAGAGTTTGCCCCAGAAGTGGAAGGGATTGATGTGATGAATGTGTCTGCTTCGAACACAATAATCTCAGGAAGGAGTCTGATATCGCTGAGTCAGCCATTGGTGTCAAACATGTTGATCGACAAAGCAAGAGAAAACGCAAAACAAAGAGTGAGGGTGAACAGCTCCTCATTTGTGAACATCACATGTTTGGAGGACAGGGCAAGTGTGATGAGTGTGGGATCGTTCTCATCAGGGATGGAGTGTGTGATTGAAGGGTGTGTGCTGACGAAGTGCATGAGCGAGAGAAGCACAGAAGGCGGAGGGATGAAGATGCTGATGAAGAGAGGAGAGTCGGAGGTGAAAGTGAGTGGGTGTTCGTTTGGGATGTGTGTGTGCTCGACAGGGAATGGAAGGGGAGGAGGGATGATGATTGATGCGCTTGATCCGAATGGGGAATGCTCCAACACGGAAATGCCACCACTTGGGCTGAGATTGGAGAGCATCCGATTCATGATGAATGATGCATTTGTGGGGAAGGATGTGTTCATCCGGTGTGACTCGATTGAGTTGCAGCTGAATGAAAGACTTTTTGGACTGGACTTCAGCCAGGAGGCGCTGAAGGGGGAGAAGTCGATGTGTGGGAGCGATGGAAAAGGGAAAGTTGATGTTGACCTGATTCCGCTGATCACATTCTATTATTCTTCACAGGTGTTTGTGTGTGTGAATGGGAGTGACAGCAGGCAGTGTGGAGCACAGAGCAATCCGTGTGAGAGCATTGGGAATGCTGTGCAGCACATCGAACGAAGTGTTGTGAATACGATTCTTATTGATGGGGAAGGGATGATGGGAGAGGGATGTGTGATTGGGGATGTGAGGATGGTGTCGATCCGGAGGGAGAAGGCGACAATCCATTTTGAGGGGAAGATTGGAGGAAGAGGAGAGGAGAGGAGTGTGATGGTGTTTGTGAATGAGTGTGTTGTGGAGAGGTGCCAGTTTGTGTTTGGAGAGGGATTTGAAGGGGTTGAGGGGAGTGTTTTGAAAGAGAAGAATGGGAGATTGGAGATTTCAGAGTGCATTTTCAGCTCGTCAGCAATGGATCTGGTGATGGAGAGCATGATTCTTGATGTGGAGAGTGGAGAGGTGAAGATGTGCGAAACGTTGTTCAGTGGAATTCATTCAGCTGTGCCACTTCTGTCGTTCTGTGGAGAATCGTGTGTGTCAATTGCTGAGACACGAATATCGAATATCGAGTGTGAGGGAGAAGTTGTGAGAGTTGGGGGAAAAGCGAAGGCAGAGATGAAGGAAGTGAAGTTTGAGAATATGTCAGTGGCTTCTGAAGGAAGCGTGATGAAGATGGATGGAGCTGAAAGGGGGTTGAGTGTGCTGAACTGTTCCTTTGCGAAATGCTGGAGCACAAACAAGAGAGGAAGGGTGATGAGGATATGTGAGTGTGTGGATGTGAGTGTTGGATCGTGTGTGTTTGATGGAGAGGAAGGAGAGGAAAGAGAAGAAAGAGAAGGAAAGGATGAGAATGAGGATGATGGAAGAGGCGAAGAGTTTTGCAGATGGGATGGATCTGTTGTGGATGTTGTGAAGAGTTCAGTGATAATGAAAGATACAACAATCTCGAATTCACCAGATGGTGGAATAACAATGAATGGAGGAAATATGATAATTGAAGCAGGGAATTTCTCAAACAATAATCCATCGATTGAAGGATATCCTTCACTGAGAAGAAACATCATCTGTTCTGATTCAGGAACATTGAATGTGATGAGTTTGAAAGGAGGAGATGGATTGGAGAGAAATACATCACTTTGGATGTTGAATGACGGGTGCAGTTTTGAAGGGATTGTTTCCGAAAGAGCATCATCATTCTTCATCCCAGTGTTGGAGGGTGTGGAAGCAAAAGAAGAGACAGATAGAATGAAGCTGATATTCAAAGGAATGCTTCTTTTTCCATGCAATCTGTCATTCTCAGTTGTAAAGAGGAAGGGAGATGAGATAGAGATTGAAAAATATGATTTTGATTCAAATGGGGTTTTGTCAGAAAGAGAAGTTGAAGGAAGTGTGGAGAAAGATCTCATCAGCAGTTGCGATGATGAAATCGAGGTGAGTGTGCATATTTTGTTTGGGGGATCTGACGATTCGTCAACCACTGAATCTTTCATCCTGAAGAACAAAAGCGATGGAAAAACAAATGAAGAAGGAAAACTTGTTGAAGGAGGAAAAGAAGGGAAATCTTATTGGTTGTTGGTTGTGATTGTGCTTGTCGTGATGTTCTTGATTGTTCTGATTATTTCAGTTGTTGTGACAATTCGATGGAGAAAGCAAAAGAGAAGAACAGAAGAACTGGAAGTTATTGTGAATGATTCCGTAAAGAAAGATCCGAAACTGATTGAGATGGTTACGATGGAGATATCACCAGAAGAGCAATGGAGGCGAGCAGAGAGAGAGGCAGAGAAGAAAAATGAAGAGAGATTCAAGAAAAGAGAATATGATACGAATATGCAGCATTCAGAATCATCAGAGCATCTTCTATCTGAGAGTGGCTCAACAGAATATATTCTGGGAAGAGACTCAGACAAGATTCCTGATTGGGCATTGGAGAAGGATGAAGAAGAAGAGATAAGGAAGCGAACTCCATCACCTTCCATTTCATCGACTTCAACCACAGACACATCAGACACAGAATCCACATTTGTTCGAGGGGAAGATTTGTGCCCAACAACCTCGTCAATGTCGAATCTGGTGGATGCAATGGCTTGTTCATCGCCTCATGAAAAGCTGATTGTGGATTTGAGAGATTCATTGTTCATGTTGCTTCATGGAAGAAATGAGAAGAAAGAGATGGAAATCGGGAGCCTTCAACAAAGAGAGCAAACAGCTGCCCAGATCCTGTTTTGGGTGGCGAATGGGGCTCTCCATTCATTTGAAGAAATGGAAAATCTGCTTCAATCTCTTTCCAATCTGAGTCCTCACATTGTGCTGTTCTCCGAACACATGGTGATCTGCATCGTGATGCATTCAGACTTATTGTCTGATGATTCAGACTCATCATCCACATCATCAACTGTTGTCACTTCTGCCAGTGATGAAAGCTACTCTCTTCCTTCATCTGCGTTTGAGGATGAGGATAGTTTCAAAAAAGAATGTCTGAGATGGAAGGCACCTGAGCTGCTGATGAACAAGAACATGGGAGCAACAAAGGAGTCAGTCTCGTTCTCGATTGGGATGATACTGTGGGAGTGCCTGACTCTGCAGATACCGTTTGGGGAGTATGAGGCAGAGGTGGCGGGGCAGAAGATTGCGAACGGAGAGCGGCCAGCACTTGAGGCAGTGCAGTGCTCTTCCTTCTTTGTTCTTGTGAAGAGCTGTGTGTCCCAGTCGCCTGGTGCACGCCCCTCCCTTGTCCAGCTCAAAAGAGAGTTCATTGGGCGCTTCCCGCCTGGCGCAGCTGTCCTCACCCTCACAGACGCAGTCGACCTCGAAGATTCGACTGGCAGGCGCAGGCAAGGCACAACATCTTTTGCCTTCTCAGCCAGCAGCACTGCCAGCGAAGCTCAGCCAATGGTCATCACCAAAAACTGAGAATGAAAAAGAAATGAAAAAAATATGAATTTGAAAGAAGAGAATTACTATTGCACTTGCGATGATCGCCAGTGACATTTGTTTTGTTTTTGTTTTGTATTTTGTATTTGTATTTTTGTTAAGTTTGTTTGTTTGAGCAAAGCACATATTTTGCTCCTCTTGGACTCATTTTCGCAGAACAGGCGATTCTCAACGACAGAGTCGCACTGCCATGTGCTTCTGCATCCTTGCTCAGACTTGTGACAACCAAGGGCTTTCCTCAAAGCCCTCCGGAAAACAATAGTCGATTGTCTGAGCCAGGCCTTGCCAATTCGCATAACATCACCCTCGGCCTTCTTGGACAAAGAATGGCACAAAAGTCAAACACGAAAGGATATTCCATGTGCACAAAATTGGGAATATCAAAAATAATTCTTATTTTTCGTTATCATAATTTTATTTTTTATTTTGTTTTTAAAAAGTCATATTTCGTTTTGTTTCTTATTTATTATTTCTTATTTCTTATTTCTTATTTCTTATTTTTTAACAAATTTCGTTTCATCTCAATTTTTTGTTTTGCTCAGTTTCTGCTTATTTTGCTCTTCATTATTTATCTGAGCTTATTCAGCTTCTCTTCTTCGTTTTTGGATGGAGCAAAGTTTTTTTCAAATTTCAGAACATTCATACGCACATTCTGTGAATTTGATCTTCATTTTGATAATTGAAATATGTATTTCCACTTTATCCTTTTATTGTTTTAATTACTGTTGCTTTTATTGTTTTCATTTTCCTTGCTCAGCGAAAATTGCGTTATTATCACAACACAAATTGTTTCAATAGATGAATTGCACAATTTTTGTGTAATTGTGAAATTTTTGAAAAATTTTGAAATTCCTATATGTTATTTTGAAATAATCGAGTAATTTTGAAATTTTTCAGAAAAATTGAAAATAAGGCAGTTATTTTAAGTTTCACAAGTGATATTCAAGTTAAATAAAAATTGTGGAAAGATCTGAATTTTTCTTTTGAAAATTACAGCATTCTCATATCGCAGTTTATTTATCACAACGATTATCAAAAAAATTATGCACAATTATCGAACTATCACCAATCAATAATGTGTATCAAATCGTTTATTTTAATTTTATTCCAACTATAAAAATTAAAAATTATTAAATATTATTTCACAAGTTTATTGTGACTGTTTAAATATTTTTGTGACAACAAATGATTGTCAATGTTCAAAACATTAAAAATTTCAAAGAGAAAAATAATAAGAAAATATTTAGTGACTTTCTTTGCCTGTAAACTGTGAACGCAACCGGTGAAAACAATCATTTATGAATCGAAGCTGCACCTTCAATGAAACAGATGACATTCTATACCTTTTAATGTTAGAAAAATTGACAAAAACCGATGATTGAGAGGAATAAAGCAGCATAATTGTCAGATTCATAAAGTTGGTTTCTGTTAAACCACAACAAATTTGAACCGAAAATGAACATATCATATCTATGGAAATGATTTTTCACTGGATAAAGAAGAAAAGAAGCAAATATTCACAAACGATTTACTGATTTTTTGTTTCTTTTTGAATAAATGTCTTTCTTCTACTGCTTAATCTCTTCAAACAGCTATCAAATCACTGTGTGTGGAACGTATGGTAATATGTGTAATCTGAGTTTAATGTGAAATTTTTCAAAGCCTTATTGAACAAAATTTTGCTTAAAAATGAAATACAACAAATTTTTGAATCGTTCAATCAGTGATTAGGCACAGGAAACAGGATTTGGAGCTATTCACAGACTGGAAATAAAATAAAACAATACGTAGTTTTGTTTAACATTTTTTCCATAGAGAACGAGCACACAAACCTTTTGCCATAAAATTTTATAAATATCAACTTTATTCATCACAGCTCGAATCCTCCAAAATACAACTAAGTGTAATTTGAAATTACATATTTTGCAATTTGAAAAGATTCTGAAATGACTTTCACATCTTTTTCGCTCATGCTGAATACAGATCAGCCTTTCCATTCCGAAGGCAAAGAAGCGAAGACAAGAAAGTGACTGGGGTGTTTCATCGGTCCATGCGGCTATCACTATGTGCGACGCAGACACTGGATGGATATGTTGTGGCGCTTTCGGCAACACTTTCAGTGTCGCTGGTGAAACAGCATCATTAATTTGCAATGTTGGTGGGTTCGTTGTTAAAAAGAAAGTGGATCTTAGTATCGAACGGCGTGAAAGCGTTCCATTTGATCTACGTTCTGTTTATCCTTCTGAGAAACAACCTTCCACAGCGCAGCTGGTGTTCCGATCTGCTCAGTCGAGGAGTGCGACTGTGAAGACAGACGACGAAGTCATTAGATGAGGAGTTGAAGAGAATGAAGTGTGGAAGATTGAGGAGATGGTGGTGAAACTGGCAAGAAAGATTCTGGAGCTGAGGAAGAAGCCCAATGCAGAGGTGAAGGATATGATGAAGCAGTTTGTGGAGATAATGAAGAAGATAGAGCTCAGCAAGGAGGAGTGGTGAGTGTAAATTGCAAACTGATACTAATGGTTTGGCGATGCATGCTGTCATGCTTTTTTCACTGGCCTCTGCATAGTGCGGGATGGTTTTATCTTTGGCTTTGATGATTCTGCAGTTGGGGCTACGTGAAAAGTACCAGGAGAAGGTTGCAGTGATTATTTAAAATGGAAGTGTTGTGGTCCTATCGGTACACACAAGCGGAAATGGAGTTGTTGTGAAGTTGGGCGTTGTGTGAGTGTCGATGGAGAAGTTAATTGATGAGGAGGAGAAGATAAAAGGAAAGGAGCAAATTCCGGGATCATCGAAAGATCTGAGAAGAACGAAGCTGTGGCTAATGGTGGTGGCATTGATGATATTTGTGGTGGTGAAGGAGGAGTGGAAGCAACTGTGCTGTTGAAGATAAACAAGATGGAAGAGGAAACGAAGATGCTGTTGGAGCTGTCGAAAGTGCAGGAGCTGACGATAATTGAACAGAAGGTGCAATTCAAGTATCTGATTGAGAAGCAGCAGACAGCACTTGCGCAAAAGGAGAATGAGAAGAATAAAAAGAAGGTCTTATATGAAGAAATTGTGGGGAGGCAGGCTGGGCAGGCGAAGGAGCAGGAGGAGCTGGTGTTGCGGGGAAACATTGACATAGAAAGTGATTGACGGGCAGAGAAGAAAGGGGCGAGAGAGTGTAACAGTACGAATAGTAGATGGATGAACAGAAGAGGAGGCGAAGAAAACGAAGAAGCAGAGGAGGGTGTAATGGCAGAAGATAGAAATGCAAGTGAGCTGAATGTGATCCAGCTGTCTCCGCACCACGATGCGAAGAGAGAGCAGAAGAACTTATTGCTAACTGCAACTCCAACAGGGTAATAGAAAGAGGCAGGGAAGGAAACTGTCGTTCAGTGGCTGGAAGAGAAGCATGCGGAGCAGAAGAAGGGCGAGACTGTGCGATGGGAAATGATCCACAATGAAAAGAAATTCAGGAAGTTTTTTGAGGATGTGTGGATGTCCGGGAGGTTCATGTGTTAGAAGTTCACCGGAGATGAGCAATCATTTTTATTGTTTTTCAACATTGTGCTGTTGAAGATGCGTTGGAGAAGAAGATCTAGATGTATTCTGAGGTGTTAAAATGGTTGAAGTTGGAGAAGGTGAGGACAGAGTCATCTGCATTTCTCGAATATTTTTTGAACTACAACCAGACAGAAGCAGCGAAGCGGAAGGAGGTTATAGAAGCTCTGCATGATTTCATATTTTGTTTCGATATGTCTTCTTCTTCGTGTTTGTCATCAGGAGAAGCTTGAAGAAAGATCATGTCTGCTCAAATGGAATCTCTTCTGTGTATTTGCAATCCGCAGATTTCACAGGTGTCTGTTGCCTCTAATCTTTTTGGATTCATTTTATCTATCGCCGTGCTGTCTGCCACCGTTTGCTTCTGTGCTGGAGACGTGCCAGTTTAACGACTTCTTCTTATTGTGTCTTAGACTATCGGATATGTGCAAATCAACTCACTGGAGAGTTTCTCGAATGTTGAATGAATACAGAGTGATTTCAAAGAGTGTGAGAAGGAACTGCAATTCAAGGTGAGTGTGCTTTCTATAGCGACTGAATGAAAATGGATGAGAGCATTTGTCTGGCTGAGATACGTTTAGGAGACTGTCTATTATGAAATCTCAAAGAAAGAAGGGCATTCGGCTCTATGTCAAATGGAACGGCTGCTGGTTGTACTGCTAAGGCTGCAGCTGAAAAGGAATGAGGAAGACGTGTCGATATGCATTTGGACGCTGCTGTGGGACAGACAGTGAGTCATGAAGTTTCACGAGACGATGATATTGAAGAGGGAGAAGTAATTATATCTTACAGAGACACATCGCTATTTGCTTTTTTTCAACAAAGTTTTCATCTGAAGTAGAAAGAATTGGTCATAAATAACATGTTGCAGTTCTTTGAGCCATTATTAAAAGGGATTGATCAAATGACTTCTCATCAAACATTTTCATCAGTGTTGTCATCTTCATTGTTGCATTCTTTCTCTTTTATCTCTTGTTTTTTATCGCAGTCATTTTCATTCAAAGAATTGTTCGAATGAAATAAATATATCCCGAATTTTGAGAAAGCATTGTTTTCTTTCATAAGATTTCCTTTAAAAAGGCATGAAATGTTGAAGAAAAAGAATAAAAAATGAGGAGGAGGAGGAAGAAGAAGAAGAAAAGATGATGATGATGATTGTTTGAAAATTGTTTTTCTGTTGGATTGACTGAAATTTGATTAAACATTCAATTTTCCCCAAAGAAGATATGGAGAAGAGATGGTATCATCAGGTATGGAATAAAAAGGGAAGATAAGACATATGCTACAGAAAGCAGGCCCAGATGTTGTGAAATTATAATAATGACCGTTATCCGAAGTAATTCAATCAGCAATACTCACACATCGTTGACATTTTTCAGTAGAACATTATCAGATGATAAAGGAGCTATAGCTAACGGAACTTTCATGGAGGGTTCCCAGAAAACTGTAGACTTAGTGAGAAAAGAGTTGTGCAGCCTCCTGTCCCAACATTATAAGTTCCATTCTTCTCAAATATTCTTGAGTCAAAAATATTCGCTTCTTCTGAGCCATGCACAAGAGCAAATTACTGTTAAGACTGAAATATGAGAAACAATGGCTGCTTCAATTTTTGTTTGGACAATTGCACTCACACCACTTTGTCCATATTTCACATAAGAATTGTCATCGATGTCTTCACTTCTTATTTCTGTCATTGTTTTTGCTAATATCTGGACTTCATTTGTACAACCTGGAATAAGTTAAGTGAAACAATGGCTGATAGTGAAAGCGGATAGCTTTCATTGATTGAAACATGAAAAAGTGCCTTTGGAATTTGGCTGTGCTGCAGTTGAAGAAACAAATCTGGTTCTTCCTCCAGCATCATTAAGCCATTCACTTTTGTCAATGATTGAACCCGAGTTTGCGCTAACTCTGTTTTCTATTTGTCTGTTTGAATAACAGTTTGGATGAATGTGATTAGCTGAAGAGCCTTGATGAACAATATCATGTTTTCATTTAACGTATGAGTCATTGTGGAAAAAATAATAGAAAAATAATATTCCTTTTTTTACTGCATTGATTTGCGACCCAACAACACCTCCTGCTGTCATCGAAAAGCAGTTGCAGAATATGCAGTTATTTATTAAGACATTGTCCATTGAAAGCCAATGCTCAATTGCGCCACCTCCAGAACCTGAAGAGTTAAGCGCACTGCAGTTGAAAAATAAACAAATTAATAACACATTTCTTCTGCCTCTCGGTTCTCTTTGCGCGCAGATCAATTGCCCCTCCGTAGTTGCCGAAAGAGTAATTTTGAAAAGAGTAATCATAAATCGCTGGATGTGTATTGATATTTTCAAACTGAATTCCTTCACCACCGCAACCATCTGAACTTGCTTTTTCTGTAGAACATTGCGTTAATGTTGCCTGGAGCACAATACATTCAGCGATATTCATTGCATATATTCTTCCACATCTTGCGGAAAAAGCATTACATTTAGGAAAAGACGAATTTTCAATTTCAAAACGGTTTTTTCACAGTCTTGGACATAAAGTGCACCTCCTTGTTGCGATGCGCAACCAATCCATTTCCATAATGAAAATGACTAACTTTCTGTTGCATCCATTTTATTTTTCCTTGAATTTGAATGTTATTCAATTCTTTTTCACCTTGAGAGAAGTATTTTTCATTTGAATTGCTCAAACCAATATAAACAGTGAAAATGAATGAACAAGTTTTTTCAAATCTGAATAGTTTTTCAACGTTCAAACTTGTGAAACACATTGTCCCTCATATATCTTGTTCAGAAACTTTCGTGATAAAATGCAACAAATCTTATGTCACCAGAAAACAAATATTTAAATTAATCAAAAAATAACATAAAAAATTAATATCGAGAACAAGTTTTTTTGGATGTTGAAGTTTATCATAGATAATCTTTCTCGTTTGTGAAATTTTGAATATTGATGATAAATAATGTACACTGAGTGTTTCATTACTTTCTCCAATCGGTAAATATTTTGATTCTTGGCGACTTTTTTAGGGTCAACTTTTTAATGGGGCTTATTCCTTTATTGGCACTTTTTATTTTCGACAACAAAAAGCTGAAAAGTGTGAAATGGCTTTCAGCATTTGGATAACCGATTTTAACAAAGTTGATTCAATTTATTGCAGGCTTGTTTTTAAATTTTTGTTTATTATTTAACGAGATATTACGTTTTTTTGATAAATTTGAATTGGTTTTCCCCACTCAACCAAGCATTTCCAGAAAATGAAAAATACTGTTTTCAAAAGCACAAACAGTTATCTAACTGTTTTCTAATTCTTTTTTTTGGCAAACAATTTTTTCGTGTTATTTTTGCATTTCATTTTTTTAACAACATGCTAACATAAAACTGATTGTTTCTCTGTAAATATATTGAAATGATAAAAATAAAAATATAATATGTAAAACAAATACTCTAATAATGAAATGTTGTAAAAATAAAACATTAATTTCTTATATTTGTCAAGAACTTAACAATGTCACAAAAGTATGATCGAAGGTCAAATATTGTTGGAGCCATTTGACTGTTCTTGACAAATATAAGAAATTAATGTTTTATTTTTACAACATTTCATTATTAGAGTATTTGTTTTACATATTATATTTTTATTTTTATCATTTCAATATATTTACAGAGAAACAATCAGTTTTATGTTAGCATGTTGTTAAAAAAATGAAATGCAAAAATAACACGAAAAAATTGTTTGCCAAAAAAAAGAATTAGAAAACAGTTAGATAACTGTTTGTGCTTTTGAAAACAGTATTTTTCATTTTCTGGAAATGCTTGGTTGAGTGGGGAAAACCAATTCAAATTTATCAAAAAAACGTAATATCTCGTTAAATAATAAACAAAAATTTAAAAACAAGCCTGCAATAAATTGAATCAACTTTGTTAAAATCGGTTATCCAAATGCTGAAAGCCATTTCACACTTTTCAGCTTTTTGTTGTCGAAAATAAAAAGTGCCAATAAAGGAATAAGCCCCATTAAAAAGTTGACCCTATAAATTTGACCCTTATCAATCATCTGGAAAAAAAAATTGCTGTTAAAACCTTCAAACATTAAAAACAATTAATTTGTAAGGAACAAAATTGTATTCCAAAGCTTGTTTCGAAAAATCGTTCATTATTTCATAACAATCTTGTTAAAAAATTTTTTCTTTAATTAATAATAATAAAAAACAATAGATAATTTTTCGAAAATATGATTTGAATAACTTCATGTATATGTATAATATATTTTTTCACATAAAAAATTTTGTCCTCCTGAGTTATTGCATAATTCCCCAAAATTTTCAAATTTTCCATTGACAATTTCAAAATTATTGGGTAATTTCAAAATAACACAATAATTTTGAAATTATTTTTATTTCACAATTCATCTAATGATTTCATTCACGAGACATTTTGCGTGTTTCTTTTTGTTTATTTCATTGTGTAGTCAAATAGCATTTTGTAAATCACATTTTGAGGTTGAGAGCGTTTTTTTTTCGTTTTGATTGAAAAGTTCTTTTTTTCCAATTTTTCCGATTTTTGTTCATTTTTAGTGAGTCAAAATTGAAACATTCAGCAAAACAAATTATTTATTTTTATTTTTATTTTTAGGATGGAAGAAATATGCAAAAAGGTCGTGCGGCTTTTGCATCTGTTCTTTTCGAGACTGGAACAAACAAAATCCAAAAATCATAATCAACAAATAAACTTCGACAATGATGATTCAGCAATAAAAATATCTTTTCAAACATTAAAATATTTGATTTATTTGTTTTGTGGGAAAACAATATTTGTTTTGGTTATTTTTTTTCCAATTGTCATATAACAGCATGAATGTTAAAAATATTGTCAGTTTTTGTGGAAGGTTTATAAAAATTTCAGTACACATAAATACATAATCTTAAAGAATAAATAGAATTTTTCTAAGTGACGAATGCTTTCATGATTTCTGTGGTCCAGCTGTTTTCAACTGAATTAGTGATTGAGCGAATTATCGAACGCATGGAGCAAGTTTACTCATCTAATGAGTATCGAAATCCCTTCTATCTCAGTACACGTGATCAAAAACCCTTTTCCTAGCACGCTCTGGTGTGGAGGATGAGTTGAGAGCGTTCGGGTGATGGTGCGACATCCCTGCTCTATACCCGCTCCCTCTTGGGATATCTTTGAGGCTACATAGATTTGGCCCTTGCCTCTTCAGTTTCATCACCTATCTGACCTATCCTTCTTCCACTGCGCTTCCTCCGATCCTTTCCTCTCTTCTTCAGTGGAGTTGTGTCCTTCTCTCCAGTCAACTCACAGATGCTGCTGGGGATTATGGAGGGAGTCTTCTGACGACTCGGTTGTCAGTGTGAAGAGCCTCGAAGTTGAACTGTCTCCCTTTTCTTTCCTTCTTCCCTCAGAAGACTCTCTCTTCTTTTCGATCGCTTTCTCGAAAGTTTCTTCCATTCTTCAAATCCCGCTTTTGGTAATTCCTCGGTGCGATCTTTCGATTCAGCATCTGCTATCTCGAGCCTCCCCTCCTTCGATACTCCACTCTTATCTGGCTTGCAATCTTCTCCCCTCTGGGGTACTGATCCGCCGATTGTCTCCAGGATCCATTTTGTGATTTGCACCGGTTACCGTGCATAATATTCCTGGGTCACTCTCGAACCTGGTGCCCATCTCGCGCACGCATTGATTGCTTTCCAATCTGCATCTTGTTGTTTTGCAAAGTGTGAAATCACTGCGTGTCTTATCGAGTTCGACGTGAAAGTCTCTGGTATTCCGTTCTCTCTCAGGACAGCCACTAATTCTTCTTTGATCCTCTGCAAGCTTGTAGGTTGCCTCTCACTGATATTGAACCACACATGTTCATTCTGAAAAGTTGTCTTTGCATAGTCCATCCAAAGTTGGAGCGCCTCCATTGCATCGATACGTGGATTGGGATGTTTCCGTACTGTAACTTTGACAACCTCACCTCCCGAAGTCTTGGTTCGGACTTGTGTCTGGATAGAGTTAACTTTGAATATCGTTGTCTCTCTTCTCATTCTTTCCAGCTCTGCTAGCCTTAAAGCTCCAAAAAATCATAGTGAGGATCAGGGCTCTCCTATGGAGTATTTGTGGTTCTGTCATATGGCTGATCCTTATTGAAATCAAACTTTCGTTCGAGTTTGGATCGAATTTATTTTTCTCAATGGGATTTTGAGTAAAAAATTTATTTTCTTTGAAATATCGTCATGTTCTGTGTGTTTCAACTATAGAAGTTCATTTTTTCTAAATCCCATTGAGAAAAAATTTTGATCAAAACTTGAACGAAAGCATGATTTCAAGAAGGATCAGCTAAATTATAAAACTTTAAAATGTCTTTTTATATTATTTAATTAATTTTTCAAAAAAATTATTCAAAATTTCAATTAGAGGACAGTTGTTTTTGAGAAAGAAAACCCCAAAAAGTTAAATAATAAAAAAAAACATATTATTATCACCAAAGAGTGTTGATGAAAGTTCACTCAAAAACATTTAGCCTTTTCATAAAGCTAATTTTTAAATGTTTAGGCACCCGAAAAGTGGCCTTATGCCTATTTTTTGGTCAAAAAATGGAGATGAAAAATAAAATACAGTCTAAACCGCATATAATCACATCGGTTTTTGCACAACTTTTTGTAACTATATCAGATTGTGATAATACACGATGCTGCTTTACACAGAAAAAAATAAAAATTAATTAATTAATTAATTAATTTTGAGTCGATTTTTTCATTTTTGAAAATTCTTCATAAAAACGCATTTTTCACTTGCGTAATTAATTTTTTGCGAAAATGCATATTATTTTAACTTATTTGAGCACATTTTTGAAAACGCGAAAAATTGAGATTTTTGATCAAAAAATCGATTTTTCATTGAAAAAGTCACCCATAATAATTAAAAATGTGATTATATATTGTCATCCCTGTGATTATATGCGAGGAAAAAATGAATGAAAAACAAGCAAAAAATGTCGGTGCATCGAAAAATGTGACTATGGGCGAATGTGATTATATTCGACGTGATTATATCCGGTTTTGACTATATAATAATAATTTTTATTAAATTTGCTTTTGTTGCAAATTTTGAAAAATGATTCCAAAATTTTCACTTTGATGAAATTCAGACCTGCAAAGCGAACTATATCTCATTTTATCAAATATTCACAAAATAATCAGAAATATTCAACGATAATTCATTTCCCCAAATTGGTCTTTTCAAAACGTCAAAAGTTTTATGAAAACTCCCAATGCAATCTTCACATCCCTTTTCTTCCATCTTTTCAAATATCTTCCTTTTGGAAGCCTTTTTTCTCTCTATTCCAGCTTTGCGAAACGTCTTTTCTTTCAATCTTTTTGACACATTCAAAAAGAAATCCAAGCAACCACAAACAGTATAACCTTTCAAAGTCGATCGTTTCATTTCGTCAATGAATAACTTTATGGTTTCTTCGTTCACAAATGCATCAATTTCCATATTTCTCTTTTTTGCTGCTTCTCTTATGGAATGAATGCATTTAGCATGAATTTCATTGTGATTATCTCTTGACGCTTGAAGCATCTGAACAATGCTTCCGATAAGTCCAATAAATTCCTCATTCCATGATCTGCATGAGTGAAAGAAATCAAAAAATACATAGATCCATCTCCTGATTATAGTCACTTCTGTTCTTTCATTCTCATCTTTTTCACTTTTCCAATCAACACACCTTGTCAGCTCTTCAAGTTCTCTTGCTGCTTCTCCTCCAAAACACAACTCATTCGTAATCACTTCTTCCAAACTTTTGCCATTGTCCAATCGGTTTATTAAAAACCGCCACGCTGACTGATAGGCAAGTCGAGTAAGATTGCGGTGCTCCTGATGATATTTGATAATTTCTGTTATTTCCTTAAAATACTGTTTTTGCCATATAATCTTATAAGAAACAAGAAAAATGACAACAACACCAAAAAGGAAATGGAAATGCTCATACCATGGGTGCTTAACCCGCACCCTGGTGCAAAACCCGCACCCTGCAAATTTCTTGAAAATAGAGATATTTTTTTTTGCTTATCACAGTTGTTCATTGATAGTGAATTTGATTGAAACTTATTCAAAAAAATTATATATTTTATTTTTTTTATAAAAAGACTTTCAAAAAATTGGATTTATAATATTTTTATTTGGAAATGAACTTTATCTATATTTACAGAAAAAGAAAAAAAGAAGAGTTCAAAAAATATGTGCATGCTTGTTTGTTAATGTGTTTTCAAATATCTTTATTAGTTTTTTGAATTTGAATTATTCAGCAACAAATTTCACTTTTTATTTGATTGATCAATTCCATTAAAATGTGAAAAACGAATCGAAAGTTCAGTAGCTGCATTGATAGAGGTTTGTGAAAATTGTTTCAAATGTTTTTCTATTACAGCTTTGTGTTTATTATATTATTGCTTATTATTGTGTTATATAACTCATCTTTTTTTTATTTGAATTATTCAACCAAGTTATTCATTTATTAATTTGTTTTGGATATTTAATATTTGATAAATTGTTTCCATGGTTTAATTGTTATTACATATTTATTGTTGATGTTGGTCAAGTTCTAATATTTTTCTTTTGTGAGTTTTGGTGATACTGGTTTTTTTGAAGATTATTTTTGGTTATTTTATTGTTTTCAAAATTGTTATTTACGTTCTGCGTATAAATGCTGTTGAGCATATGAATGTTTTATTCACTTGTCACAAAGATGTCAGATTTGCAAATTATGAGCTTTTTGTTTTTAATGATATTTTCTTTACAAAACTGTTGTTTTCAGAATAGCTATTTTTTAACAATGATTGTGATGGAATACTTTTAATCTTTGATTCAGTGTTCATTCTATCACCAAGTTATATTTAACCTGAACTGTCGTATTCAAAATGATAATCTCACTGACAAAAATAAAAATACTTTTTTCAATAAGGATGATAACGGAAAAAATATTAAATTAGAAGAAAAATAAATTAGACATTCATCGATATAACTTTAAAAATGTGAAAAAATTTCCAAAATGTTATTAAAATAGTTCAATATGAAAATTAGCTCACAATTTTCATGAAAATACGTTTATCCCTGGCAACAAATGTTTTTTGCAAATCATTATTTAAGAATGATAAATATTAAATTGTTTCAAGAAATTTGAATGATATGATTGGACTGTCTTTGCTTTCCAAAAGCAAAATATTCCAAAAAAAATGAATTGAAAAGAGCTCTAAAATGCAAGTGAAATGAGAAGAAAAGAATATGAACTGACAAATGAAAATATGTTAAATAAATAAAATAACAATTTTCAAATGAAAAATCTGCATTTGTGACAATTCAGCCACATTCAATTGCATGATCACTAATTTTTAATGAAATTTAAAATTTGGAAAACACATGCAATTTGAAATTATTCACATGATAAATACTTTCAACAAGCCAATGATAATATGAAATTTTGATGATTATATTGAAAGTTGCAGAATGTTTCCTGATCAGTGAAAAACAACAATTCGAAATTTGATTTCAAAAACATAAAAATAATAAAGTGAATAAAAATGAAAGTGTTTGAAAATTATGAAAATAATTATCTTCATTGAAAAAAGTTATAAAATAATACAAAAAACATTTCTATCTCCAATCAAATATAAATGAAACACAAATCAATCAAAGTTATCGTGTACATCGATATTAACATTAAATATTCAAAATTATATATAATAAAAGCAAGTTATCATTGAAAAACATTTGAAACAATTTTCACAAACCTCTATCAATGCAGCTACTGAACTTTCGATTCGTTTTTCACATTTTAATGGAATTGATCAATCAAATAAAAAGTGAAATTTGTTGCTGAATAATTCAAATTCAAAAAACTAATAAAGATATTTGAAAACACATTAACAAACAAGCATGCACATATTTTTTGAACTCTTCTTTTTTTCTTTTTCTGTAAATATAGATAAAGTTCATTTCCAAATAAAAATATTATAAATCCAATTTTTTGAAAGTCTTTTTATAAAAAAAATAAAATATATAATTTTTTTGAATAAGTTTCAATCAAATTCACTATCAATGAACAACTGTGATAAGCAAAAAAAAATATCTCTATTTTCAAGAAATTTGCAGGGTGCGGGTTTTGCACCAGGGTGCGGGTTAAGCACCCATGGTACGTAATATTCATTAACGCTCAAAGCCATCAAAGCAATTTTCACTTCTTTTTGAGTTTCCTCATTTTCCTCTTTCTTCGATGCAGCTTTCAGAAGAAAAAGCACACACGCACAAGGCAGTACTGAAATAGTTCTGTCTTTTAACAAAATATAACATTCACAGAGATCAACCAGAAACTTTTCGTTCATTTCTTCTTTTTTCTTATCTTCTTCAGTAATCATATCTCCCATTCTTTTGACCAATAATGACTCATCAAAAGAATAAAACAAAAAGCATTTAAATTTCTTCACACTACCCACATGCTTCAAACCATTGCTGCATTTTCAAATGATAATTTCTTTTTTTCAATCATTTTTTCAATTTTATTGAACAGCTCTTTCGTGAAAATATGTCTGAATTCTTCCTTATTCATTTCGTCAATCAACGAATTTAATTCTTCGATTTTGTGTTTCTTATCATCTTCATTGCAATGCTCCACCTCGAAAAATAATCCTTCAAAAAATAAATCAATAAATAATGCAACAAACAAGAATTCAATTGATACGACAGCTGCACACCAATAACCATTTTTGAATTGTCTGTTTTCTGCATTTTCAAAAATATATTGCATTCGGAAAATAATGATATTTCTATCATTAATTTTGGATTTTCATTAGTTTGGACAGATGAAATATAAGAAAAATAAAATATTTAAATTGTCACATAAATGCATGTGATCATACCCTCATTATTTGCATTAGTATTTTTGATTTGTTATTTTGAAAAGAGATAACGCTAAATATTCTTGGGATTGTTGTTATGGATTTAATGATCGAAAAGTGTTATTTGAACGGAAAATTTCATCAATAAAACGATATTAAGATGAATGAAATCTTCCAGTTGAATAAGAAATATCATTTTTTGTGGTGGCAACAGACAACGGAGGGATGAATCGATTTTGTAATTCTTCAAACAAAATTTTGCAATTAGATGGCCAAAGAAATGCAAATTTTTATTTTATAATATACAAATATCAGCATGCATGTATTTCATATTTCTCTATATATTGTGAAGATATTTCTATCTGAAACCTTTTCAAAGAATAGAACTTGAGGTATTGTTGAAATGACCAATCTCCTCATTGCAGAGCAAGACGATGAGAATAGAGCTGAGAGCATCACCTAAATTGGAGTGAGCAGTTTTTATTTTTGTCACCTCACCCTCGTCTTTGGACAATATCGTCAAAGCATTATTCGCTGGAACAGAGGATGAGGTTGTAATGTGCAGAAAATCTTCATATAGAATTTATTCGATATTTTTGATTCCCTGAAGATCTTCTTCTTCATCTTTAACTTCTTGTTCTTCGAATAACTACCAAATCAATCATTCTGGTACATTTCACAAAAAAATTGAGCACTTTCAGAGATAAAAGCAGATTTAACAGAAGGAAATAGCTTTGCAGCGTTGAAGAAACAGAAGAAAACAAAGAAATGGAGGAAGAAAAATAAGAAAAAGAGGAAGAAGAAGATGACGATGATGAGCAGGAGGAAGAATAAGAGGAAGAAGAAGGACGGGGAGAAAAAGAAGAATTGACAACACCATTCCTCCGAAACAACTCAAAATTGTATCAACTGAACTCAAATGTTTTCAGTCTTTAATGAAGAAACTGATGTTTTGTCAAAGAAACATGAGAAGCTCTGTTTTTGATAGGAAAGTGCAACTTATGTGTGAGGAACGAGCAGTCAATTGCCTTTGTATATAGGTTGAATTCACAGCAACAGCTGAATGGCACAAAAGCAACTGGGACATACGAATGAACTTGCACATTTAGACAGGAATGATTTGGGAGAGAAGCAGAAGGTGAATGAAAAAGAAAAGCAGAAGCGGATGCGGAAGAAGCGTTTGTATATGTGAATTGGATGGAGCTGGTGGATGCGATGGAAGAGTGGAGGAGGGAGAATGCGAAGAGATGGCTGAAGGGACAGCAGCAGCAGAAGAAGAAGAAGAATGTTATGTGTTGTGAAGGAGGTGAAGAAGAGCAGAGCATTTCATGAGTTATTTGAGAAAAAAGAAATAATTTTTGGTTAAATTCAGAAATTTCAAAGAAAAAGAAAGAAAGTTTATTTTCAACAACGGACAAGCAGAAGAAGAAGAAGAAAATGCTGTTTTTGTGCTGAAAAGATTGATTTGGTGAGTGGTGATTGAAAAAACTTCAATATTTGATGAAGATGAAAGTGTGTTGTCGACCCAAGATCCGCTATTGTTCTCGGTGAAGTTGGGGAGGCTGTTCTAGAAGGCACAATTGTGGAACAGGTTTGCTTTGTTTCTCGACTTTTTCTGGTTTTTATTTACCATTGGTGCAATACCCGGAACTCAGTGCCAAACCCGGAACTGAATGTCCCTCTGATTTGAGTTTCAGTACAGCCTCTATCATGTGTTTATTTCATTTTTGCAACATTTGGATCGATTATTTTCGATTAATGAATGAAAGCAAATGAAAACAAATGAAATTAAATGTATTATTTTGTTTGGTTCTTTAGAAAAAAGACTTCCTAATCTGGAGAGTTTCAAATTGAAATGAAAATGATTTGATTTATTTTCAATGAATTCAGGAAATATTTGGAAAAAATGATAATCAAACATATATTATTATCGTTGTTTGCTTAATTGAAACTTGTTGCATTCCACATCTTTGTTTGTTCTTTTTTGAATAAATAAAATGGACTGCATTGTTTTTCTGATGAAAACAATTATGTTGAATATGAGACATGCGAAAACAAGAAAACTGAAAAAAAGATAAAACAATCAAGAAGAACGGATTCTGACAGAGCACAGTGATGATTATTGATTTATTTGAAAACCCAGATTAAGAAATCAGCACTTCTCTTTTCTGTCACTTTGTGTTTTGGTATGAACTATTTTTTTTATTTCAAGCTCTCTTTTTGAAAAAACAGGAGATAGCGATCTTTGGTGGCTCAATTTCTTTCTGAATTGAAGTCTTTTTTGGCTTTGATTGGTTTCGTTTTCTTCTTCTTCTTCTTTCCTTATTCTTTTTCGACAATTCAGAATTTTTTTCTTCGAAGGATTATTTGAAGAATCCATAAGCTTTTTGAGATCATCATGACTTCGTTTTGAATTTTGTGATGAGCGTTGACTGTTGGTGCATTGTGATTAAAATACTTTCATTTGAGAACGTAGAATTAATAGATTGTTTTCAGCTTCCTGTATTTGACGTTGAATCTCTTTCAACGATGTCACTTTCGAATTAAACTGAGATATGAGAGGAGGTGTTTCTTTCTATAATTTGGATGTTTTTGTAGAACGAACATGTGATTGTTTGACTGATAATAGCTTTTGCACTTTTTTGAAGTCAGTAGTCACGGATTGGGCTAATTCATGTTCGCTAGCTGTTGGATTTTCGAGATCTTTCTTTGGAGAAAAATCTCCGAATAATTCATTTTTCCATGAGTTAGAATAAGCTTTCTTTGCATTTTTCTCACTTTTCGAAGAGATAGAACCTGAAATTCTTGTTAGAACAGAAGAAGCTGCAATAGGCCACACTCCAGTTTTGACATATGATGCTTTCACAGCAGAAGGAGTTATCGCTGCTGCTTCAGCATCAGGAAGTGCATTTACGAGAGCAGATCTATAAGCACTCAAAGAAAACTTGGAAGGAGGGCAAAACTTGTTGTGGAGTGTGAACTTCAAACGAGAAAATACATAAGAATCACATGGCTGCAGTAAATGAGTCATGTTTGGAGGAGATTTCAGAATAATAATATTATTCTTTGCAGCTTCCCTTGTCACTTATTCATCATCAAGTGATCTGTGATTGTACATCAGAAGAAGAGCTTTTTTTGTTGAAGTCGGTTTCACTTTGGAGGAAATCAGAGGAATCCAGCAGCCAATCATTATTTCTCTGAAAATCTCATTCATTATTCATCCTGATGAAGAATAAATGTAACGAATATCAAAAGCTGACAATAAAGAGAATTCTTCTGGAGTTTCTTTTCTGGGCCACAACAAAAATCTTGGAAGAGAAGATCCGTCCGCGCATTTACACAAGCACAATGTGGCAATTAGAACTTTTGGGGGTTTAGGCGGAGAATGAGGAATCTGGTTTTTCATACAAACCACAAGTTTCATTGATGTTTCACCGCAGCTTAAAGAAGTTTCATCGAAATTGAAGATTGTTGATGAATCAATATTGTGCTTTTTGATAACTTCAGCTAAGTCCAAAAACCATTTTCGAACATTTTCCGGGGATTGAGCTGAAATTTTTGACATTTCCATTGGTCTGGATAAAGCCGATTGTAATACTTCACTTCTTTTAATAAGTTTGTGAACATATTTGCAGTTTGCTGTTTGAGAAATTTGTTTTTCATCACATTCTTTTTCCAGCAGATCAACGCACTAAATTAATATTGAAAAGAAATCTAATGCAAATTAAAATTGATAATTAAACAAAACCATCGATTGAATATCTTTAACTCGAACAATCGTATCTTTGGATAACATTGCCATAACCTGATTTTCAATGGCTTCAAGCTGACTTAAGGATATCGATAATGGATGACCTTTTCAAACAACTCTGCCATTCTTTTCCGCTTTGATTCCCCGATACCATGCGCTTTTCGACATAGCTCCTGATTCAAATGCTGTTTTGAAATTGACAGCATTTTTGCGTTTGATTTCGAAAACTTTTTGGCTTGCCGATTTTATATTTCTAAATTCACTTAAGGCAAGTGTACGTCTGAGCTGCAGAGGTGAAAGTTGCTGTTTATTTTCCATGGTTAAGGGTTTTGATCAATAATTCAAAATAAGTTGCAGATGGCCTTTTCGTAATGATGATGTCTTAAGCAGCAAATGACTAACGGAAATTTCAAACAATTCGTTTTAGACAACAAAATATTCTGCATCTTGTTAATTTGCGAAAAAAAGAACAAATTGAAAGAGAAGCATTTGGAGTTTCAAATACTTTTCAATAAAACAAAGATATTTAACCTATTCAACATTTATTTCTGGAAAATGTATGTGTGGATTCTATTGTACAAAATAGAAGTGTTTTTGAACGATGAATAAACTTATCTGATTTTCAAAAGAATTATTCAGTTCCGGGTTTGGCACCGAGTTCCGGGTATATCACCAATGGTATTTATTTATTTATTGTTATATCTTCATTTTTAAAATACTGTCTTTTTATATGCTTTTTATGATTATAAAAATTATTCTTTATTAATTTTTCTTTTTCAATAACAAATTTAATCTCAAAATCTTCAAATTACCCATTCAGAGCATTAGTAACAGCAAACTCTGCTTTCTCTCTCCTCTCGTTAGGCATATGCCTCCCTTCGCCCACTGCAACTTCTCCGTCCTCTCCTCTCAAAATCATTTCTCTGCTTTCCTCTTTTTTGTCTCATTGCTCTTCTGTTATATCTTTTCTGCCTTCGAATTGCTTTGCAGTCAGACTTCTGAAGCAATAAAATTCGTTTTTAGAGGAAAAAAATCGCTTCAGAAGCTATCTGAGATATACGCAGTCCTGAAAAATTTTGGACTCTGCGGGTTTTCGTTTTTGACATGACATATTTTGCGAGCGAATTGCAATTTGACATGTCAAAAGAACAAAGACAGACATAAAACTGGCTGAAGAAATGCTGTTTATGTTTTTACAGCTTTTTCAACAGAAATGTTGGGATCAATTCAAAAAGAGCTGAAAGAAGAGTTTTCTGATACTGTTTTGATTTCGTCGTTGAATGTGATTCCAACTGGGGTGCAGGAAGGATATTGTGTTGATGTTTCAAGGTGTGGATGAAGATGGAAGGGGATAAAAAAAATAAAAAGGAGAAGAAAAAGTGAATA
This sequence comes from Monocercomonoides exilis, assembly GCF_001643675.1. Lineage (NCBI taxonomy): Eukaryota > Preaxostyla > Oxymonadida > Polymastigidae > Monocercomonoides > Monocercomonoides exilis. Next base: position 487,371 of record NW_027150570.1, read on the forward strand.
TTATTGAAATGTTTTTCATTTTTTGTTCACTTTTTTTTTTTTTGTTCTTTTTTTCTTTCTTATTAAAATCGATATTTATTCAATTTTTAAATCCATCATTTTCTGTTTTCTGGTTTTCATGTTCCTTATTTGCTTCAATATTATTATTACGATTTAATTTATATATCTTCTCAGCTTTTCCTAATTCTGAGCGTTCCATGAAGTTATCCACAGGCCATCTTTCTCTTTCACATTTCGCTTATCAAAAACTCAAATTTGAAAATCCCAGAAACTTCGAAGAAAACGTTGGAATCGAAGGATCCGCTTCCTCCTCCTCCTCTTCTTCTTCTACTCCTCCTCCTCCTCCTCCTCTTCTTCTTCTTCTTCTTCTTCTTCTCCTCCTCCTCCTCCTCTTCTTCTTCTTCTTCTCCTCCTCCTCCTCCTCCTCCTCCTCTTCTTCTTCTTCTTCTTCTCCTCCTCCTCCTCTTCTTCTTCTTCTTCTTCTTCTTCTTCTTCTTCTTCTTCTTCTTCTCCTCCTCCTCCTCCTCCTTTTTCTTCTTCTTCTTCTTCTTCTTCTTCTTCTCCTCCTCCTCCTCCTCCTCCTCCTCCTTTTTCTTCTTCTTCTTCTTCTTCTTCTTCTTCTTCTTCTTCCATTTCTTCTCCTTCTCCTTCACCTCTTTCTTCTTCTTCTCTTTCATATTCACCATCGCCTTGTTTCCTTCAACCTCCACCATTGCCTTCATCATCATCATCATCATCATTATCATCATCATCTTCTTCATCATCATCATCTTCATCGTCAACATCATCATATCAAAATCCTCTTCTTTCTATTCTTTTTCTTTCCCTCTTCTTTCTCTTCGTTCATTCTGCATTGCAAGCATCTTCGCCTGAAAATAATAAAGTTTCAGTTTCAATTCAAATAACGAATAAATCATTCTCAAAGGCTTTTCTGATTCAATTCCTTCTTCGGAGCTGCTTTGCCCTCTTTCGCACAAAATATTCCTATTTCATTTGCAGTGGCTATCTTTCAACAGACTACTACATCAGCAACCTCTCCTTTTGGATCATCCTGTTTAATGCACCACATACAGCTGTTCATGTTGTGAGATGAGAGCTTTGTTCCATCATCGATTTTGCCAAATGACACACACCTCCTCCTCGGAAATCATTGCCTTTTGTGGAGATAGAAACATCTTTGTGAGACAGAATGGCATTTGTGTTTGTGCCAAAGTGAGCACAAAGAACACAAAATGAGAGAACCAGAGAAGACTGAAATTAACTGAATAATATCTTTTTCAAAAGAAAAAGTTAATTGAGGGGGCAGTGATAATAGTAAAGCAGTTTTGAAGAAGATGATGACGCATGATGTGACCAGACAGAATGAATGACACTGAAGATGAAGATAAGAAAAGATGATACGAAAAGATGGCAAAGTTTGCAAGCATGTGTCTTACTGCTTGACATTTATATGAAAGATGATGATTACAGGTAAACGAGACTCGACAATTGATAAAGCAATTTACACATTCAGAAAGCTCCACCTTGAAGAAGAAATGAAGCAATCTAAAGGAAATGTTCATGAAAAAGGAATTTTGAAGAAAGTGATCGAAGAGCAAAGGAGAACCTTTTATTTGCAAAGAGATATGCCCATATAAAATTGTTGAATGTTTATTTTTGGTGGCAATTTGCTCATTTGACATTTTCATAATTGCTGTTCTCTTCTATTGAAAAGAAAGAATTTTTTAATATCATTTTTCAAATGATTTTAATGATTCAGCAATATTCATAAACCAAACATTCTTCATTCTATATAATTACACTTTTCGGTATTTATGAAAAAAACAATTATGGATCGTGCATATAATAGATATTTATTAATCAAAAGACAAAATATTCCTTGCGATGTGGGTGCATTTGTCTTTTTTGGCATGCTTGTTTCTTGTCGACATTTTAGATGCATGGGGTACAACACATATTCCTTCGCTTAAAAATCCAGTTGCAAGCACAGATTTACATTTTGATAATTTCCCTGTTTATTCGAATCAGGATGGTCCAAAAGATGTAAATTTTTTGACAATGAACACTTATGTAAATGCGATCGAGCTAAATGTTTCACCAGCGTTAAAAGGATTGCAGAATGGTGCATCAACTACAATTAATTCCTTTATTGTATTTTGCAATTCTACAATTGGATTGAAAAGTGTAACTCTTGAACATTCTTCCTCACCATTCACGATAATAAAAGAAAAGTCATGCATCATGCTGGATTCGTGCACTACTCACCAAAAATCGGATTCTCCCTTTCATCTGCAAAGTGGGTCAATCTGCCTCACAAACATGACTTTGATCCCCCAAAAGATTTTTAACCCATCCAGTCTTATATTTTCATCGGATTATTCAAATACTGCTATTTTGAGGGATTCCATTCTTTCGGACCTGGCTGTTTCGTCATCGAACTATTTCCTGTTATCAGGAAAGGGCAAAAGCGAACAGATTAATAATTGTGCTTTCAGGAACATGTCTGTGAAATCTGACAAGAGCAGTGATTACCAAATGGAGCATTCATGCCTGTTGAGTTCAATGGAAAATAGTTTCATTTATTCGTGTGTGAATGTCTTTGAAGGAGGGATCTCAAGTGGTTCGCATTCTTCACAGGAATTTGTCTGCAGAAACACAACAATAAGCAACGGGAAAAGAGAAATGAATGCACTTGAGAAAAAAGGACAAATGAATTTAACAAATAGCCAATCATTTTCATTGTGCGAATGGGAAGATTGTTCAGCACCACAAGGGGGCGCTCTTTATGCTCATGACAATAAAAATGCTATTCTTTCAGTTGAAAATTGTTCTTTCACAAATTGTAATGCTTCTTCAACAAATGGCGGCGGAATCTGTGCCTTGAACATTGCAGAATGCTCAGTCAAATATTCCAAATTTATTAACTGTTTTTGTAAGGGAACTAATAATTTTGGAGGCGGTGGCATCATGATAAGGAAAGTTCTAATTCAACCATTGATTGATGATTGCTCTTTTCAAAATTGTTCAAGTGAAGATGAAGGAGGGGCAATTGATTTCCGACCAACAAAAACGGAAAAGCAAAAACCCTGTGTTATTAATTCAGTTTTCATAAATTGCACAGCATTCGGCGATTCTGGAGGTGCAATTGAACATTGGGATTGCACTGATAGAGTTGTAATTTCGAATTGTTTCTTTTGCCATTGCAGCTCCAGAACAGGAGGGGCTGTTTGCCAATTAATAAACACTTACAATTACGGAACGTTGTTTTATTACTGTTTTTTTCATAATAACACATGTGTAAGTTATGGGCATGACATTGCTCTTAACAACTCTGTAGAAAACAGCATTGATCCAAGCTGCTATTCAACAAGGCAAACGGATAATAGAGTTAGCACAAAATTCAATTCAGTCGAAGATAGAAGTGAATGGCTTCGAAACGATTTTGGAAGGATGAGATTTGTCTCCTCAGTGTTAGCCAAACCAAATGCAAAAGACACGTATTCATGTGGACTGGATGAAAGCCATCCATGCAACACTATTAGTCATTGCCTCACTCAGCTGATCCCGGAATTTGTTACAGATATCGAGATTCTCACAGGAACGATTACAGAAACCAAAAGTGTGGATTGTGGCGCAAACTCTTTCACAATATATGGCCAGAGTGGTTTGAGCGCAACGGTGCAGACGGAATTGGAAGCAGCTGGGTTGTCTCTTTTAGTTGTCTCGACAGGCACATTGACTGTCAGTGACTTTGTCCTTTTACACTGTTCGGCTCATCCAAATAATCGTGGTTCAAGGCTGTTTGAGATTTCTGGAACAGGAGAGATGTATGTGAGCAGACTGAACATTTCAACGGGAAGTGGGCAATCAACAGAAACAGCATTCACAACAGAGCTGCTCAATGTTCAGAATGGTGTGCTGCAGATGGATAATGTGAACTGGGCAAAGACAATCTCCACAACTTCATTGTTTTCGCTTTCTTCGACAAATGAAATATCATTGACGCTTTCGGAGTGTGCCTTTGATGGGATTGAGAGAACAAACAGTGGAGCAGCTGTAATCTCGTTTTCCAACGATAAGATTAACATTAAGCTGAGTTCATGTTCATTTATAGGATGTGGAAGCAGAACATCGGAAAATGGAGGATCGATTATGGCATGTGTTGGGAATGAAAATGAGGTGAAGATGAATGGCGGATCTTTCGATGGATGCTTTTGTTCGGCATCCAACGGTCTTGGGGGTGGAATTCTTCTTCGATTATCGACTGGAAGTCCAAATATTCTGATTTCTTCCTCATTTGGAACAAACACAGCCAAGTGGGGAAGAGATATCTTCGTCTTATCACCAAATCTGGAAATGACTGCAAAATCAAAAAAGATCTCATGTGTTACAGCCTCTTTGGATTCATTTGACAAAGTTCGAGGATTCGACAACGGAAATACGAGTGTGGCCATTACTCTGTGCATCTATCTCCTTCACACACCAGAAGAAATATATGTGAGTAATACTGAGGCATCTGATCATTCTCATTGTGGAATAGTCCAATTCCCCTGTTTGACAGTAAAGCACTCTCTCACACGTCAAACTGGGCCAAAGAAAGTTATTGTGAATGGAATGATTTTGATGAGCGATGAATTGGCCTTCACTGATCAAAAGCATGAAATCAGAGGAAATGATGATCAAAGTGGTTGGACAGTCTCTGATTCGAGTGCAACATCCAATTCAGCAATGATAACAGCAAGTTTTGAAACAGTCTTGTCAAAACTTATATATTCTCTACCTCCTTCTCTTTCATCACATTCAACTTTTATTTCTTCATCTTCACAACTGACTATGTCTCATTGTTATCTTTCTCTTCAAGATCCTTTATCAGAATTTGCATTTCTATTCTTATGTGTTGAGTCTGGGATTTTGGCTATTGATTCATTTTCGGCTTCGTCAATCACCTTGAATGGAAATCCATTGATCTCGTTGTGCAAAAGAAGTTCAAAAGCCGAGTCAATGAGCACCAAATGGCTTAACATGACGAAAAACAATTTCACAGAAATAGAAAGAAGAACTGGATGTGGAGGCTGTGTGAGCATCGACAACAGCAATGATGAAAATGAAAAATCAAATGCAGAAATAAATATTGAAGAATGTGATTTTGATGGATGCTCGGTGCTGGCTGATGAAAGCAGAGGAGGGGCAATGTTTTCTCAGTTGAAAGGAAATATCAAATTAAATGTAATTTCATGCACATTCATAGGATGCACTGCACCAACTGGAGAGGAGAAATTTGGCTTTGGAGGAGGGATGGCACTGAAGTTGATTGATGATGATTCTTCGTTTGTAATCTCATCTCCAATTTTTGATACAGAAAAGCCAAATGTTGCAAGATATGGAAATGACCTGTTTGTCGAATCATCCAACTTGACAAAGAGTATCACAAATGAATCACTTCCATTTGTAACTGAGCATCTGACTGATATTTCATTGAATTCTCTGAAAGGCTTTGACGGGAGTGACACAACGAATATCATTCCATTGGTGTATTTTTGGCGAACATCTGGCTCAGAGCTGTTTATTGGAGGAGATGGTTGTGATGTGTGTGTGTGTGGACTTTCAGATTATCCTTGTCTTTCAATTGATTATTCACTTTCAAGATTTCCAGGAGGAAATGAAAGGAATATAACCATCATTGGAAAAGGAATTCTTCAGAAATGTGTTGATGTCAGTGGAATATCAGTGAAATCGAATGAGAGCAGCATGAGCTTATTGGAATGTCTCTCTTCAGTTGAAGGAGCAGAGGAAGCAGCAATGAAGACTCAAGGCATCACAAATCTCGAACTGATTCGCTTTGTGATTCCATCTTCATTTACAAGTGGAGTGAATGTTCTGATCCATGTTGGTTCAAGTAAAGGACTGTTGACTCTGAAAGACTGCTCATTCTCAAAAAATGAAGAAAGCAGAGAAGAAATAATCAGCTTTGGGCTGATCAAGGCAGATGGGAGCACAGTTCAATTGGAATTTGTTTCAATGCAATCACTCAGCTTTTCAAAAGATGTAATTTCTGTGTTGTCAACAACGATTTTGAGAATCAAAAACATTACGATGAAGAATGTTGAGCTTGAAGGAGCAAGCGGATTGAGCATGTCAAAGAGTTCAAGAAGAGTAAAAAATGAAGAAGAACAAGATGTTGTCATTGAGTGGAGTGTATTCGAAGAAGTCACCCAGAACACAACTGCTGATATTCCTGTCATTCGAAATGACGATGATGTTGAGCCTTTGAAAATGGTGATTCGAAACACAACGATGAAGAAGTGTGGAGGAACGAGGTGTGGAAAGGGAGGGGCAATATTTGCCCTGTTGAACGAAGGAGGAAAGTTTGACTGCTTGTTTTGCACGATTTCTGAGTGCTTCTGCTCAACCACAGGAAGAGGTGGGTGGCTGTTTCTGGAATGCACCTCAACAGCTGAGCAGCCTCTGAAGTTTGTGTTGTCGAATATCACATTCAAAGACAACATCGCATTGAGAGGAAGAGACGTGTATGTTCGATGCCACTCAATCGAAACTCAAATTGCAGATGAACAATTCTTGCTGGACTTCCGAGCGCCGTTTGTGAAGGATCTAGCAATGTGGGGCTGCACAACAGACTCGTTTGTGGGGGAAGAGGATCTGCTGCTGAGGGTTGTGAAATACCAGAGCGAGACGATATTTGTGTCTTCTGCTGCAGACAACCACGAAGACAGCAAGCAATGTGGAGAGTTCGGCAAGCCTTGCGAGTCGCTGAATGAGGGGGTGCAGCACATCGTTCAGTCTCAATACTCCCAGCTGCTGGTGTCGCTCCAGACAGCCATCTGCGCGCCATGCAGCGCAGCCAGCATGAGCATCCGCTCGCTCGAGTCCCCGTCCTCTGCGCTCGTCCACCTCGACACCCCCATCCAGCACTGCCCAGCCATCCTCGCAACCTCTGCAAACGTCCGGATCGAGTGTCTTGACTTCCTCTTCAGCCAATCCTTTTCGCACACAGGCAGTGCTGTTGTGTGCCACACCGATGGCCACCTCTCGCTCTCCTTTGTCCAGTTTGCTTCCTCTGCCACTTCATCAGCCACCTCGCCAACAACCTCGCCAGCTGCACACCCGGTGCTCCTCAACACCTCCCTGCTCGCCATCGAGGGTGGGCACCTGACTGTCGACAACTGCTCCGTCCTGCACCTCGCGTTCGCTCTCCCGCCTTTCCTCCTCTCCGCCGCCGACCATGTCGCCCTCGCAAACATAAACCTCCAGCACCTCCAGCTGTCAGCCAGCGCCTTCGAGTTCCGCCAGTGCCAGAGCACCTCGGCGCACAGCATGGCAGCCGAGCATCTGGTGTTTTCGCAGGGCAGCACCCTCTGCCTCCCCGCCACTGCCACGGGAGACATCGCCTTTTCTGGCTCGTCTTTCCGCAACTGCACAAACACAGACTCCAGCACCAGCACCAGCACAGGCACCTCCTTCGGCTCGTCTGTGCTTTCTGTGTCTTCCCCCTCTGCACACATATCCCTGTCCAACTTCACCTGCTCGCAGTGTGGCCCATCCTCTGACAACGATGCCAATGAACCGGCACAGCAGGGAAGCGTTGTGAGTGTGAGCAATGCAACAGATCTCTCGCTGGCCATGTGTGTGTTTGAGGGAGCACCCTCAGAAACCACTGCAAGTGCAAATGGAAACAGAAACGGAAACAGCGCAGACAGCATCTGCTCGTGGAATGCATCGCTGGTCCATCTGCGCAACACAACAGCAGCCATCAGCGATCTCACGGTGGCAGACGCATCGGATGGAGCGCTGTCTGTCTCGGGAGGCACTGTCCGCATGGACGATGCAAAGTTTGTGGGCAACAGCCCCTCTGCCCGCAGCAGCCCTTCGGCCAGCAGCTATCCGTCTGCCCGCCGGAACATCGCCTGCTCCGATGGGGCGTCGCTGACGCTGGCGAGCTTGAAAGGGGGAGACGGCGCAAAAGACAACACCTCTCTGTGGATACTGGACAGCGGATGCACGCTTGCCGGCATCCCCCGCCACAGGCTGTCTCCCTTCTTCATCCCAACGCTCCATTCTGCCCACGAGGTGGGAAACGAAGCAGATGAACGGAGCGAGATCACAATCAGATTCCAGGGAGAGCTCCTCTTGCCGTGCAATCTGTCGTTCCTGCTGGCAACAACCATCGGAACAGAGGAATTGCTGCATCGGTACGAGTTCGATGCAAAAGGGCTTGTCTCAGAAAAGGAGGCCTTTGGGGAAATACAAGGGAGCATCCTTCGAGAGGCGCCAGCAGAGGCAGAGGTGTCTGTGTGCATTCTGTTTGGGAAGGTCGAATCTCCTTCTTCCACTGAGCCTTTCATCCTGAAGAACAAGAGCGATGGAAAAATAAATGAAGAAGGAAAACTTGTTGAAGGAGGAAAAGAAGGGAAATCTTATTGGTTGTTGGTTGTGATTGTGCTTGTCGTGATGTTCTTGATTGTTCTGATTATTTCAGTTGTTGTGACAATTCGATGGAGAAAGCAAAAGAGAAGAACAGAAGAACTGGAAGTTATTGTGAATGATTCCGTAAAGAAAGATCCGAAACTGATTGAGATGGTTACGATGGAGATATCACCAGAAGAGCAATGGAGGCGAGCAGAGAGAGAGGCAGAGAAGAAAAATGAAGAGAGATTCAAGAAAAGAGAATATGATACGAATATGCAGCATTCAGAATCATCAGAGCATCTTCTATCTGAGAGTGGCTCAACAGAATATATTCTGGGAAGAGACTCAGACAAGATTCCTGATTGGGCATTGGAGAAGGATGAAGAAGAAGAGATAAGGAAGCGAACTCCATCACCTTCCATTTCATCGACTTCAACCACAGACACATCAGACACAGAATCCACATTTGTTCGAGGGGAAGATTTGTGCCCAACAACCTCGTCAATGTCGAATCTGGTGGATGCAATGGCTTGTTCATCGCCTCATGAAAAGCTGATTGTGGATTTGAGAGATTCATTGTTCATGTTGCTTCATGGAAGAAATGAGAAGAAAGAGATGGAAATCGGGAGCCTTCAACAAAGAGAGCAAACAGCTGCCCAGATCCTGTTTTGGGTGGCGAATGGGGCTCTCCATTCATTTGAAGAAATGGAAAATCTGCTTCAATCTCTTTCCAATCTGAGTCCTCACATTGTGCTGTTCTCCGAACACATGGTGATCTGCATCGTGATGCATTCAGACTTATTGTCTGATGATTCAGACTCATCATCCACATCATCAACTGTTGTCACTTCTGCCAGTGATGAAAGCTACTCTCTTCCTTCATCTGCGTTTGAGGATGAGGATAGTTTCAAAAAAGAATGTCTGAGATGGAAGGCACCTGAGCTGCTGATGAACAAGAACATGGGAGCAACAAAGGAGTCAGTCTCGTTCTCGATTGGGATGATACTGTGGGAGTGCCTGACTCTGCAGATACCGTTTGGGGAGTATGAGGCAGAGGTGGCGGGGCAGAAGATTGCGAACGGAGAGCGGCCAGCACTTGAGGCAGTGCAGTGCTCTTCCTTCTTTGTTCTTGTGAAGAGCTGTGTGTCCCAGTCGCCTGGTGCACGCCCCTCCCTTGTCCAGCTCAAAAGAGAGTTCATTGGGCGCTTCCCGCCTGGCGCAGCTGTCCTCACCCTCACAGACGCAGTCGACCTCGAAGATTCGACTGGCAGGCGCAGGCAAGGCACAACATCTTTTGCCTTCTCAGCCAGCAGCACTGCCAGCGAAGCTCAGCCAATGGTCATCACCAAAAACTGAGAATGAAAAAGAAATGAAAAAAATATGAATTTGAAAGAAGAGAATTACTATTGCACTTGCGATGATCGCCAGTGACATTTGTTTTGTTTTTGTTTTGTATTTTGTATTTGTATTTTTGTTAAGTTTGTTTGTTTGAGCAAAGCACATATTTTGCTCCTCTTGGACTCATTTTCGCAGAACAGGCGATTCTCAACGACAGAGTCGCACTGCCATGTGCTTCTGCATCCTTGCTCAGACTTGTGACAACCAAGGGCTTTCCTCAAAGCCCTCCGGAAAACAATAGTCGATTGTCTGAGCCAGGCCTTGCCAATTCGCATAACATCACCCTCGGCCTTCTTGGACAAAGAATGGCACAAAAGTCAAACACGAAAGGATATTCCATGTGCACAAAATTGGGAATATCAAAAATAATTCTTATTTTTCGTTATCATAATTTTATTTTTTATTTTGTTTTTAAAAAGTCATATTTCGTTTTGTTTCTTATTTATTATTTCTTATTTCTTATTTCTTATTTCTTATTTTTTAACAAATTTCGTTTCATCTCAATTTTTTGTTTTGCTCAGTTTCTGCTTATTTTGCTCTTCATTATTTATCTGAGCTTATTCAGCTTCTCTTCTTCGTTTTTGGATGGAGCAAAGTTTTTTTCAAATTTCAGAACATTCATACGCACATTCTGTGAATTTGATCTTCATTTTGATAATTGAAATATGTATTTCCACTTTATCCTTTTATTGTTATAATTACTGTTGCTGTTATTGCTTTCGTTTTCCTAATTCAACTAACATTGCGTTATTATCACAACACAAATTGTTTCAATGATTTCATTCACTTTGTATTTATATTCTCATTTTTGTTATTATTTTTTCGTTCATTCACGAGACATTTTGCGTGTTTCTTTTTGTTTATTTCATTGTGTAGTCAAATAGCATTTTGTAAATCACATTTTGAGGTTGAGAGCGTTTTTTTTTCGTTTTGATTGAAAAGTTCTTTTTTTCCAATTTTTCCGATTTTTGTTCATTTTTAGTGAGTCAAAATTGAAACATTCAGCAAAACAAATTATTTATTTTTATTTTTATTTTTAGGATGGAAGAAATATGCAAAAAGGTCGTGCGGCTTTTGCATCTGTTCTTTTCGAGACTGGAACAAACAAAATCCAAAAATCATTATCAACTAATAAACTTCGACAATGATGATTCAGTTATTATAATAGTGTGATTTATAAACCCGGACTTTTTTTAAAAATTCATATTTCTCGACGAATTTAGAAAATAATGTTATAATAATTAACACAATTATGCATTAGTGAATAACACATCTAGCCATATTCAAATTTTTGATAATTGTGTTGTATTGATGAATAAATAAATAATTTTTATATTTGAAAATCTGACTTGAACAATTTTTCTATTTTAATAAAACGATTCAGCTCATCTTTTATGCACACAACTTATTTTTTCTATGCAATAAACGATTCTGGTTATTTTTTATTTTCGGAAATTTGCTCCTTCTGAAGAAAAAACAACTATCATTTTTGAAAAATCATTATCAATGGGATTACTATGAAAATATTTTTTGCAAAACACAAGAACATCCAAGTGGATTTAACACGTGCAATAATAAATATGACAGTTATATAAAATTACTTCATTTTTGAAATTAAAAATGATTTTATATTCATTTCAATAATGCAATTAGTTTTCATAACTGATTATTTATAATAATCATTTTCATTGAAATTATTACAAAATTGTGTTTTATGAAATGAATATAAAATCATTTTTAATTTCAAAAATGAAGTAATTTTATATAACTGTCATATTTATTATTGCACGTGTTAAATCCACTTGGATGTTCTTGTGTTTTGCAAAAAATATTTTCATAGTGATCCCATTGATAATGATTTTTCAAAAATGGGTAATTCTTTTTGAAAAGTCGCAAATGTTTAATTTTCGAATAAATCAAAATTTTCATATTTTGCTCAAATTGATGTTGACATATACCAAACTTCGCTAATATAGAATCTATTTCTGGATAATGCTATTTCAAACATTCTTAAGAAGATTTGTGAGTGGAAACATATATTTGAGCAAAATATGAAAATTATGATTTCTTTGAAAATTAAACATTAGCGACTTTTCAAAAAGAATTACCCAAATGATAGATTTTTTTTTTCGTCAGAAGGAGCAAATTGCCGAAAATGAAAAATAGCCAGAAGAATATGCAACAAAGAAAAAATGAGTTATACAATCGGTGGAAAAAGCGGTCGTTTGTGGGAAAAGCTGTAGTTCAAGTTGTTTGAAAAGAAGAGTTTTTGGAAAAAAACATAAAAATTAGAAAGAATATGAACATTCACACCAGTGAAAGTTCAACGAGATATATTTTTTATTTATCTACTGGTTATAAGACAGAAAAGTTCTCTGAACCTTCGTAATTTTAACAGCAGTATGAACAAACTGCTGTTATCAAAAATACTTTTCGCGTTGAATAATCAGAAGAAATAACTTGAATATAATGTGATTTGTTCTGGAATAGCTGTTTGGAAACAAATTTTGATCTTTTCAAATGAAACTTTATCAAAAAAATTTTGGATCGAATGTGTAATAATGGACGCTACAAAAAAAATCACTCCAAACCTTCTTTATCGTTTGAAGGCTACATCCAACTTCCGAAAATATTCATCTCCATCACAAAAGATCTTCGAAATATAAAAGAAATATGCTGTAACGTGGAAAACTGCTGTAGGATCCAAAGCTATCTCAAACGGAGCATGGGAAAGAGGAATAGCGGAGACGAAAGCAAATCGTGAAGTGGGGAAAATTGGACGCCCATCAAAATTACAAGCAAACAACGGGAAAGAGTTGAAAACCAAGTCATTGCACTGCTGTCTGAACAAAAAATTATCAAAGTGAAGGACATTCAATCGATGGTTTTGCATGTTGATCTTTTTTTTTTTTTTTTTTTTTTTTTTTTTTTTTTTTTTTGATAACTTTGTTTTTTTGATCCAGGAAATTTTTTATTCAAGTTGTGAAAGGGACGAAAAAGGAAAAAAGTCAATTCGAAATACGCCTTTGATCTCATAAAAAGAAGCTCAATATTAAAGGCATGCATTTCCAGGCTAATGGAAATTGAAAAAATCCGTGCGCAATCACCAGAAACAATTCGTGAATGGTTCCAAAAGTTGTCTTCCATGATTACAACGAACAACATTGATTCCACAGGCATATACAACTTTGATGAATCCTCAGTTCGTGTAGGTGATGGAACAGAAAAACTGGTAGTCTGCCTCAAAAACCAAACGCCGCCTTCTCCTCCGACATTACCAAAAAATTGAAAATGCAACTTTATGTGTTTGCATTTGTGCCGAAGGGTCTCATCTTCCACATATAATAATATACCCACGAAAAAAATTCCACAAGAGTTTTCTTTTTTATCATCATTTAATATTTCTCACATAGGTTCTTCGTCAGGTTGGACAACTTCGGAAACATTTCGATTTATCATGATTCAGAAATGGATTCCGTTGATTGTGAATAAACTGAAAGTGTCAGAATCCAAGGAAGCTCTGTTATTGCTGGACAATCACCATTCTCATTTTGACTCGGAGGTTGTTTCGTTTGCGAATCATGCACTAAGAATTATTCAAGATCGAAAAACTTTAATTCGAAATCGAAAATATTTATTTCAAAATCGAAAAAGAAGATAATTTGTTCAGAATTTCAATAAAAGTCAAAACCAAAAAAGTTTTATTGACACAAATGTTGATAATTGCAAATGTCTATTTATTGGAAATGTTTTTCTTTTGTTTTTAACAACTGTTTTCTACGATATAGGCTGATATTAATCGATTATTTTCTCATTTTGAATATTGAAAATGATATATTTTATCAGTTTCCAATGCAATAAATGAAATACAAAACATTTTATTTTCAGAAAATGAAATGAATTTTTGTATTTTTGTGGACAAAACAAGATCATGAACTATTCAATCACTTTTATTTTTTGCAAAAATTCCTTGTAATCTCCTGAACACATGTGAAAAGTTTAATTATTACTCAGTTTTATCCTTATTCCACAATTTCACACAATCAAACACCAAAAAAAACATCAAAAAATATTTTTCAAATTGAAAACGACAAATTTCTCAGATCTATAACTGAAAGAAAAGAAATTGACATGATTTTGAATTTTGAAATTTTTTCAAATTTTTTGATGATAAAGAATTTTCGATGTTGAATTAAAGATTTTCGATCTTGAATTAAACTTTTTCGATGTTGAATAATTTTTGATATAACAATATCATCATCGAAACCTTTCCTCCGAATATGACACACCTTTTTCAGCCGTGTGACAATTGCGTGCTTTCTCGATTAAAACTTGTTCTTCAAAATTAATTTGTTCGACCAACAAATTTAACGACTTCTTCTTTCAGAAAAGCTTTGGCAGATGTGTTTCCAGAAGCTTTGTCTGCTGCAACTTCTCCTTCTGAAATTAAATCGGCATTTTTCAACACACTGGAGTTCATCCTGTTGCTGCTACTTCTGTGTTATCCAAAGTGTGCGGCACAGCTTTGTCGTCAAAATAATCATCTTCTTCATATTTATCCACAATAGAATTGAAGAAAAGCGTATTTGGAGATTTTTCTCCAAAAGAAAAACAACAATTAAAAGAAAAAAGTCAGCAAATGCCTGCAATTGAGATAAAGAAAACAGAAATGACAGATGAAAAAGCAATTGCAAACAAAGAAAAAGGAGAAGAAGAAGAAGAAGAGCAAAACGAAAGCGATAATCGGAGATAATGAAAAAAAGAAAAATTAGACATCGAAAAAAAAGAATTGATGATAATTATGTTTACGGAAATGAAATCAGTTGCATATACGTAGAGGAGGGAACATTAACTTTTGATCAGAAAACAAAGTTGAGAACAAGAAAAAGGAGAAAAATTGAAGACGAATCCGATTCAGATATTGAAACCACAACAATTTGAATGGATCAAATTTTATGTAGAAGTTGATGTGAATGAAGATATTTATTTTTTCAGAACTGCGAATGTCTTATTTTTCCAATTCACATATCTTTTAAAATTAAAACAAGCTGTTGATAATAAAGTTTAATACCTTTTTTCCATTTATTTATTCATATATCTGTTCGACAAGTAATAATTGTCAAAATGCAACATGCCTAGGGTCACATCAAAAGAATAACAGGGTAGAAAACTTTCATAATTTCAGTTCCTCCAACTACCGCTTTTCCCACCAACGACCGCTTTTTCCACCGATGGAAAACAAAAGATAATTTCAAAAAAGTTCAATCTCCAAATACAACTGATTTTTTACAAATTGTCGCATTTGAAATGAAACAATGATAAAAGTCAATTCAAAATGATGCTTTAAAAAATGGTTTCACAACAAAATTAAAAAAAAAAATATTTTGAAGTGGAGTTTTTGTGATCTTTTAAATGAATATTTCCTTTTTCAATTTTCATTTATAAGCTTTACGGAGGTGGATTCTGTTTCGCAAATTCTCTAACATTCTTTTCATAGGTTGCTCTATCATCACGATAAAGCTCAAAAGCAGGTCGTTGGGCGGGATCCTGAAAAAATTTTAAAGAGAAAATTAAAAGTTTAAAAGAAAAAGTACATTATTAAATTATTATCATGGGAAGTAATTTTGAAGAATTATAAAATGAAACGTACAGCAATATTCGGATTATCTAGCAAATCTTGAATTCCAAGTAATATTGTTTTTATTGTAATTGAAGGACGCCAATCTTTGTCCTCATTCAAAATTGAAAGACAAACAGTTCCTTTAATGAAAGGAAAAATTACATAAAAATGCTTCATAAATAAAAAATTTAAGAAATAAGAACCAGATGGGAAAATATTTGGATGCGGAAGAGTTGGAGTGAAACGGCCTGAAAATTAAAAGTATGATTGTTAATTTTTATCAAAAATAATTCAAACATTTTGGTGGCTTACTAAAATGAGAATTTGAGGATTTTAAAAAATAAAAAAATATTGCAACATATGAAAGAGCAATACCTTGGATAATCCTCGGTAAATTCTGGAAAAATTTCAGAACTAATCAAATAAATGAAGCAAAACAAACACACCCATTGTCATCCTATATAACCCACCTTCCCAAATTGATCCTGCTTTTCCGGGGATGCCACAATTCCACTTAAATAGATTAAGTGATCCATCAGGATTTTTTTCTGGTCCAGCAAAAAACCCAATTGGTCTTTCTTTTCTTATTAAAGATCGCTCTATCAACAGTTTTACAAAATAATAATATGGATATTAAACTTAACATTACATATTTTAGCCGTACCTGCAAGCAAACGAGTCTTTGCTATTCCAGCCATCGAAAATCCAAAATAACAAATAAAACAGCAATTATTATGGTTATCATTCAACCATTAATTGTTTTAATAGCATTTTGTGATTTTTTATCAATCAACAGTATGCCACCAAAAGTTGCTGCAAATCCCAAAGCATTACCAAAGCTTAAAGAAAAAGCAAACACGTCATCTTCAAGATCAACAAATTCAAGACCAAAACAGCCTTCAAAGACATTAAACACTGTTTCTTCTGTTCCTTCTTTAAAGAAGCATTCAATCTCTTCACCTCCAAGAGTTGAAAAGCACCAATCACCATTTGAATCAGACTTGCATTCATCTCGTCCTTTAAAGAAGCTGACAAAGCCAGTTGGTCCAAAATTTTCTCAAACTAAATCAAAGAGTAATTTGACATCTTCTTCTGTGTCTGCTTCAAAAACAAATTTACAAAATCTTTCAAGTTCTTCTTCCCGAGGCAAGGTTTTATCTCCACCAAGATCATCTTCAAACACTCAAAACACTAAACAGCAAAATGATGCTTCACGGACAAGAATTCTTTCACCTCCACGGACTCTTTCAAAATCAAGTAGTACTTATATCGAAGACTCAACTACTCGAGCAAGAATACTCTCACCTCCAAGATCTGGGACAAATGCCTCAACAGCAAATTTGTCACGCAAACCTCTTACAAAGCCGATTGCACCCAAATTATCCGAGCCGAAACAGCGATCATATGCTACGCACACAACAACTCAAACATACACAACTACAGTTATAACAACTCAGTCTGTGAAAGCACTTCCAAGATTGCAACCAAAGCAGACTCAAAAAACTTCGTCCTCAAAGTCTTTGTCTTCTGCATCTTCGCTTCCTTTGCTTTCTCCGAGAACATCAGCCGCAAGAAAGTCGACTTCTCATTTGACAAGCTCATCGTCAGATAAATCACTTCATTCAAAATCTAATTCCTCATCATCTGGTGCTTCTTCCTCTTCCTCTTCATATTCGTCCTCACACTCCACTGGTTCAGTTTTGCAATCAAGTGCAGCAACACCAGCTGAGCAAATAGCCCATCAGCCACGCCGATCGCCAAGCAGACTTCAGAATGCTCCAGAAATACGTCTTTTGTCCCCACCTGCGAAGGCTCAGCATGTTGGACCAATAATCCCGCCTCCCCCGCAAGTGATGCGACCTCTGCCTGCCATCACAATCAAAGCACCGCCCAAATCGAGCCTTCCTCCGCTTCCGTCCTTTGGCAACTTCTCATCCGAAGAGAAGGCTGTTCTGGAGGCATCGTCGCATCTCAACGGCGCAACCTATCCAATCTGGAAGAACTCTCAGCACGCCATCAACCCTGCTGCCGAGGATGCTGCGCTGTTTGTGGACTCTGTTCCTGTTCTTCTGAACGAGAAGCAGGCGAACTTGGGGTGTGTTCTAAGCCGTCCAGAGAATCTGTTTGAGTGCCAGAGAGAAGAGCTGGCTGTGTTTGGAGGGTTTTCGTGGCGGCAGGGCAAGCAGAGCGTGGTGGATGACAGCTCTGTGGTAATGTCGCTGATTCTGATGGGCTACGCCGAAGAAAGACTACGTCTGGCTTTCCTCACGTCGAATGTGTACCCTCAAGTGGAAGGCAAAGGGAGTGTGGTGAATCCATCTGGCAGATACTACCTGCGCTTCTTCTTCAACGGCGCCTGGCGCTGCTGTGAGATTGATGACAGGCTGCCGTGCTATCCACGTTCATCACCAAACTTTGCTGTTCCGAAGGCAGAAACTTGGAAGCGGCAGCTGTGTGCGCACGCGATGGGGAAGAAGGAGCTGTGGATGCAGCTGTATGAAAAGGCCTATCTGAAGATACGGGGCTTTTCGTATTCCACGTTTGACCTGCCAAGTGCTGAGAACATCCACTTCATCGCATCCTGGATTCCTGAGCTGTGGCGCCTGGAGGAGATTCCGGGGGGAGACAGAGATGACGATGATGATTACAATAATAATAGAGATGGGGGTGAGGGAGAAGAAGGAAGAGGAGGAAAAATTGTTAAAGCAGACATCACAACAGAAGAAATGAATAAGTTCTGGGAGCAGCTGACAGAAGGATATGCGACTGGGATGCTTGTGGCGGTGGCAAGCACACGTCCTGACATGAGCGATGGAGTAGTGGAGTCGACAGGGCTTGTGGTAGATCACGGGTACGGAATACTCGATGCGAAAGACGTGGGCGGGGTGCGTGTGCTGAAGATGCGCAATCCACAGCTGGGAATCAGCGGCGGCTGGAGAGGAAAGCTCTCAGCGACTGACGAAAAGGGATGGACATCTGCACTCAGAGAGAGATTCCACTATTCTCCTTCAGATGCTGCTCAGAACAACAACGGCATCTTCTTCATCCGCTGGGAAGATATGCTGAAGTACTTCTCTTCATTAAGTGTGTCGCACAACCCGCTTCTGTTTCCCTGCCAGGCACACTTCCATTGCTTGTTCTCGAAAGAGCTGCAGTTCGATGCAGAGCTCCTTCGCACGCTGTCTGCTCCGCAGTTTCTGGTGAGAAAGGAAAAGCACCAGAAATACTGGTTTCTTTTGCAGCGGCACTGGGAAGATGCAGAGGGAGATGAAAGTGAAGAAGATGACGTGGACAACACGACCGACCCAGCTATTGGGCTGCGGTTCCACAAGCACCTGATAGAAGACGAGAAGCTGAAGGCAGCGGGAAAGCAAGGCGAAGAGTGCAAGCGGCCGAGACGGCTGGACGAGCCTCCGAGTGTGTGCCGCATAGCGGATGTGGTGAACAGGGTGGATCCAGTGATGTATCGGATGTGGATGTATTCGCTGGAGAAGATCGAAGACAGCTACGAGGGATACTACACGATGATCGTGTCGATGATGAACGCTCCGAAGAAGAAGCGGGACTTGAGATTCACAATTTCTGTGTATTCGAACAGGGAAATCGCTGTGTCGCGTATTCCGCTTGTGCAGAAGAATGAGTGCACCATCAGAAGCACAACAAGACAGCAGCCAATCATCCGCGGGCTGTCACCGCAGACTGGTACACACCTCATTTCACGCCCTTCGCAAAGGATCAACCTCCCCTTTGCCTCTCCTTCACTGTTCTCATCATCTCCTTCTTCATCACCTTCTTCTTCGCCATCTTCGTCTTCTGCATCTTCCTCTGCTTCTGCGAGTTCAAATGAATCATTTTCTCTTTCTCCTTCTGCCAGTTCTCCGTCTGCCTCATCGTCGATGCTGTCTTCCCTTCCATTCGATGCACAATGTGCTGTTTCTGGTGATGGCTCGTTTGTTTCCTCTCTTTCTGACCAGTCGCCTTTCCTTCCGTTCATCCGGGCAGCACAAGTTCTGTTTGCACCACAATTCTCATTGACACTCACACCGATGGATCCATTTCCTGCAATTGAGAACGAATTGAGTGCGAGTTCAGAGGCAGGCGATGCAGCTGGGAAAGGAAAGGAAAAGGACAAGGAAAGCGGAAGCAGCATGAAGAATCCGTTCAGTCTGGTTTCACAGCCACATGCGCCAGGAGATATGTCTTTGATTGCACACACCGCTTCCTCAGAGATCCAGTTCTATTTGGATGCTGAAGAGATGGACAAGCCCGCAGAAGATGTTGTGAAGCCAACGGATGCCTCACCGTTCTCAATGCGAATGGCAGAAAAACGCTATTCGCCTTCAACACAGATGTATCTCTTCCACCAGTCAGCTGCACAGATGGTGGTGCCATTCACTCCCTTGAAAGAGAAAGAGGCCGAAAAGATGAAAGGGAAAGAGAAAGGGATGGCGAGGCATGTGCGTGTGATTGTGCCATCTCCTCTGCAGTGCATCGAAATGAGTGTGCCGTTCGATTTGACGTGTGTTCCACCACATGGTTTTACGCTCTCTGCGACAGAGTGCTTGCAGCCGTGGATATGTGCCAAGCACGAGATCAGGTGGATGGGGCAGCTGGGGAAGAAGCTGAGCAACGAGCTGAAGGAGAAGCTGGCTGGCGAGAAGGATGGCGAAGGCGCGGAGCAGAAGACAAACCCGCAGCAGATCAGCAGGCGGTTTGTGCTGATTGTGGTTGGGGCAGAGGGCGAAGGGAAAGAAGGAGCGGAGAAAGAAGAGAGAAAAGGAGACGATTGCAGCATCTTTGTCCAGATGATTATGAAGACGGATGCGATGGTGCTGTACAATCCATACGTGAAGGTGTTCACACTGAATGGCGCTGACATCACAAAACAAGAAGAAGAGGAAGGATTGAAGAGAAAGAGCTACACAGAAAGTGCTAAAGCGGATGGAACAGGCAGTTCAGGCGTAGCTGATGGAGGTGGAAGCTCTGGAAGCTCTGAGGCAATGAGAAAAGAGCAAGAGAGCTTTGAAAATTCAGTGTTTGCGCTGCTGAAGAGGCTGACAATTGCAAACAAGCCACTGAACAAGAAGCATCTTGTGTTTGAGTCTTCTGTGTCGTCGAATCGGAACTATGCCCATCGCTTCCCGCTGGGTGTAGATTCTGCCTTTGGAGGGCCAGATGAATGTCTGCACATGGGATTTCCAGCTGGTGGGGGTGTTGTGAAGTGTGTTGAAAGAAAAATGGAGACAGAAATGAATGAAAAGCAAAAAAATGATGATGAAATGTGGAAAAAAGGGTTGTACTTGATGGAGATTGGAACAGCTTTTGTGGATCATATTGATTTTATGGCATTTTTATGGTCGATTGAAGCACAGCTGAAAGTGTATTCGTTGGATTAATTGGAAGGTGAACATGGAGACTATGAAATAAACACATAAATTATCTGATAAAGCAAAGAAGAAGAAGAAGAAGAAAAAGAAAAAGAAAAGTGAAAAACAATGATTCAAACTTGTGTATCGAATGAAGGAAATACAATGCTCATTTAAAAAGGAACATTTATTTAGATTTTTTCATTTAAAGTTACAAAATGTATTAGTATCAATAAAAGTTTTGAATTCAGTTTTACAGTTATGAACATTGAATTATGCTTTGATCTTTTCTTTTAAATTAATTTTGTTTAATATTTCGTTAAAAGTCTTCAATTCTCGATATTTATCTTTGACTTCACATCTTATATGTGATAGACTTTATGCATATTTATTAATCTGTCTTTTTAAATTCAGAACAAATACTTTTATATTTTTTAATAAGTATTTTTGTCTGAATTATTTATTTATTTATTTCCATTTTCTTTTTACTTGTTTATTTGTTTTTATTTGATTTGTATTGATGATGCATTCTTTTCATCACTTCATGGTTGATATTTACAAGCATATCTATTTCTGATTATTTTTTTTTTTTTTTTGATTTTTCTGTCTTTGTTTATCGTACACAAATCATTTTTTTAAAAAATAGTCTTCTTTTATCGTTTCTTCCCTGTTAAAATTTCAACTTGTTCACCCCAAATTTTTCTGTTTCATCTTTTTAGCAATCTGTGTTGAAACAGATTGCTGAATTCTCTTGGCTCTATTTCCTGTAATTCAAATGTCTCATTTCAAATCATGTTAATTATGTTTTCTTGTCAATTTCAAAGTGAATTTTTTTATTCATTTGTTATTTGTTTTAGAAATCATGCTTTTCTATTATCTTTAAACAGAATGATTCTGATTAATATCTTTAAACCTTTTGGATCATTATCGAAATTGAAAAAAATTTTTCGATTGATTAACACTTTTTTCATTTTTGAAAGCACAGAAAAGGTTGGAACAGATCGTGGTTTGTTTCCAAAAAGAACAATTTTTGTGTTTGTTGCGAAAGATAAAGAGTATTTGGATTCGATGAAAAAAAACAGAGAGAGAGAGAGAGAGAGATATATATATATATAGATAGATAGATAGATAGAGATAGAGATAGAGATAGAGAGAAAGAAAGAAAGAAAGAAGAAAGAAAGAAAGAAAGAGTCTGTGTATGTGTGTGTGTTGCAATTAGAAAAAGAAAAAAGAAAAAGAAACATCACATTTTGTCAATCTGGATAAACCAGTGTTTTGCTTTAAGGTTAACGAAACGAAAATGTTGAAATTGTAGTGAAAACAAATGAAGATTAATTACAAATGAACACAATATTTATCAAAAACTTGAGACAAAAATGAAACTCCAAATCCTTTTTTGATCATATAACAGCTCAGCCCCACCACGCAATCCTCGTAACCTTCTTCTTCCATTCTTTCAAACACCTTTCGTTTCAATTCCTTAATTTTTGCGTCATCACATCCTTGTTCCATTTTGAATTTCAATCTCCAACATATTTCTTTGAAAAACCACAAACCTTTGTTAATTGTGTTATTCGATTTATCAAATTTCACAAGTTCACTCAAAACAACATCGAAAGCACTGCTTTTCAACAAGTCTTCAATTTTCGCTGCGCCATTGACCAATCGTTCAATCAGAAAAACACATTTGTCGCTCACTCTCATTTCTCTGTTCTTTGCCACTCGAAATATACGCACGATGCTGCCTATAAGAACAACAAATTCTTCATACCACAGTTGGCATGAGACAAAAATAATCTCCAATGATTGAAGCCATCTCAATAAAACTAATGTTTCATTACTTTTATTTCTTTTCTTTTCATTCTCTTTGATTCTCTTCCAATCAACGCTCTTCCTAAGTTCTTCCAGTTCTCTTATTGCTTCCTTCCAAAAATGCAGATCATTCACAATCATATCTTCCAAGTTGTCATCATATTTTAATCTTTTCATCAAAAAATCCCAAGCCGACTGATAGGCAAGTCGTGTTGGATTGCTATGCCCCTGATGATAATCGATAATTTCTGTGACTTCATTCAAATACAATTCTTTTGACAAAACCTTTCAAAAAAAATAAAAGCAAGAAAGAAATAATTATATCAGAAGGGATACGGATATAACCAAACACAACATTTCCTTATGCAACTCAAAGCCAGCAAAGCCATTTCCGCTTCTTTTCTTGTTTCTTCGTTTTCCTCCTTTTTCAATGCCACTTTCAAAAGGCAAGGAACACAAATAACAATCAGATCGTTTGTAATGAAGTCTTCAATCAATAGAAGATAGCATTCACTGAGATCAACAAGAATCTTCTTGTTCATTCTGTCTTTTTTCTGAAACTCTTCACAAATCATCTTCTCAATTCTTTCAGGAAGTAAAGAAAATTTAAAGCTTCCGCTCTGACATTTGTGTAATTCTTTGATATATCCGATGTGCTTCAACAACAAAAGCGCATTTTCCAAATTCATTTTCTTTTCTTCAATCATTTTGTTAATCTCATTGCACAGCTCCATTGAGAAAATAAAATCGAATTCATTCCTCTCCATCTTATTAAATGAATCATTTATTTCTTCAATTTTTTGTTTCTGTTCATCTTCATTGCAATCTTCCAACTGTGAAAGTTTCTCTAAAAAAATCAAAAAATCAAAAGAGTTTAAAACACTCATTTATTTATTTAACCATTCATTTCTTATAAACTCTGACAAACCGAGAAATATTTGTCTTTTTAAAGATAACTGTGAAATTGCAAGTTGAATTTAAAACAACAAAAAAATCATTTTCATGATTGTTGTGCAATATTCGCATCAAATGAATTAAAAAAACCAAATCAAATATCTAACAACATTAAAGTCCATACGTCTTCGTGTTCCATCATTGATTTTGTCTCAAAACAAGCAAATCTGTGAAACAAAATAATCTTGTTTTTGTGCAAATTAATAAGGGAGATGAACCTATAATTTTCTTAGTGAAGATTTTTGATTGGTGATTTGCGACAGCCAGAGCATGTTTGAGCTGCTTAGGTGAATGGCTAAAGATGCGCCCATGCGAGATATAGCACTGCAGAAGAAAAGGAATTTTGCTTACAGATGGAGGAGCGAGTGGCTTTTTGCATCGATTGCTTACGAAAAGTGAATTGGTGGAGAAAACCAGCATGAAATATGAATTTGGTCATATATTGCAAAACATATGGTGCAACATCTTCTGCGATATTTTGAATGAAAAATAACACAAACAAGATGCAGAAAAAGCGAGCAGAATGTTTCTGAAGGATTGAATTGAACCTCGAGTTCATTTTGTGGGAAATGTGTCGCGCTTGGCATAACTATTGCGCAGGATTTATTTTGTGGAAAAGGAAAGGGAATTGGGGGATTGGACAATGGAGGAAGCGAGTTGAACGAAGCACTCTTCAGGCCTTAACAACAATCGCATTTGCCTTTTGAACGAAATCTGCTGGAATGCCATCAACAAATACTTACCGTTGAATTGGGTTTTGAAAAGGAGTTTATTTGGAGAATATAATCATTCACATCACTTCATTATCGGTTTTATAAAGGATTTTCTGCATTCGATGACTTTCAATGCCAGCTATTTGTTGTCCAGTTGTCTGTTTTTTTTATGTGGCAAGAGTCAATTTTGGAGAACAAGAAAGCCAGCTGGGCTGATAATTACCAATGCGTTGGAGATGGGAAAATATTTCAAGACAAAAAAAAAATTGGTTTGCCTTATTTTTTATTTCATTCAATTTTCTTTAAAGGTGTGTTTTCAATGAGTACAGATTGGGAACGAATGGAAATACCATAGAAAGAAATCTTCTTTTCATTTCGCAAAAGAGCCAGAAGCTTTGAAATTATTCTTGTTTGGATTGCATTCAACGATGATGTTTGTGACTTCTGCCATCTGTCTTGCATACTGCATAACCTGACAAAGCTTAAGATGAGCTTGAAAGAGAGAAAAAGCAGTTTTTTTGTCTTATTTGTCGAGAGCGTTTGGCAGAAGCGACTCTTTCATCAGGGCAGATGGGCTGGTTTAGCATTCACATTCAAAAGATAAACAACTTCTCATGTAATTCAACACTCATCTTTTTCTCCTTCTCCTTCTTCTTCTTCTTCCTCTTCCTCTTCTTCTTCCCCTTCCCCTTCTTCTTCCCCTTCCCCTTCTTCTTCCTCTTTTCCTTATACTTCCTCTTCTTCATCTTCGTCTTTATCTTCTTCTTATTCAGAATTCTCAACTTTATTTCCTTTATTTTTCTTTTCTTCATTTTCTTCTTCTAATTCAAGAAGCATTTCTTATTTCAAATTCTTCATAAAAAGCCCATCAACTCAAATGAACAATTCGATTTTGATTATTTTTTTTATTCTTCTCTCTTTCTCTCTCAATCTTCAATCTTTAAGGGATGCATCAAAACTCCCATCAGAATTTCTTCCTCTTCTCCGATTTTCAAATCAAACATTTTTTTGTTGCCTTCAGATGCTGCAAACGGATTGTTTTAACTTTTGGAATGGAAATGATGAAGAATGAATAAACAGGCAGAGGAAAGCATTTGGGTTGAATGTTTCTCTTCACTTGGATCAGCATCAACATCGTTGTTTGCTGTTTTTGTCGTCTTTTCAACATTCACTGATGGTTTCTGATATTCCTCGAAAGCGAAGGAAGCATTGAGAAAACACAATTTTCTTTTTGCCAATGAGCTGAAAAGAGGTTTTTTTGAGAATAACATGCAAAGAATGAATGAAGAATTTGTAATAAAAAATGTTTGTCAACTCATTTTTGGGAAGAACTTTGGTGAAAGAAAGAAGAAAATGGAGAAATTCATGATTTTTAATTATTATTATTATTTTCATTTGTAAATAAAAAATTCAATTTTTTATTGTTGTTATTTCTTCACTTCATTTTGATGAATCTGGATAATAAATCACTAAAAGCAAACATATGAAAATAAATTTTTGTATCGTTTTGTGAAATGAATGAAAAATGAGAAAATTGAAAATAAAGAGTTACAAAATACAATGTATTTCTTCAAACATAAACAAAATAATCAGAAATTTTCAACGATAGTGTATGATAAGGTCGTGCGTTTAAAATCTTTAAAGTTTCATGAAAGCTGGTGATGGTATCTTCGTATCCTTCTTCCTCCAGCTTTTCAAAAACCTTCCTTTTCGTTGCCTTTCTTTCCTCTTCTTCCCTTTCATCTTTATTCTTTTGTTTTAATTTCCTTGAAACATTCACAAGGAATTGGAAGCAATCATTCATTATATCTTCATTCAATGTTTGTCTCTGGATCTCTTCCAAAGCAGTATCAGTAGCACCACTTTCCAACAAGCCTTCAATTCTCATGTCTCTCCTTTCTGCTGCATTTCTCAAGGAATAAATGCACCTGCAACTAATTTCTTCATTATTCCCTTTTGCCGCTCGATATACCTGAACAATGACTCCAATAAGCATTGTAATTTCTTCATTCTTCAATTTGTTTTTGTAAATATAATAATCCAATGTTCGCAGCCATCTCATCAATGTAAGCTCTTCTATTATATCTCTTCTTCTTCTTCTTTTTCCATTTTCTTCTTCTTTCCTCTTCCAATCAATACATTTCATCAACTCGCCCAATTCTCGCCTTGCTTCTCTCGCAAAATGCAGCTCATTCATAATCATTCTCTCCAAACTTCCATTGAGCAGTAATCTTTTTTTCAAAGACTCCCAAGCACAGTGATAGGCAAGTGGCGATAAATTTCTGTGCTCTTGATGATATTTGATGATTTCTTTGATCTTGTTCAGATATTGATCTTCATCTATTTTCTTATAAAAATTAGAAATAATTAAAATATCAAAAATATCAAAAAGGAAATAAAAATGTTCATACAATCAAATATTCAATGTAATTCAAAGCGAAAAAAGCTATTTCAACTTCTTTCTGAGTCTCCTCTTCTTTGTCTTTGCTCGAGGCAGCTTTCAAAAAACAAGTTGAACAAATTGAAAGCACTTCAGGTGTGAAGCTGCAGCATAGAAAAATATAGCATCCACAAAAATCAGCTAAAAGCCTTTCATTTTTCCCTTCATTTTTCTTTTCTTCTTCAAGAATCATCTTCTCAAATCTTCTTTTCAATTCAGAATTAAAAAAACCACGACTCCACATGTTTTTCAGGGTCTTCAAATATCCAGCATGCTTCAGCAGCAAAATTGCATTCTCCATTGACATTTTCTTTTCTTCAATCATTTTGTCCATTTTGTTGAATAGTTTTTTTGTGAAAATTGATATAAATTCTTTTATATTCATTCCATCAACTATTTCATTCATTTCTTCTATTTTCTGTTTCTGTTCATCTTCATTGCAATGCTCCAGTTCACAAAACAATTCTTCAATAAATTTATTTATGATGGAAAGCGCTGAACACTCAAAAAATAGTAAAATGAACAAACTTGAAAACTTATCTTCAAGAGACGGCTCCTGGATATCATCATTGGATTTGTCTTCATCACACATTTCCATTCTGTCTATAATTAGAAAAGATCAATTCACAACAAAATTTCAAATGAAAAACAGAAAAACAAACAGAAAAACAAACATTGTTGATAATTGACAAAACTAAAATATAATTGCCAAACTCAATTCCTTTGCTCAGTAAAAACCTGCGTCAAAAAAGAAATCGCAAAGAAGCTGCAATATTGGTCGTATTTAGCCAAATACAAAAGAGTTTATTTTCTGTCTGATCGAACCAACAATAATTCATTTCATCGAAATGGATTGAATTTCGATTGAAATTTTTGAACGTATCGAAAAATATCCCACATATCTGGAATTGAATTAAAAAAAAATATCTATTTTAACATTCTGAGTGGAACAAAGAAGGGGAAATTGTGTTCTTTTTTTAACGTTACAAAAAAAGTGACAAAAAAGCAACAATTTGCACATTAAACTGTGCATTTAAACATTGTTGTTAATTAAAATTCAAACATAAATATTGCACTTATTTCCCTCACATTTAGAGTTATCTGGATGCTTTCCTTGTCAGAAATGATTTTTTCTGTTATTTCAGAGTGTTTGCTTGTTTCCGTGAATGTTTCAAATTTGAAGTGTTGAGAAAAGTTTTGAGATATCAGGATGATTTTGATATTTGTTCGTGACTTGAGTTGGCCATCCAGGCTGAAGGAAGATTGATGGAGGGAATCAAGCTTTCAGCAATTCGCAGTTTTTTTGATGATTGGGCGCTTGATAATTGAACGCATAAGAGACCTTATCAAGACAACAATGGACAACACTGTTGATCGGGCATTGAAAGAGATTCAATTACAAAAGGCTTTGAAGCTGTTTGAAGATGAAAGAATTCGAGATGGCGAAGGAATATTGATGCAATATGCGGAACCAAGCAGATGCAGAATTTTGAGTACATGGCATAGGTGTATTTAAGGTCCTTTTCCAATTCTTGATTATTCTTTAAAACAATATGATAAATAAAAAGCATATTTAACAACAAAACATTTGTATGGACTGGAATTTTGAAATTCTTTTCGATCCTTGAGAAAAAACTATTTTTAAAAATCACCCATAAATCTGAGTAATTTTTCAAAATTTTAATAAAAAATGATAATTTTAAAATAATAAGCTGCTAGGAGGTCATTTATTATTATACATTCTTATTATATTAATTAAAATTTGAGAAAAAAGCATTTACAAAAATAAATTAAAAAAATCAAAATTCTTTGATCAATCCCACAATTATATTTTGAATAATTAAAAAAGAAAATTTTGCTTTTCTGAATGATATACAGTATTAATGTTTCATATTATAACGTTATCGTTGCTAATTATTTTCAACCTTTCATAGAGAGATAATTACCTGCAAAATTAACTCAGACTGCTTTCACTTTGCTGCATTAAATTTCAAAGATTGTTTTTGTTTGTATTAATTGGTTTTCGATCTGCATAAGATGCGATGGATGATCACTATTGATTGTGTAAATTTTTTGTAAGGTTTTAGCTTTTTAAAGTACATTTGATATATTTCTATTTACATTTTTTTTCCATTTTTAAATTTTTTTTCAAATGCGAAAGATAATTGTTTTCTTTTTGTTCATTTTCAGTCACTTTTCAAATTGATATAGCTATTATTTATATAAAATGAATAGATTTGAAATATTAATACTTTAATATATAATTTAATATTATCAATAAAAAATGTGTAAGAAATTTCTTTTACTCCGAATTCATATAGTTATTTCAAATAATAAATACCAAGAGCTCTCTTTCAAGGCATATTCTTTCAAATAACTATTTCAATTATAAGAGCTCTCAAAAATAACAACAAAATTTATGATAATTCGATGATTACTCTATACACAGTCAACTTTATTTCCTTTTTCAAAAATAGCATCACTCCTCCTCATCATCATTATTCCATCTCTCTTCCTCCCTCATCCACCGGCTGCAGAACGCGCACTTTGTGTTTGTCTTGTTCCAGCCGCTGAGCAAAGTGATCAGCGCCGTCCAGGAACGAGTAACCCATCTCATTGTCGATGAAGCATATCACATCCTCGCCCCTTCATTCCGCTCTCTTTTCGAATCTTTGTGTGAAAATGCTCCGAAACTAAGGTGTGTTCTGGGGATGACAGCGACTTTGAACCGGATGGACGATCCGAGCGGGAGGAAGATTGCGGAGCTGTTTGCGAACACGCTGTATGCGCAGCTGCATGTGCAAAAGCTGAAGGAGCTGAAGGAGCTGGGGCTGTTTCCTCCGGTGGTGTGGAATTGGGGTTTTGAAGGGAAGAGGGGAGGGAGGTGTGCTTTGTTGGGGAGGGAAGGAGGGGGAGGGAGGGAGATAGAGATATGTATTTATTTATTTCGATAATATTGAGATTTATTATATTGATGATGATGATGATGACTTGCTTTATTATTTGTGGAAAATTCATCTTACACTTTCAATTTTATTTATTTCTTTATCTATTAATTTTTCATTTATAATTCAATTTTTTTTTTAAATAATAAAAAAAGAAATATCTTGAGATTCTGCCTCCGATCTATCAGAGGAAAAGGGTTTCGTCATATGCACAGATTCTCTCTCAGCTCACATGGAGTGTCGCAGCCGCTGGAGTCACATTGGAGAAAGTGATGAACTATTGCAGAGCACCTTCAATGAATCAGCGACAGTTGTCAATTGCTTCGTATTCTTCTGCTTCTTTTTCTTCTTCTTCCTCTTCGTCTTTTTCGTCATCTTTTTCTTCTCAACCAAACACCTCACAGTCATCATCTTCCTCTTCCTCTTCTTCCTCTTCTTCCTCCTCCCCCTCTCCCTCTTCTTCTTCTCACTCCTCCTCTTCTTCCCTCACCCTCTCCCTCTCTCAGCTCGCCACCATCCGCGACAGCACCCGCCTCTTCCTCCACTGTCTGGCTCATTTTCTCTCGCGCGTCTCAATGGCTGCACGGAAGCAGGTTTTCTCCACACTCATTCCGATTCGCATCTTCGATGCAGGAACGGCGGTGCAGCTGAACAGAATCGCAAATGATATTCCACCAAGAAAACACATTCTGATATTTTGTTCTTCGTGCAAGTGCTCAGACGAGACAGCAAGGCTGTTTGGGGAGAAGGTGTGGGAGGAATGAAAGAAAGAAAGAGAGAGAGGAGGGGAAGGTGGGTTTGAAGAAAAGGGGAGAAGGTGAAAGGAAAATGTTAATTTCTTTTGTTTTTTAATGTGCTCTTGCTATTCGAATGAGTAAAAGGAGAATTTGAAAACATTTTGATGCTTTTGTGAATCAAATGCTTTTCAATTGTATCAACTTTATTTTTTCATGTTCTTTTGTTCTATCCATCTCTCTCTCTCTCTCTCTCTCTCTCTCTCTCTCTCTCTCTCTCTCTCTCTCTCTATCTATCTATCTATCTATCTCTCTCTCTCTCTTTCTCTTTCTCTTTCTCTTTCTCTTTCTTTCTTTCTTTCTTTCTGTCTCCTCCACTGCTCCTCTGGTGACATCTCCATCGTCACTATCTCAAATGCCTTCGGATCCTTTCTGATGTTATCATTCACAATCTCTCTCAGATCTTTGTTCTCTTTCTTTGCTTTTCTCCATCGAATGGTCACAATGATTGTGTCGCTCTGATGAATCGTAATAAATCCAATCAGATCTGTATCATTTGTGTTATTGCACAAATCTCTTCCATATATTGCATTACTGCGATTGTAATTGTCTTCTCGAAAATCAAATTGAAATTGTCTTTCATTGATCTGAAACGTGATGTTGAAGCATTCAATGAAAATATCATTCCCCACACTTGCTGTGTTCGCACTGAATTTCATCCCCGCAAATGTGAAATTCAATTCTCCTCTTTCCTTTATTGCCAGATACACCCCTCCTCCTTTCCCATTGACGTAGCTGCATTGACTGACTTCGGACTTAATCATCTTCATTGATCCTGATGCTCCCGATGTGAAGGATATTTCCCTTTCTTATTTTCT
The DNA here is from genome assembly GCF_001643675.1 of Monocercomonoides exilis. Taxonomy (NCBI): domain Eukaryota; phylum Preaxostyla; order Oxymonadida; family Polymastigidae; genus Monocercomonoides; species Monocercomonoides exilis. The sequence goes on from NW_027150570.1 coordinate 518,655, forward strand.
TGTTTCTATCTTATCTTCTACATTCCATATTGATAAAGAAGAAAAGTTATGATTTATATAGTTTCAAGTTATCATATTTGTATAATAATTATAAAAAAAGATAAGCAAACGTCCATCTGCATTCAAAATGAATTTGTGATTCTATCTAATAATGCCGGATTCATATAGTTTCACATTGCATTCATAAAGGCTTCATAATCCAACAACAACATTTAAACAAAAACATAAGATTATCTTTAACAATAATCAGTGCATAAAATTAACAAATAATTATATGTTTAATTTATCATTTATTCACAAGTGTATAAACCATCCATCAAACAAAAAAGGCAAAATTCTCTTTTTAATAATTCAAAATATAATTGTGGGATTGATCAAAGAATTTTGATTTTTTTAATTTATTTTTTTAAATGTTTTATTTTTTGAAAAATCATTAATATAATAAGAGTATATAATAATTAACAACCTTTTATCCACTTATTATTTTAAAATTATCAATTTTTATCAAAAATTTGAAAAATTACTCAGATTTATGGGTGATTTTAAAAAATTGATTTTTCTCAAGGATCGAAAAGAATTTCAAAATTCCAGTCCATACAAATGTTTTGTTGTTAAATATGCTTTTTATTTATCATATTGTTTTAAAGAATAATCAAGAATTGGAAAAGGACCTTAAATACACCTATGCCGAGTACATTCAAGTATGTTATTCGTTTTATGGTGAATCCGCTTTAAGTGCATTTATCTGAAAAGACTCTTGTTACGTTTTTTGGAAAATTCATCACCTTGGATCGTTTTGATGATTATTGTTGATTCTCCAAAATCAGCGAGGATTTCTAGACAAACCTTGAAGCCACATGGAAGAAGAAGAAACGAATCAAAAAGACAGAACAGACTACGATAGAAATGTTTGATTTAATTAAGGTGTGTTATCCAATTTTTGTAACATTTTTGTATTTTTTATTTAAATAAGAAAGAAAGATAGAAATCATCAAAAATTAAAATAAATGTAACATTTTTTGCAATGATGATTTCTAATTTTTTCCTTTCCATTCTATCTCTTTTTTTCTTTCTCTTTTAGTGTTGCACAGAAGTTCTTTTGACTTTTGTTAATAAAAAACAAATGGTTGGGAAGAAATGATAAAAGGCAGACTGCTTCAATCAGAAAGGCGAGAATGCGAGCATTTTTTTTTTTGAAAAATGGTATTTCCTCATTTTGAACTTCATATTTTTCTTTTTCTTTGTATTCTTTTCTTTGAAAATTTTTGATAGAGCGCAGTGAGACAGGTATTGCTCCGAAATAATGAGTTTGATCTTAAATTATGGGTGGTTTGAGTGAAAAACTTCGCCCTCCCAAATGACGTGGAAAAAAAGGCGAGATGAAAATACAAAACAATAACATTAAAAATTAATAATAATAATAAAATAATGCATTGTCCGCTTCACTTCACCACCGACTTCGCCTTTTGCCATGGTCTCGAAGACCAGAGGGCAGGGGACATAGCCCCTCGGAGCTCTCTCCTGCAGGCCGTGCAGGGGTCCGGTGAGGCGAAAGCTCAAAATGGAGCAGAAAGAAAAACCACTCTCGCTTTCGCGAGGCGTGGAAAAGAAAACTGCGTGTCCTTTGCTCTGCCTCCCGCTCTTCTACTGATCCAGCAGAGCTAATCCGCTCGCCACACGCTGTATGGACCAGTCTGACTCTTCTCTTTGCACTTTCTTGCCATGAATTAAAGGAGTAAGGTTCTTCTTAACGGTTTCACTGACTTTCCTGTTTGTCAATTCAGGTTATGTGTGCACTTGATATCTCTGGACGGTTTCTCTCTTTCTATCTCCTCTGCTATCTCGCCACTTTTTTCTCGTCCTATTCTTCCCAACATGTTTCTCTCTCGTTCTAGCACCCAGCCGCTCTGAGTCTCTCCATCCGCATTAATATTATTTCGGAGCAAATCCTGTCTCACTGCGTTCTATCAATTCGCAATAGAGCGAATATACGAACGCAAGGAGCAGGTTTGCTCCTCAATAATGAGTTTTGAAATCCCTCGTTCTCTTCTCTCCTCTGATCTTAAACCCTCCTGCCTAGCACCTTGTCGTGCGGCGGGTGAACAGAGGGACTGCGGATGAAGGTGCGGCCTCTATCCCTACTCCCTCCCCCTCTTGCGCTGTCTTCGGGGGGTTCTCGATCGGGTCTTCTGTACTTGAGCGGGCATGACAATTTGTCCTATGCTTCTCTCTCCGCGTTTCCTCCGATCGGTCTCGAGTTTCTTCTGCAAGGCAGGTTGTATGCCCTCCGCCAGCTCCATGATGCTGCGGGGAATTATGGAAGGTGTCTCATCACCCTTGGGGGGTTGTGCTATATCGTCCTCATGATGCGAACTCTTCTCTCGAATCGACCCTCGTCTCTTCGAATTCTTTCTCTTGCTCGTCTCCGCTTCTCCCCCAGATTGTGATGTTTCTTCAGGACACTCCTTTGTTTCAGATTCTGTATTCTCATTTGAAATTTCTTTTCCTTTGCTGTCCTTCTCCGACTTTCCTCCCTTCTCTGCCAGGGGTACTGGGCCACCGATTGTCTCCAGGATCCATCTCGTGTCCTGAACTGGGAACACGGTGTAATACTCCTGGGCTACTCTAGAGCCTGGCTCCCATCTCGCGTACGCATTGATTGCTTTCCAATCTGCAGCTTGTTGTCTTGCTAAGTGCGTTATCACAGCGTGTCTTATCGAGTACGCGGTAAATGTGTGGGGTATTCCGTTCTCTCTCAGGACAGCCACTAATTCTTCTTTAATCCTCTGCAAATTTGCAGGTTGCCTCTCCTTGATATCGAACCACACATGTTCGTCTCTTAAGGTTGTCTTTGTATAATCCATCCAGCGTTGGAGCGCTACAACCGCATCGATACGTGGGTTTGGATGCTTATTTATAATAACCTTAACAGTCTCTCCCCCTGAAGTTTTTGTTTGTACTTGTGTCTGGACTAAATCCTCTTTAAGTATCGTTGTCTCTCTTATCATTCTCTCCAGCTCTGTTGGTCTTAAAGCACCAAAGATCATGGTGAGGATGAGAGCTCTCCTCTGAATGATCTGTGGGTCCGTTATATCGTGGGTGACTTCCGCCCATTTTGAAATAATTGTGAGATCCCACATCGTCTTGTACCGTTTGCCATTTCTCGGTTTCTCTCCCACATTAGTCTTCAGATATATTTCTATGTCCTTTCGATCAATCTTGGTATCTCTCAAAAGGTTAATGGACTCCAGCACTTTCCGTACTGTCTGATTTATCACTCCACTTGAGATGTTCGTATTCGAGAGTGTTTCGATGAACTCTGCCATAATCCATTTTGCATCTTTTGTTGTGAGGGGGTCAGTGTCATCCATGCTCTCTCTATCTAGAAATTGTTTGAATCTTCGCAGCGCTCTCCACGTATCTCTTTCACTCTTCTGATTTCTAAGTATTGCTGCTGCTATGTCCTTCGCTCCAACGTGTTCTCCCCATGTTTAGAAGAGATCTCTCCCCTGAATATTCTCTTCTCCGGAGTAACGCCTATTACCTCTCCTGGGGGTAATTTCCAGCCTTCCCTTCTCATCTTCGTTCCCGGTATCATACACTCCTGAAAGGTCCCCAGGGTCATTATCGAATGCCCAGGCTGCAGCAGCGGGTTCCAGGTCTGCCCCCGCTAGGCTGGCAGAATCAGAATCGTCAGATCCCTCTGGGCTTCCTTCATCTTCTCTTTCATCACTAGTCCAATGTTTCTCAGGAACGGGTGGACTAGTACTATCTCGTTTTCTGGTGCTTCTCTCTCTCCTCCTTCTCACGGAGGATAGTCTCCAAGTACTTCCGCAGGACACCGGTGCAATTGGTTCTGAAATTATATCTTGTGTTCTCGGTGCGACTATTCGCAATATCTCCGCGACCTTCTCCCCCCTCAGTGCGTAGTCCGGCTTTTTCTTCATCCAGCTGAGAACATCTGTTTCCGTGTTCTGCTCTCCCGGGAGGTGTTCCGTCTGTATCGGAATGTCCAGGCTGTTCAGTTTCTTCTATAATGCTCTCAGTGTTGGGATGAGCGATGGTGCTCCACTTTTCTTCTGTATTGTCCATCTCGTGGACATGTTGTCTGTCTTCAGACAAATATGATCTATCTTCTGTTCTTTCAGCCATGCTCCCTTTCTCTCTAGTGTCCTCAACACTGCTCTGGACTCCTTCTCGTTTATCGCTAACGCGCTCTCCTGGGGGGTCCAACTCCCGTGGATATATATCTTCTCCTCTTTGTTCTCTGTTGGTATTGTTAGTACTGCACCCCATCCCAGCTCTGAAGCATCCGTTGTTAGCTCTGCTGGTCTGTTCCTTCTCCTTAGACACCTCGGTCTGTTCTCTCGCAGAGTTTTCCTCCAATGTGTTAGTTCTCCTAACATCATTGGGTTGGGTATCACCGTTCCATTCCAGACTCCGCGGGCTATTGCATGCCTCAGCACGTATTGCATACGCTTCATCCACAAGCTCGCTGGTGGGTGTTGTAATCTCACGAAATTCAACCTCCCGAGGAGCGCTGCTAAGTCCCTCGTCTTTTGTATCCTCCTCTTCTTTGCATGTGCTATCCATTTTCGCATATCCTCCAGTAGCAGCACTCTCTTCCTTTCTTGGTGCGTCACTTCCATCTTCTCTGAGTTCCACAACCAACCCAGAAACTCCACGCTCCTTGCGGGTTCCAACTTCAGCTTCTCCTCCGATAGTATCCAGCCCAGATTTCTCAGGAACTGGGCTATCTCCTGTGAGATCGATCTCAATGCATCCCTGTCTGGGTGCATGAGGAGAATTTCGTCCAGATATATCACCAGCTTTTCCTTCCACTGTTCTCTGATATATGACGCTGCCCGTCTCATTATCTTCGTGAATACTCTGTGCGCATCCTTTGCCCCAAATGGCATCCCCACGTAGGCGTAGCAGTGACTCTGAAAGCTGAAGCACAGATAGGGACTGAATTGTTCGTCCACTTTTATATGTGAATAAGCACTCGATATGTCGAGAGTGGTCATCCAATCGTTCTCCTCCAGGAGTTCCACCACCGTCTCCAGAGAATCCATCTTGAAGTGTTTTCCCTTTCCTACCTCGTTTAGAGCCCAGCAGTCCCAGATCTTTCTCCACTTTCCGTTCTTCTTTCGAACCATGAATGTCGGGTTGAACCACTTCACCTCCGACTCCTGTATGGGCTTCACCACTCCTTCCTTCAATTCCTCGTCCAAGAAGGATAAATAATTGTTCGTCATCTCCGTCGTCCCTCAAAACTCTTGTTTGTATTTTCTCTCCTCGAGTGAGATTGGGAACTGGGGACTTCTCCATCGGGCTTTTATACCACGGCTCACTCGTTTGTCTCCCCCAATCTTCTTCCACTCGCTCAGCCTGTTCACTAGTCTCCCAGGAAGTGGCTCCCTCGGTGGTTCAATCGCTATCCTCCCCTTCACTCCTGGCGTCCTGTGGCCAAACTGTATCTGTGTATTCACTTCTCCTTTGAGAGTATCTTATATTGCTGTCTTCGAGCTCACTTCCAGATCACTCTCAATTAGGGATTCGATAACAGTCCCAGAAGCTCTCCAAACTATCTTCACTCCCTCCTTCAGGGATTCCTGATCGTTCTTCTGTTTTGTCCCGTGGGGATATACGGAATCTTCCTCTGTGTTCTCTCTCCATGTTCCCATCTCGTGGTCTCTCGAGATTCCTTGATTTATCCTCTTTTCTCTATCGAACGGGCTCAGTACCTCTTCGTTGTTCTCGCAGACTTCCAAGGGTTCCTCCCCTGTGACTGTCTGTCGATTGATTGGGACCTCCCGTAGTACTGTCATTCCCTTGGGCTCTGACAGCATCATGTCCGTCCCTGTCTCGCTGCAAAGCGCGGCTCTCTCTTCTCTCTCTGTCTCGCGACAAAGCGCGGATATCTCTAAGCCCACTGGCTCGTTCCAGTAGATGTTCCTGCTGCTGATTCTCCCTGTATCCTCGGGGGAGCTGGAGGAAGGGGGACTGTGAACGAGGGAGCTCTCCCAGCTGTTGCTGGGGCCTGTTGTGGTCGAGTTTGTGTTGACCTCCTTCTTTGTTTGAAATTTGCAAAACTCCCATCGAAACCTTGCTTTTGGAATTGTCTGTAGGCAAAGCCTTGAGCGTTTCTGCCTGTGCTGAACTTTCCTGGGCGCACGCCCCTGACTGGTGTAAGGCCGAAGGTTGTGGAAGAAACGGGGGATGCTCCGTACCCTGGAGCATCCCCCCCTGGACGAAAAAAGCTGGTGCTATCCACTAATCTCCTAAAACTCTCTGGGATGTCCTTGGACATTCCCCCGTCCAGAAAACATTAAACATTCTCCCAGCTTGACTGAGGAATAACTTTCAGCATATTTATGCGGCTAATACAGTCTGCTATTAGGGTGTACGCGCAAAAGAGCCCACTCAGTCGCTCTTTCTCTTCTTCCTCTAAGCACGTCCTTTTCAATACTCTTGTAGTGAGGGCTGCAATCGCCTTCGCGGCTTCAAACCCCGATTTCAGGGAGGGCTGAAGTAGCTCGATAACCCGGGCGGCTTCTGCAGAGTCCTTTCTTCCCTTAGCAGTGACCCATGTGACCGCTAAGGCGTTCCAATTCGCATCAGTGTGTCTGGTGAAAAAGTTCTTCTCAGTCTCCGAGATAAATGTGTTCAAGATGTCGTCATTTTATCTGATTGATCCGGCCTCACAAAAATCCATGAATCTTTTCAGTTCACCCGCCTGTCTCCTGGGCGTCAACCATACGTCTGGGAAAATTCCCAAAATGTCATCCGATCTTTCTTGCTTTTCTTCCCGCTTCTCTGTACTCCCGGAGTCGCTATCGCTGCTTCCTTCTTCGTCCCATCTCCTCATCAGCTCCCGTGTGCGACCGCTCCTCAATCGTTTTCGCTGTTTCCTCTTCGTGATCGTGTCAGTAAAATCTGATACTGACTCCGATTCGCTCGATCTCGACTGGGATCTCTTCCTTTGACGCTCTCTCTTAACCTTTTTCATTGTTAGCATTCCCATTACTCCCGAGCGGCTCGGAACTGCTCGGCTTCTCGCCATTTCCTCAATCATATTTTCCACTCTAGAAAGTCTATGTGCAAGATCAAATCCTCTGTCCTCGCTGTCACTGTTTTCCATTCTAACAGGATCTTGTGTCATTATTACTGCGGACAATGGTGTGTAAAAAATGTTTATTTGTTAGAGAAGTTTGATCTTAAACCACCCATAATTTAAGATCAAACTCATTATTGAGGAGCAAACCTGCTCCTTGCGTTCGGATATTCGCTCTATTGCGAAATTGGTTTATTTTGCGAATTTTAAAAACAAATTTCACTCAAAAACGGATTCGTCTTGCAGATCCTTATCAATTCAGACTCAGCAACATGCAGTAACAAGCGAAGGCACTCATCCTCATCGTATTTGTTAGCCTGTGTTTTTTTTGACAGCATCTGCCTATGAATGTGCCTTTCTTATTTCTTTCCATCAAAATTGTTGAATCGCTCAGAACAATGCTGAACAGCAGCTGGATGGAGAGAAGACGCATTTGCAGAATGGAAATGCTGCTGCATTCAGCTGAGTCTACTTGCAGATGCGAAGGGGAAGAAGGGGAAGAAGAGGTCAGAGTTATCAATCCGTTTGAAGAGGAAGTGAAGGAAGTGAAGGAAAGAGATGAAAAGAAATGAAGAGGAAATATTGAAAAAGAAAGAGAAGACAAAAAAGATGAGAAAGAAAGAAAGAATGAAAGTGAGAAAGAAAGATGAGGAATATTTGGATGAATATTAAAAGGACGATGGAAGAAACAATAAAAAATACTTTTGAATAGAAGAGCAGAAATGTTAACTGGATGGGAAAACAATAGATTTCATTCAAAAGGGGAAGGAAAGGATTGTCAAAAAGAGCGAAAGAAATGAAATGAAAAATCGGGAAATGATTTATTTTATTGGAGAATTCGATGAAGAGTGGAATATAACTTGCTAATTTCGAATTATTTTAAGACAAAAATCTTGCTTTTCATTTGAAAAAGAAAAATCTTCTCTTTTTGTTTCATTTCTGTTCTTTTTTTTTCTTCAGTTAACAGTAATCAAATAAAAATTAATTCTTTCATGGATTTTTTTCAAAAAGTCTTTCATAGAACTTCTTTAAAGAAACTTCAAAACGAAGGAATGACTATTAAATGCTGGCTCGCAGCATTATCATTGAACTACAACAAAAACAAAAATAAAATGATATTCAGCAATCAAGAATTAAAATATAACAATAATTACAAACCAAATATTTTTTCATAAATGATAACCTCCTGATTTGTAAAAACACGTCGTACACACAAATCGCAATGTTTTTGATCATTCAAACAAAAAATGAGTCATTACAAATAAAAGAATGTTTGAAACATAAAAATTTTAAAGCGGATGTAATAAATATCCTCATTCAAACTTTTCTCTTGAACATCTGAGTTTTGTCAACGATGAATAAGAAAAAAATGATTTTTCTTTCTCTGTTTGTTGTTATGGATTCAACGATCAAAAATCTTTGATTTATCTCGAATATTTATTGACAGAATGGGAGATTGACGAGTTAACATACCCCACATAATTTGTTTATTTTTTCCCCATGAATGCATGAATCACAGGAAAAGTACTTGTCACTATGGGATCATTAGTGAAAATTATGCTCATTGAAGCCAAGGATATCAATTCTTATTTGAAATGTGAATATTTGAATGTTTGCACTTTGTAATTTTTATTTTGTTGTTTACGACAAAATTGGTTCCATTGTCGCCTTTTTAGGAATCAAAAATTTGACGGATTGAATTAAAAGTTATTCATTTTGTTTTTCTGAGCAGAACATCAGAAGAGAGCAAGATGCCGAGATCCATTCAGCAGATGTGAAACGAATATTTTTTGCATTCAACTTGAGCAGGTGATGAAAAAGCAAATAAGATAGAAAGTGTTTGGAAGAAGGAAAATAGAGGAATTACAATAATTTGATTAAAGTTGGAAAGAAAAAACGAGGAGTTTTTTTTTTTTTTTTTTTTTTTTTTTTTTTTTTTTTTTTTTTTTTTTTTTTTTAATAATAATGAAAGGAAAATTATTGTCTAAAAATATCGATCAAATAATAAACAGTTGCTTTATTTTGTTGGTAAATGTGCACTTTTTATATTTTCGTTGATTTGATTTGTTCCAAATTTTAATCGAAATTTCTTTTTTATAACTTAAGGGCATTCCGGAAAATCAACAAAATAAAACATTTTATTGGATCAGTTAAACAGTTTGTTTCCAAAGTTGTCCTGCTCTCTTTGCCTTCAAGAAGAATGTGGAATCCTTATGCTTTTCGATGTTCTATTTTGATTTGTGTGTTTTTCGCCTTTTCAAATTTGTTTGCATTCGAGGGACAAAATAATTCCAATTTTCCTGAAATGAGCTGGAAGAAATACAATCCATCAAAATTGAACGATGATGAAAAGAATAATTTATTTGAAAATGATTATGAAGGAAATTTGAAGAATGATTCAGTTGATACTCAACGGAGGAAAAATGATTCTCTGGAAAAAGCAATAATTTCGTCAAAGCTTGAGTCTTGCATAATGTTGGCAAATTCATCGATCTATTTTCACATGATAGCTATAAGAGCACATCTCAGTGGAATGCCAGCACTTAATGCCGAAAGGTCGATTCTATTTCTTTCGAATTGCCTGTTGGAAGTGTTCGATAAAGGATGTTATTCGCCAATCTGCTGTGGCCAAAGTGGAGTTGCAATGAACAACATTTCTGCAATAAATAATGAAAACTGCAATGCGTTCCCATGCCTTGTGTCAACAACAACAGCCCAAGAAAAAAGCAAAATTGATGTTGGATTTGTTGAAATGGCTTCTTCAATCTTTTCAGACATTGTGGTGTCCTCCACCTCGCCATTTGTCGGAAGCGAACTGTTTTCACAAGTTGATGTTCACATGTGCGAATTCATGAACATCACCGCACGACAAAAGCCAGTATTTGCAGCAAAAAGTATTTTGAAGCAAACTTTGCAGAAAAACGTTGTTTCTGGATGCCTTTTTAGCAATTGTGCCAACACGTTTGATGGAGTGATTGTCGGAGCGGAAAGGGGAAGCGGATTTGTTTCGATGAACACCACCTTTGCTGAAACGAAGAACTCATACAAAGATCAGCCTTTTACAAGTCCTTTACCATCATTTAAATCTGGAGATATCGTGTTTGTTGGATGCACATTCACCAACTGCTCTTCTTCAGATCGGAATGGAGGAGCAATATCAGTTTCAGGATTAGCAAATCTGAATGTTGCAGATTGTTCATTTTTTGAATGCAGATCTATTTATATTTCTGAAGAATCGACGCGAGGAGGTGCAATCTACTCCAGAGCTTATGGAGATTGCTATTTGATAAATTCTACATTTTCAAAATGTTATGTTAATTCATCTTCAATTTCATTTGGAGGTGCTGTTTGCATATTCAACAATCTGGATATTGTTTATGGATGTCAATTTTCATGTTGTCAATCAAGTGAGTATTGCGGAGCATTAAATTGTGAATATGTTATAATGCATTTGTGTTCAAGTTCGTTTTCAAATTGTGAATCAGTAGATTATGGAGGATCTGTTCACACTTACTGTTTGAAAGAAAAATCGTTCGTAACAGATTGCAGTTTTGCCAATTCTCACTCTCAAAATCATTCTGGCGCAATCTCTCTATCGATATATACAAACATGCACATTCTATACACATATTTTTGTTTTTTTGAAAACAATTCTGCTGACTCAAATAATGGGCATGATATTCATTACTGGAATATAGATAGCACAAAAGTCACTTCCGATTTTATCAAATATTCCTTTTCACTTTCAAATAAAAATAACAGAGTCACCACAAATGTCGATAGAAGTGAATGGCTTCCGGATCCAAATTCAAGTCCAGATCCAATCCTTGTGAATTCAGCGAAGTTTGGAGGAGACCACAACGACTGTGGAGGAACTGATGATGAATGCCGAACAATCGGATTTGCAATGAATCAGTGGGTAAGTTATAAGCACCATTCAATAAGATTGGTGAGCGAACGCTTTGAGGAAACAGAAATAGAAGTGGGCGGAAGAAGTGTTCTGTTGAAGAAGAGCGATGGATTAGACAGAGTGAACATTTCGAGTCACACAGAATCCGGGTCATTGTTTTTCGTTGAATATGGCTCAGTTGAATTGGAGTTATTCACTCTCATTCACAGCTCAAGTATCTCCAATAATTCATTTCTTTTTCAAGTTACTGGAATGTTTGGATTTGTGCATCTGGATAAATGCGTGATCACAAGTGATATGCCTGATGGTGTTTTCAACAGGCCTTTTCTAAGTGCTGATGAAGGAAGAATCTCTCTCGATGATTGTGAAGTCAAGAACATTGTCTTTTCAGACTGCTGCCTTTTGTCGACGAGCAACTGTGGAGAGATATGCGTCCATGGGGGAAACATCACAGAGATTGTGAGAAAAGAAGGCGATGGAGCCTTGATATCGAAGATATTCAAAGGAGAGGAGAGCCTTGAATGGGAAAACACAACTGTTAGTGGATGCAGATGCTTGAATGGAAATGGAGGGATGGCCGCCTTGACACTTGTTGAGGGAAGTCAATTGTCGATAGGGAAAGAAGGGTTGGCAACAGTAATGAGAATCTGTGTGGCCAATGATGGAGAGGGAAATGTGCAAAATGGCAAAGGGAGAGGAGGATGCATCTATCTGAAGCTGATAAACGCAGCAGATGATTTTGTGATTTCGAATCCAGGGTTTGAGAATAACAATGCACTGTTTGGGAAAGATGTTTATGTGTATTCTCCAAATCTGAAGGCAAGTGTCACAAGAGAAAGAATAGCTTATTATTCCTCATTATTCACGGTTGACGAAGCAATGGGCACTGATGAAGGAACACCAGAGGTTGTCATCCCGCTTGTTTATTGTCTGAGAGAAAGAGGTGTTAGAGTAAATGTTGGAGACAACGGAGTGGATGTTGGAGTGTGTGGCTTTGAAGACTATCCGTGCAAAACAATGCAGTTTTCTCTTGCTCAACAGGAAAAAGTGCACAAATTGACAATTGCTTCATCGTATTCCCTTTTGGAGTGTTTGAGTTTGAGGGGAGATGAAGAATACAGCATCAGTGGAGTGAGTGGAAAATCAGAAATAAGTGTTGTTGGAAATGGGAGCGAGCAGAGTGGAGTGTTTGAGGTGATGAGTGATGTTGGCATAAGTCTTGTGAGCTTGTCCTTGGAGGCATGGCTTCAATCATCACAAGCAGCAGTGTTTGTTGTGGGAGAGGAAGTCGAAGGAAGCCTGCAGATATCATCGTCGCTTGTGAAGGGAAGCAGTTCAGTTTCGGAGATTGGATACTCTCTTGTTGTTGTGAAGAATGGAAAAGCTGAATTGAATGATTTGGAAGTCGATAGCCTAGCATTCAAGGAGCCTATGATTATCTGCGCTCAAATGGGTACAAAAGTCAAAGCAGTAAATCTTGTTTGCTCCGATGTGTTGAACGCTGAATCTAGTCTGATTAAGGCAGAAAGTGATTCGGAATTGCAGATTAGTGGCTCGAAGTTTGAAAGCACAGGAAGGAACAAAGGGTCTATGATCAATATCAACAAGGCGAGAAGCAGTATTGTCAATCGAACCATTTTTAGTGGATGCTTGCTTTCAAGTGGAGATGGAGGAGCGATTCAGGGGATAATTGGACAAGGTCAGAAACTTGAAGTTGAAGGAGGAGAGATGAATGGAGTCTGTGAGAAGGGAAATGGAGGAGGAATGAAGATAGTGATGGAAAAAGATTCTATCTTTTATGTTGGAATCGAAGGATTGGCGAAGTTGAAAGGATGCCAAGCTGGAATGATTGGAGACAAAGGAGGATATGGAGGAGGGATATGGCTGGATTGTGTGAAATCCACTGGCAACTTTCGGCTGAAAAATGTTGAATTTGCAGGTTGTGTTGCAAACAAATATGGGAAAAACATGTTTGTAAAGACAGAAAAAATGGGGAATGTTATTGACAGCACAAGGATTGGATTTGGGCCAGATCTTTTGAAAGAAGATGAGATTGTGGGCACAGAGAAAGAAGATGAAGGATATGTGATCCCTCTGGTGTTATTCTTGCGACAGGATGTTTCAGAAGTTGCAGTTGGTGGGGCGAATGAAAAAGATTTTTCCCGATGTGGATATGCAGGGCATCCATGTGAAACAGTTCAGTATGGGATTGCACAATGGAAAAAGGCAAGTGGAATAAGCTTGAAGATTAGTGAATCTGGAATTCTTGGATCAGAACTGTCATTGGCAAGTGGACTAAACACATTCAGAGGAGCTGATTCGGAGGCGAGGATGGACGTGAACGAAAACATAACAGTGAATCAGAATGCGATGATTGAAGTGAGCTCAAATTGTTTATTTGAATCTCTTTTTTTGGTTGTTCCAGAGAGTCTGAATGGAAGAGAATGGCTGATGAAGATGAGCGCTGAAACACTGAACCTCACTAATTGCCAATATTCAGTGAGATCTGCATCCTTTGTGAGTGTTGGACTTGTGCTTTGTGTTGGAGGAAGGATGGAGATATGTGGAATGTGTGTGAATGAAGTGGAGTATCGATTGCATCCATTGATGATGATTGAAGAAGAAGCAGTATGCAACATGAATGAAAGTGTTTTGAATGGAGTTATTACGAATGGAGAAGTGAGTGTGATTGAATTGCATTCCTCAGGGATCCTGACATTGGCTAAAACAACGATGAGTGGAAAGAAAGATAGAGCATCAGGAGGAGGGATGATCTGCGATGTTAATGGAAATATATTGACAGTTGAGGATTGTTCGTTTTGTGGTGTCTGTGCGAGCATGCAGAATGGAAGCGCAATAAACGGAAATGTTGGTGATGAAAACAGCGTTATCGTGAGAAACAGCACTTTTGATGATTGCTCAGCAAATGATGGGTGCGGTGGAGGAATTATGGTGACTTTGAGTGGAGAAGGAATGCTGCGAATTGGGGAGGAAGGGGAAAGAACAGATGTTAAGAAGTGTAATGCTCGCGATTTGAGCGAAGAAAAAGAAGGAAGAGGATATGGGGGAGGAGTTTTTGTGAGAATTGTGGAAGAAGCATATGATGTGATCTTGCGGAGTATTTCATTTGGCCAGGGAGAAGAAAGAAATGGGGCAGATGGTGGAGGGAACAATATTTTTGTGGAAGCGAATGAGCTGAAGAAGATCGCTACAGATACTGTGTTCGATTTTTCGTTTGCCAAGAGCGAAGAAGAAATGCCAAACTTGAAGGATATGATGGGCTTCGAAGGTGGAAACAAGTCGCAAGCAATTCCATTGGTGCTGCTGTTTCGGAACTTTTCGAGTCCTGCATTTGTTGGAAATGATGGAATAAATGGGAAGTTGTGTGGGTTTTCTGATTATCCGTGTGCAGATGTGTTGTTTGCTGGAAAGGACATTTTTGGCCAAGGCAGTGCAATAATACGATTGCTTCCTCAATATGAAATCACGAACCAGCTGAAGATAGAAGAGCAAGAGATGAAGATCGATGTGGAAGAGATTGGAGTGGAGGTTGTGATTGCGAGCAAAGGGAGTATCAATGGAGAAGGATTTATTGAAACGCGTTCAGCAACAACATTTGGGAAAATGATGTTCAGTGTTCCATGCTCGATGTCAGACAGCAAGAGTGCGCTGTTTGTGTGCTTCAGTTCATCGCTTGTGATGAATAATGTTTCGTTCATAGCCAGAACGAACGTTGTCAGTTTCTCGCTTGTGAAAGTTATTGGAGGAGAATCCAGTTTGGTTGGAGTGAAAGTGAGTTACGTGAAATTCAGCACAAATAGCTTTTTGGTGATTCAGGGAGATGGGGCAAGTGCTCAATTAAATGGAATGGAATTGGAGGGTGTTCATGGAGAAGATGTTTGTGGGCTTATCCATGTGAATTCAGGAGGTTCGGTCAACATTGTGAATTCGAGTGAAAAAGGAACAAACTTGAAAAATGGAGCAGTGCTGTATTTTGATGGTTCGTGTGGAATTCAGCTGCAGAACAACAGTGTGACTTCAGCGAGAAGAGAGGTTGGGAGTGGAGGAGGAGTTGAGGGGAAGGTTGGGAAAGGGAAAATGGTTGAGGTGAAGGAATGTGCATTTGAGACAATTGTCTGTGCTGAAGAAGGAGCAAAAGGTGGAGGATTGGTGGTGCATGTGGAGAAAGGAGGAACATTGAAGTTTGAAGGAAACAGTGTGAAATTCAATGAGGTGAGTGAATCTGAAGGATTTGGGGGAGGGATGTTTTTGGAGTTTGAGGATACTGATTTGAGCTATTCGATGCAAAAGAACAGATTTGGTGAGAACAAAGCATTGCTGGGAAGGGACGTGTATGTTGTGTGTAAGGATGTGAGGAGGATGCTGAATGAAATTCTTTGGGAAGGATCGGTGAATGAAGAAGATGAGAAAGAACGATTTTGGGTGTATGATGGTTCAGTTGATCCAGCGATAAATGTATCGATACTGGTGATATTGTTTCCTGAATCTCCAAAGATAATGTTTGTGGATGGATCAAAAGTGAACAAAAAGGAATGTGGGTTTGAAGAAACACCGTGCAAGGATGTTGAATATGCATTTTCATTGATGAATGACTCGCACTCGACAATCAGGGTGATTGGAAACACAACTTTGGATGCAGATATCGCAAGAAATTCATCGTTGGCAATTCAGGGAAGAGGCCTCAAAAAACCGGTTATTGGAGTTGGAGGAGGAGGTCATTTAACATTGGTCAACAGTTCCATTTTCTTGAGCATACGGAGCTTGACATTTGAGCTTCCAGCAACTTTCACAACAGCAGGCTATGAAGAGTTTCTGAAAATAGAAGGAGGGCAGTGTTTGATAAGTGAGTGTGTGTTTGGGGTTGAGAATGGAATAGAGAGCGGGATTGAAATGGAAAGCAGTATATGGATTGTGAAAGAAACAGATGGAAAGCTGGAAATCAAGTCAGGGAGTGTTGTTGCAATTGGCTTTCAAATGGGAAAGGGAATTGCTGATGTGGAAAGAGGAGTGATCAGTTTGTCTGATATGGCAATCAAAGGTGTTTCGATGGAAGGAAAGAGTTTGATTTGCGGAGGTGCTGGAGCAGAAATTGTTTGGAGCAATGTTAGAGCAAGTGGGTGCAGCATTGAAAGTGGTCATTTGTTGGAAGTGAAAAAGGCAAGAAATGTGGAAATTGCGAATGAAAGCTATTTTGAAGGGTGGGGGGTGAGTGTGGAGAATGGAGGAATGATGTGGTGTGAACTGGGAGGAGATGATAAGTTGTTGGTGAAAAATTCCACAGTGAGGAATTGGAGCGTTGATGGTGACGATGGGAAAGGAGGAGGAGTGTATCTTCGCATCGGAAACGATTCAACTGACAACTTCGTGTTTGAAGATTTGTTGTTTTCAGAGAATAGTGCCCGAGAAGGAAAGGACATGTTTGTGTTTTGCAAGGCATTGAACATAAGTGTGTCTCCCATTCGATTTTGTTTTGTGGCAGAAAATGAAGAAGAAGGAAATGGAGCTGATTTATGGGGAAGCGATGAATCACATTATTTTGAGCCAGTCAATTTGAGATTGTTTCTTGTTCAGCTGCATTCAGAATGTGTTTATTTGTCAGTTGAAGGATATGATGCAATTGGATGTGGGCTGGAAGAGCATGCATGTCAAACACTATGGCAGGGTGTCCAGAACATCAAATCCGGAGAGGATAACTCAGAGATTGTTATTTTGGAGAAGGCTTGTGTTAAAGATGGAAGTGATGTGTCAGGAATTAGGATTCGATCAGCACAAGATGAGAAACATTCTTCTTTGCTATTTGAAGAAAATTGTGAGTTCAATGGGGATGGGGCTATTGTGAACAGCAAGAAATCAGAATTTGTCTTTGTCGACTTTATATTTCCGCATTCACGGAGAAATGAAGTAAAAGCACTTATTTTGTCTGAATCCACAAATGGTGACATGAAGATGAGTAATTGCATATTTGAATGTTCTCATCAAGATACTGTCGAATTTGTTGTGTTGGAAATGAATGGAGGAGAAGTGACTTTGGACTGGTGCAGTTTTAAAGGGAAGATGGTTTTCGGTTCTCAACCACTAAAATTGACTGGAACAGTGAGTATGAATAATTGCTCATTTCAGGCAGTGGCCTCAGCACAAAACGGAAAAGGGGGATTGATAAATGTTATTCTTGAAAATGAAGCAGGACTGCAAGTCAAGAACTGTACAATTCAAAAATGCGAATGCTTACCCGAAGGTGGCAGAGGAGGCGGATTGTTCATTGATTGCAAGAAGTCCAAAATTGCCAGATCTATCTTGTTCAGTGCTGTTGTCTTCGAAGCAAACAAAGCAGATGTTGGAGAGAATCTGTTTGTTGAGTCGTTTGATCTGAACAGCACTGTGACAACAGACACCTTTGATTTTGACTTTGAACCACTGAAGAACAATGCAAATGGGTTTGTTGGAAGTGACAAGGTGTTCAGCGAAACAGATTTGTTCAGATTTGTTGTGGGATACAGAAGCGAAAGGATATATGTATCAGATGAAGGGCATGATGTGGCTCGATGTGGTTCAGCTGAAGATCCTTGTCAGAGTTGGTGGAAAGGTGTTAGGCAGATGAGTGAAGGGACAGATAAGCGTTGGATATTTGTTTTGGGGAGAGTTGAGCTGAATGAGGTGTTTGAGATGACTGATTGCTCGATCGAAGCATGGAATCCTGTGGAAGATGAGGTATCGAAGGTGAAGATGGTGATTGAAAACGATGTGAATGAGAACAGAAAAGCATGCCTTTGGAACAAAAACACAGCAAGGATTGCTCGAGTAGAGTTTGAAATGGAAGGGGAATATGATAATGAAGAGAAGGCAGTGATTTTGAGTGAGAATGGGAGCTTGAACCTGGTGAACTGTTCGATTGAAGGATTGGCAGAAAAGAGGATTCAGATGCTTGTGTCATTTGTCTGTGTGAGAGAAGGAGTTCTGGAGATAACGAATTTTGATGTTTCGAATTTGAATTGTGAGAGAAGTCTTCTTGTTGTTTCAGAGAGATGTGAAAGCAGGATCGAGGAGCTTGTAATAAAGGGATTGAGTCTGAACGAAGGAAGTGTGATTGAAGTTGAGGGAGCAAGCAGGAGCAATCATGAGCAAGCAAAATCAATGAAAAGCAGTCCAACCATTTTGCTGGAGAAATGCCATGTGAAAGATGTGAAGAAAGATGCGGGAGGGGCATGTGTGATTGATTCGGGTGCAAATAAGGAAAGTTTGAAGCTTGTGGTGAACAGAAGCATGCTTGATGAATGCCGAAGTTTAAACAGTGAAGAAGGCGGAGCGATCCTGTTTGTGTTGAAGAGCGAGGGAAGTCTGAGGATTGAAGAGAGCACGCTGAGCCAGTGTGGGTGCTCGACAGCCAAAGGCAGAGGAGGAGGGATTTATGTGGATGCAGCTGCTTCTGGGGATCTGGACATGCAATTTGTGAAGGATGGATTTGATTCCAATGTTGCGCGTGTTGGGCGGGATTTGTTTGTGAAGTGTGTGGATATCAAAAAGCAGATCAATGAAACACAATTCAATCTGGATCTGAGAGAAGGATCATACAACAGATACAATGCGATATATGGAATGGATGAGACAGAGTTTGTGGATGAGCCGATGAATCTGATCGAGTTCATTGTCACATATCAAAATGATGTTATTTTTGTCACGTCAAACATCTCCAAAGGCAGCGAGGACTCGAAGAACTGTGGAACGCAAAAGCAGCCATGTGCCACATTGGAGTATGGACTGCAGCATTTGTCATATGAGTTCAACAGCCAGCTCGTGATTATCGAAGAAGGGCGAATATCGGCTGAGCTGGAGTTATGCAATGTGACCATTTCATCCCGTTCAGAGCAGCATGCTAAAGTCGGAGTGACTTCAGGAATTCATGGATCAGCCGAGAGCCTATTGAGCTGCACAGACAAAGTGCTTTTGACTCGTCTGTTTGTTTTGTTTGAGAGTTCGTTTGCGATGGCTCATGGTTCATTTCTTCGAAGCGAAGCAGGAGTGGTTCAGATTGTTTCATGTTCATTTTCATGTGAAGAGGCAACAAGAAATGATGAATCAGATTTGTTGTTAATTCTGCTGTCGGTCACTGGGAATGGAAGCTTATCAATGGAAGAAGTGAGCATTACTCGTTTTTCATTTGTCTGTCAATTTATTGTAGTGGAATCAAATGCTTGCTTGAAGTGTTCATCTATTTCAATTCAAGATGTGAGTTGCAGAAAGGGATTGATATGTCTGTGCAGTCATAGAAAAGCGACTCTTGAAAAAATGGAAATGAGCAATGTTTTGAGCAACGAAGAAGCCACCATTCAAGTGCATTCAAGTGATGCGAATAGAAATGGAGATGAGGAAGAAAGAACTGAGATAGAGATAAGCCAATTGGTGTGCAAGAATATTAGCGTTCCATTGACTTCCTCAGTCATTGCCTGTGATAGGTTGAAAGACAGCTTTGTGAAAATCGAGAACAGCTCGTTTGCGTCATATTCATCGTCTGCTGAAAGAGGAAGTTTGGTGATGATGAGTGCCTGCCGAAATGTGTCAATGAATTTGTGCAGGTTTGGAGTGAATACGCAATCCTTTGATGAAACTGTGAATGATGAAGGAAAAGATATATGCGAATGGGATGGATCACTTGTTGATTTGAAGGGAACAGTTACAAGCATGAAAGACACAACCATAGAGAATTCAAGCAAAGGAGGTTTGTCAATTTCAGGAGGGCAGATCGTGATTGAAGAAGGAAGGTTCATGAACAACAATCCGATGATAGGGAAATATCCATCAATTCGAAGGAATATTGTTTGCAGCGACGATGCGACAGTGAATGTTGTGAGCCTGAAAGGCGGAGATGGGGCGAAAGAAAACAGCTCGTTGTGGATGCTGAACAAGGGATGCAAGGTGGAAGGGATGCTGGAAGGGCTGAAGTCTGTGCTGTTTATTCCTGTTCTGGGTTCTGTGAGCATGGCAGAGGAAGGGGCTGTGATGAGTCTGAGCTTCCGAGGGGCGCTTTTCATTCCGTGCACGCTGGGGTTTGAAATAGTGACAAGAATGGGAAGCACAAAGCTGATCGAGAAGTGGGAGTTTTCGGAGGGCGATTTTGCATCAGAAACGGAAGTGCACTCGTCGATTTCGTCTGCTATGATCACTTCTTCACCCGATGAGTCGGAAGTGGCAGCAGCAATCATATTTGGAGAAAAGAATGCAGAAACGGATCTGTTCCTTCTGAAGAACAAAAGTGAACCCCAAACAAGGGGAGATGGAAAACTTGTTGAAGGAGGAAAAGAAGGAAAATCCATATGGCCAATAATTGTTGTTGTGATGGCAATTATTCTTTTGATTGTTCTTATTGTTTCGGTGGTATTCATTGTTCGATGGAGAAGGGAAAAAGAAGTGGCCAAAAAATACAAGGAGATAGTTGATGACACTGTGAGAAAAGATTCGAAGGCATTTGAGATGGTCACGATGGAGATGTCACCAGAAGAGCAATGGAAGAGAGCAGAAAGAGAGGCAGAGAAGAAAAATGAAGAGAGAATAAAGAAGAGGGTTTATGAGACGAATATGGAGCATTCAGAATCATCAGAACATTTGTTGAGTGAGAGTGGTTCAACTGAATACATTCTGGGGAGAGACTCTGACAAGATCCCAGAATGGGCACTGGAAAAGGTTGAGAAAGAAGAAGAAGAGATTCGAAACAGAACACCTTCTCCATCCATCTCATCCACTTCAACCGCAGACACTTCAGATACAGATTCAACATTTGTTCAGAGAGAGGACCTGTGCCCAACCACGTCGTCGATGTCGAATCTGGTGGATGTGATGGTGTGTTCGTCTCCCCATGAGAAGCTGATTGTGGATCTGAGAGATTCGCTGTTCATGCTGCTGCATGGGCGGAACGAGAAGAAAGAAATGGCAATTGGATCATTGAAGGAGAGAGAGATGACAGCTGCTCGGATCCTGTTCTGGGTTGCAAATGGGGCGCTTCACTCCTTTGATGAAATGGAAAATCCGCTCTCTTCCCTTGCCAATCTCAGCCCTCACATTGTGTTATTCTCCGAGCACATGGTCATCTGCATTGTTATGCACTCTGACTTTTCATCAGATGATTCAGACTCATCATCCATCTCATCATCGACTGTTGCAACATCTGCCAGTGATGATGATGATGATGATAGTGATTCTCTTCCCTCATCAGCATTTGAGGATGAAGATGATAATTTCAAAAAAGAGTGTTTGAGGTGGAAGGCGCCTGAGCTGCAGATCAACAAGAACATGGGAGCAACAAAGGAGTCGGTCTCGTTTTCGATTGGGATGATGCTGTGGGAGTGTCTGACTTTGCAGATCCCGTTTGGGGAGTATGAGGCAGAGGTGGCCGGAAAGAAGATTGTGAATGGAGAAAGGCCAGATATGACTGCAGTTTGCAACTCTTCTTTTTGTGAGCTGGTCAAATTGACAGTGAGCGAGAAGCAAGGAGCAAGGCCAACACTGAGCGATCTGAAACGAGAATTCATCCAGAGATTCCCAGCAGGAGCTGTGATCCTCACCATGTCTGATGCAGTCACTTACCAAGAAGGGTCTCAGGAAAATTCTGAAATGGAGCAGTCTGGATCTTTGGACTCCTCAGAAATAATATTCATCAGCAGCCAAAACACTCCCAGTTGAATGAGCAGAGAAATGATCAACATCAAAGTTGAAGAAGTTAATGATTTTTAAAAAATTAATCCAGCAAACCATCTGCTTTTGGAAAATGATTGAATGTCTTGCCAAGTGTTCAGAGCGAAACCCAGATTGAAAAGGAAGCAGAAATTCCTCTTCAATTCAGTTTTTTTTTTGTGTGTGTGTTTGTGGACATTGAGTTTGTGTAAATTTGGATCTTCATTTCAGAATTAACCGCTCGTTAATATATCAGCAAGCATTCCATTTTTCATCCTTTTTTGTTGCTCTTTGAAGCTTCAATTTGGAAATAATTCTTGAACGAAATACTTTCTCAAAAAAAGTGTGCAATTGAGGATTATTGCAGTAACTTTATGGTCCTTGAATCGCATTTGAAAATTCTGTTGATTGTTTTTTTGTGTGAAAACTCCTTTTGAACATGTAATTTCCACATTTCGTGGTTCTTGTCAAACTGGCAATTTGAATAACTTTCATTGAAAAAGAGCAACATGGCCTGACAATAGCATCTATTGATTTGATTTTTCATCTTCTTTTCAACTTCCTTCATCTTTTTGATCTTTGGTAATTTCCCAGCTCTGTAATCGCTTTCCATTTCCTTCATTTGGAATTGCACTAATTGGTTGATTTTTTATTTCTTCATTGAAAAAAACATGAAAAGTTGTTCTTCCTATTTCATTTCTTCGTCTGCCTTTGCGAAACGTGAGATGTTGTTTTGGAGCCTGAATATCAGTTTTATGAAAGAATAAACAAAAAAGATAAAAAAATTACCAGAAAAAATAAAAAAAATAAAATAAATAAGTGAAGATGTGAAGAGAAACAAATTTTCAAACATAAACCCTTATTTAGCGTTTTTGCTTCATTCAAGATGCTTTGTTGTTAAAATCATCATTCTTTTCTTGAATTAATTTTCCCATCTCATTTCGACTTTTCTTGATTGATTCCTTTCTTGGAAGCAAGAGAATCATTCGCCTGTTCAATTCATTTTTTTTAAAAAAATCGCAATATCACAAAGAAAGATTCTCACCAAATATGAGTCGAATTACAAAATAAACAAAAAATTAAATAAGAATTTAAAAAACTGAATCAACACAAAAAACAGCAAACCGATAATTCATCAGTCAAGATTTTGCAAAGAAATTGTTTTATCAAAAAAGCTTCTTTATTCCCCAATCATTGAGTGAAATAAAGAAGAATGAATATCATTTCCCCAACGTTGAAGATACAAGCATGCCAGCATTGTTACTTCCATCGAATATTTTGCCTTTTATAAACCTTGAGATAAATTGTCTGATATTTTTGAGCAACTGCAATCGGTGGCTGTTGATCTGTTGTGAAAAAGAAAAAAATACTCATGAAATGCACATTTCGAATACAATCAATCGATAAACCTTGAATTAATTCTCTTTTATCTTCGTTCAGAGATTCCACGTATTTGTTTCCACAAAATACTGCGACGCGATCTCTGGTGGAATGCAAAAATTGTGCAGAAACACAAATCAACTTCCTTGATCAATCTTCCTTGATTTCTCTTTTTTTCTCTCAGAACCGAAAAGGGATTTTATCTTGACCCAATCAACAAAGCCCAAAGAATATCCTCTTATATTTCAATTTCGATCTCAAACAGCTTGTTTATTTCAAGTTGCTTTTCTTAGTTTTGACGGATCTTTGACCAGCATTTGAGATGCAAAGGAGACATTAATGCGAGTTGAGGCAAACAACCAGATTTCGGAATAATGATTTTATAGGAATGTGTAAGTGCATCCAGGTTGATAAGAGTCAATGCTATAGAAGCCTCACAGCTTTGCATATGGTCATTATGCACCTATGTCGGATATTTCGACAAGAAGTCATCTCAAATTACCAAATAATGCAAAACAACTTGAAAATATGATTTCACATCCAAAAACACCTTTTCTCACTGAATGTTACCAAGTGCAAATTTTCGTATCACCGCAAACAGGGACGAAAATTAACACGAACTGTGTATTTTCTTGAGCAACAAGCCAAGAATGGCTTCAAAAAGATATCTGTCACTGTCCTTTCGGTTTGCAGAAGTTAAAAATTAAAGAAATTACTCAAAATTGTTGGATGTGCATTTCTTTCTTTGAAGCGCATTTCTTTGGTTTCTTGTGTAATTTCCACAGAGAAAACCGAATTTTGAATAAATGAAACGATCTGCGAATCACTGAAGAAATCCACAATTTGCACGTGCACAAAGCAATTGAGCAATAACGCTCATCAATACTTGATAGATGTGTATTTTTGTGAGAATTTTGTTTCCTTTATGTAATCGTTTTTGTTTTGCCTAATCAAAATAAATACAAAAGAAACATCAAAATGATTTTGACAAGCTGGCTTTTGTGCAATAAAAACAATTTTCGCAAAAATTACTTTTTCAAGACGTATAAAGTTCTGTTCCAGTTAGGGTGTGCATAAGAAATATTTGGTCAAGTATACATGATTAATAATAGTGGATGAAGATGATTTGAATGAAGTATGAGAGGTAAAATATTATGAGCTTTTTCTATCGAAAAGAACAGAAATTTTCATTTTTGAAAAGAATATAATGGTATTGATCAAATTTTTTATGACAACATCTGCAGTCGGAGCGGGGTACGATTATTCAACATCAACATTTAGCAATGACGGAAGAGTATTCCAAGTGGAGTATGCAATGAAAGCAACAGAAAAAAGCGGAACTGCAATTGGAATTAAATGTGTTGATGGAGTTGTTGTTGCATGCGTAAATTTCCAGATCTCTCCTCTTGTTGTTCCATACTCACAATCTCGTATTCTTACAGCAGCGAAATCAATTGGATTGGTATTATTTGAAAAACTTAATATTTTCAATGAAGTGTAAATTGCTATGTTTCTCCGTTATTAACCTTAGGTCTCTGCAGGGCTTTTGGCGGATGGAAGACATCTTGCATCACATTGCAAAGAAACTGTTTGCTTGTAGAATTTATCTTTTTGGTTGTTTTTAAGGATTATCAATTTTGCTCAAATATTTCAAAAAAAAATAATTCAGGCTGCTGATTACAAAAAGAATTATCACGAGGATATTCCAGTTAGAGTACTTGCGGAAAGGCTTTCAATATATCTTCAGCAATTCACTCAATTTGGAGCATATCGCCCATTTGGTGTATCCACAATTATTGCTGGCTATGATGATAAGCCACAGTTATATTCAACAGATCCTGCAGCAACTCTTTATGTTTGCTCTTTTTTATTTAACGATCATTGTTAAAGCGTAACAATTGCGTTTTTAAGGGATATAATGGAGTGGCAATTGGAAAAGAAAAAGCTCAAGCAAGAACAGACATAGAGATGCTTCCTTTGGATAAACTTACGTGCGAACAAGCTGTGAAAGAAGCAGCAAAAATGTTTGCCTTTTTATCATTGAGTGAATATATGAATATATAAAAATTGAAATTGTTATTTCATTTTACAAAATAAACAATATGATTCTTTCTTCTTGTTTTTCTTTCATCATTGATTGCAGTTTGTATGGCCTTCGCCACGAAGATGAAAAAGCTTTTGAATTGGAATTTGGATGGGTTCGCACGACTGACAAGATCTTTGGTAGGGTTCCTGATGAATTGAGAGATCAGGCAATTGAAGAAGCAAAAAAATGGCTTGAAGAGAAAGACGAATGAGAAATTCACAACTCGATGTTGTTCTTTTCTTTGCCATGATTATTTTTTTGTTTTTTCTTTTGAGTATTTAATATATTTTGTTAAAACTCAATACAAAAATACACCTTCTTTCTTTTTTTCGCAACTCACAATTTTTCTTTTAGCTCCCTTAGAAGGGCGATGCAGAAATTCTGGCATCGTTTTTCATTATATTTTTCCACATCAAAAATCATCGCAAAAATGAAGTGAAAGTGAAATGAGCTTATAAAAAAATCTTTCTTTGGGCACATATTTAAATTGTTTTTTGCCATAATTGTGCGTTCGCTCCTTCGTTTTCAATCGAATGACGATTTTTTCAAACTCCTTTCCTTTTCATCATCTGCTGTGTATATTCCCATATAAGAATTGAAGCACTGTTGGTTGCAATCGCATGCATTATTTATTCAGTGAAAATTTGTTTATCATAATTAATCCAAATAAAATTGGAAAAAAAAAATTATGAATGAGTTACAAGAAATGAATAAGTAAAAAAGAAAAGAGAGAGAGAGAGAGAAAGCAAACCTAACATGCACATTGAGCGATCTGATCATTCCCAATTGAGGAATTTCTATGCATTCATCAACTGCATTCAAGCATTCCACCGGGACGCCTTCCTTCTCCTTTCCCAGCAGCACGACTGTCTTCTCCTTGAACTCGTACTCATCCAGCCTGACAGAAGAAGAAGTCTGCTCCAGCGCCACAACCGCATATCCCTCGTCCTTCCACTCCTTCAGCCGCCGCACAATATCCTTCGTGTTCAGCTGCGTCAACGGCAGCCAGCGGTCTGAAGTGACACAAAGCGCCTTGAAGATCGGGTCTCTCACAACTGACAGATCATTCACTGTCATCTCTTTCGCCCCAAACACCTCGCACGTGCGGCACAGCCCACCCAAATTCGGCACTTTCTCCACAAACGACGCCACAACAACAAGCGGCTGGCGGTTGCTGCGCGCAAGTGAGGCTCCAACAGAAGAAGAAGAAGAGGAGGAGGAGGAGGAGGAGGATAAGCTGGAAAGCATGGCACGAGATGCACCCAGCGCATCGTAAGGCGCCGGCACAGGCTTCCGCTGGATGAGAAGCAGCGACTGGCGGAACTCGCTTGTGGGAGCAGCAGGTGAACTTTCATCTTTCTGCTGAGAATGCGACGAATTTTCCGCTTGGGATGATTGCGGGGCCTGCTTCTTTGTGAGCGAAAGAAACTGCTTTGAGTCTCTTGCGCCGACTTTAACGCTCTGGAATGTGTTCTCTCTGACAGACTGCAGAAGAGCTGCTGGGTCGAGGCACACTGCAATCGGGTGCGTGCGTAGAAGAGACGCTCCGCCGTATTTCTGCTCAGCAATGATGCAGTCCGGGTTCGTTCTGTAGAAAGCGAGGAAAGGCGAAATTAAGCGCTGAAGTGGAGTTTGGTGGAAGTTACTGAGAGAAGATTTATTTGGAGAAGAACATGAGATATCCTGTGATGCACGTTGGCCTTGTGGAAATAGAGAGGACAGCATAACTTGAACATAAGTCCTGACATGATTGATCTGCGATGCGCACCAAGGCAAAAGATATCTCACAATCTCTTCTTCATTCCTCGTTTCCGTGCTTCTATTTGATTGATCTTCATCGCAACTGTCTTTTGCCTTCTTCTCAACAGTTGTGCTTCCCAAAGTTCCGTTCTCTCCAAACTGCAGCAGGAGAATAGCAATGCGCAAGGCAGACGAAATAGGCTGCGCTTTCATTGTGAAGTCTGAAATGATTGGCAGAAGCACTTCACTGGAATCCGACGGAAAGAAGATCAAATATGAAGCATAGAACATTTCAATGTAGTTGCGCACCGTCACCAAGTTGTTCTGAACAACCAAAAAGAAGAGTGCACGCGACTTCAGCAGAGACCGAATTTCTGGATGAAGCACAAACAGACACAGCGAGCACAGCGCCTGCCAAATGAGAAGGCGGCGCCGATGCAGCTCGTCGTGTGGAAGATACAGCACATTCGTTCCAGAGGCGATTGTCGAGCCGTCTGGCTGCTTTTCTGCTTCTTTAAGCAGTTGCTTGACAAGCTGAACAGCAAATAAGGACACAGATTGTTGATATGAAGTGTACAACAGAGAAGAATCAGAAGAGGCTGGAGAAATGTTTATCACACAGTCTTCTTCGATTCCATTGTGTTGCGAAAGAACTACATTTGTCCCGCTGTTTCGAGAGAGGAACGAAAGAAATTCTAAAATTCTGTGTTGTGCCAAGCGAGCCTCCAGCGCTCCTCTCTTGTCACTGACCATCTGTTCAATGTAGGACTCATTGAAAACAAGGCGGTGGCTCAAAAAAGAGGAGGAAGAGGACGCTGAATAAGAGCAAGACTTTCCATTGTGCTGATAGCAGATGGCTGAACCAAGTGCTTCACAGCTGGAAAATAACGTGTCAAATCTCGAGTATAATGTTGTGCCATCTTCGTTAATGCTTTCCACAGAAAAATCTGGTTTGCATTTTTCCTTTTTCACATCACGCGTTTTCTTTTCAGATGAACGTTCACTTTTCTGCTTTTCATTCGAATTGCTTTCATCAGCTTTTTTGCTCTGAGTCATTTTGATTTCTTTTTCTTCTTCTTTGTCAGATCCATCAAAAATGCTTGAATCGCTCTTTCCTTTCTTTTGCTGCTCCTTTTTGCTTTTTCTTTCAGCAGATTTTTTTCGAAGATTCACTTTTCTCTCCTCTCTTTTCTCTCTTCTCGTTTTGTGGATTCTTCTCGAATCATAAATCCTCTCTGCCTCTGCGTGCTCATCAACAGCCTCACCATCAGAGCAGCTTTGTTCTTCTGCCTCATCTTCTCTTCCTCCTCCTCCTCCTTCTTCTTCTTTCTCCTCGATCTTCTTTTCCGTTCTTCCTTTTCCTCTCCAGCTGCTTCCATCTCGCGCCATCAGATCTCTTCGTTTCCTCTGCTGCCCAGTCAGCCCATCCTCTGAATTCTTCCTTATCTCTTCTGCATACCCACTCTCTTTCCCTGCATCTTCTCCTTCTTCCCCTTCTCCATCTCCTTCCCCGTCCCTGTTCCCTTCATCATCTTCATCATCCTCAGATCCATTGTCAAATGCCTCTTTGCTGCCTTCATCGCTTTTCCTCTTCTTTCCCTTCGCTGCATCGCTGTATTTTTCAATCAGTTTTGACATGATTGGTGAAAGATACATCTTCTTATATCCAACTCTCTCTGCACTGAACTCTGGGTGAGGTCCCCACATCGACAATTTCAGCACAAAAGGCAGCAAAAAGGGAGAAGAAAGAGAAGGATGCGCCATCAGCGCTGGCAAAAGATACTCAATCACCATCGGAACAATTGTTGTCATTGTACTTCCAAGCTGGAGAAGTAACATGAGCAGACGAACATGTGGTTGAGTCTCTTTCATTTCATTTGAGGATTCAGAAGAAAGCTGAGATTCTGTTTGTAAATGTTCTGAGTCACCATCATCATTTTGATCATTTTCACTCACACATTTTCCACTCAATTCGCTTTCGTTACCTTCTCTTTTCCATCTCGCTGCATCGAACATGTGAGGAATACTCATCACAGCATCGCTGAAGGCAAATGAAAGCGCAGCCGCAGTCAGACTGGGCAGGTCATTCGGCCTCGCTGACTGGAAGGAGATGCAGCAGGCGTTGATGACATCGCTTGCTAAGGAAAGAGGAAGGGAAGGGATTGAATTAGGATTTGTATTTTGAATGTCAAGTGAGGTTTCAGAAGAAGAAGAAGAAGTTGATGATGAAGAAGAAGAAACAAACGAGGCAAGCAGAAGAACGCAGTTCAGAACAGCTGGCAAAAGCTCTGAGGATCCGCTTTCGATCGAATCAACTGCTGCTTTGTGAATTGTAGACACCAGCTGATGAGACAAAAGAGAAGAAGAAGAAGAAGAAATCTTTTTGTTTGTCTCAAGAGATTGAGAATGCTGAATAGAATCAAGTTGATTGGCAGAGCCTTTATTCAATGAATGATCTCTCATTATTCCTGTTTTCTCTTCCATTTGCACTCCCTTTCCAGCTCTCATCCTCCTCATCATCTCGTTCCCTTTCGCCTCCATTTCTCCACTTCCCAAATCTGTTGGCGTTCTTCCTGTTTCTGCAAACGCAGCTGCTGCTTTATCGAAAAACGCATCTCTCTTGCTCATCTTCTTTGCTGCCTCCAGCGCATTGCTTCCTCCTCTGAACAAGCATAAAAGATCAACCTCTGAGGGAAGGATATTTGAGACAGACAGAAAATGGCGAGGTGATAAAATGCCCTGTGTGGCATTCTGCTCAACCACAGAAGGAACAAGAAGCAGCCTCAAAGTGCAGATAAGCTGCTGGTCGATTAAAAAGCCTTTCACCAATTTTTCGCCTGACAAGTTCAGTTTTGTTGATATGGAGTTGGAGTTTCGGATGAATGAACGAGAAAGAGAAACAAGGAGCTCTGTGAAGAGAGCAAATGATTGAGAAAGAGGGATAGTTTGGGTGGATGTGACTGTAGAAGATGAGGAAGAAGAAATAAAGGAAGAAGAAGAAGATGATGATGATGATGATATTAGTGAAGATGAACTAGAATTAATGATGTGTTGAATGGATACAGCGAATTCTGATAGAAAGTTGCAGAGAAGAGAAGGCTGAGAAAGGATGTATTTTGAATCAGCTGAATCTTTTTCTATCAACTTTGGCATTGGATTTGATAGGCTTTGTGATTCCTCGGTTTTCTGTTGTGTTCCTAAGGCATTCTTAATGAAAGAAGGGATGTAAATAGACGAGGAAGACGAGTCATCTGTGGAAGGAGAAGCAACAGAAGAACGAGAAGAAGAAGAAGAAGAAGACGGTGAAAGATTACATTCCGCAGTTGATTTTTCAAGTAATTTACAACAATTGACGATTGATTGGGACACAGCCACAGACAGAAGAGGAGCAAGAGACAGGAAAGAAAGATAGCACATTTTGAGATCAGAAGTGGAGAGAGACGCAAAAGCAGCATTTAATTCGTTTGAAAGTGTGATTGCTTTGTTTTGTGGTTGAAGTGAAGAAGAAGAAGAAGATGATGATGATGATGATGATGAAGGGGAAGATGGAGAAGGCTGTTGAATAAATGAGGAAAGGAATGAAGTGATGGAATTAACAATGTTAGAGGAAGAAGAAGTTGATGATAACGATGATGCATTTTTGACTGGCAAAAGAAGAGATGGAAGAGAAATCTGTGAAAGTGTGGAGGATGCTACTTGAACGACAGAATTTAGCAGCTCGTCGAGTTCAACTCCAAATGAAGACAAGAAATCTTGTGTAAAAGATGAGTCAAAGAATGTTGAAAGAGCAGAAAAAGAAGATGAAGCTGATTTCAATTGAATTGCTTGCTGATATGTTTTCTGTGTTTCTCCAATCTTTTTCTCCTTCCTTTTGTTGTTTCCACAATTGTTGCTATTTCTTCTTCCATTCTTCCAACATGTCAACAGAACTGTGGAAGAACACACGAAATGCATAACACTCAAAATTGCCTCTGAAACAAGCGAAATGTGCGACAGGGAAACGCCTTCGCAGCTGATGAGCTTCGAATACGTCGAAAGCAGTCCTTCAACAACATTCCTTCTGAGACTCAGCTCAGAGGAAGAAGAGGAAGAAGAGGAAGGGGAAGAAGAAGAAGAAGAATTGCGAGAGGAAAAGCGGAGAAGAGAATGCATGAGATACAAATGAACAGAGCAAATTGAGTTAATCAGGCGTATTTGAATGGAATGTGTTGAGTTGACAGAAGAAGAAAGAGAATTTAATGCTTCTTTCTCAACTTTATTGTCACTTTTGCATTCACGACCAACAGCATCATTATCTTCATCATCATTATCTTCATTATCAGAACCCCTCATTTCAACAAACTCCTCCACCATTTGCAAAGGCACTGCTGCACACAGCTCCAAAAGCAATGCAATGCAGCTGTTGTGAACATGCGGAGACAGAAATGGCCTAAGTGATGCTTCAGAAACAACAGAAAAAACAGGGTTGAGCAAAGAATCAAGCAAAGAAGTGAGTAAAGAACCAGAAAACGAATCTGGAAAAGAATTTGGAAAAGAATTGGGAAAAGAATTGGGAAAAGAAGAAGAAGAAGAAGAAGAAGAAGAAGAAGAAGAAGAAGAAGAAGAAATAAAAGAAGAGCCATCAGAAAGAGAAGAATCGAGCATTGTGAAAGGGAAAAGGAGAGAAATAATACGAGCAGCACGGCGGAGTGTCAGAGAATGATCGACAGCTGAGCTGGAAAAGGAGTAGTCGACAGTTGTTGGTGGCGCACTTGATAAAGAAGAAGAGGAAGAGGAAGAGGAATGTGAAGAAGAGGAGGAGGAGGAAGAAAAAGAAAAAGCCTTCACTTCAGCAGCTGATTGAACATTATCTGCTGGTAGCACATGTGCTCCTTGTACTTTCTCTGCTTCATCTTCGTGTTTCAAAGCCATCTCATTCTTTCCCTTTGAAGCAGTTGGCTCAAATGTGTCGAAATCAAAGGGATTTTCATTTTGCAGTGCGTCAATCATCTTTTTCATCCCTTCGACCACCCAACTTGTCAAAAAGGAAGTATGTTGCTTGCATTTTCCATTCACTTGAACTTCTTTATAATCTCCTCTTTCTCTTTCTTCTTCTTCTTCTTTCAAATTCCTTCTTCCACTTCTTATTCTCTCAAACTCTGCACAAATACGACTCACTGGTCTTGTCACCTTCTCCAACAGCATCGCCATCTGCAGATGAAGATGCGGCTGCGTGCTGAGCACTTGCTGAGGAAGCAAACTGAGCACAGAAGACATCTCAGCAAAGGAAGGGCACAAATCAATTGGATGAAGCCAAAAGAGATTGGGAACTGGAAAATGCTCATAAATCCACTCTGTGAATTCACTACATCCAATTTGGCTTTGAAAAGAATGAGTTTTGGGGTTTTTGATTTCTGCTCCTTCAATTCCTGTGCTTGAACTTGCTGTTGCTACTGCCATTTCTGTCAAATACTTGTCATTTTCTCCATTTTTCTCTCTAATTTTCTCTTTCTCCTTCTCCTTCTTTTCCTTCATAGCACACATTATCTGCTCTTCCAGCGCCTTTGGAAGCGGAAGCACGTTTTGTAATGCAGCCAGCAAGCATCGATAGACACGAGGCGCCGAAGTGACTGACAAAACAATGGGAATTCCTGAGGAAGACAGGAAAGAGCGAATAATACGAAGGAAAGAGGAGCAGAAGCTGCGCCAGGATGAGAGGGAGGAGAAGAGGGAGGAGGAAGAGGAGGAAGAAGAAGAGGAAGATGAAGAAATCGAAGGAGAATAAGAGGGAGTTGAAGAAGAAGAAGATGATGGTGGTGGTGGCGGTGGTGATTGCATAAATGAATCAGAGGGAGGAGAAGGAGAAGAAGAAGAAGACAAAGAAAAACACGAATTTGATGGTGAAGGCGATGTGGATGACAAAATCCATTCCAAATGGGGAGAAGCCAGAAACTCAGCCAGAACACACACAAGATGCAGACTCACAGGTGCTCCCTTGGCGAACGTTCTGTTGTTGTTCTGTCGAATCTCATGGAATATTTCATTGTTTTCTGAGGTTAATGAAGAAGAAGAAGGAGATGATGATGATGATGATGATGATGATGATGATGATGATGATGATGATGATGAAAACGAATCTTTACCTGAATATTCATTTTTACCAGCGGATTCACTCAAACCTAACTGTTTCGCATTCAATCCATCTCCCTTTGAAAGAAGAAGAGGAAGAGGAAGAGGTGGAAGAAGATCTGATTGATACGACTTCAGCCAAAGTGAATCGTCAGTGTGGAAGGCGAAGCACATGCAGAGCGGACGGGATGAGATCTGAAGAGAGTTCTTGTGTGTGGAAGAGGATTTTGCGATGTTTGATGAGGGATAAGAATGAGAAGAAGAAGAAAGAGAAGAAAGAGAAGAAGAAGAAAGAGAAGAAAGAGATGAAGAAGAAGAAGAATATTCTGAATAACTTTCTTCTTCCTTCTTCTCTTTCTTCTCTTTCTCCTTCTCTTTCCTCTCTCCATCATCTTCATCGAATTCCGGAAGAAGAGGCAGTGCAATTGGCTGGTCGTCGTCTAACTGCATCACTTTCAATGACTGCGCACAGCTCATCCGCTCAGCACACGACAATACAAACGCCCTCCGTTTGAATTCGATTGACATTTCAGAAAGGAGTGAGGGAGAGGAGGAGAAGGAAGAAGAGGTTGGGAGAGATGAAGAGGAGGAAGAAGAAGAAGATGAAGAAGAAGAAGAATATGGAAATACAGACTGCATCTCTTCTGTGTTCAAAGAAGGTGACAGCATCAGAAACCTCAGCAAAAACACGTGTATTTCTTCATAAAACGATCTTTTGTAATGGGCGTGCTCATTCAGTGCACTAAATAAGTAGTTCGAAACAAACGAAGCAGGCAAACGGAGTGCAACGGGCGAAGAAAGCGATTTGCCGGCAAAATTGAGTGAATAAGTTCGTTTGGAGAAGAAGCGGTGCTGTTCTCTTTCGCTTTCTTTCTCATTTGAGGTGAAATCTTCGTCTTCATCTTCGTTGTCTTCTTCTTCTTTATCATCTTCTTCTTCTCCTTCTCCTTCCTTTTTCTCCTTCTCTTTCCCTTTCCCTTTCCCTTTCCCTTTCCCCTTCACTTTCTCCACCTCCCCGTACGAGCCAATGATCTTCCTCATCATGAACTTCTTCACTGCCACTGATGGGTGCCTCAGCCCTCTCAGTAGCAGAAGACACACCCAAGACACATGAAAAGCAGAACAGCAGCACAAATGCTCAATCTCCAGCCAGAGCGGAGTGTGAAGATGGAGAAGCGTCTCGTTCTGCCCGCGGTAGATGGTGAGGAAGGCAGTCCAGAGAGAGTAGTCGAAGGGGAGAGAAGGGTGAGGAGAAGAAGAAGACAATGAAGAAGAATTTGATGATGATGATGATGATGATGATGATGACATAGAAGATGAATTATTCTTCTGTAAATCTCCATTCATTTCTGTGTCTTCTCCTTCAAACGGGAAAAGAGGAGACTGAAACTGTCTCAATTGTTCCATTTTCGAATGGAAATTCGGTGCGAATTCAGCCGCTTTTTCTATCAAAAAGCAAGAATGTTTTTGGACTTCAGAAGAAGGATGGAGAAGAGACTGCTGGATGATGATCCAGAAATCAGTGGAGAACAGAAGAGAAAGAAGAGGTTTGTTTGGCGGGAATGAAGAAGATGATGAGGAAGAAGAAGAAGAAGAAGAAGAAGAAGAAGAAGAAGAAGAAGAAGAAGAAGAAGAACCCATCAAAGATACCGTTGCTTGAGCAGGCGAAAGGAAAGGATGAGAATAAAAGAACGGATAAAGGCGAGTTAATGCCACAATCGTCTCATTCCATCTGCTTCCTCCTCTTGTTATACCAGTTCGGAGCACCTTCCAGAGCTGGAAAAGAGCAGAAGAGAGAGAGAAAGAGGATGAGACGGAAGAAGAAAAGGAAGAAATAGATGATGATGAATGTTGTGCTGATCGCTGGTCTTCGAAAACTGAAAGAAAGACGAAAATTGAAGGAATGGCAGAAGAAGTTAACAAGTTAATGATTTGTGATCCGCTTTCAGTCTCCAACAGAGCCATCAAAGAAGAATAGCTTTCAGCAATCAAACAGAAAAGCATTTCTTGTAAGTCGAAACAAGGCTGACGTAAGGTCTGCGTTTGAGAAGATTTTGAATTGTTGTTTTGGATCTGTTTTGAAAATGAAACACATAATTCTCCTAAAATGTGAAGAGTTAAATCAAGAGGGATTATTCCATCTGGTTTGTTATCATCTTGTGTCTGCTCATGCTGATCGTGTAAATTGAGTTCTATGTCTCGATGTTTTGAATTTCTGTCTTTTTTATTTTCTTTAATATTTGATTTACAATCTTTTTTTGCTTTAATCTTATGTTGTGCAGTATCATGTTTCCTAATAAATGGATTAGCCAATGAACATTTCAGTGTTTCCAGAAATTCACGCGCGAAATCAATATTTTGCTGATTAACTCCATAAATGATTTCAGAGATGCTTTTAACAGCAAATTGTGTTAATTCATCGTCGTGAGCATATTTTAAAAATAAATCGAGACAGAGCTTCTGTGTCATTTGTAAGGTAGTTATTGTTGCCTTTTCAAAAAAATAATAACAATATTTTATTCAATATTTCAAAATTTATAAAAAGTCATACTCCTTCAGATAAGCATCTCTTTCTGAGTAAAGCCAAGTATATCATCAAATTTGATTCATCTAATGTGCCAGTTGATTTCTCTATGAGGCTTTGAATATATTCATCTTCAACCTCAGTATCTTTAAAAAGTGTTTCTATAACATCCAGTTTTTCTGAAAGCAGAAAGGGATGTCCTGATTTTGTTCCAGAAATAAGAGATAAAGTGTACTTAAAAAGTTGATCAAAAGTTGATGTTTTATTGTTCATTTTTGAGAAAATTGAAATATTTATTTTTTGTTGATCAACATCAATTGTTCCCATTGCAATATTATAAAGTTCAATTGAAATCCAATTTTTTGAATGCACATGATAAGAAATGATTATCCTACAAAAAAGCAATGGCACATAAAATACAACTTGACGTGAAAGAGGTGTCGCAAGTAGTGTACAATTTAGTGAAATGTTACATAAATTTATTATTTCTTCATTAAACTATTAACAAAATTAAATTAATCTATTAAAAATAGCAACTAAAGACTAGAACAATAAATAAATGCAACAAAAATAAATTAACATTTGAAAAATATACAAAAAATATAAGAAGATTTTTCTCAAACACCATTTCATTGGATCCAGTAACAATCATTGCATTTTTTTATTTTAAAAAAAAATGAGAAAAAAGTAAAGAAAAATAAAAATAAAAGACAAAGAAGAAAGATTAAAGATTAAAGAAAAAGAAATATTAATAAAATAAAAATAAAAATAAAAATATTAAATCAAAAATAAAATTAATCCTCAAGAAGTAGGATCACTTTCTCCTCTTCCTTCTCCTCCTCTTTCTCCTCTTCCTTCTCCTTCTTCTCCTTCTTCTTCATTGTTATCAAATAGAGTTATACGAGAAAGAACAGAAGATGCCTTCAGAGGAGTAAATGAAGAGGAAGGCTTATGTTGTGAAGGGGCAGAAGAGGAATTTTTGGAGAAGGAAGAAGATAAAGTTGGTGGGTTGATAGAAGAAGAAGAAGGGGAAGAAGAAGAAGAAGAAGACAGAGAAGAAGAAGAAGAAGAAGAGGAAGAGGAAGGAGAAGAGGAAGAAGGTGATGTTGATGAAGTCGAAGATGAAAGAACAGAAACAGGTTTTTGTGTTGACAGGATGGGCGGAGAAATAGGAGAGGTGCCAGGAGAAGGCGTCGGAGAAATAGAAGAAGAAGAAGAAGAAGAGGAAGAATTTGAAGATGAGGAAGAAGAAGAAGAAGAAGACGTATTTCTAAGAGAATCAGCAATGATGGGTTGTTTGCGAGGATTAGGCTGAGGAACATAAATAGAAACAGGAGGAAAGAAAGAGGAAGGAGAAGGAGAAGAAGAAGAAGAAGAAGAAGAAGAGGAAGAAGAAGAAGATGATGATGATGATGATGACGTGGAGAAAGAGCTGTTAAGAACAGAAGAAGCAGTTGCTGGATCTTTTGAATTGGAAGAAGAAGAAGAGGAAGAAGAAGAGGAGGAGGAAGAAGAAGAAGGACCATTGTTATTATTATTATTATTTGATATCATGCTATTTCTCTTTGGCAAACGAGGTGATGTGATAGGAGATGAATGATAAATAGGAGAAGAAGAAGAAGAAGAAGAAGAAGAAGAAGAAGAAGAAGAAGAAGAAGAAGAAGAAGAAGAAGAAGAAGAAGAAGGCGCAGAAGAAAGCTGAGAAGAGAAAGAGGAGTAAAGAGGAGCTTGATATAGAGAAGTTAAAGAGGAACGACGTAAAGAAGAAGAAGAAGGGTTGGAAGAAGAAGAAGAGGAAGAGGAAGAAGAAGAAGAGGAAGAAGAAGAAGAAGAAGAAGATTCAGGTGATGTAGCAGAAGAAGAAGAATTTGAAGAAGAAGGCGAAAATCTGTCAGAACCTAAACGAGGTGAACGGGAAATGTATGGAGAAGAAGGAAATGAGCCTGGTGGCATGTTTGAAGAAGAAGAAGAAGAAGAAGAAGAATTAGATGAAGAAGAAGAAGAATATCTTGTCGAAGAATACGGCGAAGACATAACAGAAAGCGAATTCTGATGAAATGAAGAAGACGTAGTTGAAGAAGAGGCAGAAGATGTGCGTGAATGAGGTGTGGTGGGTGTGGGACCTGCCCCACGCAGAGGAGGAAGAGGACGCATCAGAGAAGAAGAAGGGGAGCTCAAGTAGATCGGGCTGTCGGGAACGGGGCCGGCGGAACTGAAAAGGGGAAAAAAATAGAAAATAAGAATAAGAATAATGAATGAATGAATGAATGAATAGTTGAATAAGTGTATTTGGATGAACAATGAAAGAAAGAGAGAGAGAAAGAAAGAGAAAGTAAGAAAGTTTGATAAATGCAAAATTAAAATTGAAATCAGAAAAAAAAAATAGTTTTTTTTTTTTTAATGTTAAATAAATAATAATATACAAATCGAAATAAACCATCTTCATCCACATCCACAAAAATACACAAAAATACACAAAAAGACATAAATATACACAGAAAACATATTCACATATAAACACATTCACATACCCCGTATTCCTCCTCAAAGCCGAGTGTGCCAACTGCAACTCCTCCCTCAGCTGCTGCACCGACGTCACTGCCGTATTCGACTCAATCTTCAGTCTGTGCGCAATCGCCCTCAAAACCTCTGGATCGTCCTCTTCATCCAAATAATCATCAGAAATGGGGAATGACCCACCATCCATCTGACTCAAATACGATGACACAGAAGACGCTGACCCCAGCCCCCTCCGCTCAGAAAGCGCATATCGCTCTCTGTTCAATGGAGAGCCTATAGAAGTTGCCATTGGCGTTCCCATAGGAGTTCCCATAGGAGTTCCCATCGAAGGCCCAATCGACGTGTTCAGCGGAGAACCTACAGAACCCGTGGACATGGAGCGATAATGCCGCATTTCTCCGTCTTCTCCTCTTCTCAACGAGGACGAGGCAGAGCCTGTGCCATAGACAGAACCAGAGCCATAACCAGCTCCAAATGAATTCGGCTGCCGCATCTGCAGCATCGCCCCGCCTGCCACACTCGCTGTATACTCTTTACTCATATCTCCTCCATACATCATTCCACTTCCTCCTCCTCCTACTCCTCCTATTCCTCCAACCCCTCCTCCTTCTCCGTTCTCCATCTCCCTCATCGCCAGATGATCTGCCAGAAGCGAATTGGCTGACTGCAATCTGAGCTTCTCGGCAGCCAGCTTCTCGTTCTCTGCCAGTATCATCTGCAGCTGCATCTGCACAGTCAAGTCATCAGACTCACCCGCTCCACTCCCCAGCGCGGAGAAGCCCAAAGGGTTGGCTCGCATTAAAGAGGAGGAGGCAGAGGATGAAGGCGCTGTTGTTGAGGAAGACGAGGAAGAAGAAGAGGAAGAGGATGAATTTGCCAAAGGATTTGATTGATTTGAAGAAGAAGACGATGAAGCAGAAGACATAAACGAATCTGCCTTGTTGATAGAAGCTCCAAAGCTGCGAGGGCGTGACGGTGTTGGAAACATTGGAGGTTCAGACATTCTTCGCTCCCCCGTCACCCCCACCCTCGCTGCCTCCGCCCGCCAGTACTCAATCTCCTTCTTCAGATTCCTAATTTCCTCTCTCATCTTCTCCATCTGCGCCTGCTGCTCTCCCAGCCTCACAACAGGCGTGTTCTTGATCGACTGCACAGCCTGCGCATACGTCAGAGTCGACAATGAAATGCCCGCAAACATCACAGACGGCGTCACACACGCCACCATCAGCGCTTTTGCTGTCCCGCCCAGCGAATCCTTCAGCAGCGACGTCAGCTTCGAGTCACGGTAGGGGATATACGGCTGCTTCGCACACAGCGCCTTGATCACCGTGCCCAGCGTGAAGAGGGACTTGTTGATCGCTGCCGTCTCCTTCTTGTTCTCCGCCTCCGACCCTGACTGCTTCAGCCGCTCAGAGCCAGCCAAGTCCACAAACGTGATTTTTCCCCGCCGCAGCACAGACGAGCGCGCATTCAGCGATGTGCTGAACAAACGCCCGCTCGCTGCGGGTCCTTCTGTTGCTGCCCCCACCCTCATTCCTCCTCCTCCTGTTCCGCCTGATGAACTCCCAGCTGTTGATCTTCCTGTCACTCCTCCTCCTCTGCCTGTTCCTCCTCCTCCACCTCCACCTCCTCTGGAGAATGAGCCTCCTCTTCTCACTCCTCGTCCGCTCCCTCTCCCACGCGGTGTCCGCATCGCTTGTCTTTCCTGCTCCTCCTTCTGCCTTCTCTCTTCCTCCATCTGTGCCTCTTCTTCAGGCGTCGGCCGATGCTGCACTGTTATCTTCAGCGTGAGCAGAGCGTGCGAGCGAGACGACTCGTGATTCAAGTCATGCGACGCAACATGTCTGTTGCGCGCCCCCTTTTCCAGCAAGGCTATCAAATCTTCCCGAGAATAGCATGTCACTGTTGTCAGTGAATCAACATAAAATGTGCTGCCTCTGTGCCGAAGATGCTTAGGCTCCTTTTTCTCTATATCGGATATCAAGTCGAATATTTGTTCGTTGTATATTTCCATATAATTAGCTGTAATCGTGTAAAGGTGCTCTGGATGCAATTCAATTTCATTAAAAATGTAAGATGCTGCTTGAGGAATTATTCCATCAGTTGGCAGTCCATAGCAACGATGTTGTTCGATTTCATCCAAAGTCTGGGGCTCTGGGCCTGATATTGTGTATGTTTTACCTGTTCCTGTCTGCCCATATGCAAGAACTGACGCTGAATATCCTTCATTTAACACAGCATCAAGAATGTCAACAATTCCAGAATCCTGGAAAAACTCTTGTTGTGATGTCTCTTCACCAAATACTTTCTAAAAAATGGATTTACACAAGCTTTAAAAAGACAAAAACTACTCAATATTGAAAAAAATACAAACCGAAAAGCGAAAACTATGGATTTGATAATCTGCGACCGCAGGATTAGTCGGAGGGATAACCAACTATTTTTAAGTTGTTCGTATTGGAAAGAATATAACAGTTGATTAAGCTTGACGTTGAAGTAAATTGAATTCACAATACCTCAATTGTGCTATCTGATGTTGGTGTGACACATATTTCATGTCCTGCTTCATGACGCGCTAAAGGACGTATACGA
Source organism: Monocercomonoides exilis (assembly GCF_001643675.1). Taxonomy (NCBI): domain Eukaryota; phylum Preaxostyla; order Oxymonadida; family Polymastigidae; genus Monocercomonoides; species Monocercomonoides exilis. The sequence continues at coordinate 559,315 of NW_027150570.1, forward strand.
ATCATAACTTTAATAGCCTCCGATTTAACAGGCTGCCGCGACATGATTAGCTCCAATTACAAACAAACAAATAAAAAGTCGTTGAATAGAATAAATGAATAATGGAAAATCAAATAACAAATTTTTGTTATTGCAAAAGATTTACAACAATTTTACACTTATAAAGCTAAAACATTGAGGTTTGCGATATATTTCAATCATATAGATCTTACCCATTGATTCATAATATTGATTAGTCCATCAATTTCAGGTATTGAAATTCTTTCATATTATAATTTTCATTGAAAATCTTGTGTTGTTGCGATTGTGTTTGTTAAAACTAAATAGGATCATGTATAGCAAAGAGGAATTACCCACTCTTATTCAGAATTTGCCCACCTCAACCGATCCAGAGGAAATCAAGAAATGCTGCTTGTCTGCTGCTGCAATTGCGCAAGAGTGTTTGTAAATTTGTTTTATCGATTTTATTGTTTGAGATCTTTGTTCAGTAATTGTTAAGCCAGAAGGTGAAGAAGTTGCTGATATTCCCCAGCTTCTTGATGACAATCTTCTTCAAGCGCTGGTCGATGTTGTAAAAGGAAGCACTGATAAGCCTAAGGTTGCTGTTAGAAATGCCTTCCGTGCATTGGGCGATATTTCAAAGATGCCAGGAGCGAAAACAAAGTTGAAGGAAAAGGGTGTTCTTGAAGGTGTTAAACTTTTCCTTGAGCGTACTGCTGATCACGCAAAGAACACACCCGATAAAGAATCGTTCCCATATTCTGCATGTGCGTTGTTGAACAATCTTATTGTTCCCGAGCTTCTGACAACATTAATTGGTCTGGGATATACTCCCTTGTTGATCCGCTTGATGAAATCGTCAGTTACAACTCGTCCGTCTGTTTCTGTGTTTGCAGCCAATGTTCTTCGTAGCTTTGCTGGAATTGACGAAGGAAAACTTGAACTTATGGCAAATGAAGCTCATTCACATCTTAAAACTGTTATTGAAGCAGCTATCACTGCCATTGATGCTGGGCATTCTGCAAAAGAGGATCTCTTGTTTGTGATTCATTTGTGCTGCAGAATTATTTCTTCTCTTTGCGAGAACGGTTTGTTTTTTTTTTTTAATTTTTATTTTTATTTTGATTTTTATTTTTTTTTTAATAAATTCTCAAATTTTTGTAACTTTAACATTATTTTGTTATAGTTAACAATGTCAATTCATTCGCACAAGGAGGTTATGTATTCTTGTTGCACAATGCTTCTCGCTTGTTCGCACCAACTTTCGAAGCGGTAACAACTTCAATTGAGAAGTCCAGTGCCACCTTGAATGTTTTGATGAATCTGATGAAAACAGAAGAAGGTGGAGAAGAAGTCAATGGAAATGTTGATCTTGCCACAATGTACGGAATGCTTCAAGAAGCCCTTACGATGGACGCGTCAAATGCAGACACTGGAAAAGCTCTTCAGAAGCTGACATTGGGAATTGGAGGAATCTTCACAGGAGGTACATTTTAAAGAGGGAGATATTATCTTTTATTGTTATTATTATTTCATTTTTTCATTTTTTCCTTCATTTTATTTATTTATTTATTATTTTATTTTATTTTATTTTATTTATTTATTTATTTATTTTTTAATTCAAATATATTCATTTGTTTGTTTATATTGTTTTCTTCTCTGACCATACACAGAGCCCGACACTCCTGTTACTGCTCAGCAGTTTATTGCGCTGTTGAACAAAGCCTGTGATGTTTATCTCAAAACGGACTCTGAAGTGATTTTCATTGTCACATCGTTGATTGTCCATCTGTCCTCGTTCGATGGCGGGCTTGAGGCTCTTCAGGCAGACGACACTATTTCCACCAGTGCTGTTGTGCTCGGCCATTACTTGAAGGAAGAGCGGTCCGAAGTGACTCAGTCGATTCTTCGTAATGTTGTTGTGATGCTGAACACTGGATGCTCTGAGGAAAGAGTTATTCCAATCCTTGCCTCTCACGGAATCTTTGCGTTGTTGAAAGAAATTTGCGGACTTCACACAGAGCTGAACAGTGAGATTACCGACACCGCGATTGAGCTTCTGAGCCGTGTGGCAACAAGCCCAGATGGTTTGAAGGAGATTTCTGCTCCTGAATATGCAGCGACCATCAAGGAAGTGTTGAACTATTTCACTACAGTGAATCTGAGCGACGAAAGAAGAGACTCAATCATTGCTAAATGCACTCAACTTGTGCAAGCGCTTCCACCTTCCTAAGAAAACATAGAAAGAAATTTGGGTTTTGGAGTGATATTTCAAATTTTCATTTTTTAAATTTTGTTTCTTTTTATTCGAATTTTTATTTGGTATTCAATCAATCACATCTAGAGAAACAGAGTGAAGCCATTATCTGTTTCAACGCAAAAACTTTTTATTTATCCTTATCATTTTTGTCATAATTTATTCGCGAGCGTAGCAACTTTTTGATATAAATTCAAAAAAAAAATTATTTTTTGACTTTTTTTTTTGATGGAAATACTAGATACAATGAGAATAGAAAGGTTTTATTCGAATTAAAATAACTTATTCAAATAAACAAAGTTTATTCGGAATAAATTATTTTTATTGGAATAAAAAAAATTAATTGGAATAAACTCTGGCTTTTCGGAATAACTTTTTTCAAAGAAAATTTATTGTGGTTTCAAAAAATTTCTCAAGAATCACTTTCTTTAACAACACTTAAAAATTAATTATAATTATCCATTTATATTTAAAAGCTATTTAATTGGCCAGATATGTTTAAAATGAATTACGATCAAAAAACTTTTGCACTGTTTTGTAAAATGAATGATGATAAATTATATTCAATAATTTACAAATAATAAAAGCAATCAAAATAGACCTGCAGTTAACGACAAAATAAATTTCATCATTTCGCAATGTTTGTTAATTCTTTTTTGTTATTTTTTTCTGTTTATTCTTCACATTTATGATCAAACAGGATAAAAAAACCAAAAACAATATCCAATCGCAAAAGGAAAATAATTCGATGAAATTGTTCCAGTCACCTGATTATTCATATTATTTTATCCTCCACACGAAACTCTATCAGTAAAGGTGATGTTGTTCCAGTTGTTTTTGAGTAATACTGAAGAGGAGTCTGTGGTGGGAGATGACAGTGCGAAGGGCTTCGATGGTGAGTATCAAGAACAGAAGAGGTAGACAATTGGGTGTAATGGAATTGAGAAAAAGAAGGATTGACAAATGCCGAGGAGGCTGTGATGTTTTGAGTGTGCAGCTGGGTAGATGAGAGTGAAGTGTCGAATGAGCAGGATATCTGCTGCTGTTCATCTTTATCATAACCTCCTTCTTCTCTTCTCATGTCCCTCCTCCTCCTTTCAGTTGCTGCTTGCACTAGCTTTGTGCCGAAATTATAATTTATTCAATGTGGAATACATATTATTCTCCATCGCCTTCATCTTCACCTTTGGCTCTTCCTTTTGCCTCCCTTTCCTCTGCTCTGCGCTCAATTTGCATCTGAAATCCGCCTTCTTTGCCTCTTCCATTTGAACTTGAACTTCTCTCTCTTCGCTTCTTGGCGGTGTCATGAAACGAGCAGATGAACGCAATGTGCCTTGAAGCTCCTTTTCCCTCCAACTCCCATTATCCCTTCCATTCCTATTCACACATTCAGCACAGCCGAAGTGCTGAAACAGAGCGGAATGCGCCTCTTTGGAAGAGGAAAACGGTTCTGATGCATTTTTAGCGAAACAATTAAAGGCATTAATAACGATTATGATGATGTTGAGAGAATAAAAAGTGAATGAAATAATAATTGGTTCAATTTGTCTGTGCTTCCGATCGAACAGCTTTAATTAAACAGAAGGTCGATATTCCGATTTAATGCAAAGAAAGTGATAATGGCATTGAAAAAGTTAGAGAAGGAGTTTATGAAGAAGGCAATGACGAAGTTGAAGATGGGGCAGTCGGTGGAAAAGGACAAATCGCAGAAGAAGAAGAATCATTAAAAGAATCTGAAGAATTTGAAGAAAAAGATGAGGAGAAAGAGAAAAAGAATGAGAATGAGAAGAAGGAAAAAAAAAAAAGGAAAAGGAAAAGGAGGAGGAGGAGGAGGAGGAGGAGGAGGAGGAGGAGGAGGAGGAGGAGGAAAAGAAGGAGAAGGAGAGGGAGAAGGAGAGGGAGAAGGAGAGGGAGAAGGAGAGGGAGAAGGAGAGGGAGAAGGAGAGGGAGAAGGAGAGGGAGAAGGAGGAGGAGGAAAATAAGGAGAAGGAGATGAACAAAACGATTTGTTCGAAGACAACAGAAAAATCAGTTGGGACTGAGTAAAACCAGATTTTCCATCTTTGGCTGCTGAAAGAAGTGTCTTTCTTGTCCTGTCCACGAAATCTGAGTGAGACTGAACAGATGGCAGAGGATGAGAGAATGCTGCACAAATGAGGAAAATGGTAGATTGGAGATGAACATAAAAGCTGAGCCCGATTGCTGCATGTTTCCTGCTGTTTCCAGAGTGATACCGCAAACATATTTTGCAATGGACTTCTGAAAGAGTTGTGATCGATCACCGCTTGCCCCGCCTCCAGTTTACCAGTAGATACGCTAAACAGTGTTGGCGAAGACGTAGAAAGCGCACTCGTCCCAATCACACTCACTGTCTTCCCTCTCCCTGTTATTATTATCTTCTTTTCCCCAACACTGATTGTCTTCTCTTCGCTCACATGCTTCCCACCCAGCACTGTAATAGTGGAGATCAGCTGCACCATGCTTACCCAAACTGCTTGTCCCACTGTCTTGCATGGAGCTGTTTCGGTCATTCCATACAAATTGTTCGTGTCATCCACACTCACGCCAACATAAATCGTTTTGAACTTGAGCCAATCCTTCTTATCTGTGTGCTGATATGCCCAGTCACTGGTCCAATATCCGTAGCACACTCTCTTCTCATCTGTGTTTGTGGTGTAGCATTCATAGAACGGATTATTTTGAGATAAATATACACTGTAGTAATCATAATATACCATATCATGCCCATATGGAGTGGCTGCAGAGCATTTGCATTCATGAAAGAACAGAAAATAACAATAAAAATAATTGGTTGGAACTGCTGTGTTTCTGGATTCAAAATACAATCCTCCTCCATTTGCTGTTGCTGAACATGAAATAAACTGGAGGCTCCTCATTTTGAATGCAGCCGGAACATTGTAGCAGCACATTCCTCCACCAGAATCGTTTGTTAGTGTTCAAGAAGTGAATATGCACTAAAACACGTAAACACTCTCCCCTTTACCACTTTCTGTTCCAACAAAGATTGAAAATTTTGAAATTTCCCTAAAAGAAGTCTTTTCTCGGTGAACTGCTTTGAATTTTGATTTTTATGCAATTCTGCGAATCTGTTAATTGAATAATTTAAAAATTGAACACACTTTCATCGTTTCATAAATGACTCTTCTTCCATTGACCATAACCCTTCAAATATTGCATTTCATCATGTTTATCCACATTTTCGTGATCATCATTTTAAGAATTCGTATTATTTCTTGTAATTCTATTTGATCTCCAATCCTATGGCAGAAATTTCCAGATTTTCTTTAAATAATTTGAGACCATAACTGTTTGAAAAAATTTTTTAAATTGCATTTCAATGAATAAATATTGCTTATTAATCTTTAAACGCTCTTGTTTTCCAACCCTTTCAAATTGACAAAAAGGATCATTAAAACTTTTGTTGAGGGATTAATTGGAATAAACTAGGTCTTTCTGGAATAAACTTTTTTAATTCGAATAAACTGGTGTTATCTAGAATAAACTTTGGTTATTCGAATTATTATTTTTATTTCAATAAAATTTTCTTATTCCAATACCATCTACTAGTTGTAATATGTAGTTCATGCTTTGGTACGTCTGCTTTGCATGAATTCAGACAAAGCTCATAAAAGCTTTTTGAAATTTTTGAATTGATAAAAAAAGATACCAGGCAAAAAAGTGAAAGCCAATTGATTGAATTTGTTTACAGTGTAACTTTTTGTTTTTCCATTTTCATTAAAAGCGGACACTTTAATGATGACAGATCTGCAGCAATTTCTCAGTTGCCAATGAATGAAAAGCTTCAATCTTCAACAAAATCATCCTTTCGATGTTAATCGGCAAATGTTTCAAACAAAAAAAAATTTATTCCTTCGAAATATTCATAAAATCAATTTTGTTTTTTTGAGAAGTGCATGATTATGATTAACTCATTGTTTAACGTTAACCTCTGTGTCCTAACAAATAACTTTCAGCACTGTCCGTCACAAACAAATAAAAAAAATAAATAAAATTAAATAATAAATTTGATAGAACGCAGTGAGACAGGATTTGCTCCGAAATAATGAGTTTGATCTTAAAATATGGGTGGTTTGAGTGAAAAACTTCACCCACCCCAAATGACGTGGAAAAAAGGGCGAGATAAAAGTTCAAAACAATAACATAAAAAATTAAATAATAAATTAATGTATTGTCAGCTTCACTTCACCACCGACTTCGCCTTTTCGCCTTGGTCACGAAGACCAGAGGGCAGGGGACATTGCCCCTCGGAGCTGTCTCCTGCATTCAGTGCAGGGATCCGGTGAGGCGAGTATTCTGGTCGGAGCAGAAAGAAAAACCACTCTCGCTTCCGCGAGGCGTGGAAAAGAAAACTGCATGTGATATGCTCTGCCTCCCGCTCTTCTGCTGCATCAGCAGAGCAACCCCAATCATCACACACTGCATAATTAATAATTAATTCTTCTCTGAAAAAACAATAATAATCTTGTAAAGGAGGAGGATCATGCTTGAACTTTTTATTTGTTTCCATGTTTCTCTAAACAGGTTCTAGGTGCACTCTTGTGACTTCGGGCGGTTGATCTTTTCCTCTTTCCTTTTATATCTCGCCCTTTTTCTCGTCATATTCCTCCAAATATGTTTCTCTCTTACGCACCCAGCCACTCTGAGTCTCTCCATCCGCGTTCGTATTATTTCGGAGCAAATCCTGCTCACTGCGTTCTATCAATTCGCAATAGAGCGAATATACGAACGCAAGGAGCAGGTTTGCTCCTCAATAATGAGTTTTGAAATCCCTCGTTCTCCTCTCTCCTCTGATCTTAAACCCTCATGCCTAGCACCTTGCCGTGCGGCGGATGACCAGAGGGACTGCGGATGAAGGTGCGGCCTCTATCCCTACTCCCTCCCCCTCTTGCGCTGTTTTCGGTGGGTTCTCGATCGGGTCTTCTGTGCTTGAGCGGGCATGACAATTTGTCCTATGCTTCTCTCTCCGCGTTTCCCCCGATCGGTTTCGAGCTTCTTCTGCAAGGCAGTTTGTCTACCCTCCGTAAGCTCCATAATGTTGCGGGGAATTATGGAGGGTGTCTCATCACCCTTGGGAAGTTGTGCTATATCGCTCTCGTGAGGCGAACTCCTCTCTCGAATTGACCCTCGACTCTTCGACCTCTTCCTCTTGCTCTGCTCCCCCCCCCCCCAGTTGTGATGTTTCTTCAGGATACTCCTTTGCTCCAGATTCTGTATTCTCATTTGAAATCTCTTTTCCTTTGCTGTCCTTCTCCGACTTTTATCCCTTTTCAACAAGGGGTACTGGGCCTCCGATTGTCTCCAGGATCCATCTCGTGTCATGAACTGGTAGCACGGTGTAATACCCCTGGGCTTCTCTAGAGCCTGGCGCCCATCTCGCGTACGCATTAATTGCTTTCCAATCTGCCGCTTGTTGTCTTGCCAAATGTGTTATCACAGCGTGTCTTATCGAATACGCGGTAAATGTGTCGGGTATTCCGTTCTCTCTCAAGACAGCCACTAATTCTTCTTTAATCCTCTGCAAGTTTGCAGGTTGCCTCTCCTTGATATCGAACCACACATGTTCGTCTCTATAGGTTGTCTTTGCATAACCCATCCAACGTTGGAGCGCTACCACCGCATCGATGCGTGGATTTGGATGCTTATTTATAATAACATTTACAGTCTCTCCCTCTGATGTTTTCGTTCGTACTTGTGTCTGGACTAAATCCTCTTTAAGTATCGTTGTCTCTCTTCTCATCCTCTCCAGCTCTGCTGGCCTTAACGCACCAAATATCATAGTTAAAATGAGAGCCCTCCTTTGGAGGGTCTGTGGGTCTTTCATATCGTGAGTGGCTTCAGCCCATTTCGTGATGATTTTCAAGTCACACATTGATTTGTATCGTTTGCCTCTTCTTGGTTTCTCCCCCACATAGGTCTTTAGAAATATCTCTATGTCTTTCACGTCAACCTTAGTCTCTCTGAAGAGGTTAATAGAATCCAGCACTTTCCGTACTGTCTGATTTATCACTCCGCTTGAGAGGTTTGTATTCGAGAGTGTTTCAATGAACTCCGCCATAATCCACTTTGCATCTTTGTTTGTGAGGGGGTCAGTGTCATCCATGCTCTTATTATCTAGAAAATGTTTGAATCTTCGCAGCGCTCTCCACGTATCTCTTTCGCTCTTCTGATTTTTTAGTATTGCTGCTGCTATGTCCTTCGCTCCCACATGTTCTCCTCATGCAAAAAAAGAGGTCACTTCCCTGTATATTCTCTTCTCAATAATAACGCTTATTTCCTCTCCTGAGTGTAATTTACAGCCTTCCCTTCTCATCTTCGCTTCCGGAATCATGCACTCCTGAAATGACCCCAGGGTCTTTGTCAAATGCCCAGGCTGCAGTAGCTAGGTCCAGGTCTGCACCTGCCAGGATGGCAGAATCAGAATCGTCAGTCCCCTCTGAGCTTCGTTCATCTTCTCTTTCAGGGTCCGTCCAATATTTCTCCGGAAAGGGTGGACTAGCATTACCTCTCTTCCTTGCGTTTCTTTCTCTCTCTTTCTTCTTATGGAGGATAGTCTGCAAATACTTCCGCAGGGCACCAGCGCAATCGGTTCTGAAATTGTATCTTGTGTTCTCTGTGTGATTATTTGCAATATCTCTGCGACCTTCTCCCCGCTCAGTGCATTGTCCGGTTTCTTCTTAGTCCGGCTGAGTGCATTAACTGGCATTTTAGCTGAGATATGAGGAGCCTTCTTCAATTTTCATCACACCGTGCTGTGCGACTTCTTTCTGTATCCTTATCTCACGATCTTACGAGGTCATCACATTTCTTATATTCTCGCGATATTTCGCGGTTTCTATCTTTGTATCTATTTCGCAATTATATGATGTTTTTCGTCGTTTAATCGTTTCACTGGAGCTCGCCACTATTTTCTCTTCCCTCTCTCTGTTGCGACTCTTCGCGACTCCTCTTTCCGTCACTACTGCTGTTCCCATCAGTTCGTTCCAATTATCGTTCCCGTTGCTGTTCCCACTTGAATCCTTGGGGGAGCTAGGGGCAGGGGGACTGTGATCGGGGCAAGCCTCCCAGCTGGTGCTGGGGTATTCTGTGGTGGAGTTTGTGTTGTCTATCTCCTTTCTCTAAAGATCGTAAAGCTCCCATAAAGCCACATTTCAGGAACTGTCTGTTGGCGAAGCCCTGAGCATTCCTGCCTACGCAATATCTTCTTGAGCACCCATTCCCGTCCGAGATGAGGCAGAGGGCTGTTGACGAGTCGGGAGATGCACCGAACCCTACGGGATCTCCCTCTGCTTGAAAAAAGCTGGTGTTCTCCACCAGCCTCCTGAGACATTCAGAAGCATCTTTCGTCATTTTCTCTTCAAGGAACCCCTTCACATTCTTTAAGTTCGACTGGGGATTTTCATTCAGAAAATCAATGCGACTGATACAGTCAGCAACAAGGGTTTAAGTTCAGAATAGTCCTCTCAGACTCTCTTTCTCTTCTAATTTAAGGTGCGCTTTCCTTTATTTCTTTGCTATGGGGATGCATTCACTTTGGATTTTTAATGCCCGATTCAACAGCAGGTTGAAAAAGATCCATTATTCTGCTCTCTTCCGATGAATCCTTCCTTCCCAAAGCTGTGATTGCTCCGCTGGCTGAAGTATTCCAGATAACGTCTGTTAGTCCGAAAAAAATTTCTTTTCGCGTTATGAAATAAATGTGTTTTTGATATCTTCGCTCATTATATTCGAGCCAGCTTTGCAAAATTCAATAAACTTCTTGAGTTCTCCAGCTTTCATTTGGTGCGTCAGCCATTCAATAGTGAAAATTTTTGTGAAATTTTGTGACATATCTTCCTCTTCCCGCTCTTCTATTCCTTCGAAATCACAATCGCTGTCCTCTTCGTCTTTCAACTTCTTCATTTGATTAAGAACGCGACAGCCCCTCAACAACTGTCTGCGTTTCTTCTTTGTGATCATATCATGGAAATTTGTTTCAAACTCCGATTCGCTTGAACTCTTCCTGGATTTTCTTCTTTGTCGCTCTCTCTTCACCTTTTTCATCTGAATCGCATTTGTTGCTCCAGACTGTGTTGGTCATGTTCGACTTCTTGTTAATTCTTCTTTCACATTTTTTCCTCTCATCAGTCTTTGCGCAAGATCAAAATCCTTTCCCTCACCGTCTCTGTCAACCGATCTTACAGGTTCTTGTTGTATTTTCAGTGCGGACAATGGTATCAAAAACAGGTTTGAGTTTTAGCGAAGTTTGATCTTTTGCTACCAAAAAATTCATCCAATACTCATAATCGAGGAGCATACCTGCTCATTGCATTCGCATGTTCGCAACATTGCGAACTTTCAACATCCAACATCACTTTTTCTCCACAATTTTTATCTGTTTTGATTTTCATTCCTTCATTCAAACAAATATCCAGAAAAGTCATAATCTTGCTCTTTCTCTTTCATCAACTTGTTGCATCGCAACGATCAGCTCTCTTCCTTGCAATTATGTTCCAAAAAGCGAAATAATGAAAATTTTCATAAACAGTTCTTTTCTCCCGCTTTTTAAAGGCAACAGATGCAGATATCTTCAAACCGATAAAGAACATGATAAATACAAATGAACAGTTGTCCTCATTCAACGTTTGTGAAAATAAATATCCTTTTTTGTTGTTTTATTTTTTAAGATAATATTTCTCATAATGCTGGATTTCATTTATCTCCATCATTAACAAGCATTGTCAAGGAAACAATATTCCGAATTTCACAACAAATTTTTGTTTGATAATCTAAAATTTATCTGATAAGTTATTTTATGAATTTGAAAAATCAGTTTGATCGATGAAACCATTACAAGAAACAGATAACAATTATTCATTGCTTTTCTCGACAGTTGCTTGCCAAAAATGTCAATGCAAAGAAGGACTGTATGAAAGCTTATATTTTATTGATTGTGCAATGTTTTTATTTTTGTCATTTTGTTCTTTCAAACTGGGCGATTCTTCGAACGAAATGGCGTATTGCGAATGCTTTCTGGATGAATTAACTCGGGGGAAAATGAAGGAGCATCCAGTCGAAAAATTCACTGGTTTGCGAACAATATTTATTTGAATCCTTGATGATTGCGTTCTTTTCTTAATTTATTTTGAAGAATTGTTTTCTGAACTGGAGAATTGTTCTGAAATGGAGCAAAAACAGAAAATTGAAGAAATGAACGAACTGATGAATGAAATGAACAAAGTTGAAATTTGCTCTGTTTTCACAAATGGACAGCTCGACAGACTGAACAAAATGATTGAAGAAAGGAAAATATCTTTGGAAAATGCCATTCCGTTGTTGAAACACATGGGGTATTGCAAAGCGATGAAAGATTTCTTAGGAACTTCGCTTTGCAAATCGTCTTTACAAGAAAGATTTGAGAAAATGATTGTTGAAGAGAAGAAGAAAAAGAATGAAAAGCTTCTTGTTGATCTCTGCGAATGCTATATTTCTCTGTACGAAAGTCTTCGAGAGGCATTATTTTCAATTTGTGTACCTTGCCTTCTGAAAGTTGCATTGAACAAAGAGGAAAGCGAAGAGAATCAAAAAGAAGTGGAAATGGCTTTGCTTGCTATGTCAAATATTAAAGCATATCATGTATGAAATTAAATCTTCCTTTTTAAAGACGTTTGTTTCGATTTCAATTTCAATTTTTTATTTAAATATATATTTTATTTTATTTTTTCGTGAAGCGTGTTGGAAATGGACTGTATTTGAACGAGATGACAGAAATCTTGAAGTATCATCAGAAAAATCACTATTTGACACGACTTGCCTATCAATCAGCATGGGTGTTTTTGATAAGCAGATGGACTTATGACAAATTTCTAAACAGCAACGTTTTGAATGAATTGCATTTTGTTGGAGAAGCAACAAGAGAACTGGAAGAGTTGATGAAATGCGCGGATTGGAAGAGAAAAGAAGAAGAAGAGGAAAGAGGAAAAGAAACGAAAGAAGAACTTCTTTTATTGAGGTGGCTTGTGATAATAGATTTTTATTCTCAAAAAGTCCAAATACATGGAGAAGAATTCGTCAAACTGACAAGATGCATCATAGATCTGTGCAGAGCAGCAAAGGGAAACTGCAGAGAAATATATAGGAAATGCTATTCATTTTTTTATTATTACATTTTTAGAGCCGAATCTTTTTACTACTCGTTGTGCGAAGAGGTTGCTGACTTAATTTTGGAGGAAATGCATGGGCCAACGATTGACAATGAAGTTACAACATTAAACATAGATGCTTTTTATGATTTTTTGAGAGTATTAAGAGGAAAAAGGGAAAAGAAGAATAGTTTAACTTCGTTTATTTTGTTTGCCTGGAACTGGCTGAATGGAAAGGCGAAAGAAGAAATTGAAAAAGAAAATCAGAAAGTGATGTTGTATAGAGAGCTGTGCGAAAAGATGGAAGAGGAAGGATATGAAGATTTAATTGTCAGCTTCTATAAATCAGTTTTTGATTTAGCTCATTTTAGGGCGTTATCAAAAAATCCAAACGATTATTTTGTTTATCATTAAGAATCATAAATTAAAAACGGGCAAAAAGTGAATTTCTCCATCTTGTTAACTGTATTCATCAGAGTTTTATTCTTCCTGTTCTTCTTCTTTTTTTTCTTGAATTTTTCTTTAAGTTGCTTTGCAGCTGATTTCGAGCAATTTTTTTTTGACCTTTCGTTTCTATTTTCACCTTTCAATCTTTTTCTACCAGTGTAACATTCAAATTTGTAATTCACTTTATTTTGAATTTCTTTTATTTGCATTCATATTTGTTTTGTTGTTGTGTATTTTTCCTCATTCACATCTTCATCTTCTTTACATGTTCCATCAACTTCCATTCGGAAATCCTCTTCTTCTTCATTGCAGTCACTGTGATTGCAACTCCTCAAATCCCTCATCATAACTTTTCTTGGGATCTTCAATTCTTCTTTCTCCATTTCTCAGGTTGCCGGTGCAATTGCCTTTGTGTTCTCTTCCCCCCAAAAGAGCCGATGCCTTGTTTGTTGTTTCTCTGTCATCGTGCTTTGAAATGAAGTTGTTTCCAAAAATCCGCTTTCTTCATAGATGTGTGCGCGCACCAACACATCTTCTGAATGGGACTTCTCCTGTTCACATGCTTCAATTTGGAATTCTCCTATTTGCGGATGAAGAAAGAGAGGTTGAAGAAAGAAAGAGGAAATATTGCACTTATTGAATTGAGAAGACATTTTTTTCTGTTTTTATCAAATGGAGCAAAGCGAAAGCCGCTTTGACTGAAGATGGAAGAGCTGAATTTTCTGAATAATCTTCTTTCAATTGTTTTTCATCAAATTTCAATTTGATTGATCTGGTTCTTTTGGTGGGAGCACCAATTATTTTGCCTCTGAAAAGCAGTTATATAATCTCTTTAATGTCTTCAACTCCTTCTGTGAGCGATGAATTTCATTTCTTTTCTTCATCAACTTCTTCTTCTTCTTCTTCTTTGACACCAGCAACCTGTGATCATTCATTCTTTTGGGGAAAGGTGAGTCAGCAAATGCTTTGAATTCTTTGTTTGGTTTGTGTGATAAATTGAAACTTTTTTGAAGAAACATTTTCATTGAATTTTTTTTATCTTATTGTTTCTGTTCAGTCGAATGGAGCAAAAGAAGATGGATATGGTCTTTGTTTTATTTTGACTTTTTTATGTGTGAACAAAAAAAAAGTGAAAAATTAATCGAAAATTTGTTTAATTTGAAAAAAATACAAAATATAACACAAAAAGAAGTTATCGAAGGAGTTAAAATACAACGAGCTTTTATATAAATGAAATTAGAGATTATTTCTAAAGAAAATGTCATTTTAATGGGTTTCGTCCCTTGTGCTGGTTTTTCATATAACTTTGTATTTTGTTTGTGTAAAAAAAAACGTAATATTCTTTACAATTTCTTGAAAAGAAAACATTTTTTTCTTATTGTTTAATTTTTTAAATCATTCCACGATGTTATTTAACGTGTATATTTAGTCATAAAAAGTGCAAATAAATAAACAAAATTTTTAATCAAAAAATCAATATTTAATATTGAAAATAAATTGAATATGCAATTAGAAAAAATTTGCTAAAATTTCCGTGAAGAAAGAAATAAATAAGTATTTAAACGAAATGAATGAAAAAGAAGAGTTTTTTGGAATAAAAATGTGTAATGGTTTTCTGACATAATAAAACAAAATGAAAGAGATTACAACTCACACGTTTAATCGAAAATTAATAAATAAATTAAAAGAATATTCAACAAGCATTTCAAGTTACACTCAATATGAAAAACATGTAAAAATTGGTAAATCAACCACAACAATTTTAATGAAGATGAAACAAACAAATAATAAAAAAATAACTGTTGCACATAAATGGCTTTATGAAATAAATGGAAAAAGAAAAGGGGAAAAAAAAGATGCATATCACACAAAAACAAACATCAAAAAAAAAAAAAAAAAAAAAAAAAAAAAAAAAAAAAAAAAAAAAAAAAAAAAAGAATAAACCAAAGACATGTTTTAAGATACAAAAACTGCGCACAAACCAAGCAATCGAACATTTCATCATTTTCATTCAAACATTGATTCTATTGCATATTCTCAGTGCTCTTCCTCTTCAGCAGCATCGTCCGCATTCCCCGTCTTGCTGCTTGGATCTTTGGCCGGGCTCATCCCTGCAGCAATCATTGCATCTCTCAGCTGCGCCTCCAGCCGGATTCTTTCTGCTTTCTCTTTTTCTCTTTCCTCTGCAATCTCTTTCTTTCTCTCTTTCTCTGCTTTCTTTTCTTCTGCTTCTTTTTTCTGCGCCCTTCGATCTTCTTCCATCTCTTCCTGCTTCTCCTCATCTGTCTGCACTTCACCCAGCTCCGCTTTCTTCTTCTTCTTTTCCATTCTGTCTCGCAGCCTTCTCACTTCTTCCTCTTTTCTCCTCTTCTCCTCTTTTCTCCTCCTCTTCTCCTCCTCTTTCCTCGCATGTCTTGTACGTCTTTCTCGCTCTGCCAGCACCATCAATTGCTGTCGTAGCTGCTGAACATACGCTGCAGCTTGCTTCTTTCTCGCTTCATCTTCAGCACTCTCCCCTTTTGTGCTTGTAGCTTGCGGAAGTTCACTGGAGGAAGGGGGAATAGAGGCTATAGAAGCAGAAGAAGCAGAAGAAGCAATAGAAGTAACAGAATTAACAGAAGAAGAAGAACGAATCAAAGATGCAGAGGTGGAGGAGGATAACAGAGATGATGAGGATGAAGATGAATGAGCCAACTCATTCATTTTTGCTTTACTTTGCTGAGTTTCTTCTTTCTTTTCTTCTTTTTTTTCATCTTCTTTTTCTTCTTTTTTTTCTTCTTTTTTTTCTTCTTCTTCTTTTTCTTCTTCTTCTTTTTCTTCTTCTTCTTCTTCTTCTTTCTTTTCTTCTGCTTTTCTGAGTCGCTCAATTGACTGAGAAGCCATCAATTCCTGCATTTCGCTTTCTCTCTTTCTCCTTTCTGCTTTCTTCTTCTCTTTCTCCTCTTTCTTTCTCCTCTTCTTCTCTTGTTTGTCTTCTTCCTTCTCTTCTCCTGCTTTTTCTTTTGCCAAAGCTCCTTCAGTATTCTGCAATGAAACTTCTCCTTCTTTCAAATTTGGCTTATTTAACTCAACACCTTCCTTTTCTGACTGTTCCATCGCTGCTTGCTTTGCTGCTTCTTCCTGCTCTTTCTTCTTTCTCTCTTCTTTCAGCCTCTTTTTCTCTTCTTTTCGCTTCTTTTTCTGCTCCAACAGCTCTTTCATTCTTTTCTCTTGCTCCTCTTTCAATTTTTTCTCCTTCTCCTTCTCCTTCTCTTTCTCTCTCTCCGCTTCTTCCTCTCTTTCTCTTTCTTTTTTCAATCTTTCTTCTTCCTCTTCTTTCTTTCTCTCCTCCTTTTCTTTCTCTTTTCTTTCTTCCTCTTCTTCCTCTTCTCTTTTTTTCTTTTCTTTTTCTTTTTTTTCTTTTTCTTTTTCTCGCTTCTCTTTTTCTTCTTTTAGTTGAATTTCTTTCTTCTTTCTTTCTTCTTCCATTTGCCTTTCTTTCTCTTCTCTTTCTTTCTCTTCTCTTTCTTTTTCCTCTCTTTCTTTCACTTCTTTTTTCTTTCTTTCACTTTCAACTTCATCATTTTTCCTTTTTTCTTCACCCTTTTCACCTTTTTCTCTTGTCCTTTGAGCTTTTTTATCTTCTGCTTTATTTTCTTTCCCAACCTCCTTCTTTGATATTCCTTTGTTTTCTTCAGTTTTAAATCTCTCTTTCATTCCAAACTCTCTTTCGCTTATAGAAATTTTCTGTTTTGCCTCAGATGATGTTACAACTTGTTCATTTTTGACTTTATTTTTTTGTGTTTGCTGAATTTCTTCAGCTCTTTCTGATTGTTTTTTAACAGCCCTTCCTCTTTCCTCATTTTCCCTCTTCCTCCTTTTTTCGTCTTCCTCTTCTTTCTCTTCAAGTTCAATGAGTTTGCTTTGCTTCTGCACCATCTCATCCTCTTCTCCATTTTGCTCTTCTGCTCCGTCATTGAAGCTCAACACAGTCTCCATCAAAATAAACTCCTCTTTTGCTCCTTTTTCAGCTGGCCCTGTTTTTCTGTTTGCTCCTCCTTTGCTTCTTGCTTCATTTAAATCTTCCAACCCCTTCCTATTCCGTTCATCAAACAAATCTTCTTTTTCTTTTTCTTTTTCTTTTTCTTTTTCTTTTTCTTTTTCTTTTTCTTTTTCTTTTTCTTTTTCTTTTTCTTTTTCTTTCTCATCTCTTCCCCCTTCTTCATCCAATTTATTCTCCTCCTCCACATTCTTCTTCTTCCTCCTCTTCTTCTTCTTCCCGCCCTTTTTCCCTTTCTTTGTCCGAAGCAGTGTGTTCTGTCTTTTTGCAGCTCGCTCTCTCATTCTGTGCTTCAGAAGCTCTTCGTGGCTGGGAAATAGCAGTGTGCTTTCATCGTTGGATTCCTCTTCCTCTTCCTCTTCTTCTTCTGCGTGCGATAGTTCGTTCTCTGCAGACTTTGATGCGTTTGTGCGTGTTGTTCCTCGATGTGGAGAACCAAAAGAGGAGGAGGAGGAAGAAGATGATGAGGAAGTGGCTGATGAACTTGAGCCAAGCGCTGAAGGTGTGCTGAACAACTCCAAATGTGTCGAGCTCATGTACCGTTCGTGTATCATCCACAGTCGCCGCCTCCTTTTCTCTTCCAGCTGTTTTGCTTTCTCTTCTTCCTTCTTCTTTTTCTCCTCCAGCTGAACTTTCGCTTCTTCGTCTTTCATCTTCTCAATTTTCTGTTTTCGGATGGCCCTTTCCTCCATCGCCTGTTCGTGCTGCTCTTCCAAATTGATCCTTTTGATGATCCGGTCGATCGCCTTCTCCCACACAGCCTGGCGGATAGACGATGCCCAGCTGGCTTCTGAAAGGAATGGAAAAAGATATAGGAAAGAAAGAAGGAAAGAAAAAGGAATAGAAAAAGGAATAGAAAAAGGAATAGAAAAAAGAATAGAAAAAAAGAAAAGAAAGGAAATGAAAATTGAAGTTGGAACGTTTATAACAGTAAAAAAAAAAAAAAAAAAAAAAAAAAAAAAAAAAAAAAAAAAAAAAAAAAAAAAAAAAAAAATTGAGGCGTATGCCTCATAAAAAGAGTGTGCGCATAAAACATTTAATCAAAAAGTGAATAAAAAGTGAAATTCATTTCGTAAAAATACTTTCATCACACCTCCATATGAATTACCTCGACTTTCTTCCTTTTTCGCCTTTTTCTTCTTTCCTTTCTTCTTCTTCGCTTCAACAGTCATCTTTGTTGATTCGAATCCGTCTTCATCATTTTTATGGAGAATCATCCATTCTGCAATATCTTCACCACTTCTTCCTTCCCTTTCCCCAACTCCTTTTCCTCCTTCTCCTTCTCTTCCTTCTCCTTCACCGTTTCTGCCTCTGTCAGAAACTCCATACTTATTTTGACTGTTTATTGTTCCGTCTTTCTCTTTTTTATCCTTTCCATCTTCATTCTCATCTGCTCCTTCGCTTTTGCTCTTGCCTGATTTCCTCTGCCCAAAACCATATGATCCTTTTCCTTTGTTACTCTTTGAGTTGACTTTCTCTTTCTTTTCTTCTCTGCCCTTTGAAGCGCCATCCAAGGGAGAACAGGCAAAAGCTGTTCTCGAGCGATTCAAATGAGAAGGCGATCTATCATTGCGCATAGAAAGCTGCTGTGCCTTTCTTCCTTCCATATTTGGCTTCGCTGCTTCTTTCTTCTTTCTCTTGTACATTGACGGGCGATCAGTCTGAATGCTCAGAGAAGAATAATTTGACGAAGAACGGCTCGTGCCCAAAGACGAAAGAGAATAATTGCTGCTGTCTTCGCCACTGCCATAGGCTGTCCTTCTCCTTCCGTCTTTCTCGTTTAGCCTCCTTTCAGTTTGAAAGCCCCCTTTTGTTCTCGAACCTGATCTTTCGGTTAGTGCAGCGCTATGGATGTTGCTGCCTTCACGCAGCTTTGAAGGATGCTGGCCAATCGAAGTGTAAGAACGAGCAGACGGATTTGCTGCACTCGAAGATGAATGATGTGGTGTCGATGAATCTGCAGAAGGTGATTCAGAACGAACACTTCTACGACGCATCGAAGGTGAGGCAGAAGACAAAGAGGCTTGCTGCTGCGATCGAATTGGCCTACTGATTGTTGGAGAGATGGTAAGTGGTTTTACAGACACGTGTCGAGTTGGGCTATTTCTGTGAAATGATGGAGATTGAACAGATCTTGTGCGATTGCTCCTTGTAAAATCAGTTGGGGTACTTAGAGCAGAGTGCTGGCTTGTGTCGCTTCCGACAAACTCTGTGCGTGAGCGAGGAGTTGACATTTCTGATCTCTCCCCAATTTGAAAAGGACTTGTTTGTGTGCTTTCAGTATATTTTGAATAAGGACGAACACTTTTGGTGTAAGGAGAAGAAACAAGCGGACGAGAAGAAGAGGCTGCATTAAAAAGAAATTGGTTATTTCTTGTGTAAATAGATAAAGTGTCATGCACACTATCGGTATGTGAAGATAATTCATCTTTCTTTTCATCATTGTAAACAATATGTTGAGTCTTTGTTGGATGTCCATATTTGTGCAAAATAGAAGCAGGATCATGAAGAGGTGGTAGTTTTGCTGGACCTATTTTTACAATTTCAAAGGCAAAAATAGTTGTAATTTGAAAAAAAGAAATATAATTTCCTGCAAACTATCAAGAAATAAGTATTCTGTTTGCATGCGTTGCTTGCTTGGAGATTTCACTGTGTGGATGTTTCGACGCTGAATTGATTAAAATTCAAACATATTAAAGCAGAATAAGTTCATAAAAGACATGTTATTAAACATAAGAGAGAACAGGATAACTTTATTTTTCTGTGGGCTATTCGGAGAGTCGTTTCCTTTAGTGGGCGAGCTTTCCATTCCCGACTTTTAAATGCTTTTTAAAGCCCCTTTTAATTAATTTTTAAAGAAAAAAAAAAAAGAAAACGTCTCCCATTTTATTTTTCTTTATTATTAAAATGAAACCAGAAAACAAATATTCATTCTCTAACATTGACTTCATTGATGAATATAAAAAATATATGACAGTTAAAAAATAAGCGCCATAAAATAATTTGGCATTCTCTAATATTTCAAAAACTTCTTAACAGAAACATTAATTTCATAACTATAATAACAATTTTAAAAAGCAAACACAAATACAAAGTTTATTCAAAAATAATAGCTGCATCGTTGTTGTTATCATCACCATCATCCCCGCCATCCCCTTCACCATCGTCGTCTTCGTCATTATCATCGCTATCTCCATCGCTGAAGTCATCATCATCATCATCACTATCATCCTCCTCCTCCTCTTCTTCTTCTTCCTCATTGCCTGTTTCTATGCTTTCCCTGCTAACCGCAACGACTTTTGGATTCTTCGAATCTGCCTCTTCCTCCACCACAAACGCCCTCCACGCTGCTGCCGCCACACGTCTGTCTGTGTCATTCCTCAGTTCTCTCGCCATCGCTCTTCTTTGCCTGCCAAACTGACACAGCTCCATCTCCATCAGCCCAATCGCCCGCAAAATCGGACTTTCATGATGCACAAGCACAAACTCCACTTTGTCCATTTTCACCTCGTCCAGCTCTTCTTTCGATTTGAACATTCGCTCCGAGTGTGTCCGCTTTGTGATGTTGAAGTGGCCCAGCGATTTGGCAATAACCTCTTTCATCGAGCTGATTGGAGAAAACACATCTTCTGCTGTCAGATAACCTTTTCTCACTCTTTCCTCAAACAGCTTCACCCACTTGTCGCAATGTGTCACTGAAAGAAGCAGGATCAAGCTGTACAGATGCCAATGCGGAGCATTCTTCCCATCAAACAGCGATGTTATCTTGTCCACCACCACACGCATGGGCATTGGAACATCCTCTTCTCTCTTCCCATGGCTCTTGCTTTTCTTCACCCTCTCCTTCAGCAGACTTCCCAGTGACGCTACAAAATCAAACGCTTTCTTCCACATCCCTTTTGCCACCAGAGTTTCCATAAGCTCACAGATCTTATCAACATTGCGGGTGTTCAGAAGGGTTGGAAGCATTCGAATGGCACTTTTCGACAGCTGCTTCTCGTCAGATGTCACTGCAGACTGCGATGCAAATCCAATCACCATCGAAAGCAGCTCATCGCATGCAGCTGTTTCAGAGGAGGAAGAAGAGGAAGCAGATGAGGAAGATGATGATCCCAGTGAAGATAGCACAGATTCGTCTCCAATGAAATCCGCGGTTGTCAGCATGATTTTTCCTTGTTTCCTCGCTTTTGTGCACGCCATCATCACCTTCGATAGAATCGTCTTGTTTGGATGCTTCAGAAGGAGAAGCAAGAGCTGCAAGCAGTGGTGTGTGATGGGCATTTGCTTCTGCTTGACCAAAGATGCTTCATCAGATGCAGCCTTCATTGGAATCACAAGTGTGCTCAGATCTTTCTCTGCCATCTCGTCAAACGGTACTGCCGACACAGCCACAATCTCAATCGGAGACACAGCTGCCTTTCTGAACACATTCCACGTCTCCTCGCGGTCGATGTACTGCTCCAGCAGCGTGTGCATAATCAGCTTCCGCACATCCCTGTGCAGCGTCATCCCAGCAATAGACGCAAACTCACTGAACGCCATTTCTCCGTCTGGCAGATCACGCAAGAGCCTCACTTTCGTCTTGGCTGTCATCACTTTCTTCATCGGAATAGCTCGAATCGCATCCATCAGCTTCTCCGCACTCAGCCTCGACGGCAGGCCGACCAGCGCAAACGACGCTGCTTTGAAGCGTTTCTCATCGTCCAACGCAGACACAAGCAAATCGATGCTCTCTTTCTCTCTGCTGTCCAAGTGTAGCAGCCCGTAAATCGCCAGGTTGCACAGAAGCTCGTCCTCTTTCCCGTTCTGCGCCAAGCTCATTAGCGTGTCACTGGAGAAAGAAGGCAGATTGCTCAATGAAATGATCGCCTTCCGCTGATCAGCCAGCAGCCCGTTCATGTTCATTTTGTCGATGGAGCCTGCGTTGTCCTTGATGTACCCTTTCCTCTCTTTCAGCGACTGCACAAGCGATTCCCCATACATCTGCTGCTGCTTCTCAGTCAACCGCGCTGCCATCCGACGCAAAGTCAAAATGTATGGCTGTTTACCTCCCCTGAATTTATACCCTGTCTTGCCTTCGATGCCGTTCACCCCGTGCATCACGCGGAAGGACAAGAATGGCTGGAGGAGATCCTGCCGCTCAGAAAGCACAAGAGATGGGAACGCTTCGTTTAGAATCAGACTCTCGTCATTGGAGAGCAAAGAGAAGAAGATGCTCCTCTTTTTGGCTTTCAGCTGCATATCAGCTTCAAATCTCCTTCGCATCTTCTGCAACCGCTCTGTTTTATCTTCTTCCATTTTCCCCTCAGCATGTTCATTTGCCTGACCTTGCAACGCACCGCTGCTTCTTTTGATTCTCCTGCTTCTGCTTCTCTTTCCTCTGCGGTTTATTCTTCGGAACCTTCGCATGCTGTGTGCAGAAGGCTTAACCCTCCCCAGAAATTGAAGAATTCTCTGCCAGATCGACGAGAAGTTGTTGCTCTGCATCATTTTTTCGATCATTGGAACTACAACTTCAAGCGCAAATTCTGGGTTCTTGCCAAACTCTGTGATCACATCGTAGTATAGAGCATTCAAAACCTCATATCCTTTTTTCTTCTCCATCAAATGGATGCAATTCGAACTAAACTTCAAGGCTGCTTCGGTTGGCATATCACGTGCCAGATTTCTCAGTTTGATCTGATGCAGCCCAATAAAATCATTCGAAAACACATCGCTGTTTTTGTTGAGCATATCAAAGATGGATGATGTATCCATCACAAAACTCAGCTTAAACGTGAGTGGAATGATTGCCCTCGCCACTGTGAAGGAGCACTTTGATAGCTTGTGCGCTTCTAGAAGAGTCTTGATAAAAGTATGGAAGCAGCTCTTAAACAGCTCTGGATCCCGGTTGTATGCACGCCTAAACACAGAAGTCGGCAAAACACTTAATCTGCACGGGATCTCATATTTCGTCGTGTTTTTCAAGAGAAAGTCGGAAGCCATAGGCAAAAAGCGATCGAACGGCGGATTTTCACAGTGAATAAGTGCATTCAACAGGCAGTCAAGACCGTTTTCAGGATATTCTGTGAAGTTGGCGATTGCGCTTTTCTGCAGCCTTTCCAAGAAATCGTAGTCCTTGTTGCACACATACTCCAGCGTTGAATTGCTAAACTCAACAACAAGCTTGGAAAAGTCCATATCTTGAACATCATCCACGTTGTGCCCCTTCTTCTTGTTCAGCGCCTTCAGCATGCGAAACACCTCTTTCTCTCTTTCCTCCTTCGGCAGCCGCTTCACCAGTTTCACATTCAACACGCCATCGTCGTCTCTAAGCGCTGCATTGCCCGTCCGCACAAGCTCCGCCACATCTTCCCACCGCATCTCTTCAGCCCAGGACAAATCCAGCGGCAGTAGCGCCTCTTTTCCCGAGTGCTGAAGCAGAGACGAGATCTGCCTGACGCTGAGGAAACGCACTGAGTGTCTAAAGCTGTGTATGCTCTTTCCCTTTCCGTTGCGCCGTATCATTCCTTCATCGATGCTCGCCTTCCGAATGGAACTGAACGACTCATCTGAGCCAAACGGATAGGTGAATGAGTAATGAACTTCTTTCTCTGTTTGCTCTGTTTGCTTTGCTTTTGCAGAATTCTTCGATTCGTCGAATATGCACTTCTGGATCACAATATCAGCTGCTTCACAAGGAAAAGCCTCAGTCACTTTGCAAAGCAACGCTTCAGTGGTCTTTGAGAAGAGAAGGAGCAGGCAGAACAGATAGAGCAGCTTGTCTCTCCCCTTTTCAGTTTTCATCAGCTCTGAGTCTTTCACAATGAACGAATACGAAAGAATCGCAGAATTCGCAAATCGGTCGAGCAAAACCTGCAGAGAAGAGCTGGATTCGCTTTCAAGATCAATCAATTTGGTATTCAAAGATGAGGAAGAAGAAGAAGAAGAAGAAGAAGATGATGATGATGGCAAGTCAACTCTCTTCTCATCACATCCGTTCATCCTCAAAAACGCATCCTTCAGTTCATTTCCCCACTCCACAAATATCTCCAGCACAGCTTCCGGGTTGTACCGCGCCAGCGTCTTCCACTCTTTGCTCTTCACGGTCTTCACAAGCAGACCCGCTTTCTGCTTCAGCACATTCCCCGAGCAGCGAGACAGGACATTCAAATGCCTTCCAATTTCGCAGTCCTTCAGAGACAAGATGAAGCTGTCCAGCGAGCTGGCCACGCTGTTTGCTGATGAGTGAGGGCATTTTGTGCTCTTTTCTATGTCTTCTTTGGCTTTATTCTCTTGTTCTTGCTTTTCTTTCTCTTTTTCTTCTTCCTCTGTTGCCTTCTTGCCAGACTTCCGAATAAGTCTCAGTTTCTTCGCCAAATACTTCCGCTCTTTCCCTTTGGCATCTCTGAGCATTTGCTCAATCTCCTTTTCAGCCTCATTGCTTGCTTCTCCTTCTTTTCCTTCTCCACTCTCTATTTTCCTGAGCCTCTTCTCAACCAGTCTGATCAGAAGCGCCTCGCCCCGCACGCGGATGTTGTGTGACTCGGTCTTCTGCAGCAGCCGTCTCACTTTTGCCTCGTCTTGGCTGCCTTCATACGCCGACAGCATAAGCGACTCAGAGTAAAACCCACTTTTCGCTTCCAATTCGCTCAGAAGCGCGCTGACCTGCTCTTTTGTGGCTTGGAAATTAACTGAAACTGCTGGCTGCCTCTGCCCTTTGGCTCCTCCGGTTAACTGTGCACCACTCGAAGAAGAAGAAGAAGAGCTAGCAGATGCTGATACTGACTCCAATGGTGACACAATGCTCCCCAATCCAGCGGAGAACCTTCCAATTTCCACCATCGCCTTCACCCGCGCAATGTGCGGAAGCGTTTCCAGCTGTTCTTCGAGTGCATCTGCAGTTGTCTTTGGAGTGATAACCACAACTCCAGTTCTTCTCTCAATGGCAGACGCTGCAAACGGGTTCTTCGGCTGCAACGGCACAGAAGAGGAGTCGGTTTCGCTGCCTGGGAATAGAGAGAGTATTTGTTTAACAACACTTTTGGGGTCTGTGATTCCGAAGTTCTCAGAATCGTCAGCATTGCTTGAGCCCGAAGCACTTTCTGCTTCAGCATGCATATTTCCCTCATTTGCCTCTGAATCGTCTTCACTTCCCTCACTGTCTTCATCGTTGCTGTCATCATCATTATTACTGTCTCCTTTTTGCTCAATTTCTTTTGAATCGAAATTCTCTTTCAAAATTGATTTTAAGAAAGGCACATAAGCTTGAATATTTGAAAGCTCTTCCGTTTCCAAAGAAATTTCCTTGATAATTGCAAGTAACAATAATTTCATTTTTTGCGAGCTTGTTGCATCATTTACAAGCGGTGTGATTACTGATGGAATAAAGCCTTCTCGAAGCAGAGCTTTCCTTGAAAGAGAAGATTTGAGGAAATAAAGAGAACCCTTTAGCAAAGGCATAAGTTCGTTTTCCATAGATTTTTGCTTCTATAATGAAAAAAAAAAATAATTCAAAAATGATTTTGAATACAAGTCAATGAACATTATAAATCAAAGTCAAACTTGAAGTATTTGAACATATTGTCTAACGAAATTGAGTTTCATATCTTCGGCAGTCATGCTTTTTATATTGGACATAAAGCATTGAACAAAAAATATGCATTTTCTCTAAAAAATTATTTTGTCAGTTTTAAACATGGAAATAAGTTAAAAAAGACAAACTGTTAAATTTCTTGAAACTGGATGAGCGATTGCATTGAATACAAATTCAAATAAACCATCTCTATCCTTCTCTTCCAAGTTAAATTTTCCTTCAGAGATTAAGTTCGAAGCTTGTTCAAGAACAGAAACCGATTCATCAGCATCAAAAATTGACAATTTATTCAATTTTTGTTGAAGATCCATAATGCTTGGTGAAGGGAAAGTTAACTATTAATTTGTATTTGTTAAAAAAAATTTAACAAACCATTAGCCTTTATTTAAAAAATGAACAAATATCACAATTATTAAAATTATGGTTACATCAAAGTTTCGAAATAAAAAGTTAACAATTCCTTCAAAACTATGATAGAAAAAAACATTTTCCTTTCACATTTAATCCTACAATTTTTACAATCATCAGAGGATTAATTTGTCTCGCAAAAGTGGAAAATTGGGAAATTTGTTGAAAATGAAGTTACAAATCTTTTCATAAAAACTGAAATAGTTGGAAAAAAGATAAAGAAAAAGCAAAATTCATCAACGCTCAGTACCATTTTGCTTATCAGAAAGAATAATTGATGTTGTTTAAAATGAAATTGTTTTTCAAAAAATATTGTCATTTCAACACAAAAAGAATTTCTTGTTAAAGCAATAATAATGTTAATAAAAAACTTATTCAAAGAGATTACAAAAGCGTGAATACAATGGCACTGTTTTTGAAAAAAAATTGCAAATAAGAAAAAATAATCTTTAAAATTTATGTAAAGATAAAGAAGTAACAAACAATTTCATTTTCTAAATAATTCATCCAATCTTTTGAAAACTCTCATTCAACTTTTTTATCATCATCTTTGACATCTGAAAGTTGCTGTTCTTTCAGAATAACTTTTCGTGAAGTTGTTAGTGTTGATTTCGGCTTTGATTTTGTTGGCTTTGCTTGAAATAGTTCTTCAATTTTTTCTTCTTCTTTTCCTGGAGTAGCTGAAGAAGAGGAAGAAGTTATTGATTCATGAGCAACTTCAATTGAGGGACGTGTGTTCGAATTTTTAATTTCTGGTCTTTGTATTAATAGTTCTTCTTTTGGTGGATTTATTGGGATGATTGATGAAATGATTGATGAGCAAACAGGACACGATGCTTCTTTTGGAAGAGAATATGCGTGACTATGATATTTATCCAAAGACGTTTTTTCAAGTATAAAAGTGCATATCGCAATATCGCTTATAACATGCCCGCATGGAGAGAAATATGAAAATCGTTGTTTTCCATTAACTTCAATTTCATTTTTTAATGGACAAATCCATGGACCACTCTCCCCGTGTGAAGGGATAGTAATTACTGTTTTTGTATATGATTTGTTTGGGGTAAAATGAAGTTCAATCAAATCTTTCAATGGATTTTTAATATATGGGAATAATCTCTTCACTTCCTTCTTCCTTGCGATCCATTCCTGAATAAAATGCTCTTTACTAAAAAGGTTTCCAAATGAATCAGCTACAATGGGCTCTGAAAGAGGAGACTGCGTTAAAGCACAAGAAAAAAAATGTTCGCCGTATTGAGTATAATATTCAAGTGGTTTTTCTTCCTTCTTGGTTTTTGCAAGCTCCGTTCTGTGAACGAAACTTCCACCGTCTCCTCCTAAAATCCATCAAATATTTAATAAGATATAAAAATAATTGTTATTTTTTATCAAACCCATTTAAAAATTAAAGGGAAATTATTCACAAAACTTTTTCAAATTGTAATGTTTTTGTCTCAATCTGAACAATTTATTTTTATTATCGTTCAATTCTCATTTCAGAATTGTATTTGAAAACTTATTATAAGAAAGATCACAAAAGAAAATGGAGGATAGCAAAAGTTCGAGCAATCCACCAAGTGCCACAAGTTCTTCATCAACTTCTCAAAAATTGGATTCAAATTCTCAATCTTCTTCATCATCTTCTTCAATTGAACAAGAAAGTTCATCATCTTCCAACTTACCTTCTTCTTCTGCATCTTCTCAACAAGATGACACTATTAATGAAGAAGAGCCTAACCAAAACGATCAATCCGAACAAGCAATTGTGGATACACTCCGTTTTAAATTTATAATTAGAAATATTTCTGTGACAAATGTTAAAGCATTCGATTCATTCACAAGTGACATTTTTTTCACGTTTACTCTTGGGGGGAATTATAAAATCGTAGATAATCGTCACAAGTTTAAACTTTCTATCATTTAAATTTAAATTATTTTCTTTCTTTTACAAATGTGAATAAAAAAATCCAGGGGAGGAAAAGTTGAAGCAGTAGGAAAAAAAGGACCAATATTTAGAACTTCCACATACAAAAAAGTTAAATCAGAAGATACAGGTACTCTTAAACTTGTATTTGCGTTCGAGTTTATTATCAAAATGAAATTTAACAATGTGTTTTTTGTTTCAGTGAAAATGAGAGATTTTTGGATGGCTTACTGGATTGGAACAATTGAAGAACTTAGAGAGCAAGAGCTAAAAATTGATGTTTGCGAAGTTGATTTTTATGTGTTTAATATTTCAATATCTAACTTCATATTTATTTTTTCTTTTTTTTTCTACAATCCAAAAGTGCTGGAATTCTAACTTTTGCTACAAAAACGATTATATGGGCTCATTCAAAATTAAATTGTGGGAACTGGCAAATGGCCCTATATCGTACGACAAGAAAGAAATAGAGCTTCACAAGCCTGGAAAGCACGAAACAACCGCAAAGATTTCGTTTGATGCGTATTTCCAGGAGCTTCACGTGTTTTCAGTGTATCTTCACGACTTCCACGCAGAGGGATTTAAGCTGCCAGCTGGGGAAACAACGGTTGATCCGTATGTTGTGGTCAAGCTCATGAGCGGGGGCACAGTGAAGATGAAGTCCATCAAGAAGACGCAGTCCAAGCCCGAGAAAAAGACGGTGAAACCAGACTGGGATGATGTGGGGAACCTGACATTCCCTGGCATCCGGAGCGAGTTCGAGAACGAGGACATGCAGATCGAGGTGTATGCGAAAGGGGCAATCCTCGACACGCTGCTGGGGGCGACGATGGTGCCCATGCGGGGGCTGGCGGAGCTGGGCTTCTTCGACACGCAGATGGAGCTGAGGGACACCGCCCAGGGCTCCATCAGCGGCTACGTGGACGTGCTGACGCTGCCGCAGCTGCACCAGTCAGAGGAGAAAGTGGAGCTGAAGCCGTACTACCGCTACCTCTGCATTGACGTCAAAAGCTGCACCGACCTCATCGCGGTTGGCGAGACGGGATATTCGAGCGCGTATGTCGTGGCGGAGTGGGATGGGGCTAAGCAGCAGACGAAAGTGGTGAAGGAGGACCTGAATCCAGTCTTTGACCAGACGCTGTTTATCCCCATGATGAAGACAACGACGGTCAGCAAGACTGCCATCCAGGCAAAAGGAAATATCAAACTGTCTGTGTTTGACTGCGGGAACAAAGGGAACGACTTCCTGGGCGGGGCAGAGGTTCCGCTGTGTAACATCACAGATGGCGGAGTGGAGCCAGATCCGCAGGACAACACACAAAAGACACGCACTTTCTTCAACAGCGGCGGACTGTTCTTGACACAAGGCGGGCAGAAGACAGAGAAGGGGAGCAAGATCATTGTGCGGTGCTACTTCCACCCAGACATGCCGTCGAAGCTCAAACTCGACCCACCCCCCGCGAAGGAGGAGCTGAAGATACCAGATGCCCTCCTCGACTGCATCGCTGAGTGGCACAAGACGATCCCTCCTCACCTCGCGCTGAACTCGAACTACGAAGTGGTGGCCACGAACGAAGACAGCGAGTCGCATTTCCTGAGCTGCTTCCTCACCGACCGCATTCCCATCCCGAAGCCTCTCAGACACCCGCGGCTGCTGATGCGGATGGTGCACTCGATGACGTTTGCAGAAGACGCTGACTCGTTCCGCGGCTTCGGAATGCAGGACATGCGTGTGTTTATGTCCCCAAAATTCATGCTGCAGATCCGCAAGGGCGACGACCAGGAGCATTCGATCCTGCTGTGCTCGCTTTTCCTGTCGATGGGCATAGACGCCTATTTGTGCCTGGGCTCTGCAAAGAACGGGAACCCGCACGTGTGGGTGATGACGCGAGAGTTTGACGGGACGGTGTTGTTTTGGGAGACGACGTCGGGGGTGGCGATTCCGTGTGTGCTGAGGTGGCAAGGGAGCGATGACTGCCCGCCGGATTATGTTCTGTACAGGAATGAGCTGCTGGGAATCAAAGCGAAGTCGCATCCAGTGATTGAGGAATGGAGGCAGTGGAAGGAGGAGCAGAAGAAGCTGTTCAGCAGGAAGAAGAACAAGAAGCCGCTGCGGCAGGTGGTGGCGAATCCGAGCGATCCGAACAGCCTGACGGAGATGGTGGTGATGGGAGAAGACGGGAAAGAAGGGAAAGAAGGAGGGGAAGGAGATGAGGAGGAGGAAGAAGAAGGATCTGCAATTGACACAACAGAATTGGAGGAAAAAAGGAAGGAGCTTCAGAGGAAAACGAAGCGTGCGAGAGAAATAGAAGAGCAGAAGGAGAAAGCGAATGAAAAATCACCAAAAAAACTAGAACAAAAGGGAGACAAGCAGAATTCAGATGATTTTGAAGTGGTTGATGAAGCTGATGTGCCTGAAGAATCATCTGCTTCAGCTTCTTCCAGCAGTGCACGTCGTAACATCCGCCACGAATCACACATTTCTGTGGGATCGCCAAGTGTTCTGACTGTTGATGCTTCTCCATCTTCCTCTTCTTCCTCTTCTTCCTCTTCTTCCTCTTCTTCCTCTTCTTCCTCTTCTTCCTCTTCTTCCTCTTCTTCCTCTTCTTCCTCTTCTACCTCTTCTTCTTCAGGAAGCTCGCACAGTACACTGCCGAAGTCCAAGCTGAGCAAGTCGAGCGATTTGGACTTCACCGACGACGATGCAGTTGTGGTGGACATAAACGAGCAGTCGCAGCTGGATGTGATGGCAGGCGTCCCCAGCGAGCAGATGAAGTATGCATCGATGATGATGATGAATACACCTTCTGGAGATAATAACAGTAATAGTTATAACAGTGGCAATGATATGATGGAGAGCTCGGCACATTCACAGAGCGCCATGTCACCTGGCTCAAAGAATGGCCATCCACCTCCACCTCCCCCGCCTCCCCCTCAGATGAAGGCTTCTTCTTCTCAGGCTTCTATTTCTTCTGCTTCTTCGCCTTCAATCACCTTTGGAGAAACACACCACGTATCATCCTCTGGAGCTCCTCCTCCACCGCCTCCTCCTCAGCCTACTGTTGAATTCAACCCATTCGCTGCAGCTGTTGTTTCTGTGTCCAGCCCAGGCGATGTCTACCACGACGGCCGCTCTGCTTCTATTTCAGCAACAGCATCAGCAGCGTTACAGCAAAATGGGTCTTCATCTGCTTCTGCTTCTTCTTCTGTTGGCTCTGATGGCGCTGAAGACGACGGGACAGTTGTGCTTGCAGTGGAGGCGCCAGTGTGGGAGTGCCATCTGCCTCCAGTGTATCTGCCGTATCTGACTGTGGATGTGGTCTGCAACAACAAGAACGTGTGGGGCAATGCGCAGCATCTGGACCCCGCACTGATTGAATACGACATGGAGAACGAGGAGCACTGGAAGCCTGTGCTGACGAAGGAGACGAAGGAGATTCCGAACTACCCGATCCGCCCGTTCTTTGACACTGGGACGGAGAAGATTCGGCTGCCTACGCCTGTCTCGACCGCAAAGGTGGAGCAGCTGGAGAGGCAGATCTACGACGAGCTGAAAGTCGGCTTTTTGAACTGGCGGCACACGCGCTTCATGAAGAGCGGGTGGCTGACTGATCTGGATGCGACGCTGCGGGCGGGGCTGGTGACGCTGGAGTACGAGGAGCTGACGGGTATTCCGAATCCGCGAGGGATCGAGGCGTGGAAAGGGGATGTGTCGCGCCTTGTGCCGCCTGGCTGTTCATTCAGGGGAATGCCGTTCAATTTTTGCTATACCGATGCGAGGAAGATCCGGCACTACATCATCGACAACTTCGATTTCCACAAACACCCTTCGGAAAATGCGAAGTTTGCCTTTGCGGCGTTTGTGTGTGCACACTACAGCAGCGTCTGCTCTGTGTGGGTGTATGTGGCACAGATCACACCCAGCCACGAGGACAACACACAGACGGAGAGAAAAGGGATGAGCGGAGGGCCGGCGATGGCTGGAGGAATACCCGCGGTGCAGAGGAAGTGGTAGTCGGGATGAAGATACATGTGTTGAGTATTATTTTACTTTTCTTTTCTTTGCTTTGCTTAATTTTAATTTTAATTTTTTATTTTTCTTTTTTTATTTTTTTATAATTTTATTTAATTTGATTGCACAGTATTAATTTTGTTTGTGTGTCTTTTTTTTTAAAAAAAAATAAAGTTGAATGCTGTTTTGTATGTAATATTTTCTTTTCTTTTCTTTCTTTTTCTTTTCTTCTTCTTTTTCTACATTAACTTCTGTTGCTGCTTCAAACTCGGCTTCTCCTCATTTTTACTTCCACAAACCTTTTTATTCGAATGTTAATTACGTGCGTATTTGTTTGTGTTGCGTTCTTCTCATCCTCTTCTGAACACTCTTCAACCTGTATTTATGATGTTTAGTTAATAAAACATAAGCTTATCTGCTTTTTATCCAGCTAAAAGAAGCACGGATATTCATAAATTACTAAATAAGAATTATGTTATAAATTAAATAAAAGTTATTCAGAAAGGAATTGTTATAAATTCTGTTAATTTTTTTGATTTTCCAAAGATGACTTGATTTTTGTTTGTTTATGCACATCAAAGAAACATTTATTTTTGTAATAACAGTTTTTTATGAACTTTCTGAAATTTTTGTTCAAAGATGTTTCATTTTTAATTGAGAAATGAAAAGAAAAGATGTTGAACGTAAAATGACTCTTATTTTCACATAAAAAAAATCAATTTTATTTTTCAGAGCTTGTTATCAATTTTTTAAGATGACCCTTAAATAAAAACGATTAATACAAAGGAAACAAAATTCTCACAAAAATACATATCTATCAAGTATTGATGAGCGTTATTGCTCAATTGCTTTGTGCACGTGCAAATTGTGGATTTCTTCAGTGATTTGCAAAATGTTTCATTTATTCAAAATTCGGTTTTCTCTGTGGAAATTTCACAAGAAACCAAAGAAATGCGCTTGAAAGAAAGAAGTGCACATCCAACAATTTTGAGTTATTTCTTTAATTTTTGACTTCTGCTAACCGAAAGGACAGTGGCAGATATCTTTTTGAAGCCATTTTTGGCTTGTTGCTCAAGAAAATTCACAGTTCATATTTATTTTCGTCCCTGTTTGCGGTAATACGAAAATTTGCTCTTGGTAACATTCAGTGAGAAACGGTGTTATTGGATGTGAAATGATTTTTTCAAGTCGTTTTGCATAATTTGGCAATTTGAGATGACTTCTTGTCAAAATGTCCGTCTTTGGTGCGCAATGACCACGTGCAAAGCTGTGAGGCTTTGATAGCATTGACTCTTATCAGCCTGGATACACGTACACATTCCTATAAAATCATTATTCCGAAATCTGGCTGTTTGCCTCTACTTGCATGAATGACTCCTTTGCATGGCAGATACTCTCCATAGGGCCATAGAGACCAAGAAAAGC
The DNA here is from genome assembly GCF_001643675.1 of Monocercomonoides exilis. Taxonomy (NCBI): domain Eukaryota; phylum Preaxostyla; order Oxymonadida; family Polymastigidae; genus Monocercomonoides; species Monocercomonoides exilis. The sequence goes on from NW_027150570.1 coordinate 592,562, forward strand.
AACTTGAAACAAACAGACTGTTTGAGATCGAATTTGAAATTTGAGAGGATATTCTTTGGGTTTTGTTGATTGGCTCAAGACAAAATCCCTTTTCGGTTCTGAGAAAAAAAAAAGAGAGATTCACGAAAGATTGGTCAAGGAAGTTGATTTGTGCTTCTGCACCATTTTTGCATTCCGCCAGAGATCGCAAAACAGTATTTTGTGGGGATAAATGCATGTGCTCATTCTGAAGAAATATTAAAGAGAATTAATTCAAGGTTTGTCGATTGATTGTATTCGAAATGTGAATTTTATGAGTATTTTTTCTTCTTTAATTACAGATCAACAGTCACCGATTTCAATTGCTCAAAAATATCGACAATTTACCTCAAGGTTTATAAAAGGCAAAATATTCGATGGAAGCAACAATGCTCGAATGTTTGTATCTTCAACGTGGGAAATGATATTCATTCTTCTTTATTTCACATAATGATTGGTGTGCAAAGAAGCTTTTTCGATAAAATAATTTCTTTGCTTATTCTTGACTGATGAATTATCGGTTTGCTGTTTTTTGTGTTGATTCAGTTTTTCGATTCTAATTTTATCCTTTGTTTGTTTTGTAATTCGTCTCATATTTGGTGAGAATCTTTCTTTGTGATCTTGCGATTTTCGATGGATTGAACAGGTGAATGATTCTCTTGCTTCCAAAAAAGGCATCAATCAAGAAAAGTCGAAATGAGATGGGAAAATTAATTCAAGAAAAGAACAATGATTTTAACAGCAAAGCATCTCGAATCAAGCAAAAACGCTAAATTAGGGTTAATGTTTGATAATTTGAATATCTTCACATCTTCACTTATTAATTTTCTTTTTTATTTTTTCTGGTAATTTTTTTTTTATTCTTTTTTGTTTATTCTTTCATAAAACTGATATTCAGGCTCCAAAACAACATCTCATGTTTCACAAAGGCAGACGAAGAAATGAAATAGGAAGAACAACTTTTTATGTTTCTATCAATGGGGAAATGAAAAATCATCCAATTACTGCAATTTCATATGAAGGAAATGGAAAGCGATCACAGAAGTGGGGAAATTATCAATATTTTAAAAGATACCGCCAGTTGAAAAGAAGATGAAAAATCAAATCAATGGATGCTATTGTCTCATACTTGCTGCCCTTTTTCAATGAAAGAAATTCAAATTGCCAGGTTGGCTAGATCCGCGAAATGTGGAAATTATATGTTGAAAGGGAGCTTTCATCAAAAAAAAAAAAAAATATCCAGAATTTTCAAATGCGATTCAAGGACTTTAAAGTTACTGCAATAATCTTCAATTGCACACTATTTTTGAGAAAGCATTTCGTTCAAGAATTATTTCCAAATTGAAGCTTCAAAGAGTGACAAAAAAAGGATGAAAAATGGAAAGCCTGCTGATATATTAACGAGCGGTTAATTCTGAAATGAAGACCCAAATTCACACAAACTCAATGTCCACACACAAAAATAAAAATGGATTGAAGAGGAATTTCTGCTTCCTTTTCAATCTGGATTGCTCTGAACACTTGGCAAGACATTCAGCCATTTTCCGAAAGCAGATGGTTTGCTGGATTATTTTTTTTTAAAAAAGTCATTAACTTCTTCAACTTTGATGTTGATTATTTCTCTGCTCATTCAGTTGCGAGTGTTTTGGCTGCTGATAAATATTATTTCTGAGGAGTCCAAAGGTCCAGACTGCTCCACTTCTGAATTTTCCTGAGACCCTTCTTGGTAAGTGACTGCATCAGACATGGTGAGGATTACAGCTCCAGCTGGGAATCTCTGGATGAATTCTCGTTTCAGATCGCTCAGTATTGGCCTTGCTCCTGGCTTCTCGCTCACTGCCAATTTGACCAGCTCACAAAAAGAAGAGTCGCGAACTGCAGCCATATCTGGCCTTTCTCCATTCATAATCTTCTTTCCAGCCACCTCTGCCTCATACTCCCCAAACGGGATCTGCAGCGTCAGGCACTCCCACAGTATCATCCCGATCGAGAACGAGACTGACTCCTTTGTTGCTCCCATGTTCTTGTTGATCAGCAGCTCAGGTGCCTTCCATCTCAGACATTCTTTTTTGAAACTATCCTCATCCTCAAACGCAGATGAAGGAAGAGAGTAGCTTTCATCACTGGCAGAAGTGACAACAGTTGATGATGTGGATGATGAGTCTGAATCATCAGACAATAAGTCTGAATGCATCACAATGCAGATGACTATGTGTTCTGAAAACAGAACAATGTGAGGGCTCAGATTTGAAAGTGACTGAAGAGGATTTTCCATTTCATCAAACGAGTGAAGTGCCCCATTCGCCACCCAAAACAGGATCTGGGCAGCTGTTTGCTCTCTTTGTTGAAGACTCCCAATTGCCATCTCCTTCTTCTCGTTTCTTCCATGCAACAGCATGAACAGAGAATCCCTCAAGTCCACAATCAGCTTTTCATGAGGCGAGGAACAGGCCATTGCATCCACCATATTCGACATTGACGAAGTGGTTGGGCACAAATCTTCCCCTCGAACAAATGTTGAATCTGAATCAGTTGTTGAAGTGGATGAAATGGATGGAGAAGGAGATCTCATTCTTGTCTCTTCCTCTTCATCCTTCTCCAATGCCCATTCAGGAATCTTGTCTGAATCTTTCCCCAAGATATATTCAGTGGAGCCACTCTCACTCAACAAATGCTCTGATGACTCAGAATGCTCCATATTCGTATCATATATTCTCTTTTTTGTCCTCTCCTCATTCTTCTTTTCAACTTCTCTCTCTGCTCTCCTCCACTGCTCCTCCGGTGACATTTCCATCGTCACCATTTCAAATGCCTTCGGATCTTTTCTGATATTATCATTCACAATCTCTCTCAGATCTTCTGCTTCATTCTTAACCTTTCTCCATCGAACAGCCAGAACAACAGATACAATCAGAACAATCACAAGAATAACTGCCATGATTATAACAATTAGCAACAAATAAGATTTTCCTTCATTTCCTCTTTCAACAAGTTTTTCATCTCCTTTTGATCCAGACTCGCTTCTGTTCTTCAGAATAAATGACTGTGTGGAAGAAGGATTCTCTGCATTTCCAAACAAAATATGAACACTCACTTCCACTTCATTTCCACAACTGCTGATAAGATCTTTATCCACACTTCCTTCAACTTCTCTTTCGGATAAAAATCCATTTGAATCAAAACCATAATGTTCAATCTCTTTCTCTTCTCCCTTCCTCTTCACAACTGAGAAGGTCAGATTGCATGGAATAAGAAGCATCCCTTTGAATGTCAGCTTCAATCTATCTGTTGATTCTTTTGCTTCCGCACTCTCCAACACAGGAATGAAAAATGATGAATCCCTCTCTGAAACAATCCCTTCAAAATTGCACCCTTCATTCAACATCCAAAGAGAAGTGTTTCTTTCCCATCCATCTCCTCCTTTCAAACTCATCACATTCAATGTTCCTGAATCTGAGCAAATGATATTTCTTCTCAGTGATGAGTATCCTTCAATTGATGGATTGTTGTTCACAAACTCTCCTTTCTCAATTATCACATTTCCTCCACTCAATGATATTCCTCCTTCAGCTGAATTCAAGATTGTTGTGTCTTTCATCATCACAGAACTCTTCGCAGAATCAAAAAGAGATCCATTCCATCGGCATATCTCTTTTTCCCAATTCAAATAATTCTCCTTCCTTTCCTCTAAACTTCCTTCAAACACACATGACTCGATCAATATCTTGTCTGCTGATGTGATCGATACTTGGCTCCCCTTTTGTGATTCTGATGTGCACTCATGAAACGAGCAGTTGCTCATCTCAAAACCTTTCATGTACTGAGTTATGCAAACAATGCAAGACCCACAGTTTGATCGGCTGATGTTCGAGAATGATGATAACGCAAAAGATAAAACGAGTGAAGAGTAGCTGTTTTCAAATGAGATAAGACTTCTATCTTGCAGAGAAATGTTTGTGACTGCCAACTTCGAAATGCTCACTTTCTCACTCTTTCCACATTCAATTACTGAACTTGTGAATCGGATATTGCACACTGTCAGATCCTCAAATGTTGCTCTTTTCGAATTCAGTACCTGGAATACGGACTTCGAGAATTCCAGACAGCAAACAATGCACTTTTCTGCCTCAAATATCCCATCCTCAACAACCAATAAAGAAGAATCAAATGATGTTCGCGAATTCTCTGTGGTTCTGCTCTCAGACAGAAATGAAACAGATTCGAGAATAAGATATCCGTTCAGTTGGTAAATCAAGCTCGAGAAGGCAATATTCTGTATTCCACCAAAAACAAATGAAACTTTCTCAATTCGAACAGACTCCGAAGTTGTCACCGCCTCTTCATCAGCCAAATCAATTTCATTCACTTTTATCTCAGCATTCCTGCTTGCCTCCATCGACTTGATTGTCACCTTCTGAGCTAAGCACGAACCAGTTAGTGTTGTTTCATTCCATATCAGCAGTTGTGAATAATCAGATGGGATGATGTGGCTCACCCCAACATTCAGTGATCTGCATGCACCCTTCATCTCCCCACAATTCTTGCTGTCGCTGCTGTTCCCCACAATCGATGACACAAATATGAATTCGCTCCTGAACACATACACTCTTCCCAACAGATCCTCTTCATCCTCATAATTGTCTGCTGTGCATCCCCATATTGCCAGCTCCTTCACAAACGGCTCACCAAAATTTATCAGGAACTGTGATTCACTTATCTGCGAGTCAATGTCAGTGCACTTCACAAACACATCTCTCCCCTTCAATGCAGCATTCCCTCGGAATGTGATGTTCGATAGCACAAATGGCAAAGTCTTCTGTGCAACACTCTGTGATTTCAAAAACAATCCTCCTCCTCTCCCAATGTTCGAACAGAAACACTCTGTCACATTTGTGTGATTCATCTCCAGCCTTCCCTTCTCATTGAGAAGGAAAAACATCCCTCCTTCATTCGAGCTTGTTGATCCACACCCATCAATTGTTGAATTATCTATTTTCAGTCTCACTTCATTTGCCACATCACAGAAAAGCAGTGAAGGGTTGCTTGACACATTGTGCTTCACATTCGCAAATGTGCATTGTTCAAATAGAATGTTCCACTCTTCTTCTGAATTATCATTCCCCTTCACAGTAATCACACTTTCACTCATCACAATTGCACTTTTCCCACTCAATGAAATGACTTCAAATGTCACATCGCTCATGGTTGTTACACAATCAGCTGATATACTCATTATCTCATGCATCGTTGAGAATCCAGCTATTTCTGTATTTTCAATCGAAACAATTCCTTTCAAGGCACTGATCAACACAAATGACACCTCACCAATCGCATTGCCAATTGTGTGAATTGAACAGCTCACAACACTCGTTTTGACTGAATCTGAACCTGTCTGGATGAGGATGTTTGCAACATTATCAAATGCAGTCGGAATCGGCATCCCCACTTCTTTGAATTGAACAACCCCTTTGCACTCAACAATCACATTCACATTCCCTTCAATCTCTTTCACAAATCGGATTTTGTCTGGCTCCCCATTTGTTCCTTCCAGACTCATTCCACTCACATTCATTTCACTCCTCACATCACAAACTCCATGAATCATCATCTGCTCGACTGTTGAACTGCCGATACGATTCATCCCATAATCAACAGATCCACACGGATACTCCAACAGCCCACACACAACCACATTGTTTCCTTCTCGCGCCACATGCACACTCGACCCAACCTCTTTCCAGAAATAGATCAGTGGGATTGCACACTCTCTGTTTCTTCCATCATACCCTCTCATCGAATCTTCTGTCAGCGCCTCCAATCTATCTTTCACAAATGACAGGGTTTCGTTCTTGATGCTGCTGATAAGCGATGGAGATGAAACAAACAAGTCCTTTCCAAACTTCGCATTGTTTGGTTTGTCAGATGAAAAAGTTGGAGAGGATATCACAAAATCTGTCTCGCCAGATTCACTCAACAAGCTCAACATTATTCCTCCTCCATATCCAACAACTTCCCCTTCGTGCAGTGCTGTGCAATAATAAAACTCACACTCGTTCATCAACAGATTCGTATTTGCAGATGCCTCATAAAAGAGTGCACCTCCTCCAATCTCATTTCCTTCTCCTTCAACAGCACACCCTTCAAATGTGCAGTCATTTATTTCTGTTTTGTAATCGCTTCCATCATGACCATTCATTATGCTGATGCACCCTCCACTTCCCTTCGAACGAGTAATCGATGAAAATGTGCACTCAGACATCTCTTCAACATTTCCACTGTGGCACTCAACAACACATCCATTATCAAATATGATTTCTCCAAAATCGCTATTCGTCATATTCAGTGAAGGGCTTGAATTAATACTTCCCTCAACAATGAAAAACGATGAATCTCCTATTTTAATATTCCTTGATCCAAACTCACTCACTTCCACAGCCCCTCCAGCAGCCTTCACAAACACTGTTGTTATAGCCTCAGAGCCTCCTTCCATCCCACATTCATTTAGTGTAAGCTTCCCTGAATAGCACTCAAACACACTTTCATGAAAGATCAGCGATTGAATCAAAGAAAATACAATGCTGGTCATTGACACAGAAACTGAGTTCTCAATCAATCCACTTTGCGTTCCCTCTTTCTGATCAGAAACATCACACTTTATGTTTTCCCCTTTTCCTTTGATGCTCCATTCATTCGAAGTCAACGCCAATTCTTCCTCAAAGACAAATGGCTCAAGAAGAGCAACATCTTTTTTCTTCCCTTCAAAATGGACCGATGCTGCCTTCTCAATTGTGGAGCATGGAAATGATTCATATCCACACATCGAAAAATCATGACTTGACGATCCTCCTCCAACAAAGGCACACCCCGAAAAGTTATCCCACAGATACACCACCAGCGGAATGGAAAATGTCTCATTCAGCGTTGATCTCTCAAATCCATTCATCCCTTTCATATCATTCAAATTAACGTCAAATCCAATCGATGTTCCGTCAATCACACTTGATAGATCAAAAGAGTTAATGAAGATTTCTTTCCCTTTTCTCGCATCGCACCCAGGAAATGAAACATCCTTCAAGATGAATGAACTCGCTCCACCATTCAAATGAAGATAAATCCCTCCCCCATATCCACGCTCTCCACCTGCTGTTTGCGTTGCCTTGCAGCTCACAAGTTGAAATAAGTCGTTTTCATCATTTGAATACATTGAATTCGCTTGGGAAGCATCCGTCACATTTCCCACAGCGAATCTCGATCCTTCTTTCGCATCAGCCCACAATCCTCCTCCATTTCCTCCATTGCTCTCACACCCGCACATGGTTCCTCCAACAATTTCAAGAGAACAATCTCTCCCAAGTGTGCATTCAACTGCCCCTCCATTTTTTCCATCTCCTTTGAATCCACTCATCGTGTTGTTTGCCAATTTAATAGCCTTCACAGAATTTGTCGAAATTACTCGAATTGATCCTGATGGCAAATCTGTTTGGGAAGATGCTTTCACTGAAAGTGTTGAATCTTTAATCGAAAAAGATGCTCCATTCGCCATCCCAAACAAAACACTATTTTCTGTCGAGCTCATATCCTCGGCACTCAAAGAAGTGAATGCTCCAGCAGCATTGTTTCCGTCAAGGCGAATCAATGGATGATTCCCAATCACCAAGGATGATACAACAAAAGACGAAACAGACATCTCGCCTGCTGTTACAGATAAAAACACAAAAGACAAGGCTGATCGAGAATTTTGAAATGTCAGTGAGCAGCTCTTGAGCGAAAATGATTGTGAAGAAGAAGAGAAAAGTATTTCGTGATTTTCGAGTGCAGAAGGGATTGAGAAAACAAGTGATTTCAAAACAGTATTTGCACTTATTGTTATCATGCTTTCTTTGCTTCCATCAGGATCGTCAATTACCTTCCATCCACTGTTTCCATCTTTCCCTCGGATTGTGTGTTTGAAGGATTCAAATATCAGCTCATTTTTCAGTTCAATCATCCCGTAGACAACAATCTTCTTTTCCTTTTCTTGCCTAGTCAAAGAATGTCTTAGAGTTAAACAAGGGACTTCAGAAAATCCACAAAAAAAATAATCAAATGCATCAACATTACTCACAACAATCTCTTCTGGCAAAGGAATCAAATAAACACACATCGGTATTGGGAATGATACATTCCCATTATCATATCCTTGTATCTTGCTCTTTGTATCGAACGAGGCTGTCAATGAAGTGATCTTCCCACTTTTTGCTATTGATTCCAAGTTGATCGAGTCAACAAAAATATCACTTCCCCATTTGGCTCTGTTCCCCTCAAATCCTGATGAAATCTGAAAGTTTGCATTTATATCTCTCACTTTCAGCCCAATCCCTCCTCCTCTTCCTTGGATGGTCGAGGCATAACAGTTCTTCACAACACCTCCATTCATTGTCAATGAACCAACATTCCCCATTTCAACCATCATTCCCCCTCCAAACTCAGAGGCTTCACTCCCACAGCCATCAAGTGTGCATCCCTCAAGAGTTATTGAATATGACCCTTCACCCACACCCATCAGCGATGATCCTGCTGTTGTCCTCACAATGTTGTTGAATGTGCAGTTATCCAGAGTCAATGTGACAGACGATCCTTGAGAAAGAGATATCACACTTGTTGTGCTGAATGTTTGTGACCATCTCACATCTTTCATCTTCAAACTTCCCCCTTCCATCTCCACAAGTGAGTTCTGAATGCTCCTCTCTTCTGAATGAGCAGAGTTCATCGATATGTTCATTCGCTTCACATCCATCAACCCACTTCCCTCAACCTCAAACAGTCTGCATTGCCTGTTGTTTTCAAACGATGTGTCGTGAACCACAGACAGATCATTCACAGCCAATTTCCCTGTTCCAACACAAAACAGACTCAGTCCATTTGATTCAAACTTTGTTTCAATGGCTGAGCCAGCTGGAGAAACTCCATTCACAGTGATTGTTTTCTCCCCAACGTCAACTCCTTTTCCTTCCACAACTGTTCCATTCAACACCTTGATTTCCTCCACAAACCCCACAATCATTTGGGAAAGGCAATGGCTGATTGTGAGGCATGCATAGCTTTCATTCAATCCACAGCTGAATGTGTTTTTTGCATTTGTTTGATTTTGAACTGAAGCAACAAATCTGCATCGTCCTCCAGCATTCGGAAGCCATTCACTTTTGTCAGTTCCATTTGCATGATATCTGTTTCCATCGGTATTTGTTGAAAAGCATAAAACAAGCTGGTTGGTGGATGAAATTTCATGAATAATAACATCACAACCGCGAGGTGCGCTGTTGTTATGAAAAAAGCAAAACCACAAAAGATCGCCATTGAAACCTCCAGTGTTTATGCTTACGCCACCACCAATCCATTCTGAAAGACAATCTTTAAAAACACAGTTTCTGATAACAAATTTGTCAGACTGAATGGTATCATATGCTCCTCCTCCTCCGTTTATTGAACTATGCGCACTGCAGTTTTTGAATAGACAATTAGAAATGCAATCTTTCGTTTTTGCACTTTTTGAGTACTGAATTCGAATTCCCCCACCATCATTGCACGACCAGTCATCTTTGAATTGGCAATTCTGAACAAATACTTGAACGGATAATCCTTCTGCACAAATTCCAGCACCTCCAAAATCTGTTGAAGAGACACAATAGCATTCTTCGAACAAAGAATTTGTTACATTTAATTCGGCAATATTCTGAGCATATACACCTCCACCTCTTGTCGATGTCGCATTGCATTTCACAAATGACGAATTCTCGACTGTCAGTGTTGCACTCGAATTGCCATAAACATAAAGTGCTCCTCCGCATGAAGCATCGCATTCGATCCATTCAGCGTTTTTGAAGTTCTGTGTCTGGGTGGTTGTCAGTCTATCAGTGTTTTTCATTCTCGAATCAACCCTTTTATTGTGGAGGAATGTGCAATTGTTGCACAAAAATGAACCAGATCCTTCTGTTCCACTCGCAATCCCTCCCTCAAGCACATTCATCGATCTTTTAACATCACAATCCTCCATTGAACTCCTCTTCATCAATGTCATTTTTCCAGTTTGCATTGTCTCTGTTTCACAATATTTATTTGTGATATTCGCAAATTTGCAGTTTTTTATTCCTTCAAAACTTCCTGAACCATCTCTCAGAAAACTGCATCCTCTCCCGCAAAACACATCCTCAAACTCACTATTTCTCACAAACAACGAAGACAAATCACCCCCTTCCATCTTCACCACACTCCCCATCATTCCACATTCCGGACCATTCCCAATTCCCAAAGTCGTGTTTATCAGACAACATGTCCCTCCATTCCTCACATAATTCCCATTCCACTCATTGTTTCTCACAAACACGCTCCCTTCAACCTGCAGTAATGATCCTGCTCTTATTTCAATCATCACACAATCTTCTGGCTTTTCAAGCAACATTCCCTTCAATTCAACTGATGAGTTGTATATTTCGCAGAACGTACGAACAATACTTCCCCTCTCCAAAATACCACTCTTCTCCATCCCACGAGCATGGAAAGCATAATATTCATTTCTCAATCTATCGTTTCTGTCTTTGCCACAAATTGTTGACAACAGGCACACAAGAAAAACGAAGGGAATCATTGTTTCAATGACGATTATTGGTTCATGATCCCATATTTGTGATTATATCCCATTATCTTTCCATATGTCAAAAAATATTATTTCTTGCTCCACTTCCATTTTCTGGCTCAAATTTTCTTCTTTTATTAACATTTTTCGTATTCATTTAATTGCAAATATTAATTCCAAGAAACTGCCATCTTCAAATTAACCCTGGGTGACGTGAAGAAAAAAATTTGTCACGTTAGTCACCGATTTTTTTCAAAAAAAAAAAAAAAAAAAAAAAAAAAAAAAACTGACGCAGAAAAACATCACTGACGGACGTGAAGATAAATTTATCTTCACGTCACACAGGTTTAAAACAAATAAATTTTATTTTTGAAAATTTGACTTTTGATGAATTTTTCTATTTCAACAAAACGATTCAGTTCATCTTTTATGCATATAACTTATTTTTTCTTTGTTAAAAACTGTTCTGGTTATTATTCATAATCGGCAATTTGCTCTTTCTAGCAGAATGAAAATCTGTCATTTTCAAAAAATCACAGTCAACTGGATAACAAAAAAAATATTTTTTTCCAAACTCAAATTCATCCAAGTGGATTTAACACGTGCAATAATAAATATGACAGTTATATAAAATTACTTCATTTTTGAAATTAAAAATGATTTTATATTCATTTCAATAATGCAATTAGTTTTCATAACTGATTATTTATAATAATCATTTTCATTGAAATTATTACAAAATTGTGTTTTATGAAATGAATATAAAATCATTTTTAATTTCAAAAATGAAGTAATTTTATATAACTGTCATATTTATTATTGCATGTGTTAAATCCACTTGGATGAATTTGAGTTTGGAAAAAAATATTTTTTTTGTTATCCAGTTGACTGTGATTTTTTGAAAATGACAGATTTTCATTCTGCTAGAAAGAGCAAATTGCCGATTATGAATAATAACCAGAACAGTTTTTAACAAAGAAAAAATAAGTTATATGCATAAAAGATGAACTGAATCGTTTTGTTGAAATAGAAAAATTCATCAAAAGTCAAATTTTCAAAAATAAAAATTATTTATTTCTTCATAAATGCAGAATAACAAATAAAAATTTCAATATGATTAGATGTGTAACATACTGATGATTGAATATATGAATGATTAAAATTTTATTTTTTTGAAACGTGTCGAGATATATGAATTTTTAAAAAAAGTCCGGGTTTTTGAAAAATTCCCGGGTTTCTGAACGATGGGAATGAATTTTGCTTTAAAGGCAAGTTTTCTTTCAAAATATTTTCTTATAAAAAAATTAAAAAGGAGGAAAAACCTAATCGAAAAGACAACATAATAAAAAGTTGGATTGGATCTTATTTATTTTTTGCAGATGAGATTGATTATTTAATAAGTCAAATAAACTTTTGATCAAATCTTGGTGACTGATTTTTTTAAATGAGTTCATAACACCCAGTTTCGATTCAGTCTTTTGTTTTTTCAACTTTATTATCATAACCGTTGAATGATTCTGTCTTTCCATAGAAGTACATGACGGAACATTGTTTTTATTTATTCCAATGTTCTTTCCTTTTTTCTTTCCTTTTCTTTCCTTTTCTTTCCTTTTCTTTCCTTTTCTTTCCTTTTCTTTCCTTTTCTTTCCTTTTTTTCTTTTTCTTTCTTTCATTCATTCTTTCTTTTTTTTGAAAAGAAAAGGAACAGCATAATAATGACTTAAATAGAAAAAAATTGTCAGAGATAAAAAATTTTCAAAATTTGATTTAAAGATTCAATAAAATATGAAAGTTGTTCTCCTTTTTTATAACGATAATCGATGGGCAATTATCACCTTTTGTGGACCTAATTTTTTTTAAATGAAGTGCATTATAAATTATTAAAAAGTGTCAAAAAGTGATATTTTAGGTGAATTTAAGTGCGGAAATGTGTTTAAAAATAAAAAAATAATGGAAATTTTTTCGAATTTATGGGATGTGATCATTATTTCTTCTGTTTGATCGAAACTTCAAATGAATCGAAAAGAAGTTCATAAGCTATTTAAGACATTTCTGAATAAAATAAAGCTCAGCAATGGATGTTTGGAACCGTTCTGAAAGGAAAAGTCCCTATATGCAGCAGATACAAAATTCCAATGCATTTAATCAGAAAGAATACTGTGAAGAAGTATTGGAGATGCAAAAAATGAAGTGTGAAATGTTCATTATTTCATGGAAGTCAGTTTAACAAAATGTTCATCAAAATTGGAAAAGTACTGATGATTATTCTCTTTTTTTAAATTGGAATGACCATCAAACATGGAAGTTTTTTGCTTAATATTCACAGGCACTCAGTAGGTTTTGTTACAGTGCATGCAGATACACTTGCACACAGCACCTAATAAACAAGCCTATACAACTTGGAGGTGAAGGCAATACAGCAGAAATAGATGAATGTTTATTACGTCGAAGAAAATATCGAAGAGAAAGGTTCAAGAGGCAACAATGGATTTTTGGAGCAATTGAAAGAAGAGAGAGTCAGCAAGTGGGGAAAAAATGCTATGGATCGTCAAAGATCGTTCAAGAAACTCTTTGTTGCCAATTATTAAACAGCACATATTGCCTGGAACTACTGTAATGAGTGATTCTTGGAGAGCATATGCAATATTATCAAAAGAAGGCCATATTCAAAAAATTGTGGTGCACGATCGACATAATGTGGATCCTGCAACTGGAGCATGCACAAACACTGTTGAAGGGATGTAGCTTTATTTCAGAGAGTTTCAACCAGTTTCTGGAATGAGTGATGCATTTATTCAAGACAACATTTCTTCATTCATTGTCAAAAATTGCTTCAATTTGACCTTTTCTGAATTTATTGAGTTGGTTTACAAAAAACATAAAGAAATTGATGAAGACGATGATAATGAAGAGAATAACGAGGGACCAAATTAGCCAGATATTGATGACATAATTGGGAACAACTCTGAAAATTACTCTCTTTCGTGTTTTGATGAATTTGGAGCAGGAGATGGTGCATCAGCTTCAGAATACACAGAATATATGTTTAAATATTTTTTTTATTTTTTTGATTTTTTGCAACTTTCCGCACTCATTAAAAAGTTTTAATAACATCCTAATTGCTTATTTTTAGTTATCATTCATAATACGCAAATAATAGTAGGTCCACCAAAGGTGACATCTCCCAATTGATGAATTGTGTATAGTTTTTTTTTATTCAAATAAACGCAATTTATTAGAATAAACAAAGTTCATTAACGATAGACAGAGTTCATCTAAGTCACGAAAATTAAGAAAAAAAAAATTTCTAATGAATATTAAATCGATTGCAAAAGCATACATATATAATTAGTGAATTGCTAATGTTGTTTTAAAAATGATTTCTGTTGTTTTCCTCAAATTCTTTCAAAGATCAAAAGGATCAAAAAATCAGAAAAACTGTAAAATTTCTTTTTCCCAAAATGTGATTCAAAACACATCAGCATTATATTCGTTGATTATTGAACTTCTTATTATGTTATCCACATGTTTTTTCATATGTTTAATATTAATAAAAAGTAGTATTTAGTGGATTTTGATATGAATGACGTTTTATTATTTAGATTCAATAAAGTTTATTGATATTATGTTGAATGACAAATTGGATTGTATCAATATACACACAAACAACTAGCTTTTGCACTAAGATTGGCTCGATGACATTCAAAGACTGGGAAAAAAAGACTGCCAATTTTTGAAATTGATATTTCTTTTTGAAAAAGATAAAAAACAAATAAATGAGTCTTCATTATTTCATTTAATAATGAACAAAGTTCAATCATCTTTCTCTTGCTATTTTTCTGCACTTCTCGTGCAGACATTCCTTATTGCATAATTTCCAACCCTGCCTGGTGCGTGCGGAATATCATTCTGCTCTATTCAATCCATCAAAGCTGAAAGTCACATTCTGATGGAATCACATGGAAGCAGCGTTGACTTTTCGAATGAATCTATGGGTGACATGGAACTGAAGTGCAAAAGCATTGTGACACTATTTGCGCAGGTTGAATTGTGAGGAGAGACAGATATTTGGTGAAGGTGACAGTTCAACAGTTCAGCTGTAACGCTTCAATGCCTTTTTCACTTCACAAAAATGCTCTCTCTGAGTCGTCCGTTATCAGCTGCTATGGTAGCGATCCTTCCTGAGTGTCTGTGCATAACATGTCGATCAAGAGCAGCTGAAGAAGCCAGAGCGAGAGCTGTGGAGGAAAGATCATGAAATTGTGCAAAGAAGGGTTTTTCGAGTGCAGTTTTTCGGCTGTCTCAGAGTGTTTCTGCTCAGAAAGTGGAAGAGGAGGCACAATATTCCTGGATTGCTTATCAATCGCAAGAGATGGTCATTTGCCGTTCCTCTTGGAAAATACAACTTTCATGAACAACAAGGCGCTCACAGGACGAGACCTGTATGTAAGATGCGCAAGTATCAAATCTCAAATAAGCATTGAGCTCTTCCAGCTTGACTTCAGACCTCCGTTTGTTCGAGAGTTTGCAATGTGGGGATGCACAGCACAGAATTATTATGATGAGGAAGATTTGTTTTGAACTGATTGATGCGCATCAGAGCGAGACAATATTTGCGTCTTCTTCAGATGACAACGCCCCTGATTCGCGCAAGTGTGGGGAAATGAGCGAGCCTTGTATTTCGTTGAATACTGCACTTCTCCACATCATTCCCTCTGCTTGCAGCAATTTACTGGTTGACAAAAACGCACTGGTGTCTGGAAAAACATGTGCACGCGACGTGACGATCAAATCGCTGGAGCAGGAAAGCGACAAAGGGGTGCTCCACCTGAACTGCTCCATTAAGAGCAATACAGACAGTCTTGTTACGTGCTCGTCAAGAGTGAAAATTGAATTTCTAACATTTTTTTTTGGAAGCGCTTTTTCTTCTTCTCATTCAAGTCTGTTATCGCTGACTGATGGCAACTTGTTGATTGCAGACACAATATTTGCTCAAGAAGATTGGAGTGGAAACACCGAATACAAATTGAATTGCTCTATCATTCTCCACGAGAATGGCAGACTGTCGATCAACAGATGTTCTTATTCTTTCCTTAGTCTCAGTTCTTCATGCCTGGCGGCAAGTCGTGGGGAATATTTCTCGTGTGCATTTCTGAATTTCACAGATGTTATTTCTGGAGTGCTGATGGATTTCCACGATCTGGCAAAGCTGTCCATGCAACAGGTGCATGCATCCAATTGCAGCGCTCATCGATCAGGCCTCATTCTTCGCAACTGCAAAGACTGCCAGCTCCAGAACATTCAGATGAAAGGCACTTAGAGTGGATCAAACATTATTGTGTTTTCTTCAGATGGTCCGGGAGGACATTCAAACATCCAGGGCAATTATTTGTAATTCGATGATGCTCGCGTTTCAAGTGAATCGTTGGTTTCTGTTTAATGCCAGGATTCAGATGTTGAGATGAATTTCTTGGCTGTTTCAAACACAGTGCTTGGGGATGCGTGTGCAGTGGGCGTGACATCGAATGCTTCGGCATTCCATTTGAAGCAGTCATCATATAAAAATATAACCTGAGATTCACTTGGCTCGTGCTACTTGGCTGCTTCGTCTTTGTCTTTGTTGCATGAATTGGAGAACAAATCGAACAAAAAGTGTGCTTCACCATCAGATAAGGTACAATTGCATCGTTGGCAGATTTGATTGTAGCTTTCGTGTCTTCATGAGTGTTTGATGGAGGAGCAATCGCGTGAAAGTTTGGAATAAACAACGAGCCATAAGGAGAGCTGTGCCAGCGGAGCGAATCGATGGTAAATCTTCAGAAAAGCTCAGGAAAATAAATGTACTCTCGTATTGCCAACTTTGGAAATGAGGGCTGTCAGTGTTTTTCAGAAGCATCTTTGTGCAATTTGGACTATTTGTCAATAACAGCCCATATCCAGCAGGCAATCCATCCATGAGGAACAACAATGCCTGCTTTGGTCATAAGCCGCTGAACATTCAATTCCTGAAAGGCAGAGATGGCTTTCTTCAGAAGACTTTAATATGGATTTCAAGCAGTGAATGCTCACTGGAAAGATTGGCTTCATAAAGACTTTTTCCATTCTTCATCCTTCAACTGGCTTAACCGAAATCTTGCCATCAAGGAAGCACACTTACAGTTGATCTTGTTGGTTCCTTGCTTCTGTTCTGTAATTTGACACTTCATGTTGATTTCTTCAAAGGCTCGGTTCACAATCTCTGGGTGTATTCTCTGTAAGAGGAAGAGTTTGTGGGCGAAATAGAGATTCACACAACTATTCCAGCATCAATAGCAACAACAGCTTCAAAAGAAAGGAAGTGTCTGTTTGAGAGTGTTGGCTTGCCTTTTTCAACAAAACCATTTATTCTGAATAACAAAAGCGAGATTGAGCCAAAAGAAGATCAAAGGATTATTAAAGAAGGAAAGGTTGGAAAATCATTGAGGGCATTGGATGTGATAGTTAAATCCGTTGTGGTTTCATTGATTGTGCTTGCTGCGTCGATCGCAGTGACTACTCGAAGGAGATGTGTAAAAAGAAGAAGCTGGAAAATACAAGGAGAAAGATGACGACGCAATAACTAAAATCCGAAGTCATTTGAATGGCAACAACGGAGAAATCTCCAGAGGAACAGTGGAGGAGAGCAAAGAATAATGCAGAAGTGGAATATTGAGAGGCTTTGTGAAAAAAATTGACAAATGAAAATGAAATACATTTATTCCATGGAGAAAGTTGAGGAAGAGAAGGCTTCATCATTTAGTTGAATCATCAGTGTGCTTCAGAGATATCGGATTTGTTGGAGATGGACTGCTCCACGAACATCGATTGCAGCAAAAGTTTGATAAATATTTTTATTACATAGTGAACACATTTACTGTATATTAAAGAAAAACAAGATAGAATGATGACGAACAAAATGATATTATCATTCATTTCGCACTGTTTCTGTTTAATAGAATCTTCTTTTAAACAAATATCAAATTTTGTTTGAGAATAAAAAAAATCTCAAATTTTATTTGAGAATAAAAAAAATCTCAATTGAATAGATTTTTTCTATTTTTTTTATTGATAAAGAAATTGATAAAATGAAAAATTTTTTTCATAACAGTTCATAACTACTTCAAAAATCCTATATTTTAGTGAATCATACTTTATTCAAATATAACTTAATTAATTTAAATAACATGACTTTATTTAAGAAAAGCCCACAATATTTGAAAAAACGAGTTCTTTTGAATTGAAAAATACTATTAGAAATCCTTCTAATGGATTACTCATCACATACAGCAAAGTTCAACTAAGAATGTTTTCGATATAATTGTGGATTATCATAATTGATCTCATTTCATTCCATAAAAAGTCATTTTCTCTGTTGATCTTTCAATTGATAGTTAATGATGAGTTCAATATAATTATTCCTTCATTATTCACAATAAAGGTTACAAGATCAATAATTGTTAAACACTTTGTATGGCGCGTCTAGGCAGATATATCGAACATATATTGGCTGCAGCATTGCTTATTTTTTGTGCGAGTTCTGCATTTGCACCAGAGGCAGAGAAGGGCAGCGTGCTGCTGCCACCGACAAATGGGCTTTTCAACTCTTGTATTTTCGGGCTGAAGAACAGCACGCTCGAGCTGAAAGGAATGGTGACGATGGCGGGGAAAGAAGGCGTTGTTCTGCAGGGAGACGCGGAAAGCAAGAGTATTTTGAGGAATGTGGCGATTTTTGTTGATTGGAGAAAAGAAGGGGCGCTTTTTAGCTCGGAGGGATGTGTCCGCGCGAGCAACATGAGCATTGCGCCTGCACTGGAAACAGCAAGCTTGCATTGCAGCGTGTGCAGAATGGGCGAATTGGGAACGTTTGCGCTTTCTGAGAGTTCAGCTGAATCTGTGGCTGTTTCGACGAGTTCGTTCATCCTGTCTGGAGCAGCGAAGTCACTGAGCGTTTGCAGATGCACGTTCTTCAATTTTTCGGTTAAAAATGAAGGAAGCGATGGAAAAGAAGAGCATTGTTGTTTTTGCCAAGAAACATCAATGAGTGGATGCCAGTTGGAGAGAGTGGACGATCCAGTTGATGGAAGTGTGGTGCCTCATTTTGGCGCTCCGTGCACAGGGCTGTTTGTGGCTGACAATAACACATTTCTGAACTGTCAGCGGGGGATGCTGAAACGCAGACTGAATAAGCAATTTACTGACGAAACATTCACTAAAAGACAGGTTGCGCCAGATGGCGAAACTGAAGTAATATTTGTGAATTGCAAGTGGGAGCGATGCACTTCTGGCAGCAATGTGTATGGTGGGGGTTTATTTTGTGAATCAAATACAGTTGCATTGCAATTGAAGGAATGCTGTTTTAATGAATGTCAGTCTGACAAATCTGGAGGCGCTGTTGCTGTTTTGAAAGTGAAATCGATTTTAGTCCTATCTAGTGATTTTTTTAATTGTTCGTGTAATCAATATGGTGGAGGTATTAGAGTTGCTAGGATTACAAATTGTCTAAAGTTTTCTGAGTGTAATTTCGAAGAATGCAGTAGCAATTTTGTTGGAGGTGGAATTTATTTGGATAACGAAGGAAGTGAATGCGATCCAGCCAAATATCCAGCATATTCTTCACTTCTTGCATCCACCAATTCGCTGATGACAAATGTTGTCAATGACAAATGTCAGTATCAGATTTTTCATTGCTCATTTTCAAAATGCACTGCAACTAATTTTGGAGGTGGTGTATTTATTATTCGGCAAAGCAGAATTTTAACAACCGAAATGATGTTTCTTCATTGTAATACCTTGCAAAAACAAGGAGGAGGACTTGATTTCGAATCTCAAAAGAAAGCAGAAGCAATTACACATGAAATGAAATATGCGTTATTTGATTATTGTTCCGCAGGAAGCGGAATAGGCCATGATGTCAAAATACTTGATACTTACCGTTTGGTGGATGAGATGTTTTTTGAATGCCGAAGCCGAAGCAACACTCCAGATGGAAATCGTGTATGCTATACATTTAACTCCGTTGATGAAGTGAAAAATGAATGGATACCTCTTTGCAGCTCCGACATAGCATTTCGTATTACAGCCAGTGGTTCGGATGAGATTGGTTGCGAAAAGAGCCCGATTGGCTGCCAATCAATTAAGTATATTTTGGATCAAAAGGCCAGCGAAAATACGATTTCCATAAATGTTATTGGCTCATCTTTAATTGTTGGAAAGGAGTCAAACACGGGAATTATTGTTGATGCGAAAACTATTTTGATAAGTGGAAAGCTGGATACACTTATTGGAACCACATATGTTATTCCGGGGATGGCGCTTGATGTGTATTTTTTCAACGTTTTGACAGGAAAATTGGAGCTCTCTTTGTTTGATGTAAGTGTTCCCAGTGCTACATGTTCGATGGTGTTGGTCAGCGGATCAGGAGAGCTTGTCGTGGAAAGCCAGAACATCAAAGGGGTTGCAGGAATAAAATACACAAACCCACTGATTCAAGCAACAAATGGAAAAGTTTCAATGGAAATGGTCAGAATCAGCGAGATGCTGTCAGTCAATACTCACACTCCTCTTATGAAGTTGTCGAACACAAAAATCTCTATGATGTTGTGCGACATCGAGACAGGAGGAGGAGGAGTCTTCACAGATGAGTATGAAGGGAAAGAGGAGGAATTTGCATGCAGATATGCGACAGGCTCAATTGCCGTGACGAGGGGTGCAGTAACGATTGAGAAGTGCAAAATCAAATCGAACTCATGGGGAGGACTGAGTGTGGACAATGCAGATGTGATAATAATTGACTCAGATATAACTGAAAATGCACTGACTTATAAGTCGATGAAAGGAGAAAGGAATCTTGTGTGTCATGGAGGAGGGATAATTCGACTGAAAGCAAGCAAGCAAGAATATCTTGACAAAGTTCAGTACTGGATTAATGATGGATGTGCGTTAACAGATAACTTGACTCAAATTGATTCTACGTTTATTCGGCCAGTCATTGTCGAAGCGAAAGTGAAGGAGACATCAACAGAAGCAAAATTGGATTTGACGATCAGTGGAAGAAATTTGCTGTCATGTGGAGTGAAGGTTCAAGGGAAAAGAGGAAGCGATGCAGATGATGTTTATCAATTCCCGAGTGTAATGTCTTTCAATGGAATGGAGAGCATTGAAGCCACTTTCAACTTGCCAGCAGGTGATTTGAAGTCTGTTTCAAGTTCTGGTTCAAGTGAACCAGATGGATCAAAGGCGAAAAATGTATCAAATGCAAAGAAAGAATTTTTTATTCGACTGCAATATTTGAAAGAGCCCAATCTTTCAGGAGCTTCGGTGTGGGACTCGGCAAAGGTTGCTTTCACCAGCATCGTTATTGTTTTGATTGATGTGGACGATCCAATTCCACAGCCTGATCCAACGCCTTCTGAACCAAGACGGACAAATGAAGGAGCGATCATAGGAGCAGTGCTGGGGAGTGTGCTGGGTGTGTTTGTGATTGTGGCGGCTGTTGTCAGCGCCTGCTGCTGCTATCACAGAAAAGTGTGCTGTTACGGTGCGAAGAAAGAGAAATATGAAGAAGAGGATGCGAACAAGGGAGAAATAGAAGAAAGTGGGAAAGAAGTGGAAATGAATGCAATTGGAGAAAATTAGAGAGGGAATCCTATGAAAGCATTGGTCGCATGCATTTATATGTATTCCTTTTTTATTTAATTTTATTTTGATTATTTTCTTTTGAAGATGGAAAACACTTTTTAATTATGTTTTTAATATGTTTTGCAACTAATGAATAGTTGCCGTTTATGTATATAGATATGTTTTTCTGAAATTTATTTGAGTAATTAAAGCGTAATTGGCTGTTCATGTTGTTCTGAACGCTGAATCTGATATTTATTTGTTTGCTATTGAACAAATAAATATTTCTTTTCTTTTCTTTTCTTTTTCAAAAAAAATGAAAATATCTTTTGATTGAAGTGTTTTATTTTCAGAATTTTGCTTGGTGTATATTTTTTTATGTTTTTGATTATTTATAATATTTATGTATTTGCTTCCAAGGTGCTCGAGCCAAGTTTACTCATTTATCGCGAGCAGTTGGATGTTGCTTATTTTGTCTGAGCTGGAAGTTTTATTCGCTCTTTAAGTTTAGATTTTTTTTTTTTTTTTTTTTTTTTTTTTTTTTAATTGAAGAGGCATTAAGAGCTTGGAGAGTTATTTTTTCGCTTATTGAAATCACTTCATATCCAGTGGTTTTTTGGTTATGAAGATTTCTATAATACAGCAAAGAATTTTACAGAATAATGTTCACCTCATAAAAGTCAGAAAGTGGTTCTGAACGATAAAAGGAGACTCAACTGAAACCTTTGATTTCAATAAAAACTCCATCAATTTTTGATTTTTATATTCAAGTTTGCTTTTTAACACTTTTTTTTTAGAAATAAATGTTTATTAAAAAATATGAAATACCATAGGTGCCAAACCCTGAATTGGCAAATATTTGTGAAATTTGAAATATTTATTACTCATTGTTCATTGAGTCTGCAGAGCTCGCTATCAGGTTATTTGCTATATTTATTTATATGTGAAAATATTTTTCTAATAAATATGGCATATATTTTTTTGTTAAGTTCATTTTGTTTTATTTTCCAATTAAATAAAAATTTCATATTTTGATCAAATTTCTATTCCCACTCACGAAACTTCACAAGAACGTTTGTAACAGCATTATCAAGATATAACAACCATAAAAGTGAAAGTCTCGTGAGTTAAAACAGAAATTTAATCAAAATACTGAATATTTATTGAATTCGAAAATTTAACAATAGGTATATGGGTGTTTTTTTTTTTGTTTTCATAAAAAAAATCAAGAATTGAAAAAAAATAATATATGGTTGATCGTTTTTGAAATCACACTTTCGTTCGAGTTTTGATCAAAGTTTCAATCTCAATGGGACAAACAAGAAATAATATTTCCTTTAAAATATCATCACGTGTTTCATGTTATAACTGTTGAAGTTCATTTTAAAATATCCCATTGAGATAAAAAAATTAATCAAAACTCGAACGAAAGCATGATTTGGTTCGTAATTTTTTGTTTCATAAAAAAAACAACGATTTGTTCCAAACTTTTTCTACAACCTTATCTTGATAAGTCTTTCATTCACATTAAAAAAAAAAAAAAAAAAGATTTAAAATTTATTGAAAAACATTTGAAAGTTAGGAATGGAATAAAATTCATAATGCAAAATATTTCTTCCCATTTAAAAAAGGATCAGCCATATATTGTGGCATTTATTGATCAAAGAGTTTTATTGATATTATGAAAGTGTATAGCTTTTATTTCTGTGATGAGTATTTGTTTTATTTATTAATACAAAAAATGCATACCTCTTTTTATGTTTTTAGTTAAAAAGAATTTTTTGATCAAGTTAAAAAAAATTGAAAAATCTATATTTAAAAGAAGAATAAAAAGTTACAGTATTTGTATTGATACAAATACTGAAAGAACATTATTAATAAAGATTGGAGAATATTTCAATGAAGATAAAAAAATTAAAAAATTTAAAGGATTATAAATGTTTGTTTTCTCCAGTTCTTCAGCGAAAATTGTTTTGTCATATCTATCTTCCAGCTATGAGGCTCAGCAGTTTCTGCAAAAGTTGAACGAAATTGATGAACATCAGATAACTCTTAGAACAACAACCATCTCCACCTGTTTGCTTCAATCTTTATTCTTCTTATTTCATTCCCTTCTTGCTTCCTTATCAATCTGCCACTTATATTCCTCCCATTTCCGCTCTTCCTCAACAAAATCCTCAATTCGAAAACACCATTAAAATTGAAAACTTCCCTCTCCAATGTTTTCCACTTCATTATTTCTCTATGTCACTCTGTTATTCCAAAACCTTTTATTGACATTGATTGCTCTTTCTTCTCTTCTCAATCCAATATCCAACTAAAATCTCTTCTTTCTTCCATTATTCAAAATTTCTCAAAAATTTTGCAATATTCTCTCTATCTCGTTTCCATTTTCCATACATCTTTAATTGCTCCACCATCCTCAATAAGCGCAATATTTTCCTCCTTTCTTCCCTTTCCATTATCAACTGCACCAAAAACAGCATCATCTTAGCACAGGTGAACCAAAAAACTGCTACCAATGGCGGATGCATCTCATTCGCCTCATCTGCCTCTGCCAACTCCTTTTCAGTGAGCAACACCAATTTCTCCACCTGCTCTGTGAGCGAGGATGCAAGTTCTGGAGGAAGAGGCGGTACTCTCATGATCGAGTTCAAGGATGATTCACAAGTGTCATAATCCTCATTTTCCATCACCAATGTGAAGTTTTCTGCCAATAAGGCCAGTGTCGGAATATTTATGTATTTTGAGTGTGAGTCGCTTGTCGCCTATGTGAAAGAGCCCTAGTTTGCCTTCATGCTCAGCATCACAAAAAAATATAACTCAGTTGTTGGACATGTTAGAACAGATGCATTTGGCAACTGGAGTGTCGATTTGTTTATATTTCTTGATGGGCATACAGCTGACAATGAATATGTGGATAATCATCTTGGCAACAAAGCAATGTATTGCTGGCTATCAAAAATACCCTTCAAGAGCACACAAAACGCGATGGATCTTCTGAAGAAGGTGCAGAACATAAGGCAGAGATTTTTGAGTGAGCTGATTTGTCTGTGGATTAATGTGTGTGATAACCAAATAAAAGAATGGAGATTAGATAAAGTTGAAGAAGAAGAGGAAGCAACAATTGGAGAAAGTGTGGAAGTTCAGATGACGTTGAATTGAAGCGACGCGATTAATCCTCTTCTTTTCAGTCATAGAAAATCATTATAATTTCATTCACCACTTCTCAAATATCTTCTTTTCAATACAGTCTAAACCGGATATAATCACATCGATTTTTGCACAACTTTTTGTGACTATATCCGATAGTGATTATATACGATAGATGAAAATCGCGTCTATATGAAAATGAATCAATCAAAGTTTGAATTGCAGAATTATTAATTTTTTTAAAGGATTGCTTTATATTTTATTATTATGCATTTATTTTATTTCGAAAAAAATATCATTTTTCATTTTTTCAAAAAAAAATTAGAAAATCAAAAATATTATAATTTGAGATCAAAGATCAACTTCAAATAACAAATATGAAGAAGTTTAAGAAACGTGGCATGTTAACGCATTTTGATGGCAAATTCAAATCACCGATGTTAATGAAGAACGAACATCAATCTTTTAAAGAATAATTTGACTTATACGATTTTATTTTCTCATTAATAACACTTTGATATGTTTTTGAAAACAGACAGTTTTTTCAGTCTTATTGCAAACATTCTTTATTTGTTAAATATTTCTTTTAAACAGAAGATTGTGATTATTATTTTTTTTGTCAACTTGTTTTTTTGATAAAGAAATTCATCAATTTTTAACAAATTTTCGCATGTCAAAGCTTTATTGGGATAAAAAATTTTTTGGAAGCTTTCTCAAAAATGAATGCTTTTCTAAACAATTTCCTTGTGTGATTTGTTATTTGATCATTATTGTTTCATGTTTTTCAAGTAAAAAAATTAATGTTTGTAGTTTTTGTTACGAAAAAGAAGTTTCCAATATTTGTGAAACGCATAATTAATCAATAAATAGGAAATTTTCAATATTCGAATGTTTTTATAAAATTTTGAAGAATTCTTTATTCGTTTCTTTCATTTTCTCAGTCATTCTCCACAAACAAAAAAATCAAATTCACATGAATAATAAAAAGCATTTCAAGTTGGAGAAAAGAATGAATAGCTCGAGACAATCAGATTTTTGATGAGAATATCAGGAATGATTTGTTGGACAAGTGTAATTAAAGAAAAATGGATAGACAAGAGATATTAAAAAAAGTATTTTTATTGAAAATTGAATGAGATCAGGCAGACAAATAGGAAAATGATTTAATATGTTTTATAAACAAAGAAATAAATATTCACATTTAAATAAAGTGGAAAAAAAGGTGTATCAGTGAATGAAGAAGTGAAATAAATAAAACTTATAAATAGTGATTTATTAAATATTATGAATAAATTTTTCATCATATTTCCATCTGAATCCAAGCTGTGAAGCATACGCATGCTGATGATAATCTGGCAAGTGAATCGTCTGAAGCTGTTACTGAAGATAGAATCAGTTTGTTAGTGAGTGAAAATTTTTCGCTTACCTAAAAACAAAAAAATACTTTGCAATGGACTTCTTGTCGTATCGTCATAGCACAAAACTTGAACTTTACAAAACTACCAGTTCGGAACATTGAACAGCGTTGTCGATGATGAAGAAAAAGTATTTGTCACAATCACACTAACTGCCTCAACTATCCCCACAACAGAAATATTATCCCCAATATTGATCGTCTATTCTTCTCTCCCATGCTTCCCACCCAGCACTGTGATTGCCTAGCTCAGCTGTGCCGTGCTCAACCCCACTGCATGCCCCACTGAATTGCACTGCGCTGTCTCGCTCATCCCGCACAGATTGCTCGTGTCATCTCCACTCACCACAACATACCAATCCTTCATCCCTACGCTCAGCCAGCACATCTTTTCTGTATGTTGATATTTCCAACTTCCATATTTATAATAACGGCACACTCTCTTATCATTAGTATTTGTTGTGTACGATTCGTAGAATGGGTTAGCCGATGAAAAGTGATTGTCAGCATCTCGAAAATACACATCGTGGCCATATGGAGTGGAGGCGTTGCAACTGCAATCGTGGAAAAAGAAGAAATAGCAATAAATGTTGTTGCTTGGAGCTGTTTGTTGGTTTGGATCAAATCTCATTCCTCCTCCATATGACACTGCTGAGCACGAAATAAATTGGAGGCTCCTCATTTTGAATGCAGATGGAACACTTTGGCAATACATCCCCCCACCATAAGAATTTGTCAGAGAGCACGAAGTGAAGAAACACTCAAACACATTAGCGCCAACCACTTTTCAACTTTCTGTGCCAAAACATTAAGATAAAGAAATATGAAAAAATTCAAAATGAAAAACTTATCCTTTTCAAATGAACAACACAAACTATATTGGTATATTTTCCTTTTTGTTCTTTTCTTTGGAAAATGACTTTGATTATTCCAATTTCTTATATCTTTTCATTTATTACGTTTTGTCTCAATCTTTTGAATAAAATCATTGTCTGCTCATGTCTTGGTATTGATATTGTTTATTATTGCCAAATAGAATGCCATTCGAAAAGTCTATAATCCTTTTGTTAGAAAATATCAAACGTCATATCAGAAAATTTTAACCATAACTGTTTAATGATAAAAACCGAAATATATTTCTTGTAATAATGAAACATGCTTTTGCGTTGCTGCTTTTTGATATTTCACGGAATTTTGGAGTGAAAAAAATAAGAAAAAACAAAGTTGAGGGTCGAACTTGCAAAAATATTTTTCATTCAGAAAAATATCAAGGTTGCAAAGAAATTATATCTCCAGGAATAAATAGATGTCGTGTGTATTAATAGAATGTTATTTCATTTATATTTCAAAATCTGAAAGTGTTAGCATTCGCACTGTCACTATAACTTAAACTTTTGAATTGCCATAGCTGTTATTTATCAATGCATGATATCAAAGACAAGTGAAGGGAATTCTGAATTTCAAAAAGTTTATTTGTAATTTTTTTGGTCTCATTTGAAATTCATTTTGGATTTATTAGAATAATAATCGATAAGAGAATCACAGCCTTTAACAAAAATGCACAAATTGCATCTTCGAAGTGTCCTTCATTTTTATGCATTCATGTGACCTGATCATTTTTTATCAATTGTCAAATGTTCAAAGAACCTTTTAAAATGAAAGAAACAATCTTAACCATTCAGCGAATCAGCAAAGGCATTTATTAGTTATTTGTTGTTTGATATTTCGCTTGAAATCAAATATTTCAAAAAGATTTAACATTTTTTTATTCAAATTTGCAAAGAAAACAAAGAAGAAGGCTCATTATTACAAGTTGGTGGACATTTTTCCATTTTAGATTTTTCTTCGAATTACCAACTGTGAATTTGAATGCACGATCGTGCAGCAATCAAATTCTATTTTGGTGACTCTATCGAAATTGTTAATAATAATGATTTAAACAATCAGTTTAATATCTTTTTTTCTCTTCAAAGATTTCTTAAACATTCTGAGATGCTAAGCAAAAATACAAAGTGATTTGAATCTGTTTTTTCTACATATAATGAGTAAAATCTGATTGGTTTTCTTTTCTATATCATCTCTAGCATCTCTCAGCTATGCAAAAGGAAATAAAAAATATTCAAAAAAAGGTTTAAGTGTATTAATGTCTTTTTGGAATAACAAATGCTCATGATGTGATTTATGAATGTTTTGTTTCAAAAGGTTATTGGTAAGCTTTTCTGAAATGTTATATAAAAAATATAAAGCAAAAAAAGAACAAATTCATATGAAATATCTTTGTTCTTTGAAACAAAAAGATTACAAACTGATTTTCATTCAAACTTTGACTTTCTTTTCTTTTCCTGCATCACCTTTTATTCCAACTGTGTTCTCATGTGAATCACGCTCATCTGTTGTTCCGAACATGTTGAAGTCTGTTAATGAAGGCTGAATCAGATTATTAATTGCGACTTTTTCCAGTAAATCTTCTACTTCGTTAATAACTTTATGACTATCTTTGGGTGGTGATTTATCTTCAATGAACTCTTTTAACATGTTCCACATTTTATTTGCCTCTCCAATTGTTTTGACTTTTCTTTTTCTTCCTTCTTCATCAACTTTCACCTTTTCGGTTATTTCATCTTCGGAAACATTCGACTTTGATATTATTGAATCAACAATCTCTTCTTCGGATAGAATTTCTCTTGTTATTTCGTGATCTTCAGCCTGGTAAAATTCCTCGGCAGTTATTTCGAAAAGATCGCTGTCTCTGGTTTTCAATTTTTCAAACAGCACATTATACTCGTTCATTTCATCTTCCTCGATATTCACAATTACTTTTTCTTTTTCTTTAGCAGGATCCCATTCCGCATGCTTGAAACAATTTTCTATTGTTTCCTTTTTAACTTTTTTCCAAGCTTTTTCCACCATGTTTAAAACTTCAAGTATTGTAATCTTCGTTGCAACCCCACATTCAACTTTTGCCAGTTTTTTTCTAAGAAATAGACATTTATAGAAGTGTTTAAAGACTTTGATAATACCTGCGTCCATTGGTTGGATAATGGACGTTACATTAGGAGGTAAATAAAATAATGAAACATGAGACAAATTGACACTATCTGCACTATGAGCTGCACAGTTGTCGACAATTAACGCAATTTTCCTATGTGAAATGGACATTTTTTCGTTAAGTCTTTTGACGTAATCATTAAAAATGACTGCATTCATCCATGACTTTTTTGAATGATTATAAAGGGTTGGTAAGAATTTTCCTTTCAAACATCTTGGCGATTTTGATTTGCCGATCACAAGAGGGCATAGCTTTTCTCCTGTCATACTTGCGGCAAGAAGAACGGAAACCCTATCTTTCGATTGTTTGATTCCAGAAACCGAACAACTGCCTTCGGTAAAAGTTTGTTTCGCTGATTGATTGTAAAATAAACCTAATTCATCTGCGTTGAATATGTTGTTCTCCCCATATTGATTTATAATTGTAGGCAAAGTAAAATCAATCCATTTGGCGGCACTGTCCTTGTCTGCAGACAATGACTCTCCAACGATTTTCTTTGAAGTTATATTGTATCGCATTCTCCATCGTTCTATCCAACTATCCCAGTTGCGTTCTGAAGGATTTTTGTAGTGAAATTGATTGGCGAAATACTGTGTTTTCTCTAAAAGCATTCTTCCATCAATAGCTATTTCAGGGTTTGAAGACCTTATTTGTCGAAACCAAATAATCATCGCTTCGTCTAACTCTGGATATATCGTTGGTCGAATTCGAAATGTGATATCAGGCTTAATAACAGATGAACTCTGTTTTAATATTGCTTCTTTGTTTTTTAATATTTTTGAAATTGTTGAGAAATCAATATTAAAATCTTTTGCAATGATATTTCTTGGTTGAGGAGGGTTCGAACTCAACTTGTTGATGATATCTAATTTTTGAACAAAAGAAAGTTTTGTTCTTTTATTCACACCTGTTGTTTTCATCTTAACTTTTAGAATTTCGAATTTAAATTTGGAGAATATGGTTCAAAAACGTTTGAAATATTTCATGAAAATTAACCATATTGATCAATATTAATTTCTATCAAATAATTAATTATAAATTAGTTCATATTCGTTGGATATTTTTAAAATTAAAAACAAAAAATTTCACCCATATTAAAATAAAATGTGATTATATATTTTCAGCTCTGTGATAATATGCGATGAAAAATGAATGAAAAAAAGGAAAAAATGTTCGTGCATGGAAAAATGTGATTATAAACGAATGTGATAATATGCGATGTGATTATATCCGGTTTAGACTGTATTTCAAATTAAATTTCATACGGATAGTGCCATTCACTGTCAAATGTTCAACTCCTTCTTTCCTCTCTTTAACTTTCTCTATTAATCATGAAACACTTTTTCCGAAACTAATATTTGCTCAATCACATTTGTAACGATTATCCAATTAAACTTCTCCCTCTTCTCCTTCTGCATAACAATCATATTGAACAAGAATAACTTTCTCTTTCTTCTTCTATTGCTCCTTCATTAACTTCATCTTCATTTATTTTATCTCCTTCATCTCCTTCCCCTTCCCCTTCTTCTTCCTCCTCCTCTTTTTATTCCTCCTCCTCCCCCTCTTCTTCTTCTTCTTCTCTCTCTTCTCTCTCTCCTTTCTTTCAACATATCAGAAAATAGTTCTTTATTCTCTTTCCTTTATCAATTTGCACTTTCTAAATACTTTCTCGTTTCACTCATATGCTGAATTTTCACTCTTCTGCGTCTTATTGACGCTTTGCGGAATTTTTTTCTTTTCTTTTGCTTCCTCCTACGCTAAATGAGTTTAAATATTCATTGAATTCGCTTCGTCCAGTTATCTTCGCTTCTCTCCACTCTTATTTTGCTTATATTCCGTTGTTCTCGCATCCGCTTCATTTTTCTTTCCCTTTTTCTCATCTCTCATAAATATGTCTTCCACATTAAACTCATCTTTATCATCATTATTATTTCTTTAATAATATCTTCTCCTTCCCTTCCTCCACTTCCTCTTTTTTCTTTTCAATCTCCTCCTAACAGATTGTTTATGTAGCTGTGCTTTGTGTTGTGTGGGAGAAGTGTGACTTTTCACACCTGAATATCACCATCAGCGAACATTTTTGCAATACAGGGGTCGTCTGCAGAAAGTTGTTGAACAGCTAATATGGAGAAGTTGATAATTGATCTGTTGATTTGTTGCAGGAGGAGAACATCGAAATGGAGAAGAATGGCCAGTCGCAACGGTGAAAGTACTGGATAACGAAGAGACAACGACCTGGGGCTTCAGCTGTGCTCGCTGGACTGGCTGGTGAGGAAAATGCGAATAGCTTCGCTGTTCAGGCCAAGAGAAAGAGAGTCATTTTATATGTAAATTCCATGTTGTGTGCTATTAGTGATGGTCATTTCGTTGTTGCATAATATGTTGCTGAAGAAGCCTTGTTGAAGTTCGAAGTGCCTCTGCTTATTGAACATGCCTCAAGTGTAGCTGAAGAGTTAAAGCGGAAAACTGATGAGCTTTCAAGAGACAATGGAACCCCGCTCTGGGCAATGGTTTCTTTGGCTGTTTCACTCGCTGTGCTGCTGTTTCACTCGGATAGGTTACCGCAGAGCTGATTGAGTGAGATGAAGGTGAAGAAAATGTGAATCATGCTTTAGAAGCTTTCTGACTGATTTGGACCAGAAGAAGCAGAAGAAGAAGGAAGTGTGTATAGCAGGGGATCCGCTGAGGAGGCAGTAGAAGGAAGAGTGGGACAATACAAAGGAAAAGCGACAGCTGGTGAGGATGCAGTTGTTGAAAATAGCGACTACGGCAACGAGAAAGTTGTGGCGAAGTGAACAAAAACAAGATTTTCAGAGGTTCAATGGACTCGCACGTCAGCAAGGGAGATATGGGTGTTGAAGAAAAAGGAGGCGAAGATTCAGAAGGCGTTGCCGATGGTGCGGTAGAAATGGAGCATGGTTGTGCAGAGTGAAGCGCTGGAGGAAAGCGGAGAACAGCACTGGTGGGCAGACGAACCCGTATCCTGGTCGAAGAATTTCTGGGGAAATCGGAAGATGAAGAATATCGAGATCGAGGAAGAAGCTGGAATGGGAGAAGTCAGAGCTGCACATGGAGAAGTTTCTGAAAAGAGAGGCGTGAGTGATGACGAGGAATAAGATGGACTCGTTGATTTGGGCGAGGTTTCTGGAGCACCGAAGAAGGTCATTATTTCCCGCATGGGTTTCGTTCAAGGAGAAGCAAAGACTGAGGATGAAGTGAAAGATGGCAGAGGTGTTTGCATGCTTGGTATCGTTGACAAACAGCCCACTAACTCTTTCTGTTGTTTGGGAGCAGTTGTCCAGGTGGAGGATGCATGCTCACATTAACAGCAGCAATATCTTGCAAAATAGAATAAATGATCGATATCCAGAGAGCAGTCCAGTACAAATATGCGCTGAAGTCCAAGCCTGTTTCTTAGTCAACAAACACCTCGCTGGTCATGTTGGTCCACAGTTGTCTTCTTCCCACAACACTCATCCCGCTCCCCACTTTCGCAACATCCCCCTTCCCGCTCGTTTCTGACCCAACCAACACAGTGCTGTCACATTCGAAGCTCGCTGCAATCTTCTCTTGACTCTTTTCACACAGCCCCAACTTCAGAATCAACAAAGCCAAAGACTGAACCTCCCCGCCTCCCGCAGACGACAACGAAGAAGGTGTGGCAAGCGATATCCCTGCCCCTGACACTGCCCCCTCGCTGTACTCACTCGCCACTCTGCCCTGCTGAGAATGCAGCTTCTTCTCCTTCTCAATACCCACATCAATCAGCTCCACCTTCTCATTCATCGCTACCAGCTGCTGCAGCTCCTTCACATCTGTGTTATTCTTCTCGTTCAGCTCCAGTATCTTCCTCTCTCGCATCCTTTGATCTTGTCATTCTGCTGCAGCTGCTCCACCAGCCCGTTCGTCCGCTTCGAGATCCGCTCGTAATCCCGGATCTTCTGCAGTAGCATGACGAACTCTGAATTCCGCTTCTCCATCTCCTGCTTCGCCTCCTCGTGCAGCTCCATTAGCTCCGGAATCTGCCGCACCATCCCCTCCTTCTCCACTCCCAGCTCCACAACATGCCCCTCGCACTTTCCGTCCGTCTTGCTTAGCGTCTGAGCAGCGTTCGCCTTTGTCTCCTCCAGGTCTTCCTTCTTGTTCTTCAGCTCTACCCCTCTTCACACGCCGCAACTCTTAGCCTCTTCACTTCTTCGTCCAATTTCACAACCACACTCTCGACAACTGCAATTGCCATATCTGCAGCGAAGAGTTTAAATTGATCGTTAATCGACAATAACTCATTCACATCTGCTGCTGCAAAGATCCGCTTGCTTCCCGACTTCGTGCCAACTTTCACTGCACGCGACGGAAGCTGCCCCATCAGCGAAACCGAAAGCATCGCCGAAAGCGCCACATCGTACGCACACACAACACCCCCATACAGCACCCCCCGCCGCGTCACAACATATCCATGCAGTGTCTGCAGCGACAGCGGCATGTGCCGCCCAAACACCCCAGCCGCCTCAGGTTCCACAATCCTCAGCCGCCTCTCTGTGTCATCCATAGCTCCGGTCGATGTGTATGACGCTGCCACAGCAGATGCATCCGAAGGGTCAATCGCAGGTGCTGATAATGATGGCTGATCATCTCCTGCTGCCTTCTTCTCTTCGCTTTTCCGCCTCCGGAATGGCGAAGTTGATCGGCGTGACGCTCCTGTTGAAGAAGACGAAGAAGACAAAGGCGCTGAGTTCAGAGACAACTGAATCGCATCAACTCCCGCAATAAGCTTTTTGATACAACTCATCGCACAAAATTGCAGCGCCTTTCGTGTCACAAAAACAAAGTCCATATTCAAATAAGAAACGTCAATCATCACAGAAATCTCATCTTTTTGATATAATGGAAAAGAAAGAACAGAATTTCTTTTGAAAAGACTTGAAATGAGAAAAAATAGATGAGAAAAAAAAGAAAATGAAAAGTTGAAAGCTATTTAAGACATAATTCATGTTATGATTCAAAACATGAGATGCCATTTCTTTTTTGAATTTTTTTGCAAAAGTACATTAAATGCAAGAAATTGTAGTTGTCAATTATTTATTTATAATAAAACTAAAAATTGCTCTATGCAAACAACTTTTTGAATTTCTTTCAATTCAATGAGGACAGTATCGATGAAATTTTCTTATTTAACAATTTCTGATAAAATACTCATATTAAAGCAAGTTAAAATCTATCTGTTTTTCAACATAGAAATATATTTAAAAAGAATTCTCCTGACAATATATTAAACATTTAAACCAACTGTTGAAATGAAAACAAAGAAATATAAACAAATTCTTCTGTGACTTCAAAAAACAAGAAAAATATTATTTAAATCATAAAAGTGATTCAATAGTAAATTGGGTATTTGAAATCTATTTTATAAAACCGCAATATTTGGGGATAGGGGGCAAAACTCAATAGAATAACATTCAGCAATATATAATGGTAACGGAATGATCAACATTTTTTGATCATTTGTGATCTGATTTTCAGATCAATTAATATTTTGTGACTTTTCAAAAAAAATTACCCTAATATGTTTTGATTTTGATTATAAAAATTCGTTCAGAGATAATTAATTTATATTCAACATCTTCTGCTTCGTTAGAATCTCATATTTTGATTGCAATTTTCTCCTTTAAATTCCTGTTGACAAAATAATATGCATCCGAAAATTTCTCAATATTCATTGGTTCTTTTTCCATCTGTGGAAACTGGCACATGTGATTTTCATGCAGAATGTTTACAGGTGTATTTTTTCCTGAAGAGGAAAATTTTTTATTTTTGAATTATTTTGATGTGCATTTTTCATTCAAAATTTGTAACTCAAAATTATTTTCTGGATTCGGAGTTTTTTTTCTTTTTTTTTTTTAATAAATCAATTTTTCTAAAAACTTTTCTCCTCATTTTTTGTGTACACCAATAAAAAAGTCAAAATAAAACAAAGACCATATTCATCTTCTTTTGCTCCATTTGACTGAACAGAAACAATAAGAGAAAGAAAATTGTGAAAATGTTTCTTCAAAAAAGTTTCAATTTATCACACAAACCAAACAAAGAATTCAAAGCATTTGCAAACTCACATTTCCCCAAAAGAATGAATGCGAACAGATTGCTGGCGTCAAAAAAGAAGAAGTTGATGAAGAAAAGCTATGATTTTCATCACTCACAGAAGGAGTTGAAGACATTAAAGAGATTTTTTAACTGCTTTTCAGAGGCAAAATAATTGGTGCTTCCACCAAAAGAACCATATCAATCAAATTGAAATTTGATGAAAAACAATTGAAACCAGATTATTCAGAAAATTTTGCTCTTCCATCTTCAGTCAAAGCAGCTTTCGCTTTGCTCCATTTGATAAAAACAGAAACAAAAAAACATCTTCTCAATCCAAACAGCGTAATATTTCCTCTTTCTTCGTCCACAAACAGCAGAATTCCAAATTGAAGCATGTGAACAGGAGAAGTCCCATTCAGAAGATGTGTTGTTGAATGTGCCAATGAAAGAAGAAGGTGGATTTTTGGAAACAACTTCATTTCAAAGCACGATGACAGAGAAACCACAAACAAGGCATCGGCTCTTTTGGTGGGAAGAGAACACAAAGGAAATTGCACTTTCAACCTTTGAAATGGAGAAAGAGGAATTGAAAATTTCAAGTGTAAAAATGATGAAGGATTTGAGGAGTTGCAACCGCAGCAACTGCAATGAAGAAGAAGAGGATTTCCGAATGGAAGTTGATGGAACATGTGTCGAAGATGAAGATGTGAATGAGGAAAAATGCACAACAACAAAACAAATATAAATGCAAATAAAAGAAATTTAATTAAAAAAATGAATAATACAAATATTAAACCGGAAGAGGACGATTGCCATGATGAAAACTGAAACGAAAGGTCAAAAAAAATTATTCGAAATTAGCTGCAAAACAACTTCAAGAAAAATTCAAGGAAAAAAAAAAAAGAAGAAGAAGAACAGGAAGAATAAAACTTTAATGAATACTGTTAGTAAGATGGAGAAATTAACTTCTTGCTTGTTATTATTTCATGATTCTTAATGATGAATAATAAAATCGTTAAGATCAATTGGCAATCCAAAGAAATAAAATCCATCCAAATCTGTTTCATAGAAGCTGACGATACAATCTTCATATCCTTCTTCTTCCATCTTCTCACGCAGCTCTCTATATAACGTTTCTTTCTGCTTCTCTTTTTCATTTTCTTCTTTCGCCTTTCCATTCAGCCAGTTCCAGGCAAACAACAAAAATGTCATCAATCCGTTTTTCTTTCTGTATTTTACGCTCAATGCCCTCGAAAGGAGATAAAAAACACGAGCGTTGTATGGAAGAAAATCTTTTTCAATTGTCGGCTGATGCATTTCCTCCAGAAGGAAATAAACAATCTCTTCACCCAGCAAGCAAAAAGTTGATTTTTGCATTTGAAAAATCACAAAGCGAAAAATTGAACAGCAAGTGTTATATATATATCTGTGGTTGAACTTAGCTTCTCTGCATACACCAACGATGGATTTCGCCAGTTTGGTGTATTCCTCATTCTGATTATGAAAGCGCGTAATATAAAAATGCATTGTATCAATCCATCTCTTCAAAGCAACCTCTTCTTTTGCTTCTTTTCCTTTTCTGTTCCAATTCACGCTTTTCGATAGCTCTTCCAATTCTCTTGTTGCTTCTCTCACAAAACGCAGCTCATTTTCTATCGCTTTTTTTAAAGATTGATCTTTGTAAAATCTTTCAATCAAAAATCGCCAAGCAGAATGATGAGCAAGTCTTGTCAGATTGTTGCGTTCCTGATGATTCAAGATAATCTCTTTCAATTCATTCAAAAACAATTCTTTTTTCACTTTCTAATCAAAAAATATGAAAAAAAGCAATTAAAAAATAAATTGAAATAAAAAATTGAAATTAAATTTGCAATCAAACTAACAGATCAATTAATCACACCGTCATTCGTCCAATATTTGACATAGCCAGCAAAGCCATTTCCACTTCTTTTTGATTCTCCTTTCTTTCCTCTTTGTTCAATGCAACTTTCAGAAGGCAAGGCACACAAATTGAAAGCAATGCTTCTGAAAAATAGTCATAATACCGATTCAGTAAGAAATAGCATTCGCAGAGATCAACAAGAAGCTTTTCATTCTTTTTCTTCTTTTCTTTAA
The DNA here is from genome assembly GCF_001643675.1 of Monocercomonoides exilis. Classification (NCBI taxonomy): domain Eukaryota; phylum Preaxostyla; order Oxymonadida; family Polymastigidae; genus Monocercomonoides; species Monocercomonoides exilis. The sequence continues at coordinate 629,639 of NW_027150570.1, forward strand.
CAATCATCTTCTGAAGTCTTTTACCCAATGAAGATTCAGCAAATTTATCATTCAATGCACCTTTCAGCACTTTGCAATATCCCATGTGTTTCAACAACGGAATGGCATTTTCCAAAGATATTTTCCTTTCTTCCAGCATATCGTTCAATCTGTCGAGCTGTCCATTTGTGAAAACAGAACATAATTCTTCTCCGCTCATTTCATTCATTAGTTTGTTCATTTCTTCGATTTTCTGTTTTTGTTCAATTTCAGAACAATTCTCCAGTTCAGAAAACAATTCTTCAAAATTAACAAAGAAGAGAACGCAATCATCAGGAATTCAAACGAAAAATGTTTGCAAGCCAGTGAATTTTTCCACTGGAAGCTTCTGCATTTCCCCCCCGAGTTAATTCATCCAGAAAGCATTCGCAACACGCCATTTCGTTCGAAGGATCGCCCAGTTTGAAAGAACAAAATGACAAAAAAAAAAATAAAAACATTGCACAATCAATAAAATATAAGATCGCATACCGCATTCATTTGCATTGACATTTTTGGCAAGCAACTGTCGAGAAAAGCAATGAATAATTGAAATCTGTTTCTTGTAATGGATTCAACGATCAAACTGGTTTTTTAAAAAACAAAAATATATGTTCATAAAATGAGAGATTAGCGAACAAAAATTAACTGTGGAATTCGTAATATTGTTTTCTTGACAATGTTTGATTACGATGGAAACAAATTAAATTTTGCTATTCGAAAAATTTAAAAAAAAAAAAAGAAAAGAAAAGAAATAAAGAAGAAAATCTGTGTTCATAAATTTAGAATGAGGACAACTGTTCATTTGTATTTATCATGTTTTTTATCGGATTGAAGATATCTGCATCTGTTGCCTTTGAAAAGCTGGAGAAAAGAACTGTTTTCGAAAATGGCAACTATTTCGCTTTTTGGAACATAATTGCAAGGAAGAAAGCTGATCGTTGTTATGCAACAAGTTGATGAAAGAGAAAGAGCAAAACAAGGACTTTTCTGGATTTCAGTTTGAATGAAGGAATGAAAATAAAACCAGATAAATAAATTCAAAGAAGGGATGAAAGAAATCGAGGGAAAAAGAGCATTTCACGCATTCGGATTGTTTTGGCATAACGAGAAAGATGAGCAGAACTTGGGTGTGTTGAATAAATAATGTTGTTAGAAACATCAAAAGCTGGATATTTATTGAGAAAAAAATGAAAGAAAACAATGCGATTCAATGAAACAAGAAAACAGCGGAATTATTTGCTGGACGATTTTCTGCACTTTCAATTCTAGCAGACCAGTGCTTTGGAATATTTGAAGGGAAGAAAAGATTTTTCTGAATTCATTTTTGATCTGAAGAAAATGAGAAATATCAGTGACAATGCAACATTCAGTTGTCAAATGGTTGTTGTGAATCAGACAAATTTTATGGAAGCCGTACTCGGATTTTCATCTTCAAGGTGTGTGCTATTGGAGTGGGTCAATTGATTATTATGCCAAGATTGTTTGATAAAGCATCACAATCAACATCAGGTGAGCTGTTGATTGTTATCATCTTTGGCTTTCTCTTCACTCTTCATTCTCCTTCCAACAGAGTCTTTGTTTTCTCCTGCTTTTGTGTTTGAGCCTGTTTTATTGAAGATCTCCATGGTCTGGTTTCCTATCTCATGCAGAACAAACATCATGAAACAAACATCAACATTTCATATCTCTTTGCTTATGATGTGGCAGCATCACCAGATTCTTTCATTCACGTTGTTATTATTCTTTTCATGCAACTTTTATCCAATTCAACACATAACCTTGTCTTCCAAATTCAATGCAGAAGCACAAAAGAAATGTTTATTTCTTCCAGCATTATCTCTTGAATTTATGACACTGTGAAGGAAATGCTATTTTGAGCAAAGAATAGACTATCAGAAGAAGTTATTCTTGCATGGAAAAAAACTGAGCATATGGTTTGGAAGTTGAAAGAATTCAAAGAAAAAAGAAAGAACTGGGAAGCAAGGATTGCTTGGCACGGATGGAATCCAAAAGAGCTTTTTGTCCAATCAAAAGATTCGCGTGTGCATTCAATGAAAAAGGGAAGAATCAAAGGAGATGGAGAGACAACAAATGGAACAAAGATTGGAAATGGAAAAAGATAAAAGAAGGCATTTCGTAAACAAAAAAGGGGAAATAAATCATAATATATGATGGAATTATTCAATTTTCTTGGTATCATTATTTGATGAAACAAGAGAACATCGGACATTTCCACAGAGCCAAGTAAATAACATCAAAAAAAAAAAAAAAAAAAAAAAAAAAAAAAAAAAAAAAAAAGGGAACTGGAATTATCAGTGAATTTGTTATTGCCAGTGAAATACAACATAAAATGCAGCATTTTTGTATACTGAACGAAAAATGAACTGAGGAATGCGTCTGACTCAAAGTGCAGATGAGTTTGAGAGATTAAGAATGATGAAATCCCAAATGAAGGCATGTTCTGCATTTTCAATTGAAAAAAGAGAAGATTATAATCATGGACAAAACCCGGGAAATGGACAAAACCCGGAATTTTTTTTAAAATTCATATTTTTCAACAAGTTTAAAAAATTAAATTATGATAATTCATGCATTCATATATCAGCATATAACACATCTTACCATATCCAAATTTTTATTTGTTGTGCTGTATTTAGGAAGAAATAAATTATTTTTATTTTTGAAAATTTGACTTTTAATGAATTTTTCTATTTCAACTAAACGATTCAGTTCATCTTTTATACACACAACTTATTTTTTCTTTGTTGCAAACTGTTCTGGCTATTTTTCATTTTCGGCAATTTGCTATTTCTGACGGAATGAAAATCTGTCATTTTCAAAAAAACACAGTCAATTGGATAACTTAAAAAATATATTTAGCAAAACACAAAAACATCCAAGTGAATTTAACACATGCATCAATAAATTTGATCGTTATATGAAATTTCTTTATTGATGATATACAAAATAATTCAGTAGATATTTCATTTATAAAGATTGTTTTCATTATTGATGATTTATAATGATCATTTTCATAGGTTTTACTACAAAATTGTATTTTGTGAAATATCTACTGAATTATTTTGTATATCATCAATAAAGAAATTTCATATAACGATCAAATTTATTGATGCATGTGTTAAATTCACTTGGATGTTTTTGTGTTTTGCTAAATATATTTTTTAAGTTATCCAATTGACTGTGTTTTTTTGAAAATGACAGATTTTCATTCCGTCAGAAATAGCAAATTGCCGAAAATGAAAAATAGCCAGAACAGTTTGCAACAAAGAAAAAATAAGTTGTGTGTATAAAAGATGAACTGAATCGTTTAGTTGAAATAGAAAAATTCATTAAAAGTCAAATTTTCAAAAATAAAAATAATTTATTTCTTCCTAAATACAGCACAACAAATAAAAATTTGGATATGGTAAGATGTGTTATATGCTGATATATGAATGCATGAATTATCATAATTTAATTTTTTAAACTTGTTGAAAAATATGAATTTTAAAAAAAATTCCGGGTTTTGTCCATTTCCCGGGTTTTGTCCATGATTATAATCTTCTCTTTTTTCAATTGAAAATGCAGAACATGCCTTCATTTGGGATTTCATCATTCTTAATCTCTCAAACTCATCTGCACTTTGAGTCAGACGCATTCCTCAGTTCATTTTTCGTTCAGTATACAAAAATGCTGCATTTTATGTTGTATTTCACTGGCAATAACAAATTCACTGATAATTCCAGTTCCCTTTTTTTTTTTTTTTTTTTTTTTTAAAAGAAGGACAATAGTTTTTTATTGTTTTTGTTTTGAATCATTTTTCATTTTCAAATCAATTTTCTAAAATTGTTATTTAAATATTCCATTTATAATTTTGATTGCGTGACATTCCAAAACAGGAAAAAATGAACCAGAAATATGGATATTCCTCTCAGAAAGTCCACAAATAAGTGAAAGAGTTTCATGTTAAATGTATGTTTTCTCGAACAGGTGACAATCTGGTTTTTTTCCAATTTAACCATTCTTTCATTTCTCTTTTTCATGCATGCATATCCTATCTTGAAATAAATGAATTCGCATTAAACGTTGAATCTGTTCGTGATTTCTTGAAATGAAAGAAAAAGAAAAAAGAAAAATGAATTAAAACATAAATAAATAAATAAATCAGCTTTCAGTTACTTTCGTTTCGCAAATTGCTTTTTCTCAAGTTTTGATATTTTGCATTTTTTCTCTTCTGTAAAATTCTTTTCAATTCTTTGTAATTCTGCCAATTGAATGTACACCTTTCCATTTTGGATCCTCTCCAACTGAAACCATTTCCAGCAGTCCGCTCAGCATCTGACTCGCATTCCTGCTGCTAGTCTCATCGCCACGAGATTTGTACCACTCCGCTGCTACTCGTATTCCTGCCACAGCTCCGCTTTCTTTCACAAGCGCAAGCCGGGAGCTCTTCACTTCCGTTGCAGCAGCTCGGAGCACTGCTGCTGCATCGCAGACAACCGTGCTGCTCCACATGTACTGCTCCAACAGCTTGCACACTGTTGGCACGCCTCCTGCTTGAACAAACGCTACTGTATTTGTATGAGTGCGAAGGAGCAGCAATATACAAGATAATGACCTGTGCACAAGCCCTGATGAACCTTCCACTCGTCCTGTAGCTCTGATTCTTTCATCTTCAATTTCTTTGGAATGACGATTCACTTCACGAAAGACTGATGCATTCTGCAGCTCATTTTCTTCCCTTTCTTTCTTTCTCATTCCTCTGATATTGGAATCGCCATGCTTCTGTGTGCAAACTCTGACAGTATTTAACAACAAAGGCAAAACAGAGCTCTTTTCAGCCTTTTCGCACACACTCACTGAAGATAAAAGCCCTTCAAGCGCTTTCACGCAACGCGAAATGCAAATCCAGTAGTTGCGTAATTTTTGTACACGAGCTGAAGAAGTTGATGCCAAGGCAACAGAACGAGACGGCATTGGCAGGCCAGAATAAGCAGAAGAATTCGTTGGAGACTGCTGGTGCATGCCGAATTGCAAAGATTGGTCAGCTTGAGCAGATAATGTTGTTCTTTTGTCGCTAACAGACGGCCCACCAGCAACTGAAGCGCTTGCACCTGAAAAGGCGTTTAGATTCTTCGACAGAATTTCAGATAAGAATTCAATGCCGCCTTCTCTCGCCATCAGCAGGCGAGCTTTCTCTGTTATCTCGATATTCCAGAACAGGCAGCAAATGATAGTCTGCAGCTTTGAGTCTGAATCCTTCGGCATGTGCTGGCGAAGCGCCTGTTGAATGATAAGTGTGCCTCTGCGGATAATCGATGGAGCATACTCTTCTGTGAATAAACAAAAATATTGCGAAAGAGAAGAAATGTTTCAAGAAAAATAAAAAAAAAAATTGAGATTCAAAGAAATTATTTCAGAAAAAAATATTTTGGTTGATGAATAAATTTTCACAATTCTTCATAAGCAAATGAACTCTGTTTAATTATTGTATTTCATTCAAAGCCTTTAAATTTTTAAGCTTCTTCTACATTTTTTTTTCTCTTTCTTTCTCTTTCTCCCATTTCAACGCATTTCAAAAATGAAAAAAACTCACCCGAAAAATTAAAATCCATTCAAAGCATACCTTGAGAAGCCATGCAGCACAAGCATGCAACAGCCGATTTGAGAATTTCGAACTGTCTGAAAAACAAGCTGGTGTCTCCTTCGCCTTCAACAATGTCGAGAAGCACTTCCATTCCTCCAGACGCAGCCAGAGCAGACACAATCTGCTTGTTAACATCATTCGTATCTGAGAAAGCACGCGAATTCGTCTTTGATTCTGCTGCTTTGGGAGTTGCTGTTGCTGTGAAGGTTGATGCGCTTTGGCGTTTTGACCTTGGAGTTGTCATACGTGGAGACACTAACGAATTCTGATTATATGTCGAGCTAAGTGAAGACGTCGATGCAATAAATTTGTTCCTTTCTTGATAAGACTGTCTTGGAGAATTAGCCATCTGAGTGGAAGCCGGAGAAGTTCTGCTTGCCGACAACTCATTTGAATGACCTAACTTTGGAGATGCAACGCGGAGTGAGCGATTTGGTGAGGCAGGAATTATCCTGCTTTTTGTAGCTGTATGAGATTGCTTTGGCGTAACTGCATAGCTTCTTGGAGTTCTGCAAGTTTCTTCTCCTTTTTGCTCCATCATGGTTTCTTCATTGTCTGGGCTGCTTTCATTTCCATCGCCCATCAGATTCCACAGCGCATACAGCAAAAAGCGAACTGTATCCACGTGAACTCTCAGCGCATTGCGAAGCATCCGCTTCTCTGTTCGAGACAATCGTTGCCTTTTGGTGCTCGAAACTGATGAGGAAGAGGAGGATGACGAAAGAGCAGCAGACAGAAGCTGATCTGACGAAAGAGAAGACACACGGATGTGTGTGTTGACAGCCTGCATCAGACTCACAACAATAGGCGTTGAACGGAAGGAAGCAGAAGCGCAATTAGAAACGCCATTCTTCTCCATTTCCCCAGCTGCAGATAGCTGATGGAGGAAATGAGCGTGGCACTTCTGATGAACAGACAGCAATGCGAGAATGCCGCTGCAAAGACACGAAATGGCATCTCTCATCATCCAGTCGCAGAATCGATCTCTTTCCTTTGTCGTGTTGTGATCAGCTTCAGCAGGAGCCGAACCACTTTTCAATTGAGATGTGTAAGGGCTTTCATAAGATGATGTGTTTGAGTACATTGAATACATGCTCGAATCATTGCACAATGTTCTGCTTGCACAGTCAGTCTCATTGCTGAACTCTTCTTCTTCCAACTTCTTCAGAAACTCGAACTCCTCTTTCCTTCTCTGCATCCTGGCTTCTTTGGCCTCTTCTCGCTTCATCGTCGTTGTCATCGGAGTCGTCAAGGGTGTTATGAGTGTGGCGGGCAAGCAGAAGACAGTTGGTGTCTGTGGAACTTCCAGCGGAGCGAGGAGCCTTTTCGTGGAAGACACAGATGGAATACTGCTTGTCTGCTTTTCATCAGATGATGATGCATCAATTGAAATCGATTCCTTATGCATATCTTCATACATTCTATTATTTTCAACGCTTTGCTCTTTTTCTTCAACTTTCTCGTTCTGTCCTTCTCCAAATCTCCTTTCTTCACCGAAATCTTTCCAATTGCTATTTTCAGTCGAAAAAGCATCAGCAGCAGAAGAAGAAGAAAAGCTCTCAGCAGAATGAGCCAAGCACGTTCTCTCAACAACTGCCAATGCAAAGCCCACAGCATCAACAGCACCAATGTGATGCAGCCACCCACATACCGAATGAGATGAAGAGGAAGCATCGAAGACGATTGAAACAAGAGTGTACAGATGGTCCAGGAGAAACGACAAATGCGAGAATGAATGCAAATGTTGCGTGGTTTGTGAAGGCACAGCGGGATTTTCAGCTGTTTCTGTGTTGTTCTGTTTTGGTGACGAAGCCTCGAAATAATCAGAAGTGTCTAGTTCTTCTTCTCTTGTCTGCTTCTCCTTTTGGCTGTTCAATTCGATTCTCAAAACAAAATAGCGCTGAGAAACATCTTTCAAGACGGACAAGAGCGTTTTGAGTATCTTCGGTGAATAACAAACAATTTCTTCTTCTTCCTCCTCCTCTTCCTCTTTCTTCTCTTCTTCCATTTCTCTGTATTTCATGTCCTTTCCACTTGTCATTCCCATTTTCCCTTCAATTCTTTCATCTTCTTCGTCTGCCATTCGGATTCGCGATGGAATAGGAGAAGGAGGAAGGGGGTAATTTATGGGCGTCAGCAGAAAATCGCTTTTCCCTTCTTTCCCTTCCTCTGCTTCCAACTCAAAACCGCCAGATTTTGTGAAGTCGGAATTAGAAGCGCTTGAATCAATAAGCATTTTAAGCTGTTTGCTTTGCTGCCTGAAATATAAGGCTGAACGAGAAAGTGCCAAAAAGATGCGAAGAAGAAGAAGAGAAGATGAAGAAAAGGAGTAAATAGAAGCATTATTGCCTGGAGCAGCCAATCTGTTTGTTTGCGAAAGAGAAGAAGAGGAATAAGCGTTATTAGGCGAAGACTGAAACGGTGAACCAGATTTCAAATGCTCGCCATGCAGATTGCTCTTCTTATCACCCACATTTTCAGCCTTTTTCCTGTTTTGCTTCGGAGCCTCTCTTTCTTTTCTATAAAGCGAAAGGAACAGCGACAGAACAAGCTCCACAATGTCCTTGTCAGCCAGAATCCTTCGCTCTGCTCCTTCGTCTGCCGGGATGAGAAAAGCAGATGCCTCCTCGTCAGCAGTGTGCGAGAACGTCGACACGTGAGACAGCAGCTGCGATGAAGATTGTCTCAACAGGAGAGACGTATATGAAGAATTGGACGAGGAAGAGGAAGAAGGAAACGAAGAAGAAGAAGAAGATACCATTTCGCCTGGTTTTGATTGCTCATCAGAAAAGCTTCCTCTTCTTGTTGAGGCAATCGAATTCAAGCCAGATGCGATTGGAGAAGGAAACAGGGACTGAAGTGCAGACGATGTTGCAGAGGAAGTTGGGGAAGGAGACATTGAGGATGATGAGGAGGAGGAAGAAGAATGGGAAGAAGAAGAAGATAAACTGAGAGAAGTAGCAAATAGAGGAGAGTAGTATGAAACAAACAATGTGAGTGAATTGAAGGAGCAGAGGAGGAACAGCGAGAAAAGGGCAGAGTGCACAATGGAGCAAGAAGACGCAGAAGACTCGATGTATTTTCTCTGCCACGCAACACATCGAAGCAGGATGTCATAAGGAAAGATGTGAGGAGTCTCAGAGAAGAAAGCCCTTTTGCTGTCGGAGAAGTGCTCGAATGAAACAGATGTGGTGAAGAGATAAGGAAAGAATACAGAAGAGAGAGAGGAGGAAGAGGAGGAAAGCTGAGGAGAAGAAGGCGGTGTTGTCAGTGGGGCGTCTCCATTTGCTGTGTCGTTCAGAAGATAATTGGATGTGCGAACTTCTTCGTCTAACAGCTTTGGACTGAACTTGCCGTTGGATGTGGGATGTCTTTGAGAAGGAGAATTGCAGTGTGATCTTGTGGAATGTGCGAAGGAGTGTGAGGATCCCTTTTTGGCTTCTTCTTCTGCTGCTTCTGTTTCTTCTGCTGCTGCTTTTGCGGCTTCTTCGATGCTTTGCATTTGCAGCAAATGGGCTTCGCTGCATTTCTGGATGTGTGCAGCGATCAAACGAGAATGGATTGAATATGCGAAAAGCGAGTGGAGGATTGAAACAGCAACAGACAAGATGCGATATGGAATAACAGTGACTGAGAGAGAAGAGGAGGCGAAAGTGAAAGAAGAAGAGGAAGAAGAGGAAGTGGGTGACGTTGGTGATGGAAATTGTGATGGTGATTGAGTGATAGTTGGTCCGCCATTTGTGGAAGAAGAAGGAGAAGAAGACGAACAAACCATTGAAGAAAGCGAAGAGAATGTAAACATCTCCACAATTGATAAATAAAGTCCAACAGAAGTCAAAGTTGATTGCTGCTCAGACTGCTCTGTGTAAGCTTCGTCATCATCAGCCACACTATTTTGAACAGCACTCAATGCGTCCTCGCTACTTTCAAGGCAGCTTTCAGAACTTTCATCAGAAACTTTGTTGCTTCCTCCTTCTTCTCTGTCTTCTTCTTCTTCTTTCAAACTTCCTTGTCTCTTCTTCCTGTTTTTGTGGCTGGTTGCACTTTCGTTTGATGTCACAGCAAGTGCAAGCGAAGGAGCCAGCGATTCATCAGCTGCAATGTTTGAAGCAATTGACAGGAAAATGTACAAGTCATTCATCTTCCCTCTCTCTTTCTCTTCCAACTGCTCCCATTTCAGCGCTTCTGCCTCCGCCTTCGCCTTTTTGGCTTTGGCTTCTTTCCTTTTGAGCTTCCTTTCTTCCGCAGAGGAAGAAGTTGTTGCCGAAATTGAGGATGAAGCAGAAGAAGAAGAAGAAGAACTTGATTGAGAATCAGCTTTTCCACCTGAGTGTATTGATTCGAACGCCTTTTTTCTCCACTCCTTCTCCGCTTTTGCTGCATCTTTTCTCTTCTTCTCTTCTCTCTCTTTCTTTTTCCTTTCTATTTTGCAAATCGAAGTCAGTGTGTTTCTTGTCTCCTCCAACAGGAATGGAAGCAGATGGCGGTTCACAAAATGTGTTCTCAGAGAAACGTGCCGCGAACCATTCAGCAAAATGCTCCATCCAATCCGCTTCAGCGTCTGGCGAATGGAACGAAGAGATGAATATACACGATCAGAAGAAGAAGAAGCTGATGAAGATGAAGACGATGAAGATGAAGTTGATGAAGCACTTGCATCTGCTGCTGATGATTTATGGTTTCGTTCAGAAGTGGTAATAGTTGATTTTGTTTCATTGCATTCATCGTCATTATCTTCTTCGTCATCTTCTTTTTCTTCTTTTTCTGCACTCAATTCTGTATTCTCTTCTTTTCCTTCACCTTCGATTCCCTGCCTGATGTCTATTCCTCTCAGAATCAGATAGCTCACTTCAGCAATCAGCTCTGCATTTCGCTGAGATACAAATTCAATCCATTCTAATTTCCCTTCTGTTAATTTTGCAGTTGCTTTCTCCTCTTCTCTTCCGCTGGCTAACCTTCTCTCTTCTGCCTCTTCTTCTTCTTCTTGGCCTTCTTCTTCCTCTCCAATTTCTCCCATAAGGCCGTCATGTCTTGAAGCAATAGAATAAGATCTTTCTGGAAGAGCACAAATTAACTGCTGTGGCGAATGGAGAAGAATGTTGCAAAGAGCAGTCGAGGTGAACTTGATTAGCAAAAGTTTTGTTTGAAGAGGAAGGCTGCTCAAATGCTGATAAAATGCAGAACAAAAAGAAGGCAGCAAAAGTTGAGACAAGCTATTCTGATTGTCCTTATCCTCCACGTTTCTTTGAGAGAAGTCAGAATTAAAAGGATCATCCTGATTTTCTGTGAGACTACTGCGAGATTGTGAAAGAGGTTTGTTTTCTGTGGATTGAATGGTCAGAGAAAGCAAAACAGTCAAATACGGAATCAATTGAGGAGCAAGCCTACGAAACATGTTGCTCGCAGTCGGAGCAGACAAAGAGTCATAAAGAGAAAAAGAAAGAGGTTGTGAAGTGGATGAAGAGGAAGAGGAAGAAGAAGATGATGATTGTTGCTGAGATTGTGATTGAGGTGTTTTTGCTTCATCTGATGCAGACGATGTGAGACGAGCCAGTTCCGCAACAATAATGCCCAGTCGCTCAAATACAACCTCACTGAAAAGAATGCATCTTCCTGAAATTTCTTCATCTCCACACAATCCACAATCTTGCTTTATCTCGTTGCAATCATTTTTTCCCCACTCCTTACTCAACTTCTTTTGCTTAGCTGGTGTCATCATTCGCTTTCTTTTCTCACGCTCTCCTCCACTTGTCGAGTCATCAGAAAGCACAACAGGAAGAAAAGAATGCCAAATAGCCAGAAGCGGAAACGCCTCCAGCGGGGAAGTTAGCACAGCATTGCTCAAAGCAGAGAAGCTTTGAGCGTTTGAAGCTAATGGGCAAACAATAGCTGCGTTCAATTTGGGTGAAGCACCCAGAAGATGAATCAAAATGGCAAGCACATTCTCCACAATCAGTGAGATGGTGTTGGATTTGATCTGAGCTTCACTTTCATTTGATTGGATTGCCTCACTTTCGTTTTTGTGATCTTTTTCTTCTTCCTCTTTTTCAGGTGATGATGTCTGAGAAAAGGAAGAAACAGGAGCAGAAGCAGAAGCAGAAGCAGACTGTGAGCTTTGCTGAGTTGTAATGCTTCGAATGCATCGGAGAGCTGCTCGATACAGACGAGGCACAAAATCGATTTTGAGGCATTCGTCAAACGACATTTCTGAAGCAATGCCATCGAAAAATAAATAGAAGTTGCCGGAATAATTGTGATAATTATGAAAAACATAATGAAAAGAAGAAAAAGAATAGTAATTATAGCAATAAAGCCAAATCAATCATTCAATCATTCAATCAGTCGCAAACCGTCTTCTGTCAGAAACGCCAAAGCAGACGTTGCATTCAGCACCAGCTCCAGCCCGCCTTTCTTCATTTCTTCTGTGTTTCTTTCCCGTTCTTCACTTTCTCCTTCATTCAAATACCGAATTTCTTGCATCTCTTCTTCCTTTTCCCATTCTGCATCCTCTTGTTCTTCTCCTGGCAGCTCATCATTATAATTATCACCGTCTTCGTTGCCTTCGCACATTTCTGAATCTTCTTTTCTTTCTTTCTCGTTTTCTTTCTCTTCTTCGCATCCACGTTTCCCTTCTTCACAGCCTTCACTTCCGAATACATCAGGCCTCATTTCATCTTCAGACTGTTCTTTTGATTTCATTTCACTTTTATTCAAAGTGCTATTCAATATTCTCTTTCTCTGTATGTTTCTCCCACACACGTGGCATTCAACAGTTGATATCACCAAGTCAATAATGTTGGATTTTAGCACTTCTTTCCGTGCAGATGCTGATTGTGTCAGAACATTGAGGAATTGAAAGAAGTGTAAAACGAAAATTCACGAATAGAGAAATGTTATTCATGTGTGATTAATTCAACAAGAAGGTTTATTTATATCCATTTAAATGCAATTGGTTTGAAGAAAGGAGATTAATTATAAAAAAGAAAACAGAATAGAAAACTCTGGTATAAAATAAAGTGAAAATAAAAGATGCAAACGGTTTTTCGCAATGAAAGCGACAAGTCCAGTTGCGATTCTGGAAAGAGAAGGAGACGAAAGGGCATGCTGATTCAAAGCATTGACAACTGCTTTGATTGTGGAAGCATTCAAAACTTGGTTGAGCACTGTTTCTGTATGAAGGAGAACAAATGTTTATTAAAAAAGAAAGAAAGAAAGAAAGAAAGAAAAGGAATATTTATTCAAATAAGAATAAAAGAAAAATAAATTTTTGGAAATAAAGAACATCGAAATATTTAAGTTGTTTGAAAGCAATAATAAAAAAAAGAAGATTTCAATTGGAAAATTAAAAAATTATAAAATTCAATATAAATTACCAATCAAAATTAAAACACGAAAATTGATAAAAATTTTTCAATTGTTTTTTAAAAAAAATTAAAATAACCAGAAAAATGATATACAAATCCACAAATGAAGTTTTAAAGGTTTAAAATAAAAATGATTCACAAACCATCTTGCGAGAGTATTGTAAGCACAGACAGCGAAAGGTGTGTGATTGGAGCCGAATGCGGGTAGAGATCCAAGCAATCAACGCAATTCAACACAATGTCGCTTTTCTTGACCTCAGTTGGAGAATAAACTGAATGATAAAAAGAAAATATGCATGCACGCAAAAACATAAATGATATGCAAAGAAATAATAAAAGGACCGTTATAAAGAAAAGTTAACATGTTAACAATATACAAAGAAAACAATAAGAAGAAGGATTTAATTATAACAATAATTGAAGCATGCCTGCAAATGGTGCTATGAGAGACAGAATAGAATAAGTGAGAGGCTCTGACAAAAGAGCATTTGAAGCAGTAAGAGCAGCATTCAGCCCGTCAATGACGCCCGCACTAATCAACTTGTGGTGCAGTGACTCTGATAGAATGAAAATGGACAATGGCGAAATGAAATAGAAATTGATTTGGTTTCAAATGGCGAATAGGAAGGAAGAAAGAGAAGAAAACATAAAAACACAGAAAAATGGTGAGAGAAAATAAAAATCTTTTCATTTAAAAGAACCTTCCTATCTTTATCGCATTTGATATTATGAAAATCTTGAATATTCTAATTGCACTTTCTTTCTCTTTCTCTTTCCCTTTCAACACAAAAACAGTTAGTTTAATTTTAAAAAGATCCTTTTCTATAATTTTTCCCTCTCTAAAGAAATGAATGAGCTTAAGCGTTTTTGCGCAATGCTCTGTTTAGAAACACACCATCCTCCATCCAGTTTCTTATGCACGAAAGAGCAGACTTCATAATTCTCAAATCAGCAGCAGCAAGTCGGTGATAGTTTTCTGAGCGTCGGATTCTGTCTATTTTTGACTGAACTGCCGTAGTTTCACTGCTCGTTCCATTTTCTTCGTTCTTTTCTGATGACGATGGAAATGAAGATTCAGAATCTGATGATTTCGAAGATTCGGGTATAATTTCATCAGCAACCAAAGGAGATGAGTAATATATAAGCGTGTCAACTGCTGCTTTTATTCCACCATGCTCAATCATCGTGCTGACAGTTGTTTCTACATCAGTTATTTGAAATGTTTGCCATTAAAGAATTGTTTAAGCCGTTAAAAAAACAATTTTATTAAAACAAAAGAAATATAAACCAATAAACATGGTTGAAAAGATAAATACAAATATTTGCAAATTAATGATATTTTCACACTGTCTTTTGAAAAAATCTGAAGATCGGCTAAAAGAGATCTCATCACTGCTTGATTTTTACCAAAGCAAAAGTCAAAAGCAACAAGCATCGATTCAACAATTCCTTTGCTTACCATTTTTTTTAGTATTTGTTCTAATTGAATTATGAATTGTCAAAATTCATTTTCGATTTTGAAATCATCGAAAATTGCAAACCATGTTTCGATAAAAGTCTTATGCAATAAAATAACAACTGAACAATTGAAAGATTTTGGTCAATATATATCGTTAATGAATCCTTTAATAGGTCAACTCCTCCCTTCGAAGAAAATATGTCCCTACTTGATGCTTTCGATCATAAATGAGTTTATAAAATTTCAGATTAAATTAAATTAATTTCTCAAAAGATTTAAAAAGTGCTTCAAACGATCTACCAGGAGGGATGCAATGGCTCTGAAAGCATGATAAACAATATCAAGATTTGTTTTTTGATATTTTCGGACAGTTTTGATCAATGTTTGAATGCCTCCAACACTTGCAATCTGTTCTCTATTTTGTTCTATAATTTTTACATATATAAATTATTAAATAATTCAATTTTTAAAAATCTAAATAAAACTTGTATAAGAGAATTTAAACAACAAGAGGCAAGATGTTTTTGTTATTGTTGGATTAAGAACTAGAAAACGCTTCAAATATGCAACAATCACCTTTGGTGTATCTATAGTTATATTTTCTCCTGCGGCAATTGCATCCAAAGACGATTCATTCATCCCAATGTAAAAGGATGACGCAGTTGAAAGAAAAGACAATTCCCCAGTAGAAGGCGACACTTGACATTTACAAAATCAAAGAAAAAATACAAAATAGTGTTTAAAATATTTATTGATTAAATTGAGAACGAACCATTCATCTAATGGAAAAAATATGCAGATTTTGAAAGAAGTGATCGTACCATGATAAAATATATAAAACTAAATTCTTTTGAATAAAGAATACAAAAACTTAACTATTCGCATCATAAAACTTATAACATGCAAAAAATCAAAATATAAACGTTAATTTGAAATAAAAATCGCACCAAAAATAATCGGTGATGCTTTATAATTGTTCTCTTTTTAGAAAAACATTTTTGTTAACGTTTTTTATTTTAACAAAAAATTTAGATAAAGATAACATCAAACATCCTAAATTACATCTTTAAAATGAAGATAATTATCTTTGTAACCTGATAATTCAAGAGTGGATCTATTCCATGTATTTGAATAACATCAACGAGCCGTACACAATCATTATAAAGACTCCGCCAACTGCATCTTCCAAATGACTCTTTAAATCATTGCTTTCATTTAACGGTTCATTCACCTTTCGGAAGTTTGCAGGTGTATATAACTTTTCTTTTTTGGATTTCTTTGAATCATCAATAAACTCGAGTGGTATAGTGTATTTTGTTGTGTAATTTGTAAAGCAGCAAACAAGAAATGCCATCAATATAGCAATAAATGCGTACAGTGCCATTTGTCTGTATACAAGAAGATGATAAACATCAATCGCAGTGGCAATCGTAAGGCCAATTTGAAGATAACGAAAATGCCTATATCTTCTGGCAGTTAAAACTGCAAGATAAAGTGACACGTACATAATAACAGCTAGCCCAACAGCTAAAACAATGTGTATGATATGCCATATGCGTTTAGGCGATATGATGATTACCATTGGGAAAATCATAAGAAGAGAAGTGTACAGCATTTTGTGACCAACATCAGAAGTGTAGCCGAGTCGAACGAACAATCTTTGCACATTAAGATACAAAGAGACTCCTGTAAGTGTCCAATATATAACAAACAAGTAGTATTTCTTCCTTCCCAATGAGCTTAGAGAATTCTTTGCAGGATTTTGAAGATCAATGTAGTACATATCATACATCAACGCACCAACATAAAATGCCATGCACAGCACTTCATTTTGTGCTATTCTCCATGAAAATTCCTTAAATTTCTGGTACAATTTTGTCATTGAAAACAATTCAAATATCAAATAAGGAAATATCCCATATAATATAAATTTTTTGGAAACATTTCTGATAAAAATTGTTGCTTGATTAATTCGAAGAAAAATTAGCAAAAATACTCTGTTATCATTAAAAGTTGATTGTTCCGGTCCCACTATAACAACAATACAGATCTTAAATAATAAATAGTTTTGTACAAATATGCTCACTTCATCTTTCACATCACTCATTTCATGCACACGATACTTATCGTCAATGCTACTCGTTCCACTTAAGTGGATAACGAAACAGTTTGTAGTTATTACTTTTCATTTATTGATATGTTACGTTTATTTATTCATTAAATATCTTTAAACTTTATGTTTTGCGATATCATTTACTTATAATGATGAAAATAATTACAGAAAAACTGAAATAAAATCAGTGAAATCTCCTGTGAAACAACAAACTATTTCTGATAATGATCAAAATGCAATTCCGAAAGAAATAGCAAAAGTTGAAAAAGAATATCCAATGTTTAACGGACCATCAATTTTGTTGGCCGATGATTCATGTATTGAATCTGTTTCCGCAGCAATTACACTTTTAATATCAATTCCGATTCCATCTGCTGTTATGAATAACAAAGGGCAAGACCCTGAATTTACTGAAGTTGGAAAGGAAATGAATAGGAAAGTTCAGCAATTTTATAAGTTTATTCGTCAATATTCATCGATTACGAATGGAGAAGTCATTTACTCATATGTTCTGCTATCTCGTTTGATAGATCAAGAAATTAGAGAGATGCAGGAAGAGAAAACTCCGTTAGTCTCTGAAGCAAACCTGGGAACTGTTTTCTTGTGCGCTCTTATGCTTGCAGTGAAAAATGCTCGTGATTCTCCTTATAGAAATGCATGGTGGGCTCGGCTTTTCGGAGTTCCAATCGATATTCTTGATCAATCGGAGGTGATATTTTTAGAGAAAATTGGGTTTCATTGCTATATATCTGCGAAAGATTACACAGATCTGGCAGATAAATTTCTTAAAGACAGCAGCGATGAAGAGAGCGTTTCCGAGGATGAAAAAAGTTCTTCTAGTGAAGATAGACAAATAAATACCGAAGATTCAACTGAGAAAGCGACACCATCCAGCGGGAATGAAAAAGAAAATTAAATAAACGACAAAAGATGATGAATATTGCCATGTTATGGGGGAAATATGTGTGTGTGTGTGTTTATGTTAGTCCAGGAAGAGAAATTTGTTCTTATAGAACCAAACCTTACAGATACAAATTATGACTCCGATGTTGAATTTTCTGTTTTAATTGAAATTATTCTGATGTTGTTTTATTTATAGATGTAGAAAGTTCCTTAAATCATTTCATTATTATTCTTCTTATTCTTTTTATATAATTTGTTATAAGGAATGCTGATTTTATGTTTTTATTTGAGTTTTTATTAATTTATTTTTTTTTTCTTTTTATTTTTCTTGTCGTTGTGCTTTTCTAGCTGCTTTAGCTGTTATAGCATTAACACAAGTTTTTAACTTGCAGTGAAACTTACACTTTTCTTTTCGCAAACACAACTTTTTTCATTTTTTTTTCATTTTTTTCAATTAATTTTTTGTGTTTTTATAAAAATTCATGTGCTTGCCATTATTCTTTGATTGTTATTCTTATTTGTTATTCTAATGTCACAAACTTTAGTTTATTAATTAATTTGTTTGTCTGTTTGTCTGTTTCTGTTAATGCTTGACCGCATTTGATCACCAAAGCGCATAATTTTTGTAACGTTTATTTAATCCTTATAAGAACTTCTGAAAACATTGTTATTGATTGCACTTGAGGTCAAACAGAGAAAAAAAAAGAAAGAAAAAGCAGTCCATATATTGTGAAAATCGAAGAAGGTTGTTTCTTTGATATAGTTTGATTTTATTTATTTCCTTTATAATTTTCTTTTTAATTTTCTTTTCTTTTCTTTTTTAACTTTAGAAAGTGTTTAATTAACTGAATTGAACTGTCAGTTTATTTTGTTGTTATTCTAGTTGTTAATGTTAAAATTTTTTGCTGCCATTATTTTTTTTTAATTTTATTTTTAAGATTTTTATCAATCAGTCTTTTTTATAGAGGGATTTTTTAAAAAAAAACGAATGATTTCTTTTGTAGCAGCTTCGTTTCATAACAATATAACCTTCACATTTTCACAGTAGGTTTTTATAAGTCTGATTCTTTTTTACTTAATTTTCCATTATTCCTTTTATGTTTGTTTGTTTGTTTGTTTTGGTTTCACTGCTCTTTCTGTTCGAATTATTCAATTGCATTTTTTTATTAATTTGAAATGATTTTCATAAATTGGGAAAAAAAAGCCAAACTTAATTTTTTTTTTCCCGCTGTCACTTAAGATTTTCATTTTGGTTCTAAGCTTTGGTATCATTTCATCATTTCATCTTCCTATCTCAGTTTTTCAATTCGCTGTCATTCGATCATTCTATGCATTTTGTATGGTTTATTTTCTAGCCTTTGCATTTGCATCATTTTTATTTTTGTTTCAAAACATTTGCTATCGTGTGTTTAAATATGTGTATTTCTGAAAAAGGATTTTTTTGAAAATCCTCGGAGAACGTACGGAAACAAAATCATCCACCTTTCCATTTAAGTATGCGAAACTTAGATTCTTCTTGTACAAAATGTTTGTCAAACAACAACGGAATTCATATCAAATTATACCAAAAACAAACAAGCACAAGATCCACAGAAAAAAAATAGTTTTATTCATGAAGCGTTTTGAATACTTGAACGCCACTGGTTCTTCTAAATTTTTTAGCAAACATCTTTTCATGTTTGAAAACATGAATGTTATGTTATTGATAAGATCTTAACCATTATTTTTTCGGCAACTTTCAATCTGTGAAATGAAACAGATTTCCAAAAGGTCAAGAATGGTTAGCTTTGAAGATTGCAATTTTCTATTTATGATATAATAATGCGCACGAATTTGAAATGTTTTTCTTTTTATTTCCTTGATTCAAATGTGAAATATAATGTTCAAAAGATTGCATTTACCACAAAATTTTCAAGTGTGTATATTTATTGTTTTTTTTTTCAAAAATAATTGTATTTGCCACGTTGTTAAACGTAGGGTTGTGCTCTCAGCTGAAATATTCTCAACCCGCTGAGCAAAAACGAATAATTAATGAAATGTTTATTTTGATTGATGAAATGGACAATGAAACAATCTCTTCGTGCTTTAGCAATATGTACAACAAATTAGGAAAAATGATAGATGAAGGAAAATTATCTGTGAAAAATGCTGTTTTAATAATGAAACAGATTGGTCTTCGAAATGCATCCAACGAAGTTCGAAATGAATCTTTTGATTGCTCTTCTTTGTGTGAAATATTGGAGAAAGAAATTACAGACGAAGAGAAGAAAACGGTGAATAAAAATGAAATGCTATTGATTGATCTTTGTGAATGCTATTTTTTATTGCATAGTTTTTGCTACAAAAGACCTGGAAAGCTATTTATAATGATTTTTCATCACTTTCTGAAATTTGCGACAAAAAAAGACGAAAATGAAGAAGTGCAAAAAGAGGTGGAACTGGCTTTGCTAACTTTGGGAAAGATTGACTACCCTTCCGTATGCGTATTGTTCAATAGAATTGAAATTTACTTTTCTTTGTATTTTAAATCATAACAGAAAATTAATGATCATATGCAATTGAATGAAGTTGTTAAAATGATCGAATATCATCAACTGAATCGCAATCTCACTCCACTTGCTTATCTTTCAATATGGAAGTTTTTGGTTAATAGGTTGATTGCTGAAAAGAAATTTGATTTCATTGAAGCATATGACTTAGATTTCTTAAGAGAAGCAGCAGCAGAGTTGGAAGAGTTATCTAAGAGAGTGGATTGGACGAATGATGAAAACGAATTAAAAGATGCAAAAGAGCAACTGATCATTAGACGATGGTGTGATGTTGTTGAGAAGTTTTTCAAAAACTTCAGATTTGATGGAGAAAGTTGCATTGATCTTGTTTCATGCTTTGTGCGCATGTGCAAAATATCTAAAGATTGCAACAGAACAGATAATAATTTGTTCGTGAGTGTATTAATGGCAATTGTTGAAATTGAAAATGTGGATAGCATTGTTGGATTGTCAAAAGGAGGAGCTGTGGTATTTTTTCAAGATGAGCTCAATCAGCCGACATTGATAGATACAAACTCTGCAATTTTTCTGTATTTTTTAAATCGGATTTGTTCAAATTTTTTAAGAGAAACAGAAATGAAAGACGAGAAAGCAAAACAAATGAAAATAAAAATGGATATTGTTGAACAATTAGAAGAAAAAGGTTATGAAGACTTCATCGTTTCTTTTCTCATAGTGCTGAGTAACTTCTTTGATGTTTATGATTTTTATTTTTCAAAAAATATTTATGATTACTATATATATGTTTAGCCCAAAAAAGAAAAAATTTTATTTTTCTGTAATGTGATGTGTTTTTGTTAAAACCTTGTTATTGAATGTTATTTTTGTTTCATGGTTTCCAAACAATATTACATTTTTTATTTGTAATTTTTTATTTTTTAAAATTATTGTTGTAATTATATTTATTATTTTGTAAAACGTTAAGACAGATCCTTATTTTTCTTTTCATTCAAGCGAAATTTGAAACTGTACAATTCATTATTATTTGCTTCGTTTTTTTTTTTTTTTTTTTTTTTTTTTTTTTTTTTTTTTCTAAGGTGATTATTTGTAAAGTTTTCATATGGTTCGAAGTTTTTTGATTTCTGAATTTTATTCCGTTCAATATTTTCTTAATTTTTCTCAATAATTTTTTTTTTTCGATATTTTTATTGATTAGAATGCAAGACTAATAATGATAAGATTGAAGGTTAAAAAAAGGAACAAATCTTTGGATTTTTTCATAAAACAAAAAATTTCGTCCCATATGTATTTCTTTGGTTTTTGAATTTTTTTTATAATTATTTTTCATATCGAATAAAAACAAATAATTTACGTAATATAGTTTCTTTTGATTAAGGATAACAATGCACCACAATAAAAAACCTGAATTATCTTATTAATTACTGCTCATCATTCATTTCTAACATTTATGTTTATGAGGAAATTTTTTTATTTAACTTTGTGAAAATATATGGGTAATTCTTTTTGCAAAGACGCAAATGTTAAATTTTCATTGAAATCAAATGTTTCATATTTTGTTCAAGTATTAGTTTGTATACACAAATATTCACTTAAATGGAATCTGTTTTTGGATAATGCGATTTCAAACATTCTGAAGAAGATTTGTGAGTGGAAACAGAAATTCGATTAAAATATGAAACATTTGATTTCAAAGAAAATTTAACATTTGCAACTTTTCAAAAAGAATTACCCATATTTTTAAATTTGGATGGATCTATTTTGATTTCGTTGATGTCTCACCTGTCAAATCGCAAATACAATATTAAGCAAAAAAAATAACTTAATAAATGGGGTAAAATACTATGTTTCAGGCATTTTCATTGAAAAATTATACACTTTTCATTCACTTTTTTGAATTAAATAAACACAATTTAAATGGGTTAATTTTATTTTATTCGTCAAACATTGGAAAATCTTTTGTTTTGATTTCAACGATACCTGTTTGCAGGCAAGAAAATCTAATTTATTTTGAAACCTGATTGAGTTTTTTAATGATATTAGGGAAACTATTTTTCAATGTCTTGTGCAAAAAAAGCTTGATAGCCCGTATTTTCTCTCAAATAAATAAAATAAAATTTAAGAAAAAGAAAAAATAAAAAATTCCAAGATTACAAAGCAACATGGAATTGGATAATGAGGTTAACACACTTTGCGGTGGACAGAAATTGCCCAAAGTGTAGATAAATTTTTTCAATTGAAAGCAAAGAAAGTTGCTGAAATTTCAGGTGTTTCAGATGAGGAAAATACTGCTCATTGTTGAAAATAATTCCTTTGAAAATTTTTTTGAAAATCTCTTTTTAGAAAATTATTGTGCTATTTTTGTGATTTTTGATCAACATAGAAATATATCTGTGAAGCTTGCTGACTGATATTTCAACACAAACTGTTCTATGTTTTTATTCCATTGGAAGAGCATACATGGTTGATAACTGTTCAACATCTTTTGAAAAGCTTGGCCGATTAGGAAAAAGAATCGAAACAGATGTTGCAATTCCATGCAAAAGGAAGTTTTGAAAAGGAAGAAGAAAGAAACAGACTTGGTTATTTGGTATGTTAGAAAAAAAGCATAATGGAAAGAAAAAGAAATGTTTGATTGCTTGAGTGAAAAAATTGAAGAAAAGAAACATCAAAACCAATTATCGAAGGTCACACAATTCCAGGATCAACTATTTTCTCGGATGAATGGAAAGCATACAGCTCTTTATCATCTTTAGGTTATGATCATCACACTGTTTTCCTCAAATACAGTTTTGTGGATCCAAAATGTGGCATTTTCACATATTTGATTGAAAGCACTTGGTCAAGTTTTCGTAAATCTCTTCCTTGAAATCAGATAAAAGAAAAATATGTTGATGACTTTCTGACACACAATGTTTGAAAAAGATCAAAAACACTTGATTTTGTTAATTTCATTCAAAAATTGCCAGTGTATAAGTACTTATTTGTTGCAAAGGAAATGTATGAAACTGATAAAGATGAAAATTACCAATTTGAAAAAAGTGACGTATCGGTTTTAAATGAAAATGATGAAGAAACAAAAGGAAAATCTGGTTTTTTTTGGAGCGAAAGATGGAGCAGATGCATTTGAGTCTGAAATGTGACAAATTAATTTTATCATTATCATTTTGATCCTCAATAATAAACTTT
Source organism: Monocercomonoides exilis (assembly GCF_001643675.1). Classification (NCBI taxonomy): domain Eukaryota; phylum Preaxostyla; order Oxymonadida; family Polymastigidae; genus Monocercomonoides; species Monocercomonoides exilis. Next base: position 652,842 of record NW_027150570.1, read on the forward strand.
CAAAGATAAATTCATTTTTGTTTTTCTTTAAAACCCGGAGTTGGTGAATACAGAAGTTGTTATAAAACAACACATTCAAGCATGAAGAATTCAAATAATATGGACTTCGGTTGTGGTGTATTGTGATCTTCTTCCAGTCATTGCTAACAATAGGCCTCTGCGACAGACCGACAAATTTTGAACGGTTCGACAAGTCGACCGACATGATTGCAGTTTTATTTTTTATAAATCTTATTATATTTTTTTCTATTTTTCTTTTTTTCTTTATCTTTTTTAAGAAAAGAACAAAATTAAAATTAAATGTGTTTTATAATGATTTATATATTAATATTTCTCACTTTGATTATTTTTTTTTTTAACTTCCAAAAAAATTTTTTCCAAAATAAAATTTTAGAACACATTTTTTATGGGCACTCGACAGATCTTTGTCGAGATCAGTCGTTGACAAAGATCAGTCGTTTGACAAAGATCAGTCGAGTTTTTAAAAAGACTGTGACTGATGACTTTTTCTTGATTAATGACCAGTCTAACCAATTTTCAATCATGAGAGAACATAGATATTTTGTTTTCAAGGAATGAGTTTTTGATGTTTGTTTTTATTTCTCTATATTTTTTCAAAAGACAGAAATATTCTTGATTTCGTTCTTTTGCATTCACTAACAAAGCTTTGAATAACGATTAATAACAAGAATGAGTTGTTTGAATGATTTTTAAATATTTCATCTGCCTTGATCCGTTTATATTTTTTTTTACAAATTCCAAAATTTTTAAAGGATAGTATCATTTGATAGAAAGAAAATATGTCGTGAGATGGTTCCGTGATTTAATGAAAGTTATCAAAATTTTTCATTCAAAAAATGTCACATAGTTTTTATAGACTCAAAATCATGTGAAATAATTCTTTAGCAAAAAACTTTCTATTTTGTGAAAGAAAGAAAAAGAAAAACGGAAAAAGATAAAAATTCTTTTTTATTGAAGATGAAAATTCGTTGATGATGGTATTGAATTTTCCAAAATATGTGATGACTATTGCTGGGAGAGCATTTCAGGGTAGGTGAGATTAACAGGAAACTATGACATTAACGCTGGCGCTGGTGGAGCTGTGTGCAGAGCGGGAGCGGTTTGTGGGGAAGCCGTTTGTGGATGAGATGATACAGACTGACTGGACGATGATCATCACATTTATTGGGGTGAGGCTATTAGGGAGGAGAGGGAAGAAAAGGGAAGGAGGTAGGAATAAGTGTTTGGTATCGGATTGTGCGTTGTTTCATTTGAAGTCAGAAGGACAGAAAGAGACGATGGACGAGTTTGTTGCAATTGGGGCTGTTGTACGACAGGAAAGGGATAATTGAGGTGCTTTGCTTTCGCATTGTGTGCTTGCAGACGATTGGGAGTCTCTGGCGACGTTATTGGTATTCCTGTGATAATTATATTTTCCCTTTTAATGCATCGAGATGACATCTGGACGCTTCCTCTTTTCGTTCCGGCTGGCACTGCTGTCTTTCATGATTGCTCTCCCTCTTCTGCTTCTGTGCATTTTGCATCTGCTCAACCTCAGGCTTTTTCCAGTTGAGCACACATATCGGACTTTCATATCGAGGTGGAGGTTATTCATAGAAAGATCTCCTCATCCGGTTTCTGGTTCAGCTGGTGCCTATGCATATGTGTCTGCATTTTTACTACAAGAGTAAAGAATTGATTTGTTATGATTCTTTTTATTTGAAAAAACGTTTTTCAAAAGTATTCAAAAAACTTCATTAGTGAATGAAAGCAAAAACAACGAAACAATGTGAATTGTCCTTGCATTATTCACACTCTTTTTCTGCAATATTCCTCCTGAATAATTATCAGCTTTATTGTAAGTTCTGTTTCAACAAAATTTTTGCTTCCAGAAGATATGTTCAGTCTGTTTGTGGATATCTTTCTTGTTACAGAAATCACAAATATCCTTGAGCAACAAATATTCAGATGCAAAGAGTTATTCTCAATGGTTTTGTGACTTACTGAAAAGGCGCAAAATGAAACAAAAAAAAGAGACAAACCTGACACTTCAAATTCAATTTGAACTGTTGTTTATTAATTTTAAAGCCTATGCGTTGTGTAAGTGTTCATATCACAATTCACATTTTTAGCTTCTTTGATAGTTTCTTTGAGTATTTCTATATTCTTCACAACATCTGCGATCGGTTGAGTGATGTAGTGGAGATATGCTTTATGGATGAAACTCATTAATTCCGCATGTATTTGTCCCCTTTTCATTTTGTTGCGTTTGCACTGAGGAAGAAAACCTGACTCTTCCACTATCATTCCTTAGCCATTCGCTTTCATCAGGTGTAGTAGACCAACAAATTGCTGCTCTATTCTTTGTCATTCTTGTTGCATAACATGTTTCATTTCATTGATTTTGGATTTCATTCAGAAGAATAACGTCATGGTCAGCTATCCAAGCAATATTATTATGAAAAAACAATAAAAAGTTTGATTTCTATTCGATTTGTATTGCTATCCAAACTTATTCCTCCTGCCCCAAATTTTGAAAAGCTATTCATAAAACAGCACAAAATGCTTCACTTCCTGAAATCGCATAATACAATATCGCTTTCCCCTCCAGCTGAACTTATTTCATTGATTCCACTGCAATTTTTGAACAAATAATCAATGTGAAATACATCTGGTTTTGGACATGTGCAATTCTAAATACTTATTCCGCCTCCGTTTTTTCCTGACAAGCAATCTTTAAAAAGGCAGTTCAAAAAGATAACTTGACAGAGAATTTTGAAATAACAAATGCCTCCTCCTCCGCTATTTCCTTCGAGCGCAGCACTGGAACAATTGCTGAATATGCTGTTGTTTGTAATAATCTCTGATATACTCAAAGCAAATATTCCACAGCTTCTTGTGGAAGTTGCTTCAGATCTTGCGATTGATGAATTTTCAACAGAAATAATAACATCTGAATTATCATGCACAAAAAGTGACCATCCTTGTGGAGATAAACAGTCTTCCCATTCACACAATGAAACGTTGGCTTTCTGTTGTGTCAGTTATTCTTTTCTTTAAAGACGACTCGTTATTCTTTTCTTCCAAAAAAGAAATAATTGAAATATAACAGCGTTGTCCAAAACACATTTAATTTGCATAAAAATATCAACTTGAATCAATATATTTGTTTTTCAATGTGGGTGTAAAAGAATAATGAAGATCTTTCACTGCTCTGCACATCAGAAAGAATGATAGTGAATGAATACGAAAATTCATCTGAGAAATCAATTTTTATATTGATCAAAACTGATAATTTAATATTTTATCAACAAATTCATTGATTTTTCGCATTTAATGTTTTATTATTTGATATGATGCGAAAAAACATTTAATCATGTCATTAACAAAAAATGTTTGTTTTTAATACGAAAAATGCAATTCCATTCAAAAATCAAGAAGTTTTTATTTTAAACTATTTTTCGACAAAAGATTTGCAGCTCGACCGACATATTACACAATCCGATTTTGTGTCGCAGAGGCTTAGCTAACAAGAAAGCAATATATTTGCTATTTTAAATGAATCAACAATCTCAAAAGAAATAGGATGATGATCAATTATTACACATAATTAATTAATTGTTATTCACTTGATTATCATATTTTGTATTTTGATAAATTATCGTAATGGAATCCACTGATATACAAGTACGAAATAAATTATAATTTGTTTTTGCAAATAGAATAATTCAAATCAATATTTAATTCGAAATTTTTTGGATCTGTTGAAAAAATGTTTATAATTTTTTATAAAAATAAATAAACTAAATTTGACAGCTCTCGAGATGCAACAAATTTTCAAGTTTGAATATCATTTAAATTTTAAATTTCTAGTTATTGTTATTTTGTTGTAATTTGAAGAAATTATTCATGAACTCGAAAATAGTAATAATGAGCAGGAAAGGCACAAAATAGAGGAATTAAATGAATTACTTGAAGAAATGAATAAGAAGGAAATGAGATCTGTTATTAAAAAAGAGTTGTACAATAGAATAGACGAAATGATCGAAGAGGAAAAATTGTCACTTAAAAATGCCATTTTGCTGTTGAAATATTTTGCTTATTACTTGGGTTTTAGAATGATATGGTATACAAATTTTGATGATTCTTCTTTGTGCGAAAGGCTTGAAGAGATGATTATTGAAGAAGAAGAGAAAACTGGAAGAAAGGATGAGAAATTTCTTGCTGATCTTTGCTGCATTTGTTTGATATTGAAAGATAATGTTTTTTCAAAAAAATTATTTGCAAATTGTGCACCTTGCATATTGAAAGTTGCTTTGAGTAAGGACAAAAGCAAAGAAGAGCAAAAAAATGTTGAGATTGCGTTACTAGCTTTGATTATCACAGATCATAGAAACGTTTGAATTATGTAATATTTGTAAACATATATACATTTGTTTTTTTTTTTTTTCCTTTCTTTTTGAACAGGAAGTGAAAAAAGAACTGTTTCTATGTAATATGACAGAAATTATCAAAAATCATTGGGAAAACCACAACCTGACGCATCTTGCTTATCAACTGGCTTGGGAGTTATTAGAAAGAAGATTATTGTCCGAAGGAAAAAGGAATTTTGTTTACTTTAAAGAAACAGACTTTGCGATAGAAGCAACAAAAGAATTGAAAGAGCTGGAAAAATGTGTGGATTGGACAAAAAAGGAAAAAGAATTGGAAATCAATAAAGAAATGTGCGTTATTCGCAGATGGCTCGATTTTCTATTTCAAATATTTTTATTGAGCGTCAAGAGCACAAAGGAACGAGTGGAGTTACTCGAAAGCATTGTGACAGTGTGCAAAGGAGCTGCGGATAATTATCGGATGATAAGCGATCGATGCGTATTGTTTTTGATTGCGGTATTATTGGAAAAAAGTGAAGGAGTGGATGACATGGCAAAGAGTGGAGCTTTTCATGTGGCTTTGAGGGAAATCTGCCGAGCAGATTATAGAAACAGCACAGTGGCGAGCTGCTTGATACTGTTCGGGATGCTTTTGAGAAGATTGAATGGATGTAAGTTGAAAGAAAATGACACAGAAATTTCTGAGTCAAAAAGGAAGGAGATGAAAAGAGAGATATTCGAGATATTCGAAGAAGAGGGATACGAAGATTGCATTACAAGCTTTAGCAAAAAGTGGAATACTTTGGAGATGCATGTTAATTCTCCAAAAAATCTAACCGATTATTTTATTTGTATATAACACAAAAAAGTTATTATTCTTTCTTTCTTTCTTTTTTTCTTTCTTTTTTTTCTTTTTTCTTTTTTCTTTTTTCTTTTTTTTTTTCTTTTTTCTTTTTTTTTTTCTTTTTTTTTTTCTTTTTTCTTTTTTCTTTTTCTTTTTTTTTTTTTTTTTTTTTTTTTTTTTTTTTTTTTTTTTTTTTTTTTTTTTTTTTTTTTTTTTTTTTTTTTTTTTTTTTTTTTTTTTTTCTTTTTCTTTTTCTTTTTCTTTTTTTTTTCTTTTTCTTTTTTCTTTTTCTTTTTTCTTTTTTCCCCACATTTTTCAATTTTCTTGTGCACAGTCATCTTTTCTATGCCTTTTGATAAACTAAATGAACATTAAAAATAAAAAAAAAATTAATTCTGAAAGAAACTTGTGAAGTGAGTCCAATCTTTTTCCCAACATTCTCTCAAATTCACAAAGAAAACTAACAACATCAACAACAATAACAAGAAGAAGAAGAAAAATACATTGAAGTGTATATCCCAGAAATGCGAAATGAAACCTGCTCACAACTTCCAGTGCTCGCATTCCTTTTCGCACATATCGTTTGCCAGCTTGCACTGCCCAACACATCCATCGTATCTTTGGAAGCAAAAACCAGTGCAAATGACAATCGGAGGCGTATCAGTCGATTCGACTTGCGCTTGCGAAGAGAGTGTTGACTGCTGATGTGGAGATGAAGATGATGAATAAGAAGAAGGAGAAGAAGGAGAAGAGGAGGAGGAGGAGGAAGAAGGTGAAGTTGAAGAAGAATCTTGCTGGCTACCAGACTTTTTGAATGCTACAAATCCTCCAGCGTTTGTCAACGACAAAGAAGAAAGTGAAGACGAGGCGTAAGACGATGAAAGAGGTTTGTATCCAGCTTCAGCGTTTTTGTAAATGATGTTATACAGCGACGGGTGCATGTTAGCTGTGACGTCGCTCATATTCACCAGCTCTGGCGGCTTTCCAGTCGCAAACAAAATCGTCTCAGGTGCCTTTTCTGCCTGCTCACCAGGCAATTTTGACACCTTTCGGCCACGCTCCCCTTTTCGCTGTGTTGCTGAGGCTGAGGCTGAAGCAGCACCAGGGGCGCTTTTGGGTATTGTCGGCTGGGCAGCCAGCAGAATGCTCTGAACACACGACGAGATGCACTGCTCGCTCATCTGCGCTGTGCAGAAAAGAGAACATCCTGAGGAAATTGGCGGTGTTGGTCATTTTATATCATTATTTTTTTTATTAAATTAAATGGATGAAAAATAAAATAAAATAAAAATATTAAACATTACAAATGAGGCAATTTTAAAGAAAATGAGAGAAAAATAAAGAAAGAAAGAAAGAAAAAACCTTCTAATTCTTTCTTGCAATCACCACGACAAGTCAGTTGTTCTCTCTTGGTATCCAACTCTTCTTCATTTGCAACTTGTTCTTTTGTACGTTTCGAGCCAGTTCCTTCACCGCCTCTTAGCGACTCTGCAAGCTCCTCCATTTTTTCCCATTCAGACGCTTCTTCGCTGCACTGTTGCATTTGTAGCAAGCACATAAGTCTCCCTCTTCTTCCTCTAAGAACAGCACGAGTTCTGCAGTCGTCTTCTCCATCACCAACAGACGAATCTGAAACAGAAAATCCACAAAGGCCAGTGATGTCAGCGTGAAGACTCTGCTCATTGTGCGAAAAACATCGTTTCAATTGTTCTTCGCATTCTTCTTTTGGAGAAAGTTTAGCGTTGGATGCCTTCAGTGGAAGAGAATTCTTTGTTACTGTGTGATTTGTTTGGACTTTTGATTCATGAGTTGCATATCTTGGAAGTTCTAGTGGAGGAGGCTCAGATGAAGTAAAAGAAGGTTTCACTTTTTGATTTATTAATTGTTTGTAATTGTGTCGTTTTTGATGTTCTGCATTGTTGATTGGACATGTCTCTGCACAATGATCAAGGGATTTTTTAGCCTTTTTATTGCAGATATCTTCAGTGGTATCGCACATAGAAAAGCATTCACTAGATTTTTCTTTCTCACAAGCTTTTATGCACCGAACTTTCGCATCTGCGCATACAATCTTTTCTGCCTTTTCTTCCTCTGCGTCATATTCATAATGTTTATGAAAATCCAACAAATGTTTAAAAATTAAAAACCTTTACAAAGATGATTGCACAATTCTTCTTCAGAAGCAGCATAGAGCAATCTGACAATGCACATAACCAATAAAAACATAAAGTGCATATGAAATTAATGTGGCACGATATTTAGAGCTCCACCCATTTTGTAGAAATCACTGTAAATCAAAACATAACTCAAGTAAAAATATTTTATGGTTCACACAATCAAAATAGGAGAAACATTTTTACTCCTTTATTATTGTTTTCAAATCACAATACTCACATTTGTTTCATTTTATCTCATTGAATATAGAATCAATAGAACACAATGACATTCTGAAAAAATATCATTTTTGCTAATGAATCTTCTTTGACTTAAAGCTTTGACATTGATGAAAATGAAAGAAAATATGTTGTTTCTGCAACAACTTTTTGAGAATTACATATCTGAAATTTCAAATGTCTTTTGAGATTTCATGGAAAATGGAATAATTACACTTTTCGTAGCTTTGCAATCGATCAAATAAATTAACAGCAAACAAAAACTTATTCCATGCACATAAACATTAATCTTTATTTCGGTAAAAAACAACAAATAAAACATAAAAACGATGAAAGTGTAGTTGCAAGAAGTGAAAAAAACCAACAATTTTAATATATTTAAAAAAATAACATTTTTTTAAAAATAGAAGAAATGAATGAAAGAGGAAACAGCAGTGAAGTGTGATTAAGAGTCCAGAAAGTCGAGCATCGTCTTCCACGCATCTTTCTCCAAGTTGATCGTCGCCAGCTTCGTCGCAGCATCAGAGGGCATCCCAGGCACAGCCGGCCTCCCAATCGACGGCAGGAAAGGCGGCCACAAATCAACACTGCAGGGCAGTTTGATGTGCTTCCAGGTAAGCTCTTTCTCCTGCTGCATCTGCGACGGGTCGAACATCACCGACCCTCCCTCGCGTCCGTACGAGTACCCAAACACCGACGAGCCAAGCCCCGTCGGCGCCCCCATCAGCGACGGCGTCCGTCCTTGAGCATTCGACTGCCCAAACAGCACAGACGATGTGTCTCCTCCAACAGCATTTCCTCCACTTCCACCAGCCACACTCGCACTTGCACTGCCACTTGCATCGTTTCCTCCGCCCATCGGCCCAGGCGTCCCAGAGACTGCCGTGTCTTCGTGGGTCAGATGTGCCGTGTGCACACTTTCTGAGTCATTCGAGCTTGTTCGTGATGCTCCCAGAGAAGAAGATGCCAATGGAGATGATCCAATCCCTGTTCCTCCCTGTTGCCCCAGACTCGCACTCGACGAGGCTGTTGAGAGAGGCGGCTGTGAACCGCTGCCGGCACTGAGTGTGCTGTGGGACGAGCTCAGCGACGAGATCGGGTTCAGTGGAGAGGTGCCAAGATATCCTGTCTTCCCTCCTCCTCCTCCTGTCATCGTGCCAACTTTGCTCATGCTCATCCCCATTCCCATCGTCATTCCTATGCCTCCTGCACCACCACCTCCCATCATCCGCTTCCGCTTCTTCCTCCTGTCGTTCTTCTCTTTCTCCAGCGCCATTCGTGCCACGAGTGTCTCGCACATCGACGTCGACGGCCACACTGTGTCATTGTCGAACGACACAAGCAGAATATCTCCGATGCATTTCTCCGGGCGGATAGCAGCCGCGTCCAGATCTGAGGGTGATGCACGCGCCAGTGCCCTTTCATAGAACCTGGAGGTGTTTGTCATCTCGAACGAGGAGTAGTAGCTTTCGTCGAGGGGAAGCTGGAGATACGGCAGTACAGCGCCTTCAAACGTGAACGGCGGGCGGGGCTTTGAATGGTCCGTCGGGCGAGGCGCCTCGAAGATGTGGGAAGGCGGCGAAATGGCGATGATCTTGTTGAACATCGTGGTGAACCGCGACGCGAGGGAGAGCAAATACATAGCACCTGTGCGGTATCCGATGCAGTGCACCTGCGAGAAGTCAAGTGCAGAGCAGTACGGCTGCGTCGTCCGCAGCTTGTCCAGCAGCATCAGCACGCCTTCAATCGGAACACAGCGCGACAGCCTCGGAAGAGTACCCTCTGGACGCGTGTCCTGATACGCTACTGCAAACGAGGCAAAGCCGTGTGACGCCAACAGCGCTGCCACATGGCCAGACCACACAAACCCGCCCTTTGCCAGCGTCGGTCCACCCCCAGCAGCCATAATGATGACCACCGGAAGCAGCTCCTGCTCGTTGTTTTCGCTGTCTCCGTCGCCAATGATGTTGCCGTTGGCATCCACATTCAAATTATTGTTGTTTTCTCCTTCTCCAGTTGCGCTGCGTGGTGGAACAGACGTGTGTGTCGAGTGCAGCTGAGATGGTGATTGAGAAGGCGTGGCAGAAGCAGATGTCGGTGCTGAAGGGGTTGCCGTTCCGTCTTTTGCTTCTTTTCCGTTGTTTGACATATCACCTGTCAAATTTTCGTTATCGTGCTCATGTTGTGCTTCTCCTCCGGCTGATTCGGAATTGCTCTGCCTTTCAAGTTGCTCTCCATTTTCTCTCTCTTCGTGTTCTGAATGAGGAGTCCCCATGCTTTCACCACCAGTTTCACCTGGGTTCATCCCCAAATCATCAGCACTTCCTTCTCCTTCTCCTTCTCCCTTTTGACTCCTCTGCTGCTCTGCTCCATTCTCCATCTCCTGCGACACATCCAATCCAGGCGCAAACCCTTCTTGCCTCTGTTGATCCTGATCCTGTTCTTGAGTCATATCATATTGCTCGTATTTCTGTGAGAAGTCCGGAAGCGGCGGCAGGAATGCCCTGACACCGATGCCTTCAATCTCCCAGCTCTCAATCTCTGTGTCTTCAGTCACATCAGACGAGATCCACGTCCTTCGCATCTCAACCGACGCTGCCAGGTTGTCCTTTCCCAGTGTGATGTCCAGACGATACGTCAGGTCTTCCAAAGAGCGTGTGTCTTCCAGGAACGTCTGGCACTGGTTGTTCAGACACATCTCGAACCGTGGCGGAATCCTGCCTCTGCGAATGCGACGCTTCTTCTTCTTCTTCTTCACGACCATCATCTTCTGAGTGCCCGCTGCATGTGGTGAGCCATCGTAGTTCATTCCTGTTCCACCCATACCTGATGAGCTTGGTGTTGTCGGTGACATCATCACAGACCCTCCGTCTCCTCCTTCGCTTGCACTCATTCCGCGTGCATGCTGGTTATCTCCCTCTTCTCCTTCTCCGTTCAGCTCCCCAGAATCCACGCGTCCTTCGATGCTGAGCCGTCTTTCGTGCTTCTCCCTTCCTTTCCCGTTCGACTGCGGAGTCTGCTCGTCTCTTGTGGTTGATGCGAGCGTATCTTCAGGCACTTCATGAATGATTCCAGTTGTGTCAATTATCCCCATCGCATTCCCTGCCCCGCCCATTCCAATGCTCTCTCCATCCACTACTGCCCCACCCACTCCGTATCCCTCACCAAACTCGCCTTCCTCTGCCTCTCCGACAAGCTCGGCTCCAATCTCCTCCAGCGTCTGGCCTGTCGCTTCCACAACATACTCACCATCTTCCCTTTCAACCATCAGAATCCTTTCGAGATATTCTTCTTCCTCGTCTGCTTCCTCCATCTTCCCAACCATCTCATCATCGTCGTCATCAGCCTCTTCTGCCTCCATCCTTCGCTTCTCCTCTTCCTCCATCTCTTCAATCTGCATCTGCTCCTCAATGCTCAGCTTCTCTCTCTCCCTCAAAATCGCCTTCCTCGTCTGCTCATCCATCGCCGACGTGATCATCGTCATCCCAGAAATCGCTTGAGTTGCCCCTCCATTCGAACCCGATCCAGAAGCAGAGCCACTTGCAGACGCACTCCCTGGAGTTTCTGCATTGTCTACTGCATCTTTGTCTGCTGCGCCGCCTCGCTCGCTTCCAACACGCGACCCGCTGCGCGCACCACCGCCAGCACCGCCAATAGCCATGCTCTTCTCCTTCTCTGGTTCCATCGCCCAGAAGAAGCCCATTGCATCCGCCAGTGTGTACATCCCAGTTGTTGGTGATGTTGTAGGCAAAGAGATTGTTCCCTTCCCATCAGACAGGAAATCAGCACGTGAGCGCCACAGCCTTTCCCCGCTGTTTGTTGCAACGATCAGCTCCAGCGTGACAGGGGTGACAGGCTCCAAGTCAACCACTTTGATCACAAAGGCCGTGTCGTGCTCAGAACCTCCCTGCGCATCGGAGGGTGTGAACTCCACACGAACAGGGCGGATCGAGTCAGTCTGCTTGCGCAGTGCTGCTTGTGTGGTCATCCATTCGAGTGCTGGGTTTTTCCCGGTTGTCAGCAGAGTGCGGTTCTTCTGTACGTCCTGAAGGAAGTAGATGAGGTTGAGACTGCCCTTAGCGATACCGAGATTCACACGGGCCTGAGATGTTTGTATCAAGTGATAGACAATAGCATTTAAGAAGAATAGAAATTGAGAGTGAAAGTCAAAAATAAAAACAATAATAATAATAATAAAATTGCTAAAAAATGGTTTTTATATATGCTCAATAGATTCAAAATAATAAAGAATTAATCTTTAAAGCTCAATTCCTTCCCCTGAAACATTTCACACTACAACTTCAACTCGTCTCTTCTCTCACACATACCTGCTCGATAAACCCGCTCTGGTTCTGTGGCACAATCTTCATTGTGGCTGTTGCACCGACTGTCAGTCTGTGTGCTGTGTGTTGCGCATTTCCTTTCTTCTCCTTCCCTTGGCCCATCAGCTCATCATCCTGATCATCCTCCCCAAACCCTCTCCCTCGCATCTTCTCTTTCCCTTTGTCTTTCCCTTTCCCTTTCGCCCCAACCCCAATCTTCGTCAAAATCGCTGCTTGCTGCTCTGCCTGCCATTTCTCCTGCGAAGTCTGTGTTGCTTTCCTCGCAGATTTGAAGTTCTTCTCAAAAAATTGAATAGCTTCATTGAATTTCCCTGTCTTAATCAGAATCTGCCCAAGTGTCGATGTCTGCTCTCTTGTGTTCTCTTCCGCATCACCTCCTTCTTTCTCGCTCCCAACGCTCGCCACTGACTTCTTGCTCCTCTTCATCGACGCCCCAAAGCTCCTCTCTTTCGTCTCGTCCAGATCTTTCCCTTCGCCTGCTCCTTCTCCTCCTTCTGCCCCCTCCGCTCCACTTCCTCCTTCCGCATTCCCTCTCTCTGCAATTGTCATTCTCAGCTCAAGATACTTCACAGCCTCGTCCATCCTCCCAACAGCTGTAAATGCGCCTGCAAGCGCATGACACGCCTCCTCTGCACCTGTCGTGTCTCCTCTCGACTCGCACAGCTCGAGCAGCTGCTGGCTGTGCTCAATAGCCTGCTGATAGTCTTTGATCTGCTCACAGTGAGTCGCCAGTCGCCGCAGCGCCCGCACCTCACACGCTACGTTGCCAGACGCACGTGCCATCTCCAAAAATTTGGTCAAGTAAAGTGTCAGCTCTGCCGATATCTCCTGCAGCTTTGTGTCGTACAACGCTGCCTGCTGCGCTGCTGACTGTTTTTCTTGCTGGCTGGCTGACGAAACAGAAATAGAAGAGCGATGTGATGCCAATGACATTGTCGTGGGATCCTTGCCACGGTCTCCCAACACTGACGCATTCAGGTCGCTTCCAATGGTCGAGCCCAGGGTGTCTCGATCTCCAAAAAGCGATTCTCTTTCTGTGCCCAAATGAGATGCATCAGACATCCTCCGAGAACTCATCAAGTCTCCTCCACCACCAACGGCACTGCTTCCCTGTGAAATTGCGCCCATCCCTAACAGTGCAGTTGAAAGTGACTGAAGACTCGGGCCTCCAAACATCGATCGCGCAGTACGGTCGCCTCCTGAAGCTGTTCCACTGGATGCTCCTGCAGCTCTTCTTCGTCCTCCTCTCCCTTCGGCTCCTGCTCCCTGAGTGGGATGGGAAGCCATGTGTTGCTGTTTATCGCTTTCTAGCTTGTCTGCCATTTGCTCATAAATTTGCATCAAATAGTCCTTTCCGGACTGCTGTTCTTCCGAAGTACCACAATCATTTACAAGATTCAAATACCGCTCATAATATGAAATAGCCTCCTCTAATCGTTGAAGTGTTTGGTTTCCTTTTGCAAGATAAATACACGCATCTGCTTGAAGTGATGGGAGTTGCGCGTTCGTAGCACAATCAAGTGCTTTTTTGAAAAAATGCAAAGCATTTCGAATGTCTCCAATTGAATTAAAAAATGTTGCTGTTTTTTTATATGATTCGTACACAAGTTCAGGATTGCCTTCCCTTTCTGCTGTTTCTGCTTGGCATAAATGATCCTTTAAATACGGTAAGCTTACAAATAGATCACGTTTTCTTTTCTGTTCTTGTGAAACATCTTTGGTTTTCTTATTTTCCATTTGTTCAGCAGCTGTTTCAATCCAATCAACATCTTTAGTAACTCTAAAAAATTCAGAAAATGAACTTACACATCCGCTTGTAAGAATTTCAAGGCAGTAATTATGTCTTGGAGTGTTGCTTGTCATCGAAGAATCAGAAAGAGGTAATTCAGGTATTGCTGTGAAAACTGAAGGTGGTGCATGTCTAGGTATCTTTTTCGTAGGCCTTGCTAATGTTGCTTTAGCAGAGTTCATCACGTTTTTGAAAATTAGTTCCTTTTAAAAAGGAAAAAGAAAAGTTTGAAATGAACGGTTGTGGTTGGATCAGAGTGTCCATTATTATGATGTTTGAGATATAAAATTGATTTCTTTTGTTTATATAATCAATAAAAGCAACATTATTTCACGCTATGAAAAGGACGTATATGTTTTAGATTTTTATTTTGAGAAAATGAGAAAATTTGGATTGTTTAACCAATCGACTATTGGAATTTTATAAATTCAATTGATGCAGAAGCTAAATAATTTTTTATAATTTTGTTAAACGTGAAACATGTAATGAAAATTGTTTGATTATTATTATTCACTTATTTTTATTATTGAATTCGAAATATTTAGGTTTGAAAACAATTTGAAAATTTTCTTTAAGGAAGTGGGAAAAGGGGCGAGAAAATTAAAAAGAAGCAAAAATGCCTTTAAATATAACAAATTTTGAAAAGGAAAAAAGAAGAATATTGAAAAACTCCCCAAAAATCTTTTTTTCAAAATATTTGACAATTTTGTTACAATCATTGGAATCATTGTTAGTCTACTTAAAATTTAACCAAGATTTTCTGGATTCGTTTGCCTTCTTGGGTGTTGTGTAATTTTGTTCATTGCTTTCTTCTTGACTTTTCTTCTGGAAGATTTGTTATTGCATTTGATGCATTTTAAGCAAGAACACAACAGAAATACAATTTTTTTCAATTGAATTTGAAAAAAAAAATTGTTGCCTCTGTGTGTGCAGAACAATTTGTGGATGCATCTTAGAAATTGCAGAAATTATGTCTGCTTATTCTTTTTTTCTCAAAATGTCTCTTTTTCAAATTTCAACAATAAAATCGAAAGCCAAGCTTCTTGAAAGAAAGGAATTAATTATTCATTTATAAAATAACCTTCCAAGAGAAATAAGTTAATATATTTCCATATATTTCAGGGTTATTAAATACCACTATTTTCTTTGATCATAAATACCACACTCGATCAATTTTTCATTTTTCCACTAAATGGGGGGAGGGAACTCAAAGATAATCGAAGAAAGGCTCACGATTTTAAAATCGAAGCCAGTTGTTGGTTTGCTTTTGATACTATTTGTTTTCTTTATGTATTTAAATGGTTGCATTGGATAAATTTCAGGGCAAGTATTTTTGGACCAGTTTTTGGATTCTTTGACATCAGAAGTTGATTTTTCTGTCATTACTCATTATGAAATCAGAGAGATATTTCGTTCATTTCCTCAGAATATTATTACTCTTATCAATTTTGTTGTTGAGATTCTGGAGAAATTTGAAAGAAATCCTCAATCAGAACAAGAGCAAAAAATATTATTTTGCATTAAACTTCTGACAAGAATCATTTCTGTTCTTAATGAGCCAGAATTTAATGAGTTTACACAGCAATACTTCTGGCAGAGCTGGCATGGATCATCTGGAAAGCTTAGAGGCAAATTTTTGCTTCATTTGATAATGAAATTACTTTTCCTCCCTGGATTCACATTAGAGTCACGTGCACCATACAAATTTGTAAGTGAAAAGCAACCAGAAGAATTGCTTTGGGATCATATCTGGACAAGTGGAATTGCTGTTATTCGTCCAAAGCCTTCAACTCCAAATCATCTTGAAGCACGACTCACCCTCATCCGCCTTTTGCTTGTGTGCATCTCCAGCCAGTTGTATTACACAATGGGTTTGCTTTTAAGAGTATTTCCTGTATTCACTTTTGATTTATTATAATTTTTTTAGAGGAATCAATTAACAGAGTTGATCCTTGGGTGGATGAGCTATCAAATGAATCGCTACCATTCAGAGTTTGACATTTATATTTCCCTCTCTTATTTTAGTTTTTAAATAAATAATTTTTAAATTTTATTTAATACACAAATAAATATTTATCTGAAAAAAAAAATCTTACAGAGCGAGCTTATGATATCCCTTCTGAACAGCGTCTTTGGGTACAACCCTAACTGGAAGACGCCGTATGGGGCGATGCTGTGGTCAAGTGATAAAGAAGGCGCCTTTGCTGTTGACTGCCTGCGCCTGCTGAACTGTCTTGTGGAACACCCGGGCAACATCCGGATTATGCGAGATGCGAAGGAGAGGCAGCTGAAAGAGGCGAAAGAGCGGGAGGAGAAGGAGAAGCTGCTGAAGATGCAGGAGCAGCAGGCGCGTATGATGATGTCGGGGATGCCCTTTGGGCAGATCATGGCGGCGATGATGAGAGGGAGCATGAGTGGTCCATATGGCGGGATGGGGCCGATGAACACGATGGGCGGGGTGCCGCCGCTGATGGCGCCGAAGAATGCAATTGGGGGTGGGATGATGAATGGGATGATGGGTGGAATGAATGGGATGAATGGGATGAATGGGATGATGAGTGGGATGGGTGGAATGGGCAATGGAATGATGGGAGGAATGAATGGAATGGGAGCATTTCCTCCATCCGGTGCAAATGCCGGAAGAGGAGCTGTTCCGTTTGGGCAGATGAGTCCGCTAGCACAGATGGGCAGAGGAGGCGGAATGTTGGCTCCTCCGAACAATCCATTGTCTTCATCAATGCCGTCTTCACAGTCAGCTTCTGCTCTTCCATCTCCTTCTGATATAGCTTCATCATCATCATCATCATCTGCTTCTTCTTCTTCTTCTTCTGAATCAGCTTCTGCTTCCTCCTCCTCCTCTTCTTCTTCTTCCCTCGCCCCCATCTCCATCCCTCACTTCTCCATCGAAGGCGTCTCGTCTGCCACAGCCTTCTTCCCCGACTTCATCCGCCGCTCGCCCTGGCTCTACTCCACCAACACTGCCTCCTCCTCTTCTCCTTTCTCCTCCCTCTCCTTCGCTGCAACTGGATTTCTTCGCCTGCTGAAGAACCCAGTTGACGTGGCGCGCAAGCTAATCCCGTCGTCGGCACACCGCTTTGACGATGTGCAGGACTTACTGGTGCTGGCGTGGAAGTTCCTGGTGGAAGGAGGAGCACCCACAGATCAACTGTCTGCTCCTTCTTCTTCTTCTTCTTCTTCTTCTTCCTCTCACTCACACAACACAACAGCCAATGGCGCTGCTTCTAATGACGTGGCCATCTCGTTTGTGGACTTTGTGCTGAACGATGCAGCATGGCTGAACGAGTTCACCACCTGCCTCGTCTTCTTCCTCAACCAGGCGCTCTCTCAGATCAACGCCGGCGGAGCTGCTGCCTCAAAGGACCCCTTCACCACCCACTTCACACAGACCACGACGATCCAGCTGTGCATTAACATCCTCCTCTACCTCAGCGCCTTCCGCTCCTTCTCGGTCTCTCTCAACCTGCCTCTCGTTGCCTCTCTCCGTGTGCCCATCCAACCTGCCTTGAGCGACGGAACCGTCGGAGACCAGCTGATACTGTCGCTGCTGCACTGCTTCAGCCGCTACTCTTCCTCAACTGCGGTCTCCTCCATCGACACCCCCATCGCTTCCTATCTGTTCACTGCCTCTTCTTCCTCTGGCGCGGCTCTGGCAGGGACGATTCTGACGATCCTGTGCAACATCTCCCCCTTCATCAAGTCAGTTGCGAAGATTCCAGCGTCTGCGCTGGTGGACTGCCTTGTGGGTGTGGCTCGGCCCATGTTCTTTTATACGCACTTGGGCCATGTTTTTGACTATCTGAGGGATTTATTGGAGGTGTTTAAGAACATTGTGCAGTATCAGGCAGATGGGAACTCGTTTCTGATCTACAATCTTGTGTGCCATGCAGATGTGATTGAGAAGCTGGCGGAGACGAGGACGAAGAAGAAGAAAGTGATGCGGCCGGTGAAAAGGGCGATGGAGGTGAAGGGAGAAGGAAAAGAAGGAAAAGAGAAAGGTGAGAAAGGTGAAGGAGAAGAAGGAGAGGAGATGGAGGAAGTGGAAGAGGAAGAACTGGATGATTATCCAGCAGAACTCGATATTCGAACGAAGCAGATGGCTGAGGCAGTGATGAAGGTGTATCAGGACATTCAAGTAAAGATGAGTGAAAAACCCGAGGCGCTTAAGGAGGAAGGAGGAGGAGAAGGGAAAGAAAAGCAAAACGAGAAGGAAGCAAGCAAAAACAGTGTGAAGGACGCAGAGGAAAGCGAAGGAGCGAGAATGATGGCGATGCCTGGGACGGGGAAAGCAAACAGCAACAGCAGCAGTGGAAGAGAAGTTGATTCATCAGCCCCTGCAATGGTGCTGCCTTCAGTGCCCACTTTTGACTTGTCGCAGCCATCGCTTCCCAAACAGCCAGCTTCACTGCCAAAGGATGCAGTGCAAAACGGGAAGTCTGCAGCAGAAGGGTCAATGAATGCTGCTACTTCATCATCTTCCTCTTCCTCTTCCTCCTCTTCATCATCATCTTCTTCTTCTTCCTCTTTACTTCCACCCCAGACTCTTCCACCTCTTTCCTCCATTCTCCCACCTAATGGCCAGTCCGTGCGCCCACCCGTTGCCTGGATCCGGCAGAGGAAAGCGACACTTCCGGTCGCGCCTCTGCTGCATCTGGTGCGCTATCTGTCTCCCTTGTTCATCTCCACACCCGCACGCCGTGCTGGGATCATCCCAACAGCCTCGTCTTATTCGACAGCCGGGTCAGGCGCCTCTCTTGTTGGCGTGCCGCTGGGCAGTCTGAATGCTTCGGGGTTGCCTGGAAGAGGAGGAGGAGGAGGAGGAATGGGAGCATCAGCAGGAGGAGCAAGTGGCTCAAACAACACAAGCAGCGGAGGAAGCAGCGGAAATAGCGGCAGTAATAATAGCAACAGTGCTGGTAGTTCTGCTCAGGCGTCTGAGCAGATGCTGCTGGCGAGTGGAGAAGTTCCCTTGGCGACTGAAGAAGAGAACATCGCGTTTCTGAAGAAGCTGACGCTGGTGGGTGTATTGCCTGTGCCGCATCCAATCTACATCAGGCGGTTCCAGCCGAACGAGGCAACGTCTTCGTGGTTTGCAGCGATTATGTGGGGGAATGTGGTGTTTAAGTACGGCAGCCGGAAAGGGCTGAGCGGAGGAGGAGGAGGGCTGGACGGAGGAGAGAAAGGAGGGAAAGGGAAAGCTGGGCCGGATCCGGACACGCCAGCAGCAGGTGCGACGTCGGCGGTGCTGTGGGACGAGACGAAGATTCGGTATTTTGATGCAGAGGAACCGGAGAAGACGAATGCGCAAGGCGGACAAGGAGAAGGAATGGGAGGAGAGGAAAGGAGTGGGAGTGGGAGTGGGATGATGATGCAATCGTCACCATCATCTGCTTCTTCCTCATCATCTTCGTCATCATCATCATCTTCTTCTTCTTCTTCATCTTCTTCTTCCATTCCATCAGCTTCTGGCGCTGATCCTCATAGATTTGATCAGCCTCCGATGCCTCTTTAAGAGTGAGTTATTGCACTTTTGTTAGGTTTGTTAGGCTTGATTGGGCTTGCATTGAGTTTAAAGTTATGTACGTTTGTTGCTTTTTAAGAATTTGTGAAGCAATTTTCATGTCATGCGGAATTATCTTCACGCTCACTTCTCATTTGCACAGTTCACCTTTTGCTTTTTTTTTCTTATTAAAAAGGAAAACAAAAGGGTTTTTAGAGTAAAATAATCGAGAAATGAAATTAGGAATGGTTAATTGTTTCAGGAGAAAAACATAGAAAAATCTTGCTTGTGAAAATTGATAAGTTCTGTTGTTAAAAAAAAGAGTTGCTAATCAATGAATGAAGAAATTAGTTGATTTTCAAGAATGATTTCCCTGCGATATTTCCTTGATGACGCTCTCTTTTTTTGAATGGACTTTCCATTTTTAATCAAAACAATATTTCCCAATGTTTTGATAAATGCCAGTTCAAAAATCTTCTCCATGTCTTCGTCAAAGTTCGACACAAAGAAATGTTCAAATTATCGCTTATAATCACAATATTTTCCGAATTGTTTCATTTTTATGTTCAAATTTTTGATTTTTGTTTGAATGAAGGAATGAAAATAAAACCAGTTGAAAAATGCAAAGAAGAAGGGATGAAAGAAATCGAGGGGAAAAGAGAATTTCACTCTTTCGGATCGTTTTCATATAACGAGAAAGATGAGCAGAATTTTTGTGTATTGGAAAGATGTCACATATTGGTTCCCGATTTAAAACTGTGAAATAATTTGAATATTTCGCCAAATTTGACACATTTGAATATCATCATTCGTCGAATGATATTTTTTGTTTTTAATAAAAATTATGATTCTTATTGAAAAATCCGATAAGAACATAGTTTTTTAAATCATTATCACTCAATTGGTGGAACAGATTTTTTTTTTAATTTTTTTATGGATTATGAAAAGAAAACCATAAAGATGATGAAAAATCTTCAGATTCTGTTAATAGCAACTATTTTAATAAGGATTTTTAGATTAAAGTTAAATAAAGAAGCAAATTGTTTGAGGAATGAAGAAAATTTTATATTTCTATCATATTATGAAAATAATTGTCCATTTTTTTTGTAATGAAATTGAATTTTATTGCTAATTTGAAAGTTATTGCATCTTTATTTTTCATTAATAAAACAAATTATTAAAGTTAGAATTTTTATTTTATAATTAATTAAAAATGATTTCTATGATAAATTTCGGACCCAAAAAGTTCCTTTTTCCCAATCTCTTTATTGTTACACATTTTTCCAAATAAATTTATTTAAAGAAACTGTTCTTTCAATTAAGAGATAATTTTCGAATTACAAAATATTGGGTTAGATCTTTTAAGTTCTTTGATTTTGCTATGTTTTCACTTCTTACAATATTTTTGTGGATCATTTCAACATTCGCTGAAGTTTATTTTACAGAAGAATTTGATTGTTTGTGAATTGCTTTGATTTTCTTTTGCTTTTTATTTTACTTTAAAATCTTTTTCTAACTCTATTATTCCAAATCTAAAAACGCTTTGTTTATTTCATTTTAGATACATGGAGATCTAGATGGGTAGAAGGAAAATATTATGAAAAAGATGGACTTCAAGGGAAATGGGGATGGCAAATACCTTTATATTACAATAAAAAGGAGCTTGATTTCTGTCTATCGACAATTGAAGATAAAAAATATTATCAAATCAGTTGCGATATGGGGAAAACTTTTTCTACAAAAGATAAAGATTTGATTGTTGCATTTACAGTGAAAAATCAAGAAGAAACAAGATTTGCAGGTGGTTACCTGAAGCTATTTCCGGAAGGCATCGATCAAGAACAACTAAATACGCAAACACCATTTTATTTAATGTTTGGGCCAGACTGGAACGGAAAACTGAACAACATGCTTCGTGTTCTTATCCGATATAATAACCGAAACTTTGAGTTGCGCTCACATCACGCTTGTCCACCAGATAAGAACACATACTTATACACTTTCATAATCCATCCTGATTGGACATATGAAATTCATCTTAACGATCAGTTGGAAAGAAAAGCTCCCATGGAAGAGGAATTTGACTTTGTTAGACCTCGTCTGATTCCAGATCCAAATGCGAAAAAGCCTGATGATTGGGAAGACGAAATGGAGATATACGATCCATCTGATAGAAAGCCAGCTGACTGGGACCAGCCGATGGTTGTTGACGACCCAACTGATGTGAAGCCCGAGGATTGGAACGAGACAACGATGGGTGAATGGAAACCACGTAGAATAGCCAATCCCCTGTACAAAGGAACGTGGTATCCTCGCATCATCCCCAACCCGAAATACAAAGGCCCATGGGAGCCTCCGCTGGTTCCCAACCCGCTCTTTGAGAAAGAGAAAGAGACGTACCACTTCTCGAAAGTCAGATATGTTGGGTTTGATGTGTACCAAGAAAAATGCGGCACACTCTTCGATAAAATATTCATTGGGGATGACTGGGCAGAGTATCGTGCGTATTTGGCTGTTACGTGGGACCCATTCCACCGCGCAGAGGTGGAAGGCGAGAAGAAGAAGTCTGGATCGGCAGATGTGAGGGACGCAAAGCCGATGGGAGTGGCGAATCTGAACTCTCGGCAGGAGAGAGAGAAGAGGAGGAAAGAGGAAGAAGACAGGATGATTGAAAGGAAGCGGAAGGAGCTGGAGGAAGAGGCAAGAAGGAAGAAGCTTCTGGAAGAAGAAGAGGAGGAAGAGGAAGAGGAATTCGAAGAAGACGAAGACGATGAAGAAGAAATTGATGTGGATGAAGAGATATCCACAAAGAAAGATAAAGGCACCACAAAGAAGGGGAAAAGCGATGAGAAATATGAACTCTGAGTCTTGTTTAAGAGCAAACATCCCGTAGAACCAATGAGCGCTATGCATTGGTGGATCGCTGCCCTTTTATTCTTCTATGTTGATATTTCTATCTTTATCATTTCTAGATTTTGAAGGATCTTACAAACTTTTTTTTTCCTTTCATATTTAACACATTTTGTTCATTTTGTCTCATAATAGGTATTTTTTTTAAAAGAAATAAAAGAATTGCGTATACATTGATTTGTTAGAGTTTTTCTTAATATATTGAAAGGTTCAATTTTTTTTTATTTTAACTTACTTTTTCAAAGTTTTTGAAAATAGTGAGTCACAAATCCGGGACATATTACAAATCCGGGAAAGTGCATAAATTTCAGGTTTGATAAAACTTTTCGCTCATCCATTTGTTTCAAATTACATAAATGAAGCATTTGAAGTTAAAAAAGCAATTTTTTTAACTTCAAATGCTTCATTTATGTAATTTGAAACAAATGGATGAGCGAAAAGTTTTATCAAACCTGAAATTTATGCACTTTCCCGGATTTGTAATATGTCCCGGATTTGTGACTCCCTAAATATCAAAGTCAGAGTCTTCGATTGGCCAAAAATAATAATTTTGAAAATTCATGATGAATTTTCTAACATACGAAAAGGAAAATTCGTTGAAATTAGATTTTAGAGGCTCCAAAACAATAATAAGTTAACTCATAGAAAGAGAAATTTCTTGGAAAAAAAACATCCTTTTTGATATAGAAGAATGGGTTTTTGAATTTTTGAAAAGCTTTCTATTTAAGTAATTTTGCATATTATTGATGATATAGCCAGTACATTATCGTATAATTTAATAAACTCACAGATACATCAATATTTTCTCTTTTGAACTGCGTCTTAGAAATAATAGTTCAAAACATTAAATATCAAAATATTTTGATTTATCAGAACAAAAAGTTTTCTGTTTTATATTTCTTTATCTTGCAATAGAATTTTAATTCAGATGAAATACTTCTGACATCATTCTCAATCTCTATATTGAGAAAATGGATTTATTAAAAGTATTTAAAAATGGAGGCATAACCTTCCTGCTTTGCTTGTTGACGTTAAAACAATAAGAAGAAAAGCAAATATGAATATTAGAAAAATGACAAGAAAGAAAATGAGCAAACAATTGGGGATGAAGACAATAGAAAAGAAATCATATCTATGGAAAAGAATGCTTAAAAGAATCAAAAAAATTTTTTCAATATGATTAACTACAATTCATGGATCATAGACCGGTACGTGAATATCAAAGTTAGGGTATGATATTCAATGTATTTTACTTTTTTTTTTTTTATCTGTTTGTTTCAAATTTTGCAATATGAATTGAGTGTTTTAACTAGGAGAAGTGCATATTTAATTCATTTTTTTCCATGCAAATATTTCAAATTTTATGCAAACATTTTAGTAACAGAAATTGTTGTTAGCCTTTTGCATTGACGATTGAAGAGAAACAAAAAGAAACAGAAAATTGAAAGAAAGAAAATAAGGAGATTCATGGGAAAGCGGGGAAGATTTGAATATTTTTATTGGTTCGGAGCATGTGTGATGATTGAAGCAAATGAAAAAATTCGAGCTAATGATTTCCAATAAGTTTTCTTTATGAATTATTGATTTTCATTTCTTTTCCTTTATTAAACGTTGCATTGAACTGAAACATGCCTGCACATTTCCGGAGTGGAATCAGTCAAAGTCATAATTGATGAAAAAGAAAACAAAACACTCTGTAATTTGAAAGTAATGGTTCAGATCGATTCTGGAAATGAAATGGCTTCTTGCTTGGGAATTCTTCATGGAATGTCATGAGGAATATTTTGGATGCACAATGCACAATAATTGTGCAATTGATACGGAAGAAAAGAAATACGAAAGCGAACTGGAAAATGATTTTGTGTTGTTTAACAGTTCGCTTTCTTTGAAAAAAATGAAGTTCTTTTCTGGTGAAAGGGTTGGAGGAATAACCATTGTCTCTGATTCGGTCGTATCTTTGAAAGGTTGCTCCTTGATGCTAATGGGAACAAGGAAAAGAAGTTTCTTTATGTGCGGGAAAGGAAGAATATCCATTTTTAACGGATCTTTACTCAAAGATAGCTCTGAATGCCTGATACCGCCGCTTGTTTCTCCTTCAAAAGAAGAAATGAATTGGATCCATTCCGGGATTTTATCGGTTGCATTTTCAGTGTTTGGATCATTTCAAATTGCAGAGAAGCCATTTATGGATTTCAGCGCTGCTGAAGGGATTTCAGTTGAAAGCACGAAATTCAGCAACATATCCTTTGCGAATACAAATGATTGCGCACTACCAAATTATTGTGGCATGCCTCAAGCGAAAATCACTTTAAAAAGTTGTTCTTTCAATACGGTGGAAAATGTTTTTGAGGGAGGAATTACTCGTTCTATCAACTCGGGATTGATTGAGATGTGTTCATTAAATAACACACTCTGTTCGTGCCTTCGAAGTTGGAATTACCACAATCCAAATATGACGCACCAATTCAATCCAACAGAACTCAATTTTGAAAGGGACGAATGGCACAATGCTCATGCAATTGAAAATTTCACGTATTTTTCTGACACTTCTTCAGGAGGTGCTATTTGCTTAATTCAGCAAGAATCAGCTTCTGTTTTTATTTCAAACTGTTTGTTTGATAATTGTAGTTCGAATTTTTACGGAGGAGCAGTATTTTGCAAAGAAATATTCTCAGTAGATGTTAAAGAAACTTCTTATAAAAATTGTTCGACAAAACACGGAGATGGGGGAGGTATTTGTTTGATGACTGTTTCTAATTGTTTTTTGATAAAAGAAAATTCATTTTTTAATTGCTCAAGTTCAACATATGGAGGTGCAGTTTATATAACATTCTCAAATTTCGATGCGGGTTGTGTTGGGATGGAAGATGATGTCGGAAGCAATGCATGCATTGATAACTGCTTTTTTAATTCCTGCACAATCAAAAATGATGGAGGAGGGACCTTTTGCATCGATGTTCAATCTGCTCCATTTGTCATGAGAAGTTGTTCGTTTTTTCATTCAAAGGCAAACAACATGGGAGGTGCACTTTACATGACATTCGACAGGCAAACCAACAAAAATCTTATTCCTTTGTTATTTTGTTTTTTTCATAACTGCTCTATTGTTGCTTCAGCAAACAAGTTAGGCGATATAATATATCTAAAGGATTATTCACGAATGAGAATTTCTCCTCCTCCATTTGTGAGTTGCTTCACCACAATCAATTCGTTGCAAGCAGTTTATGCATTTGCTCCTAATGAAACTGCCACATCTTTGTGGCTTCCAGCTCAGCAGTTTCATTATCTTGGTGTTCTCGGAGACGATACGAGGAATGAATGCGGGTTGAGTTCTCTATTTCCGTGCAAAACAATAAAACGAATTTTGAGCAGAGACCTAAATTCGTCGATTTGGGTGATTTGTGTTGGAGTTAGTATACATTTGTCGGAAGAAGAAAGAATCAATGTCCAGTCGAGTGTTATTTTCCTGTTTGGAGAAGGAATAGAAAAAAGTTTATTATCAACAGTAAAAATTAACGATGCAAATTGCGACTTTTCAATAAAACATGGGGAGATATTGATAAGGATGCTGACCATCGAGCGATCAGGCTTCAAACCAGGCATTGTTTTATTTGAAGTGATGAATTCAGGAAAGCTGACTCTGGAAAATCTGAAAGTCAATTCAACAAGAGAAAACACTTTGTTAACTCCATTCACTTCACATTTGATAAAATGCGAGAGTTATGGTTCTGTTTCTCTTGAAGGAGTTTCAATAATTGGGATTATTATGGATGACATCCCCCTTCTTCCAAAAATAACCACTGATTTTATCGTATCAAATTGCACGTTTATTAAAATCATTCGGAAAAGAGGGAATGGAAGTGTGGTGCAACAGACAATAGGATGCTCCGAAACAATAAAAATTGATAACGTTTCAATTTCAGAAAGTCGTAGCGAGGCTGGAAATGGGGGAGGAATGAGCATCGTGATGGAGGATACAGGGAGCTTGATCATGGGTGCTGCTGAGGAAATGGAGTTTAAGAGTTGTGGCGCAGGAAACAATCAGACAATAAAAGGGAGAGGAGGAGGATTATTTCTACAGGTGGAAGGAAATGTTGCTTGTTTGTTGTTGAAAATGCTTCAGTTTCAGAACTGTGATGCATGGAAAGGGAAGAATATATTTGTGGAAGCTGAACGAATAGGTAATGTTGTGAACAGGGAGCGTTTTGCATATTGTTTATCACTTGATCGAAGCAAAGAAGAGGAGGCTATGGGAATGAGCAGGGAGCATGAGGAGTTCTATGTTCCATTACTGTTCTATTTGCAGAGCTCGTTTGACGGACCGGCATTTGTTGGTGGGGTGAACAACCTTGACTTTGACCAATGCGGTTTCAGTGGATATCCGTGCTCGTCGATTTGGCATACCGTTGAATTGCGTTTCAAATCATCGACTCGAGAAATCCAAGTGAATGAGGGGTTTGAATGGAGGGAGATCGTGGAGATGAAGGATTATGAATGGAATATACGTGCAGGGCTGAAAGGAAGGAATGTGAAAGTATCTCCACAAGGAGATGTACCTGAAAGTGGAATGATTGTAGTGAGCAAAAAGTCAACTTTGGTAAATATCTCATTTGTACTATGTTCTTCTCTCTCTGGTAGTGCCACAACGTTCATCAGTTGCTTATCGGATGAGTTGGATGTTGTGGATTGCTCAGCATTGCCTCTTTCAGAAAGCTCGAGTTTTTGTGTAACGTACAATTTTGTTGAAGGCTTTGGAGGGATAGTGAAATTTGATTCGTTCGAGCAAATTGCTTGTGTGATTACAGAAGCATGTGGTCTGATAAGGATAAATGGAGAATGCTCGCTGGAATGCAATCTGTGTTCTTTTGGAATGATACAGAAGCAAAATGGAAATGGAGGATGTATAGAAGTTAGGAGAAGAAGTGACGGACAAGGAAGAAGAGATATAAAATTTGATGGGTGTTCTTTCAGCAACTGTTGCGTGAAGGAAAATAGAGGATGTGGCGGAGGAATGTATGTCGAGCTTGGATCTGATGATTATCTCATAGTGAATGGATCAAGCATTTTTGAAGGTTGTTGTGCGCAATATTCTGCATCAGGAAAAGGCAAAGGAGGAGGGCTGATGATCGAAGTGAATGATGCATCAGGGACTTTTATAATTGGAGAGGACGTGGTGTTTTCCAATGAAATTGTTAACGAAGCAAGTTGTGGGAAAGATTTGTTTGTTGGATGTGAAAGTGGAGTTCTGTTGAATGAGTTTATCTTCGCAGACAGGATGAGATTTTTTGACAATTCATCTGAGCCTTCAGACATACTGAAAATGAGTGGAAGCGAAAATGGGATGGATGAGCCCATCCTTCCATTACACATCTTTTTATATACTCTTTCTTCAGCAGTTATTGTTGATGGGAATGCTGGAACTGATCACAGCTATTGTGGGTTTTCGTTTTTCCCGTGCTGTACTATTAATTTTTGTGGAAAAGAGAGAATTTCAAGAAATTCTAATCAAATGAATCTTATTTCCTCCACTGCTATTAATAGCGAAATGATTTTTTCTGAATTTCCTATTGTAATAAACGCAACTTTGAGCAACATCCATGTAACTGTTAGTGACGAAGGACCGAGTAGAAAATGCAGCATGATTGATTATTCAGTTCCTATGAGAATAATGCAATTGATATTTGATCTTCCACATTCGTTTCAATCTCCGCATTCTTCGTTCGTCGCATCTTCCGTCTTTCTGAAGATGCGGTATTGTGAATTTTGTTTTCCTTATTCTCCATCAGGACTTACGATTGGATTCGGCTTGATCGAAGCAAAAGGAGGAGACGTCGAATTAGATGGATTGATGATGACAGATGCAGTTAGTTTTAATTTTAATTCTGTTTTCTGCATGGAGAATGTTAATTGCGTTGCTATTGAAAATTGCACTTTTGCAGGATTGACGCGAGAAAATGGGGATGGAGGTTGTATTGCTTTGAATGGAATGTCTGGAGACGAGCCATCAGTTCTAATATCTAATAGTTCCATTTCTTCTTCATGTGAAGGTGGATTCATGCAAAAAGGAGGTGGAATAAAGACGCATTTGTCCTTTTGTGCAGAACTTTCGATTTCGAAGTGCAAGTTTTTAAGTTGCTCAGTCCCAGCGTCTGAAAGAGAGGAAATTGGAAATGGACTTGGTGGAGGATTGTTCATTGATACTGCAAGTGAATGTGAAACATTTCAATTGAAGGAACTGGTTTTTGAGTCGTGTATTGCATGGAGTGGAAATAATTTGTTTGTGGGAGCAAATTTTCTTCAACAAGTTATTTCAACAACTTCCCTTGCTTTTGACAGAGTGGGAATGAAAAGAAATGATTTAATTGGACAGGAACGAGGAACTGTAAATGACAAATTTTATGTTCCGCTTGAACTCTATTTTCTATATTTTGGAGATAAGGGGCATGTAGGAAGCGAATTTAATAATGGATTTGATCACACTGGATGCGGATACGAGGATTACCCATGCAGAACAATACCATTTCTCCTGAACTTAAGACATGACACATTTTCATCTTTTGCACATATAGTTTTGCTTTCTTCATTTATTTTTAGAGATGCTTTAATTTTTGAGACAATGGAAATGGTGATTGGTGTGAAAATGGAAATGACAGAAATTAAAACCAGTTCTGAAGGAATTTACGATGGAGAGGGATTGATTGAAACACACAACAAGATAACGTTCGAGGAAATAACGTTTTCTATTCCTCAGAACTTTTCTAGAGCTCAGCGGAAATCTCATTTTCTGTGTCTCGAAGGAATTTTAGTTTTGACGGACTGTTCATTGAAAGCACATCGGGGAGTTCCAACGTACAATTTTGTCACGGCAAAAGGAGGAAAAGTTTGCATTTATAATTTTTCACTGTCATTGCTGGAGTATGGAACAGCATGCATTATTGAGATAAGTGGAGAAGAAACACAAGGATTTCTTTCTGAGATGAAGTTTGAGAATGTTAGGAAAGATGGTGTTGGAGGGTTAATTTCGGCAAGAGAGGGCTCAATACTAGTTATGGAAAACTCAGAAATAAGTGGCCCGCAACAATTTAGGAGGCACGGAGCTATTATTATTGATGAATCCTCGTCATTAGAAGTGAAAAAATCAAATTTCTCGCTTTTGACTAGAGAAGCGGGAAATGGAGCGGTGACAGATGCAAAAATTGGAAGAAGAGGAAAGATGGAAATGTTTGAATGCATAATTTCATCTGTTGCGTGTATTGAACAAGAAGCAAGAGGAGGAAGTATTTTTGCCACTGTAGAAGGAGGAGGGATGTTTGTGTTCGAGAATAACACAATTGAAGGAAGTGAAGTGAAGGTGGCAAATGGGCTAGGAGGGGGATTGCATTTAAGTTTCGGAACAGTTGATGTTGAATATTCAATGAGACAGAACAAGTTCATCGGAAATAAGGCGATGCTTGGATATGACGTTTATCTTGTTTGTTCAGCTCCTCGATTAGTTGTCAATAGAAACAAGTGGGCAGGATCAGCGACAGAGGAGCAGGACGAGAAAACGTTGTGGGTTATTGATCCAGAGCATCCATCTGGAAATGATTCGATGATGAAGTATTTATTTGGACATCCAGAGAGCATTGTGTATGTCAGCACTGAGATGGGGCAAATGGAAGGATGTGGATCAGAAGATTTTCCATGCTATGAAATGTCGTATGGATATTTGCAAATGGTTGAAGAGCAAGACACAATAATGGTTCTTTTGTCTTGTGAACTGAACGGTGAAATCAATCGAGAGAAAGATCCTATGACAATTTGTGGGAAAGGCGAGAACGGAAGTGAGCTGAGAGTGGGCAAAGAAGGACATTTGTCCGTTCCAGTCGGAACGAGCCTGATGCAGTTAACAATTGAACGAATCAAATTTGTTCTACCAACAGAGTCTGTTGAAGATGAGCTGGTGAAAGTTGGTGTTGGTACTGTTTATTTTGTGTTGTGCACATTTGATGGAAGAGATGAAGCCCTTTCGCAAATAAGCCTGATGATTGTGCGAGGGTGTGGAGGGTCAGTACAGTTTGACAGGACATGCGTAAATGGGATGATGTTTTTACAGAGGAAAGGGATAGCTTATCTGAGTGGAGGATCCTTAGTTATTTTGGGTTCGAGAATGGAGAATATTACTACGAGCTGAAATGTTTTATTGTGCGAAAATCAAGGAAAAGTGGAGATTAAGGGTAATTGTAGCTTTGTTAATTGTACTTCAGGAGAAGATGGAGGAGGTCTGAAAAGTTGCATTGGTGCCAATGGAAGATTAATTGTTGACAACTGCACAATACAGAAGAGTCTTTCAAAGAAGGAGGATGGAAAAGGAGGTGGTATTTTTATCGATCTTTGTCATGGGGGAGAATCTTTGTTTATTTTTGAGAAAATTGTATTTTTAGAGAATGCAGCTTGGGAAGGGAGGGATGTGTTTATAGTATGTTCTGATCTGAATGAATCTGCAACAAAAGAAAGATTTGATATGGAGCTCATTAATGATATGCAAAAAGGGATTGTTGACATGAAAGGAATAGATACAATCAGATTTTTAGTTCCAGTTGATCTTCTGTTATTCGTTGTCCAACGAAAAACAGATAAAATCGAAGTATCCCCAGATGGATTTGACTTGCTTGGTTGCGGAGTTCATGATCTTCCATGTAATACGTTTTGGAGAGGGTTTGAGAATTTGAAGGCAAATCTATCATCTAAGAAAATAAAGATTAAAGAATGGTGTGACATTAATAACACGTATGATTTATCCAGATTTTTTGTTGCATCTGCTGAGGATGAAAAGAAGGCATCAATGAGAATAGGAAACAAAAATTGTGGTGATATTGAAGAAGCAATATTTATGAACAAGGAAACACTGAAGATAAATTGGATATGGTTTGAAATGATGGGAACTTCTTCTTTCAGACAGAAAACAATAATTTTGTCAGAAGGAGAAGAATCAAATCTAGTATTGTGGAATTGCACATTTTTTGCGAATAATATACAACCAACAACTTGTAGTCTCGTTTCGTCGAATAGAGGCTTCGTTGAAATGAAATATATTCATGTGAACAATTTTTCATGTGATTTGGTACCTTTTTGTTTTAAATCAGCTGTGATAATGTTCAAATGCATATTTGAAAATGTTTATTCGGAAAATAATTGCGAGGGAGGGGCAGTTAAGATTGAATTAAAAAGCAATGATAAAGCTGTAGCTAATTCAACACTTGCTGAGAGATGCAAGTGTACAGAACAGAATGGGAAAGGTGGGTGGATGTATGTGAAATGCTTTGAATCAACATCTATCAATCCTTTTTTGTTTGAAGATACTTCTTTTGTTTTGAATGATGCAGCAATTGGAAAGAACTTATTCATAAAATCATTTGATTTGAACGCAACTGTCACTTTAGCATCGTTTTTGTTTGGCTTTGATGAATTGAAGAACGATCAGAGTCTGTTTGTTGGAAGTGATGAAAGCTTCGCAGAAGCAGATCTGTTCATGTTCCTGGTTGAATTCAAAAGCTTGAAAGTATTTGTATCCTCCTTCGGACATGATGTGATGAGATGTGGGGGAAAAGAAGAGCCATGTATGACATTATGGAAAAGCATAAGACAAAGCAAAGTTAATGATAACTCCAAAGAGATGGTGGTAGCTGTAATCCTGAAAGTTTGTTTGGATGAGTGTTTTAATTTGTCAGGGTACATTGTTGAATCATCAACAGTGCCAGAAGAAGCCCCGTTGAGAGCTATTGTTGAAGTGAAAAATAAAATTGAAGGAATGAGTTGCCCATGCATCGTAAATGAAAAAAAACTGATGTTAAGGATGATCGCCTTATCAGTAGTTGAAGGATTTGAAAGTGAAGAAGGAGGAGTGATTGTGAATAAAGAAGGAATTTTGAAAGTGGAAAACTGCCTTCTTGAGTCAAATGGTTCATCAGAAATGTGCGGAAGCTATTCGTTTATTGTGATAGAAAAAGGAGAATTACAAATAGAAAAACTTGATATGCAGGATTCGAACGCAAGATGTTCACTAATTGTGATAAAATGCGGTTGCTGTTGCAGCTTGAGTCATTCTGAACTAACTTGGGGAACAATATTTGAAGGATGTGTTGTTGATGTTATTGATTCTCTGGAATCGAATGAAGAAGCAAAATCTCAATTGCACATTTCGAACTCGTCTTTCAACTCGCTGTCTGGAAGCAATTCTTTTCCATGTATAATAAAAAGTGATTCAGCTTCGAAAGTTGGAGTAGAAATAATTAACACAAGATTTGAGATGTGTAAGGCTTCTGCGTCTGTCAAAGGAGGAGTTGGATGGATCAAGCTGAATCATGGAGGAGAATTTTCATTGAAGCATTGCGATGTTATTCAATGCGGATGTAGCAGTGACGAAGGTCGAGGAGGAGGCTTTTATCTTTCAACAGATGAAAATGGAACCATGAATTTTGTATTCCAGAATTCTACGTTCAAAGGAAATAATGCAAAGACAGGAAATGACATTTTTATTGAATGCGTGTCAATATTTGATCAGATTGACGAAACACATTTCCTGATGGATTTGAGAGAAGGGATATTCAACAGAATGAATGCAATATGGGGTATTGATAATACAGATAATGTTCCTGTTGATTTAATGAAATATATCACAATTCATCAAGCTGATATAATCATTGTTTCGTCTGCAAGAGAAAAGGCAGGAAAAAATGATCGACAATGCGGAACGAAAACTCTGCCGTGCCTTTCATTGGATTATGGATTAAACCATCTCACAAGCGACTTAGAGAGCAGGCTCCTTATTGAAACTGAGGGATTGATCGCAAAAGAAGTGCAGCTTGGAGATGTGACTCTGGCAAGCAGGAACAGTATTAAGTGCAGCATTGGTATATTGAATGGAATTGAGGTGTTTACAGAGAATCTTGTTTCTTCACGGGGGAACACAAGCATTATCAGATGCTGCTTTTTATTCAACTGCTCGTTCGTCTCAATGCATATGCATTTTCTATTTGTGGAAGGGGGGCTTCTTTCGCTTTTATCTTGCTCTTTTGCATCCCAATGTGCAACAAATGCTGGGAGTGTAACTCTTCCTCTGAATCTTATATGTGTTGGAGAAGGCCAGCTGGAGATAAGTGAACTTGAGGTTAGGGGTCTCAGCTTTGACTCAGCACCGATACTTCAGTTATTTCAGAATGCTAAGTTTGCAAAAATTAATGGATTGAACATCGAGAATATAAAAATGAAGTTTATGAGTGTCATTGAATTTTGTACATCTTCTTTTTTTTCAAACGAAGATGAGGCGATTCAGTCGGTTTTAATAACATTATCTGTTTTTGAAAATATTACTCATTCTTCTGATGGGGCTGCGGCAATCGATTTTTCGACTTCGAACATCCATCCCACTCTCTCAAACTGCTCGTTTAGCAAATGCATATCAGAAGATCTGAAAGGAAGCATTGCCTCTTTCATTTCTTGTAGGAATGCAACAATTGAGCAATGTTTGTTTTCTGGTGATTTGAATGTTGATAAACTTGAAAAAAATGAATCAATAACAGAATTCGAAGATATTTGCAGGTTTAATGGTTCGTTGATTGAAATGAAAAGCACTTTTTCGTTCATGAAAGATTCCACAGTAATAAATGCTTCTTTTGGAGGTTTGTCCATTTGTGGAGGTGATGTGAGGATAGAAATGGGGATGTTTATGAACAATAACCCACATATCTGGCGGTATCCTTCTCTAAGGAGGAACATAATGTGCTCAGACAGTGGAACTGTTGACTTTGAAAACGCGAAAGGTGGAGATGGGGTTTTTCCATATGTGTCGCTGTGGATACAGAACGATAAATGTGTATTGACTGGCCTTACAGACCTAAGACCTTCATCTTTATTTATTCCATCAATAAAGAATGTGTCAATTGAAGAAAAAGAGATGCAAGCATTTCTCAAATTCGAGGGTGCTCTTCTGCTTCCGTGTAACCTATCGTATGTAGTTTCTGTTGTGGTGGGAGATGAAGAGATGGTGGAGTCACATGATTTTGATATGGACATGTTTGAATCAGAAGAGGTTGTCAGAGGAATTGTGAATCGTGACTTTATCGATCAAGGAGGAGAAGAAACAGAAGTGTCAGTAAAGATCTTATTTGGAAAAGAAAATGAACGTGTATCGACAGAGCCTTTCATTCTGAAAAACAGAAGCGAGCCCAAAGCTAATGGAGACGAAAGAATTGTTGAAGGAGGAAAAGAAGGAAAATCTTATTGGTTGTTGATTGTGATTGTACTTGTTGTGATTTTGTTGATAATTCTAATCTCACTTGTGATATTCATTGTTCGATGGAGGAAAGTTAAGGAAAGAAATGAAGAATTGCAAGAGATTGTGAATGATAATATCAGAAAAGATCCGAAGGCGTTTGAGATGGTGACGATGGAGATGTCACCAGAGGAACAGTGGAGAAGAGCTGAGAGAGAGGCAGAGAAGAAGAATGAAGAGAGGATCAAGAAGAGAGTGTATGATTCAAATATGCAACATTCAGAATCGTCGGAGTATCTTTTGTCTGAGAGTGGCTCCACTGAATACATCCTGGGGAGAGATTCAGACAAGATTCCAGAATGGGCGCTGGAGAAGGTTGAAGAAGAAGAGATAAGGAAGCGAACTCCATCACCTTCCATTTCATCCACTTCAACCATAGACACTTCAGACACTGAATCCACATTTGTTCGAGGGGAAGATTTGTGTCCGACAACCTCATCCATGTCAAATCTGGTGGATGCAATGGCCTGTTCATCTCCTCATGAGAAGCTGATTGTGGATTTGAGGGATTCTCTGTTCATGCTGTTGCATGGAAGGAATGAGAAGAAGGAGATGGAAATCGGGAGTCTTCAACAAAGAGAGCAAACAGCTGCCCAGATCCTGTTCTGGGTGGCAAATGGGGCACTTCACTCGTTTGAAGAAATGGACGATCCTCTTCAATCTCTTTCCAATCTGAGCCCACACATTGTGCTGTTCTCAGAACATATGGTCATCTGCATTGTGATGCACTCTGACTTATTGTCTAATGATTCTGATTCATCGTCCATCTCTTCATCAACAGTTGTGACATCTGCCAGTGATGATGACGATGAAGATTCTCTTCCTTCATCAGCGTTTGATGATGAAGATAGCTTAAAAAAAGAGTGTCTGAGGTGGAAGGCGCCTGAGCTGCTGATCAACAAGAGTCTGGGAGCAACAAAGGAGTCAGTCTCGTTCTCGATTGGGATGATGCTGTGGGAGTGCCTGACGCTCCAGATCCCTTTTGGGGAGTATGAGGCAGAGGTGGCTGGAAAGAAGATTGCGAACGGAGAAAGGCCAGTTATGGCTGCAGTTCGCGACTCTTCTTTTTGTGAGCTGGTCAAATTGGCAGTGAGCGAGAAGCCAGGAGCAAGGCCAATACTGAGCAATCTGAAACGAGAATTCATCCAGAGATTCCCAGCAGGAGCTGTAATCCTTACAATGTCTGATGCAGTCACCTACAAAGAAGGGTCTCAGGAAAATTCAGAAGTGGAGCAATCTGGATCTTTGGACTCCTCGGAAATAATATTCATCAACAGTCAAAACACTCGCAACTGAACGAGCAGAGAAATAGTCAACATCATAGTTGAAGAAGTTAATGATTTTTATAAAAAAAAAAAAAACCAGCAAACCCTTTGCTTTCGGAAAATGGTTGAATGTCTTGCCAAGTGTTCAGAGCGAAACCCAGATTGAAAAGGAAGCAGAAATTCCTCTTCAATCCAGTTTTTTTGTGTGTGTGCGTGGACATTAAGTTTGTGTGAATTTGGATCTTCATTTCAATATTATCCTCTCGTAAATTATACAGCAAGCATTCCATTTTTCATCCTTTTTTGTTGCTCTTTGAAGCTTCGATTAGGAAATAATTCTTGAACGAAAAGCTTTCTCAAAAAAAGTGTGCAATTGAAGATTATTGCAGTAACTTTAAAGTCCTTGAATCGCATTTGAAAATTCTGGATATTTTTTTTTTTTTGAAAAAAGCTTTTTTGGAAAATTTTATATTATACTGAATTGATCAATTTTTATTTTATTTTTATTTTGAAGCTGAAATGAGGTCAAAAGGCACTGGCATTACACGTTCTGAATTAATTGCAACAATTGCAGTAAGTGTCGTTACTACTGCTATTTCTATTGTTAATAAATTAGCTGTAAAATCATTTCCTTATTCTTCTTCGCTTTCTCTAATTCAAAATGTATTTATTTTTACTGGAATCTTCATTTACTGGATTTTAAAAAAAGATGGTCCAAAATTTTCTTCAAGAAAAGCAAAGCAACTTTTTCCAACTGCTGTTACAACATCACTAAATTTTATCACAAATTTTAAAGCTTTGCAGTTTTTGAACGTCTCAACTGTTGCTGTTATGCATAATGTTAATCTTCTTCTTGTTGCTGTATTGGATTATTTTCTTTTTGGACGACGTTTTTCAAAGCAAACTCTTTTTTCACTTTTTCTAATTATTGTTGGTGCTGTTCTTTATGGATATGGTGAAATTGTTGTATCGTTTGTTGGGTATTTGTGGCTTTTATTTCATATGTTTGCTCATGAAGGTCAAAGTTTATACACAAAATTCATCACGACTAGATATGATTATTCATCTGTGGAAATGTCTTTTTACAGTTCTCTGTGGTCATGCCCAATACTATTGATTGCGATGCTTTACTCGGGTGAGCAATATCAAAGCATTTCGATGTTGCTTTCTTCTAAAGCAATTTGGGTTTGTTGTTAATTATCTTTTCAAATCTAAAAAATATTTTATCATTTGAAAAATATTTCAATAATATTTTAACTTAACAAAACTTTTTTGGTTTTGAATATGTTGACTAATATAGGCATATGTCAGTGGGGTGCTTGCTCTCATTCTTTCGAATTTGCGCTTCTTTTCCCTTAAAACTTTGAGCGTAACTGCCTATGCTGCCCTGAATATTGTAAATAAAGTTCCTTCTTCAATTATATCTGTGTTTCTTTTCGATCAAAAAGTAACTTTTGTTCAAGTTGTTGGATACATTGTAGCGTTTGCTGGTGCATATTTGTATTCAATTTTTGGAAAGAGAGACACATTTGATGAGGATAGGGCAATCATAAAGAAGCAAAAAAATTGTAATCGACCAGAATCTCCGGAAGGAAAAGGAAGGGAAGAAAACAGAGCCTCAGAAGAAGGAAGGATTGCATCTGACGATGCTCAAAATGACAATAGATCGCCTTTGCAGCCTTTTTCTCTTTCTGGCGCTTTCTCAAGCACTTCATCCAATACTTTGACTTCAAGCAAAACGGATCAATCTTTGTCAATTGGATCTCCTCTGCCAGCAAATAATGAAAGCTTGCAATCAAATGGTCCCTTTGACTCTCTCATTTCGTCGGATGAAATGAAAGTGGCGCAAAGCAGAGTTCTCGAAGCCCGGAAAAAGAGGTCAGCAGGACGGAAGCGAGGAAACTTTTCGGCTTTGGTGGAGCAGATGAGCAAAGAGGCGTTGTCTCAGACAGCCAAATCTCAAATCATTTCAGAATATCCTCCGCTGCCGCCGCAAAAACCCATCACGCTCATTTCGCAAATGTCTGTTTCTCCGTCTTCAAAGAAATCTTCAAACACAACACTTCTGTCTGATCAACACGTCACAGTTTCTTCTCCTGAACCGCAAGAAGAGAACGTGTTAGTTTCAAACAAAGAGGAAAATGAAACGTAAATTGCGAACTTAGAAAGCAAAAATTACCAGTTCGGTGAACTATAACATTATTTGTATGATATTTATGCAGCTTTATCTGCTTTTTTTGATGAATAATTAAAACTTTCAATAAAGGTTGATTTTCTTTTGTGAATCTTTACAGCTACTTCAACAAATTTGTTGAAAAACAAGGAGAGCATAAATATTATTTTTCTATTATCTGTGAATAATTTAATAATTTTCTGAATTTTTCTAATTATTCAAGACTGATGGTTCAAAAGAACACAAAAATCAGATGAAAATAAGAAAATTTGAAGAAATTACAATATACAAATTAGATAACAGTAATTTTTTAACAATACTCTTCATCTGTCGGTTTTTTTTTTTTTTTTTTTTTTTTTTTTTTTTTTTTTACTTTTTTTTTTTTTTTTTTTTTTCTTGAGATTAATTTGTTATGGGTTCGCACAAAAAGTGCCTGAAATTTTAAAAATTCGCACTGAGCAGGATTTGAACCTACGCGGGATGAACCCAGCAGATTTCTAGTCTGCCGCCTTAACCACTCGGCCATCAGTGCTTGTGAAAAGAAGATTTTTTTTATACATTATAATAATAAACTATTTAATTAAAAATTTTTATCAATTTAATAGAACTATTTTTTTTATTTTTTTTAAATCAGTTTATTATCAATAAAGCTGATTATTTTTGAAATGATTCTTTCGTTCGAGTTTTGATCAAATTTTTTTATCTCAATGGGATTTTGAAGAAAATGAGTTGAAATAAGGAACACTTATTGATTAAGTTATTGCTTTTGCAAAAACAAATTCTTTTCAGAATCCCATTGAGATTTACAGATATCGCATAAAATACAGGACGTCGCACCTAATGCTATTAAAGATCGATTTCACAATAACCGCAAGAGGAATAATTCTGACATTTTCCCTCAAAACACACCTCATCAATTCAAACTCATTTGATATTCAAAACTTTCAAAACAGCTTCATTTGTACTCAGAAAAAATATATATATCGAAATCTCGGAAAAATAAGATTTTGGACTTCTCCGAGTTTTCTTTTTTAATTTTCTCAGGGCACAAATAAAGCTATTTTGAAAGTCTCATTTATCAGTTGAGTTTGCATTGAAGAGACATATTTTTTGGATTATTGTCACAATTTTTCCACTTGCAGTTATTGAGAAATCGATCTTTAATGGTATTTAGTGTGATATCCGGATTTTTTGAACAATCAATAATTGTGAAATTTGGAGAGTTGGAATGAAAAATTTTTGGAAAAATTTAATTGTAATCTTCTCTTGAGGAATTGACAAAAGAAGTATTTTGAAAATTTCCGCATGTGAATTTGAAAAAAAGACAAAGAAAAATGATGAAATTAATCCAATTTGTTTTTCATGTATTTACTGAGTAATCGATCTGAACCTGTATTTTTTCAGTGTCCGGACAAATGAGCAAAATCAATGATTATGTAAGAATGAATTTTCTTTTGGTGTTTTGTTTTTTCAAACTTTCAAATTCACGAATAACAAGATTTTGAAAAAAAAATGTCCCATTTAATATTTTTTTTTGGTTCTCTTTGAATTTGTTTCTTTCGCATTCTTGTAAAATACATAAAAATTCAAACTTTGCAGAATAATTACAAAATTCACAAAATGATACGTAATAAAAATGATCTTAAAACTTATGCAAAAAAATCAAAACATTTGCAAATTTTTTAATTTAACGTAAATCAATTAAAAAAATTTGATCTTTCATTCAGGAAATTTTGTTGAAAAAGAAACACTTGAAGATTCATTCAGTGACTGAGGTGGTAAGTGAGAAATTGTTGCTCTCCTGCTCATTGAATATGGAGTTAACGAAGACGTTGAGCTGTTAGAAGGAAAAGAAGACGACTGCCTTGTTGAAGGAGATATTGGGCATCGACAAAACATTGAGCAATCTTCAGAATTTCCTGGAATTCCCAGAGGGGAAGGTTTGTACTTCTCCTTTTTTCCTCCCGCTTCTTCTCCGAACTCAAAATCTGTTCCGTGCTTTTTCCGACCGCGCCCCAGAACCATATCATCAAAAATCGAAGATGTAACATTTTCGTGTGTTGTATTGGAAAAAAATGGGGTTGAAAAAGTTGAGATAAAAGTGTCTGTTGCAGCTGAATAAGGACGATTTGCATATGGACGATAATGCGCAGATTGACGAGTACTTGAAAAAGATGTTCTCGATGGCCGAGTCCCAAAAGAAGTATGAGGTCGAATATTTGAAGAGCTCTGCGTTGAAGATCTTGATCTATTTACTGTCAAAGAAGAATTCTCATTTTGAAATAACGTACGAAACGGAACATCATTTTTCTTTCCAGGAATAAGTGAATAATCTTTTTTATTTTCTTCACATTCTTCTTTTCCTTCAAGCAAGCTATTTTCTTTTTTCTTCAAATTGTATTGCTGTTCAGCTCTCATCAGAAGCATTGCATCCGTTTCTACATCTTTCTTTTTACTCTCAACATGAGAAGGAAAATCAAGTCCACAAAGTGATGCAATATCTTCAAAAACCTGTGGAGTTATTTTTCCTTCATTTCCTTTGTCAACAAAGTGTACCAAAGATTTAACATCATTCTTAGTTACTCCAGGATCATAGTCTTGTAGATATCGGAGTAGTTCTGAATAAGTCAAATATCCCCTCCCTTCAATATCCAAAAGAACAAATACATCCGTGCAAATCGCATGAAAGGAAGTTTCTATTAAATACCGTCCAAAAAAACGTGTAAATGTTGAAAATTTCATTCTTCCTTTTCCACTTGAATCAAGCTCTCCTGCAACAAGTCCTGCATTGTACTCATGAGAGCGAGTTCGATATTTAAATCCAACATCAACAACATCATCAATTACAACTTCTCCTAAATCAAAATTAAAAATTAACAACAATCAAAAATCAAAAACTGTGACAAAATACTCACCTGTATTTTCAAAATCCAATTCATTAAATACATTTTTTAAATAATATACAACTTTGTTTGGCAAAAAATCAGCCATGAAAAAAACACTTTTTAAAATGTGACAAAATTTTAAAGGGTCTTATTGAATGACAACTCCTCCAAGGAATAATAATAATTCCAATGACTATATTCCAACAATGCTATTCTGGATGCATAGAATAATTTGACCCACATTAAATAACAAACATTATCAAAAACATTTAAGTGTTTGCTGAGGCAGTTATTTTGATAATTATGTATGAATTTTAATAAAAAATATGCAAATTGAAACAAAATATCAAAATGCAACTTTGAACATTATTTCTTAAGATGTTAAATGAAAAAGTGTGAAATATCGATGATAATAATGTGGATGACCAGTATAAAGATTTTTTAAAAATTTCAGATTTGTCAACTCGGACGAATAATCGAAAATGACGATCTGCAAGTAGCAAAAAAGAAGAATATTTTAGAGGAACTTGCTCTTTCTTTGAATGGTATTTTTTCTTCCAAACGAGGCGATAAATTTCTTTTAATATTTTTTCCAGATAGCACAAAGGCAATATATGATGAGAATTTTGAACAACTTCTCTTGTTAATGGTTAAAATGCTGATAAGAGGGCAAAATCACCAACTTCAGGTTTTTATTTATCATCGAAACCTATCTATTTTTCAACCACACCTTTTCACAAACTTCTTAAACTCGTTATAGTCCCTCATTGAAAGGATAGTTGGAGTTATTGAACCTTTTATATGTTCCAAACAACAAAAAATAAAAAAAGAAAATCATAATATTGAATTAAATGATTTTGTTTGCCAGGCAGAAAAGATATTTCGTTCTTTCGTATCAACGCCTCGAAAGTCTGAGGATTTTGTGAATTCTTCGCTTGTGATTGCTCATTTAAACTTGCTTTCATCATTCGTTATATGTGGATATGAAGTGGCGTATTGCAATTCATTTAAGGAATCTCTTGATCAACTTTTATTATCAAAGGATCTAAGCATATGCTCTGAGACGACAAAATTAACATTTCTATTATCACGTCAAGAGTTTCCAGCAGGTTCTGAATGGGCGAAAGCATTTTCAATGACATCATCATCATCAATACAATCATCATCATCATCATCATTATCATTATCATCTTCTTCTTCATCTTCTCCTTCTCCTTCTTCATCTTCTCCTTCTCCTTCATCATCATCATCTTCTTCTTCTTCTGACATTGATCCATCTGCTGCAGTTGCTTCATCTCACCCTTCTTCTTCTCCTCCTCTTCATCTTCAAGCTTGTAAACCATCATCAGAACACACACTTTCTTCTCATTCACTGAAGGACCTTCTTTCTCCAGGCAGTTCTTCAATCCATTTTGTCTCGTCGTCTCCATCCAGAATCTCGTCCTCACAGGCAGCTGTGTCGCACACACTCGTTCTGAGGCACACAGCAGTGGTGGTGGAGCAGAAGATAGTCAGCGGTGTGTGGAAGGTCTGCGGAAGGTTCCTGGGCAGCCCTCGGAGCGTGGGGATTGTGAGCACAAGGACGCAGCTGCGGGACGAAGAGGAGCTTGCAGACCATGAAGGTGTGAAAGATGGATGGAGTTTGTGTGGAAATGCTATGGAAACAAGAGAGAGAAGGAAAAAAAAAAAATAAGAGGAGAAATTGGAAGTTGCGATAGTAGAAGTGGTTGATGTTGTAGTTGCTAATTCATTAGATTTAAAAGAGAGTTATCAAATATCAAGGGCAATATTGCGTTTATTTTTTTAAAATCTTTTTTATGATATATTAATTGTTTTCATTTATTATTATTATTTTTTATTAATTGCATCTGTGCTGCTACACTGAAAAAAAAT
This sequence comes from Monocercomonoides exilis, assembly GCF_001643675.1. Taxonomy (NCBI): domain Eukaryota; phylum Preaxostyla; order Oxymonadida; family Polymastigidae; genus Monocercomonoides; species Monocercomonoides exilis. Next base: position 695,541 of record NW_027150570.1, read on the forward strand.
AGATGGATTGGAATATTTCTTAGCGTTTGCGTTTCAACTTCTGCATTTGCTGGGCATTCACTTATTTTTTACAATCTTTTTTTTTCACATCTTTGAATTTGTGTCGAATAATTTTGACTGTTATTCTTCCTTTCCTCACTTTTTTTTTCAATCTTTCCTTTCCTTTTTGGCTTTTTTTGTATGGATTTTTTTGTATTGAAGAGGCTATTTGTACCAGGGAAGCCGAGAAGTGAGAGATCTTGCAAAATGCACAGATCAACCGCAAACAGCTGACCCTTCTCTCAAATTAGTAAATTCAATGTCATCATCATCATCACCAATACCTTCTTCTTCTTCCCCTTCTTCTTCTTCCTCTTTCTCTTCTACTCCTTCAGTGTCTTCTCAATGTGTTTCTGTTGAAATTGACATGATGTCAAAGCCTCGCCGTGTCACATTCTTTGCAGATGGCAACAAAATAAGCTGTTCTGTCACTCACATACCAGATTCAGTTTTCTTTGGGGTATGCAAAAAAAATTTTTTTTCTTTTAAACTCATTCTTTTTATTTTCTATGAATTATTATTTTCTTTTTTCATTCTCGACCACCCACTTTCTTTCTCTTTCTTTCTCTTTCTTTCTCTCTCTAAATGTATTTGCGTTGCAATCTTATTAAAATAACAATTTTCATTCTCTTAACAATTTCACAACAATTTTCAAAACTTTACTCCTTCATAAACATCTATTTATTCCCTTATTTCTTATTTGCTTTTATCGTTATGCATTCAGTTATCCTTTTATGAGCGTAATTCGAGTTTTGTTGTTGACTCCTTCCAAGAAATGGCATCGCCAACTGTTGTTGCTACTGATCCTGACATCACCTTCAGATGGAATGAGCTTCCACAGGACGAAGCTTCTGATTATTTTGATGAAGTCTTCTAGAAATTGACATGAATCAATATTCAATTTTTGATTTTTATTTATTTATTTTTTATTCTTGTAAATATTTAATTAAAATAGATAAATTCTATCAATGGAGAATTTCTTAAAAACAAACAAACAACAACAACAAAAAAAAAGTTCATGAAAATGCATATTCTTTTGCATTTACATATTTAAGTTATTTGTAGTAAATTTTCAAAATTAAAAAGACAAACATAAAGGATATAAATAAATTTCTAACAATTCATTGAATAATGATTTTTGTAAACAACATTGAGAATCTTATCATAAAGCAGAAAAAAGTGTCTGATCTTTATCTTCCATCTTTTCTACTTTTTCAGAAGTTGCGTCTCTTTCAGCCATCTTCCAGCATTGCTCCATTCCCATTCGTTGCAGAACATTTTGTGCCGCCGTTGAAGAGTTGACACAATCCATTCTATAACAAAAAAAAAAAAAAGGTGTTTAACCTTGGAGAGAGATAAAAAGAGAGAAGACAAACCGAAATTCTCGAAATGTGGGCTTCTTGACAACACCTTTCCATAAAAGCTTGCAGCTAAATATGTGTATAAATATCGAATTAATTACAATGCAATTGTCATAATTAAAGAAAATAAAGTTTCAAATATTAAACAGTCACATTTAATAATTATCAGAAAATATTTAGAAAGAAGAGGCACACAAATTAGTTTCAATTGGTATCATTGGTTGATTTGGAAATCTCAAAGAAGCGCTTCCAGAGGCTGGAGAAGGCTGCGTGGAAGATGAAGGATCTTGCGCTTGATCGGATTGTTGAGAACTTTCTCCAGTTGCTGCTGGAGCAGCCTGTGCTTGTAAAGGAAATGGCATTCCCCAATTTATTCTCTTTGTCATTGTGTTTATGTATTTCTTGATGTTTTGCGGTGGCCCTTCAACAAGAACTAATTGCATTCCTGGCTGACCAAAAACCATAAGACACATGCCTGTCAAATGAAGCTCAACTGCATTTGTCTTGACTCTAAACCTCAATTTAGAGTTCGATAAATCTCCGATCCTGAATAAAGCAAGAACACAAGCTTTTTTTAAATCTTCCCTGACTTTATTAACAATTTTTTCCCTCCGTTCTTCTTTTGATAATTTTCTATCTTGATTACGCTTTTCATGAGCTTCTCTTCGTTTTCTTTCGGCTTCTCGAACAAGTTTTTCAACTTCTGTCGGATTTGCAACCATTTGCTCATTAAGGACTCGAGCCATATTTGATATTTTAACCTTTGGTGGAGGAGGTGGCAATTCTCCAGTTCGTATTTTTTCTTGTATTTCTCTGACAACAGCCATCCTTCTTTGTCTTCGAATCTTTTTTCTTTCTTTCTTAGTTAGCATTATTTCTTGAGGCGGAGGTGCATAAGTTGTTGTTGCAGGTGGGAGTGCAGGAGGTATAAAAAGATTTCCAGTTATATTTTCAACTTTCACAGCAGAATAAGAAGAGTTTTCAACAACTGGCTCATCCCACCATTCTATTGCTGGTGCTTTTCTTCGGTTTTGAACTGATGTAGATCCAAACTCAGCAAGAGAAACTTGTCCATCAATTATTGTATCTGTTACATATGATAAAGCTATATTCTGACTCCTTCGCTTAAGTTTTTGCTTTGGAGCATCAGATGTCGTTAATAAATCAAGTTTTAGTCGACGACTAAAAGCCATATAAAGGAAAAAATTTAATTAAAATTAATTTGATCTAATGTTTTAATAAAATTTTTTGACAATCACATAATCCCATTTATTGTTGAAATTTTTCTTTGATCGGTTTTTTTTTTTCAAAATCGAAAGAGAAATTACAGGAAATGTATCATACACAATCTTTTGTTATGCTTGAAAAACATTCGACACTCAGGGAAGCATATCGCGATTTTAAAGACACAGACCTTACGGTTCATTATGACGATGGATCAACAAAGACATTTTCAGCTCCTTGCAAAGTTAAAGATGTGATAAGCGTGCCTCAAATTCGTAAATGTAGCTCGCCCATTGTTGGAGCACTTGTGAACAATGAATTGATGGGTTTGATAAATTTCATGAATTTTTGATTATTTCGAATAAAAATTTTTTCTTTAAGGAATGGATGAACTTCTATTTACAAATGTGATGAACATAAAACCTGTTCCATTAAATACATCGCTTGGAGCTCAAATATATCGTCGTTCACTTCAATTTCTCCTTTCTATGGCTGTTAGCAGAGTATTTCCAAAAAGAAGACTTGTCATTGGACATTCACTTGGAAGTGGAATATATTTTGAATTTCAAGAAGAGCCCATTGCAGCGTTGACAGAAGAAGAACTTCAAAAAATTAATGCAGAAATGGAGATGATCGTAAAGTCTGACTTCCCTATTAAACGTAGACGTATTGCATGGCCCGAAGCAGTTGATCATTTTAATGCCATTAAGCAAGAGCAAACAATGATGCTTGTTGCGCAACACAACCGCCCGTACGTGCCAATTGTAGTTTGTGACGGATACATCGATATCTGGCATGGACCGCATGCTGAGTCGACGTCAATATTAAACAAATTCGAGCTGAGACGATACGGAACAGAGAGCGGATTTCTGCTGCGATTCCCAAGAGCAGAAATACCAGACGAGATCCCTGAGTTTAAAGACATGCCGAAGATATTTGACACATTCAAGGAATCCAAATACAGAGGAAAAGTTCTGGGAGTGCGATGCGCGGGCGATCTGAACCGTCTTATTGGTCGCGCAACAAAAGGTGACCTCCAGTCGTACATTTTGGTGTCCGAGGCACTGCACGAAAGGCAGCTGGTGAATGTGGCAGAGAAGATCGTGACACGCCCGTCGGTTCATCTTGTGCTGATAGCAGGACCTTCATCTTCGGGAAAAACGACATTTGCGCGGAAGCTGTGCGTGCAGCTGCAAGTGTTTGGGAAGCGTCCGCATTGCATTTCGCTGGACGATTTTTACGTCAACCGCGAAAAGACACCAAAAGACGAGAAAGGCGAATACGATTTCGAGGCTGTTGAAGCACTTGACCTGCCGTTTTTGAATGAGACGCTGCTGAAGCTGCTGAGCGGTGAGGAAGTGACACTGCCAAAATTCGACTTTAAGTCTGGCACGCGCAAGCAAGGGCAGTCGATGCAGCTGAGCGATAACTCGATCATTGTGATGGAAGGCATCCACGGCTTGAATGACAGACTGACTGCGATGATTCCACAGGACAAAAAGTACAAGATCTTCATTTCTGCGCTGACTCAGCTGAATCTGGACGATCACAACCGCATCCCCACAACAGATAATAGGCTGGTGCGAAGGATGGTGAGAGACTTCCAGTTCCGCGGGACGTCTGGCGAGGAGACGCTGATGCGGTGGCCTTCGGTGCGAGCAGGCGAAGAGAAACACATCTTCCCTCACCAGGGCAATGCAGACTTCATATTCAACTCGGCACTTGATTATGAGCTGGCTGCACTGAAAGTGATTGCAGAGCCTCTATTGAAGAACATCAGGCCAACCACCCCGGTGTATCATGAGGCGCTGAGGCTGCTGTCGTTCTTGCAGAACTTCGATCCAATTCCACACAAGTACATTCCTGACTGCTCAATCCTGAGAGAATTCATTGGAGACTCGCCATATCACAAGGATGTGTTTTAAGAAATTGAGAAGGAAGAAGAAGAAGAAGAAGAGGAGGAGGAAGAGGAGGAAGAGGAAGGCTATGATGAAGAAGAGGCAAGAATCACCTTGAAGATTTGTTTCTCTTGTATATTTTTTTCAAGCAAGAGATTGAGAGTGAAAAAAAATAAATTTGAAAGAGAAAAGATTATTATTATTATTATTATTTTTTCTGTTTTAATGTTTTGGAGAAAGTAACTTCCATTGAACCGTAAGGCGCAAACGCTGCATTTCTTCATTCGCTGTTTTGTATTATGTGCTGGATGATAAATGTGAAAATTTTAAGCAACCATTTTGACTTCTTGGGCTTTTTCATATTTTCTTCATTTTGATCAAATTATGTTCTCTCTTTTTAATTGAGAAACCATGCAAACAACATTATTTTTTTTTTTTTTTTTTTGAATTATTTTTGTCATATTATTTTTTATCAAACAATCAAAAACAGTAATGTCAGATTTGAAGGAATTTTTATTTTCTAATTGTTTCATCCAATTAAAAAGGATTTTCAAAACGTCTTTTGATTTATTTTCTTTAAGAATTCTGAAAACGTTTATGGGATATAATTGTTTGATCAGAAAAATCCATTGAATTGAAAAAACTACTTTTTATAATCTTGCCGTTTTCAATATTTTTGCTTATTTCCTTTTGAGATGACGATTATTCAAGAAAAATTATTATTAGGATGCTTTATAATCTGATTTGTCCAACTGTTTAACACAGATTAATGACATCACACAAAAAAAACAGTTTATGAAATAACCAAACAAAACAATGAACAAGAAAATAGAGAAAAAATTTTTTGTTCAAATAAAAATGTAATAAACTTCTTTGAAGTGGGAATAAAACGTCTACTTATGAACAGAAAAAGAAAGTTGTTTAAATATCTATCAAAAATACATAAGTTTCATCTCGAAGAGCTTAAAAGTGGGTTAATCATCACATGAAGCGTCGTTTCATCTGAAAAAAAAATAATTATTTTTTTGCAAAAAGATCAATATTTTTTTAAATTTACAGAAAAAACATTAGAAATTTTATTTCTTAATCAATATGACAAATAAAATAAAAACACACCAAGTTTTGCTTCTTCTTCCTTCGCTCTCTTTTCTTTCTCCTTCTCCTTCTCTTTCGACGACTTCAAAAGATTAGAGAAAAAGCCGATGATTCCTCTGGACTTCTTTTCAGACTCCTCTTTGACTTTCTGCTGGTGCTTTGCAATAATCGCGAAGGAGTTGATAAATTGCTGGAAATATTATAGAAGAAGGAGAAGAAGGTGAGGAAAGAGAGAAAGAGAGAAAGAGAGAAAGAGAGAAAGAGAGAGAGAGAAAAATAATGGAGAGATAAGAATATACAACAAAATAGATGTAAATGAAGTTATTGATTATACATATTTTTTTCATAAAAGCAAAATTTTATTATAAGAATAACAATAAAAGCACATTGGCAGACCTGTTTTGCTCGCCTAAGTTCGAAATCTGATTTGCTTTGCCCGATTTCGTCTTTAATTTCGTTGATTTCCTTTTGAAGAGACGCCTCTTCAATCTTCAGAAGCTTCAGCTCATTCTCTTTAGCAGCAACACTGAAGAAGAATAAGCGAGGAAATAGAGTTTGAATGAATTAGAAGAGAAAAAGAAAATATTAATCCAAAAAAAAAAAAAAAAAAAAAAAAAAAAAAAAAAAAAAAAAGAGAGAGAGAGAGAGAGAGAGAGAGAGAGAGAGAGAAATTAAAAAGAAAAACATTGTTTATCACAAAATTCACGTAAGTAACAAACTGTTGCCTGTGCATTTCCCATTCTTTTCTAACCAGCGCCAACTGCTTTTCAGCAACTTCTGTTTGAAGAGTTAAAAGCTCAAGCTAAAGCAAAAAATAAGATGTCATTATTTGATCAATAAAGAAAGAAGAAAATAAAAATTTTTATGAAAATACGAGAGAAATACGTTTATTTAGTAATAATAATAAAAAGAAAACAAAGAAATAAAATAGCAATCCATATATCAAATAAGATACATAATAATCAAAAACCACATACATCGTTTTTGAGTGTCGTTTGTGCCAATACAGCCTTTGCCATATTTCCGTTTTCTTTTCTTTTCTTCTCCGCTTCTCGTATTCTTGCTGACTCCTCTTCCATTTCACTTATCTCCTGCTTCAGCTTCTTCAGAGCGTTATCCGCTGTCACTTCAATCATTTTATCTCTCTCTTTCCCTTCTCTCTCTTTTTCTCCTTTTCCTCTTTCTCTTTCTCCTTCTCCTTCTCCTTCCTCATTCTCCTCTCCTCCTCCTTCTCTTTCTCGTTCATCCAACTTCCTTTCCAGCTCTTTCAACTCTTCACAAGTGCCTTCATCATTCGACTTCAAAAGAACTTGCAAGATCGCTCTTTGCTGCTGAATTAGCATCGACTTCAATTTCTTCTCTTTTTCCTTCCTCTTTTTGTTATTCTCCTGCCTCTTCTTCTGTCTCATGCTTTGCATTTCTACCTTTCTTTCACAATTCCCCGTCTTTCTCTTTCTTTTTTTCTTCTCATTTCCTCTTTCTTCTTGTTTCACATTCTTTTCTTTTCCATTCTCCTGCAATTTTTCATTCAAATTCTGATTCTTCTTCAAAAGTGTCTCACAATGAATTGTCGATTCAGCCAAAGAAACAAGTTTTGTGACTGAAGAATCGAAAGTCTGAAGGAAAGGCGATTGATTGGCTGACTGTGTAGTTGATGGAGCATCAGCCAATGATGAAGAAGAAGTTGCAGAGGCAGAGGCAGAAGCAGACGATGATAATGAAGAATGAGATTCAGAAGAAGAAGAAGAAGAAGAAGATGATGATGATGGCGATGAAGAAGAAGATGAGGAGGAAGATGCAGAAGAAGACAAAGGAGATGTTAATATCCAACTATTTATTATTTCTTCACAAGTCATCCCTGCCTTCTGTTCCAATTCCTTTTTCTTTTCGCTTAAAGCAGAAGTTGATTCAGCCAACAAGCCATTCATCGCCTCAATCAATCTCTTTCCCTTCTCATGCTTCAAAGCAACCTCCAACTTCGTTTCCTGCTCTTTTTCCTTTTTCATTTTGTCTTCCTTTTCGAACTGCTCATTCATTTCAGTCAGAAAATAGTCTTCCACAGACTCAATCTCCTTCAACACTTCAGTCAGTGTATCATCATCAATCTCTACCTCATCTGCTGCTTCACTTTCTGATGGAGAAACTGAAGAAGAGGAGGAAGAAGAAGAAGATTGGTGATTTGGAAACGGAATGAAGACAGCATCGCGAAGTGTGTCAAACATCTCAGCCAAAGAAGAGGCAGAGCCAAATGAATACTCTGCATCTTTTGGCGAAGAAAGAGTAGCATCACAATTATTGTCATTTGAGAAAGAAGAAGGAGAAGAAGATGCTTTTGTTGAATGTGCTCTTAAATGTGTGATAAAATTGTTCCGCACTTGTTTTGTTGTGTCCAACAGCTTCAGAATAACCTGCAGTTGCTGTTGAGTCAGAAGACTTTCAATAAACTCCATCAAGCGCTGTGCACATTCATTCCATTCATTCCATCTCTTTGCTTCTTCGCTTTCTTCTCCAATCAACTGCAAAACTTCACTTCCGCTTTCATTTTCATCGTTATTACTTTCACCAGCTTCCTTTTTCAATTCATTTAGCTCATTTTTCCTCATCAAACAATTCACCCCAACTCTCCACTGCTGAATGAATTCCTGACTTATCCAAATAAAAGCAACTGCAAAGCATCCATTTGCATTTTCTGACTCAACTTTCCCCAAAACAGCACCTTTCCCCAATCCCAATCCCAATCCCAATCCAAACCTCATTCCCTTTCCCATTCCCATCAGCTGCCTCTGTGTTTGTGCGATAGTCCAGTTCATCTCCTTCACAACAGCATCACACCTCTTCCTCCTCTCTTCGTTCTCGTCACACACAGCCTGCTTCAGCTCCTTCGCCTTCGCCAGCAGCTCTTCTGTCTTCTTCATAATTCCGTCCGTCTCCTCGTTGATGCTCCCCAGCTGCTGCTCCAACTTCGCTTTGAGCTCATTTTTCTTCTGAATTCGAACGATTCGGCTTTGGATTGCATCGTCAAACGACATCATCCGCACAGACGGAAGAAGAGACAGTTTTGCTTCCCCTTTCCCTTCTTCCAAATCGCTTTCGGTGAATGAAAACTTCCTTTGTTGATGCTTAGACCTCATCTTTTCCCCTTTCGTATTATTGTCACTTCCATCACTTCCTCCACAATTTTCCTTTCTTTTGCCATTCCCCCCCCTTCCACCTTCTCCTCTCTCTTTCCCTTCTCTCTTCCGCATCTCCATCCCTCTCGCATCCTCCAGTTCCATCCACACGCTCGTGCACATCCTCAAAATTCTACTCTCCACCTCTCTTCCCTCTGCTCTTTTAACAGCCAGCATCTCCTCCTTCTGCCTTGTTTCCTCTGCCTCATCCTTCACCCTCTCCATGTCTGCCATGAACAGATTCATCGCCAGCCCATCCACACGCTGTGCGGCTGCCAAGAACTGCTCGCCATCATCCAGCTGAGAAGAGAGGAAAGACAAGAACGGTGCCAGCTGCGCAGACACTTTGCTGTTCACGGCATTCAGCTCGCTCAGAAACGACTGGGCGGAGCTTGAGGTTGGAAGGGCTTCGGGCGAAGGAGTGGAAAGGAGAATGGAAAACGGGTTGGACTCAATTTTTTGTGAGGATTCAGAAGAATCAGAAGAATCAGAAGAATCTGCTTGTTCTGAAGCAGATATGCTTTGACTGACGTCAAAGAATACACTCACAATTTGACAAATAGACGAAATGGCAAGAGAAGCTTCTGGACTTTGGCAGTTTGCCAGCAAAGAAGGAAATGCCAATATTCCATTTGTGCAAGTTAATTCATCCGTTTTTATAGTTTCGGACAGAGCTTGCTTCATTTCTTCAGCACTGTTGGAGAAACAAAGTTGCTTGATGATGGGCAAAGAAGGAAGATGTGATGGAAGCAAAGGCAGATTGAAAGAGATCTGTGAAAGAGAAGGTGTTGGTGTGGGTGATGGAGAAAGCAGAGGAGAGCGGCTGGGATATGGGCTGATAGCTCTTTCCATGGATGACGATGGAGAAGAAGGAAGAGGCGAAATGGAAAGAGAAGAAGAAGAAGAAGAAGAAGAAGAGGAAGAGGAAGAAGAAGAAGAAGAAGAAGAAGGAGAAACAGGAGAAAGAACAAACGCAGAAGAAGGCGATGAAGTGCTGTGAAGTGAAGAAGACTGCTGTGATTGAGGGGACAACGAGCGAACAGGAGCGCTTGAGGGCTTTGTGGAAGAGGGCGAGGCAAGAGATTTGTTTCCCAATGAAAGAGCAGCAAGGGGAGAGGCAGTGAATGACATTCCAGGAAGAGTAGAAGAAGAGGAGGAAGAGGAGGAAGAGGAAGAGGAAGAGGAAGATGAAGAACCTTTAGGTGAAAGTGAAGGTATCGAAGGTGGAAGGGCAGAAGGAGATGTGTGTGACAGGCGAGATTGAGATGAAGTGGAAGAAGAAGAAGAAGAAGAAGGCGAAGAAGGAGATATTGCTTGTGGAGCCTGAAGCAGATTAGCAGAGTTTGGAGAAGTTGCTCTGTCAGATGATGCCTCCAGCGGATTGGCTCCGTTTTGCTTCCCTTTTGACAGATGCTCTGAATACAGAGAAAGAAATCCAGAGAGCATTTGGCTGAATCTTCCAACACATTCAGATGAGCTCTGCATTATATTCATTGGTTCTTCATTATTTCCCTTTTGAAGCGTGTCTTCAATCATCTTTTTGACAAGCGCAGACAGAAAAGACGAGGCAGCCACGTGTGACGGCAGCATGTCAAGGGCATCTTTCACAGCACTTTCTTTGTCAGACTCCTGCTGAGAGGATGGGACAGGTTGGATGCTCATAATGGGCTGAGTGTTGTTGCTGTTGCTGCTGTTGCTGGATGATGAAGAGAAAGAAGAGGAGGAAGAAGCAGAAGCAGAAGAAGCAGAAGATGAAGGAGATGGGTTGCTTGGAACTGTTTCATCATTTACGATGTTTATTCCTTGCTGCTGCTGCTGTTGTTGTTGTGATTGCTGATTAGATGATTGATCTGCCTGTGCTCCATCTTTTTTATTGCTTTTATCTCCATTCAAAACTTCCTCATTTGCAGACGCCATCGAATTAGCAGCTGGATTCGGCTCTTTTCCCTTCTTTTCATCTGCTGCTGCTGATGCTGCTTCTTCTTCACCCATCCCTGGCCATGCCATCCCTTCTTTGTACTCACTGCTCATCATCCACTGGGTCTCCCTCGAAAGCCGCTCTTTCTCCTTCCGCAGCGCCGCCAGGTCCTTCTGCAGCTGGTTGAGGAGCGCTGTCAGCTCTTCGGCAGACTTCTGTGTGTTTGCCTTCACCTTCAGTTTGATTGTCTTGGCGCGCTGGGCAAAGCGGAGGGTGGAGATGGTCTCTTCGCAGTTGAACGGATGCGGTGAGCACGCCACAATCATCGTGGTCTTGGTGTTACCGCCGAGTGATTCCTGAAGAGAAAGAGAAGGAGAGAGAGAGAGAGAGAGAGAGAGAGAGAGAGAGAGAGAGAGAGAGAGAGAGAGAGAGAGAGAGAGAGAGAGAGAGAGAGAGAGAGAGAGAGAGAGAGAGAGAGAGAGTGAGAGTGAGTGAGTGAGTGAGAGTGAGAGAGAAGTAAAAGGAATAATAATTAGAAGAATAGATTATGATTGGTAGAAGATAATGAAAAAATATTTGTTGAATAATTTCAAATAAAAAAATCTCTTTACGAAAAGAATGAAACAAAATAAAAATCTCGTGAGTTGTTTCAATTTATGAAATGAATGTGCATTTTACAGGTGGTTTTCGAAAATAGCTGCTTAAAGATAAAAAAAACACCTCAGATTCATTCAAACCTGTAAGATTCGTGTCAGTTTCGAATCACGGAACGGAACATGCGTCTTATTTTCTGTGAGTGCGTGGATGCAGTTTCCGAGTGCAGAAAGAGACTGGTTGATCTTCTTTGCCTCTTCAAGCGTCTCTCCCGCTGCACCTGTTTTCCCCACTTTTTCTGAGCCAGCCAAATCCACAAGATTCAGCTTTCCTTGCTTCGTCGAGCCTTCGCGTGTCTTTTGAAAGAGAGTGACCATAAACAGTGAATGGCTGCGAGAAGACGTAGCGTTCATTTGCGTAAAGGATGCGTGCCGCGATTTTTCACCAAGATCCAAAAGAGACGATATGTCTTCCACAGACTTTGCGTGCTCTTCGGTGAGGTTCTCCACATAAATCCCCTTATCAGGTGACTCTCTAACTTGCAAGTCTACTTTTCTTTTATCAAGAAGATCACATATTTTTTCTTGATAAATCTCGAGAAACGAACATTTAACTTGAAATTCTGTTTCTTCGTTATCTTCTTCAATGTGTTGAAAAATATGCCTTGCAGCTCTTGGAATTATTCCTCGCAATTCTCCATTTGGCGTATCTGCACCAAACATGGTGAAACTCTATATTAAAAAAGTTAAAGGAATTAACATCATTTTTAAATAATCAAACTTTCCCAGCTCCTGTCTGACCATACGCAAATATAGTTCCATTATATCCAGCAATTACATCACTTATTCAATAAAAAGTTAAAAATGAATGGATTCAACATATATGTAACTACAAATATCTAATAAAAATATACAGGATTGTTGGCTTTCCACAGTCATTATAAACAGTAGTTTGTTCAGTACCCGGGGGGAATACTCTATCTAGTGGAAAAGTGTATGGTCCTGATGATTTATCTGCAATCTTCACAGTTTGCTCGTCGGGAAAAAGAAGAGAAAAATTTGGATCACGTCCAGTCTTTGCTTCTTCTTCTTGTTCACGCTTGTTTACAGGACGAAAGCGAGCAAGGACTCGAATTGAACATTGAGTTGCCATATATACGAGATCCTTATTTTGCACGCTTGGCTAAAACCTTTTTAACAAAATTATCAAAAGAATTAATTATGTTTCTTTATTAAAATCAAAAGAAAATGTAATAGTCAGAGTTGAAGGATTGCAAATTTGTAGAAATTAAAAAAAGAAAGGAATATGAACCATAACAAAAATTCGATTGATTCTTCATTGATATTTCATTCTTTTAAAATGAGCATAGAAATGTTTTCAAAAAATATTAATGGATCGACATTATTGTACGATGTTTATTCGAAGTCAATAGTGTATACCTTAAAGCTGCATGAAGAATTGATGGACGGACTTTCACCAGAAGAAATTGGCTATATTTTCATGGGAAGAACCGTTTTGGATTGTACACCATTGTTCAAGCTTAATGCTGTTTGCCTTTTTATTTAAAATATTTAAAAGTATTTCAATTCTATTTTCGAAAAATTTTTTTTAGAGAATTGGTTCAACGTTTTGTTCTGTGCTAAAGAGAACTTTTATCCCTGCTAAAATACCTGCACCTTTTAAATTGAAAAAGAGCGAGATGGAAGCTGCTGAAGTTTATGAACGTTTGACTTTTAAAACGAATTTGCATTTTTGTAATGCATTTATTAGAACTTATGGCTTTTTCAACGATTCCAACTTCAAATTTACCTTATGTCTTGCATCAGGCAAGATCGTGCTTGCCATTGCTTTCATTAGAATATTTTGAAGAAAAATTTGACTTTATGATAAAGAACGTAATTTTGAAACATTTTTCATTAACAAGTGAAAATCTTGATGTGGACTTCCCATTAGTTGGATTACTTTTCGCGTTCGTGAAGCGTTTACATGACTCTAAAGTTGTGAAGAAGTTTTTAAGACAAGAATGGATAAAAGAATTTGTATCAAATTTGATAAATAAGACAACTCTTTTATTGGCAGAATGGAAAACAAAACAAGAACTGTTTACAAAAGAAAAAAGATTTATATTGATATGGTGCATGTTTGTGATGATTGCTTTGCAAGGCTATAAATGGGAAACTTTGAAAGAGCAGCACGTAATTTTTTTGATATTATCGATCAAGTCTGATTTATGCGAAGAAAACTTCACTTATATTCGAGATACAATAGCGCTGATAAGTTTATTAGCTACTCATCCAAGTTTGAATATTTTCATTATAAAGTTTATTCTCTGTCATTAAAATTTTATCTTTTTTTAATGTTTGAAAAATTCATTCATTCATTTTTTCTTTCTCTCTTAATCTTTGATTGATTGTTTATTTCTAATATAAATATTTCCTTTAAAAGTACCTCCGTTGAATGAAAAGATTATTGGGAAAAAATGTAAATGGCATTTTATTACATTAAATCCCAGAAGAATACTTTTCAAAATAGCCAACTTGCAGCTGAAGAGATTTTTCAATTCTTCTTCAGCAGCAGTTCCATGCTCTTCAATCTCAACTTCATTTCCAGGTACCAATCCTTTAGCATATGCTTCCGATTCAGTTATCGCTTCTTCATCGGAGCTGCTGCCATCGTGTCAATTGAGTGCATCCACATTTTTGCAATTAATCAAAAGTTTGCTATTTCTTCATCAGGACTTTAAAAATGAAAGCGAAGAAGATGAAGATGGAAATGGAGAAGAAAATGAAAATTGGTGGATTAGGTCACTTTTGTATCTTTGTGAACACTTTGTTTCGCTTCAAAACATCTGCGATAAAATGAATTTCCAAATGCAATCAAAAAGAATTGACTCTGATAAAATCCAAATCATTAGCAATGATTGTTCAATTGCTGAAGATTCCACAATGGAAAGAAAAAAAATTGATTGTTTCAATACGTCAGATTTCATTGGACTAAAAAATATTGTCGAAGATTTCTCTGAAAGAAATAAAGTGTTGAAGTCATTTGCTGATATTGAAACATTCAACAATGCATTATTTGAGTTTGCACATTTCATAAGTCTGCTTCTGGCTTCAAACTCAGCTTTCATCCATTGCTTAATTAACATACCTGCATTAGTTCAAACACTCCTTTGCTTTGCTTCTGGTGGTGTTCATTACGGAATGTGCACTGTTTTAAAGAACGTAATTGAAGAGGAAGAAGAGCAATCCAGGAGAGAAAGGAATGCAATAGCTTTTGAATATCTGAGAATTGAAAGCATTCAAAGTCTTTCTCTATGTGTTGAGAATGGCAGTGAAGAAGATGTTATCCAGTTGCTTCAAATGGGAATTGTTAGTGTTGCATGCGAAGGTGCAATAAAATCGAGATATAGTCATGAACGACAAGAAAGAAATGTATTTATCGAATTATTAGGAGTCATTTATAATAGAGCTTGCAGAGATGATGAAGAAGTAAACAATCAACTTAAACTAAAGAAAGGATATGCAAACAGAATATCTCCAGTATGGCGCTGTTTTATTAACAGTTGCATTGAGGAAGGAGTGGAAGATATTTTGGAATCATACCGCGATAAAATATTGAGATTGTTCAGTGCTCACGAATATTTTCAAGAAATTGTGTCAAATTTATCTAATTTGTTATTTTCTAAATAGTTTTATAAATGATTTGGCAATTTTGATTGATCTCTTTGAGTTCAGATTTTTTGTAGTTAATTGTTTTGCGTTTTCCATTCTTTATTTTTGGGAAATATTTTGGCATTTTAGTAACCCTTTCATCGGTTTTTTGAAAAGCTTTTAACCAAAATTTTTATTTAAATTACAAGTTTGGCAAGGTTTTAGTTTGCTATGTTAGTTTTTATTCTTTTCGTACATGCTTTTAATCTTTTATTTTTATGTTTCGTAAAAAATATTATGTAATTTATAGATTGTTCGGAGAGTTGTGTTCAAAGAAATTAACGTTGGGAATTGAATTGCTCATGAACAAAATTTGAAGCTGTATTACACAAAATCCAACAAGAACATATTTTTTAATAAAATACTGACATTTATAAATTTGTTCTTCTTGAATTAAATAATTAATTTGGTTTAGGCAATCTTTTTTATTGCATATCAAAATTATGGAGAAAAAAATGTGATTATGTCATTTTTAATTCGTTCAAAATCTATTGTCACAATGCTTTATTTCAAGCAATTTGAACATTTAAATATTTATAATGGCACAAAAAATTCAAATAAAACTCTCATCCATTTTCCCATTACAACAGATTTAATTCAGGTCATTTATTTACAACGCAAATTCTAACAAGGCATCATTCGCTAGCAAATAATAAAAGACATAAATCAAAAACAAAAAGTCAGCATTTATCTGCTAGGTGTGATAAACAAATACAACAATGATGAGATCAAATTTTCATCATTTAACCTCGTTATACAATGAAAATAAAAAGTTAACACTAATCAAAATTAAAAGTGCAAATAAAAACTTAATCAAACATAAAAAAAGATTAAATACGCATGAGGATCATCCACATGGAATAATTTACTTTCTTCTTCTTCCTACAAACTCTGTTCCAGGTGAATAAACAATATTCCCTGTAAATACATCAAAACTCAACCGTAATGAAGACGTTGCTGTTTTCGAAAGGTTAGAACAAGAGTTGTCAAAAGATGAAGACATAAATGAAGAAAATGAGCAATACTGTGAACACGATTGCTCTTGCGAAAACGCTTGGCCGTGCAAATTTTTGACTTTGGATGTCTTTTTTCTCAATTTACACGGCATTTTAACAGATGAACGAAGAAAAGGAGGAAGGGAATTCGCAAAATGTGCGGACCTACGCAAATTGAATGGAAACTTTGATAAACTGGTTGTTTTACCTGAAGATAAAACAAGAGGATTTGAATCAGCATAAACATGGGCTTGGGTGCTCCTTTCCAGTAAATTTCTTTCCATTCCATATCTCAAAGATGAATTAAAATGATCGTCAATTTTAGTCGAATCCATTTTATTCTCTTGAGTTGTTCCTTCCTGCTTATCTTTCATCTGTTTGGTAAAATAAGAAAAATCTTTATTCACTGCTCTTTCTTTCTCCAATACAACTGATCGAATATGAGACTCCCTTGAAGGATACGCAATAACAACTGGCACCTTATCCACAGTTCCTTCAACAAAGAATATTCCCTCTGGCCCTTCCATAATATCTGTTATTACACGCTCCGTTCCAGACACATTATCACTCAGCGCAGCTTCATTTGATGAAAGTGTGTTGAGAGATGTATGTTTTTTCACAATAGGTTCTGGTTCTCTATAATAATCAGTTTGATGCAACTTCGAATCTGAACTGTCCTCAGAATTATTCAATTTATTCTCCTCGATTTTCATCATGTTTTCCTGCAACTTATCTGAAATGTGCTTTTCGTGTGGTGTGCATTTCTCAATCGCATCCGTCCACATTCCCACGCTGCACGCTGCAGCATCGACTCCACCCTTTGAAGAGAACTTGCTTCTCCCCAAAATCCGCGATGAACTCAATGCCTGAGCCATGTGCATCTGCAGAGAATGCTCGTATGACATGGTCACAAACAACGACGCTGGAAATCCGAAAAGCTTTACTCTCGACGACAGCTGCATCTCTCCACCAACTGGCGCTGGCTGTGCTTTCATCTTCCTTCCAAGCAAAGATTCTATTGCATTGTTCAATTCTTTATCCATTTCTTCCATTTTACCCTGTTGAATCTGATGCTTCCTGATCTTCCTAATCCTTTCAATGATGGCATCAGTACTAATATCGCTGAGTTGTCGAAGCTGTGTGATCTCCTCTTGAGACAACTTCAAAGACTGAGGAACACGGATGCGCCTGCTCCCAATGACAGCATAGTGATAGTTTACTTGACGCTTAGCGGAGAAATATGAAGGTTCATTCTTTTCTTTTGAAGCATGCCGAGAACTATCGAACTCCTTGAATGTTGAGGAATCACTTTCATGCAGGGCAAAACTTGAATCTTTGCTGTTAAGATTATCCATTTGAGCAGTTGGACTCAAACATTCGTTTTCGGTGCTTGCAGATTCAACGTTCCCTCTTAAAGATAACTCTGTTTGAGTATCAGTTATGCTTGAATTAGGTTGGCTTTTGCTTTCCAATGAATTTTCTGATCGACTCGAATGACCTGAATCTCCATCACTTTCCATCTTATTTTGATTATCCTTTTTCTTCTCTGTAAAATCATTTTTGGCAGAAATCTGTGAAGGCTTAAGAGCTTTTTCGCTTTGTGCATTAACATTTCGAGCATTTCTTTGTGAAGACTTGCTTTCCGTTTCAAACTCTGAAGTAGCTGACTCTGTTGTCTCATTGTCATTTTCCTCTTCTATTTTCGTTATTTTTTCCTCTTTCTTCTTTTCATTTTTCATTTTTTTGTTACTCAATCTTTTCCTGTACTCCCTTGAATCAGGCAGAGGTTTGTTAAATTCTTCAAATGCCTTTTTTGCTTGTTTTTCCTCTGAATCTGATAGCACCATTTGTGGATGGCAAAAGCTAGCAGGGTTAGAAATTGGCCGATATGTGTGTGTTTGGTTAACCAGATCTTCATCGTACATCTCTGGAAAACTGGAATGTACAGAAGATGAACTTGAAGCAGAAAAACTCGGAAAATGACTAGAACCAAGTTCATATGTTGAACCAACAATTTCCCATGGGAATGGAGGGAGGTTCCGCATCCAATTAGCAAAAGGATCCACATACGTCAATAACTTAACATTAGCAGACCGTTGAGACGAATGAATGGACCGAGAGGAAGAGGAAAATGATGGAGAGTAACTTTCTGAACATTGAGCGGATGATGATGAGCTTTCATTAGGATGTTGAGTTCCGAACGAACTTTTATCCATTAAATTGTAATCTGAATGAACATATCCAACAAACGAGGGAAGTACAACTTGATTTTCATCATCGTTAGCCAGCGCATCAACCAAATTTTGCTTTCGAGAAAAGTCCACGTGGAATGTTGACTGTGCATAATGTGACAAATAAAAAGCAAGCACATATGAAGAGACTGAAACAGTTACAGGAATTTTATTAACATTTCTTCCAATATCAACCACCAAATCGTGACTTAACAATATCTTACATTGATTGCTCAACAACTTTGTAATTTCTGACATTCTTTCTTTCAACAACATATCATCATCCTGTGCAAAACAAGGTTTCTTTTCCATTTGGACATGTTTTGATTTCTCACCATATTCACTTAAAGAAGCAGGCCAAACACTTCCATCATCCATTCTCATTTTGTGCCAATTCAATCTATTTTGCTTTCTTCTCCTTTGTCTCAGCTCCCATTCAGTCAACTCCATTTCTCTTGAAGAACTAGTCATTGAATATGTGTCATCTCTAGCCGAACACTCAGCATCCATAAATGCTGCGCGAGAAACAGCAAAATAGGATTCTCCAACAACAAGCGCCGTTGCAACATCAAAGCGAGACACAGAAGCAACAGAAAGCGCAGCATCATATTCCATCACAAAAGCAGGTCCGCCAATGCATGCTGCTTGCAAATCATCAAACGTGGCATATGTTGCCGTGGTCAGTCCAAACTGCAATTTGACTTTATTTTCCATTTCATTTGGAAACAAAGAAGAGTTTTTGTCCGATTTCGATAGCGGCAAGGAAGAAGATCCAGAAAATGCACTAGACGAATTAAAACTTGAAGGAATAGGAGAAGCATATGGAGATGGAGTCGAAGAATGTGATAGAACCGAAACAGGAGATCCTGAGGAAGATAAAGATAAAGATGGAGATTGAGAAGGAGAAGGAGATGGAGATGGAGACGGAGACGGAGAAGTTGAGGGAGATGGGGAGGAAGATGGAGAAAGTGAACGGGAAGGGGAAAGGTATGCAGCATTGGATAACATTGGTGAACTTGAGCTGGAATAATATCCATGCTTTGATGTTCCATTCTTTGGGACAGTTCCAAACAACGAAGAAATCAAAATGTCATCTGATTTGTTCTCCAATCCTTGTGACTTTTGCATTCTTTCTCGATATCGATTGTGCGACGATGATTTTCCTTTGCTCTTTTCGTTGATAACAATTGATTGAATAAAGGGAACGCCAAGCAATCTTATTGCTTGAAGCAAATAGTCCAAATCAACAGTCTCATTCAATGCAGAAAAATGTGTCCGTTTTCTTTCGCAATGCCATTCTCCTGATCCAAACAACGACTTATGAAGAGGACGATCTTTTGCAATTGACTTTGAATCAAAACCATCTGCTCTTCCTAACAACATAGCCGAAACAACATCATTTGAAATGTCTGGAAGATCTGGATTTCCTCTGTTTGCAAGGCGATTGGCCATTTGAAGTGCTTGTTGTGCTTTAGGTGTGAACTGAGGCTGCTTCAAAGGAGCAAATTGTTTAGTAACGGCAGATTTCAGTCTCATCAAAATAGACTTTTCCTTTTTGTTAAGTGAAGAAAATGGAGAATAGACAGGCAAATTTGACATTATCTGCTTTGAAGAATGCTCTTCTTCCATTTCCATTCGAATGCTGTTTTGCTTTTTGAAAATCTTTTCATTAATTTTCGTTTTTTCATATTCCATCAAATCTTTCTTCCTTTTCATTGAAGAGTATTCTTTCAATTCAGTCTCTATTCGTGTTTTGTGCAGCGCCATAAGCATCAATGAGGCTGGATCAGAAGCAACAGCATCAATTGAATCCAGCAAACAGTTGAATCTCTCAGCAACGTTTAAAGCTGCTCCACTTTGGAACACACCAAATTTCTCAACAAAGTCATCCTCAAACATCTGCTGTGTATAGACTGATGGATCCATCTGCTCTTCTTCTCTTTCAATGTCTTCTTTATCACTCGATTTCTTATTGCTAACTTCATTGACACTTTTGCACAAGCGCTCAATGTGTGCCAGCAACCACATAACATTCGAAACAGCTGATGTTGGCCTCAGAAATGACTCTATCATCGTCTGTGGATTTGGAAGTGGCAATAGCATTGGAAGCAACTTCTCAAGAACTGCTTTTGACTCTTTTTTACCATCAGTTTGTCTCATATCCATTTCATCCACATCCATCTCCATATTATTGTGATCTTCAGCATCATCACCATTTTTCTGGGCAATTCCCTTTCTGACAGCAGCTGTCGTTCTGTTTGGAGGACGACGATCGTACGGCTGGAAGCGCACATCCAGCACAGAACAAATGAGACTGTGCATTTTTTGAACAAGTGAAAGAAACTCTTTCATAAGCACAAACAGCAGTGAGTTCATAATGAATGGAGTGTTTCTCTTGCTTACCAATAGCCAAGACACAAAATCTTTGTAATTCACTCCTTTTTGTTGGTTCGTTCTAAACTTCTTTTGTTGACTCGTCTGAGAATCATTGTTGATAACATATGGCTTGGAACCGGAATCAAAAGCAGTTGAAAAGCTTTTCTGAAGCTGAGGAAAAGGATTGAAAAGATCAAAATCACTGAAATCGTTCCAGTCTTTTGGAATGCCGCAATATTGCTCCATCAAAGGCATTCCAAACACACAAAACACGAAAAAAGATAAAAACTTCAAGATTGACTCAAATATTTCCCATGACTCTGGAAACTTGCGATGAAACATGCCACTTTTAACATCAAATTCTACAGAAGCTTTTCGAGCTTGATTGACATCTTTTGTGTGCCTGGCTTCTGCAATAAGAGTTAAAATACGAGCTATGTGCCCTAACAGAACAACCAAATATTGTGGGCTTTCTTTTTTTGAGAAAGAGTCACTTGTGTCAGACTGTGTCAAAAGTCCATCTTTCTCGTCACTTTGATGCTTGCCTTGAGGCAGTGATTGCTTAAACTCTGATGAGATTGAAGGTTCTTCCAATGTTGTTGCAACTGTGTCCGCTTGCATCGAACTGGACTCGTTTTCAATTACTGGCTTCGGTTCTTCTTCCATTGCAATAGATGACTGCATTTGCTCCGAATCAGAAGTACCAATTGGAGAAGAAGATGACGAAGGTTTATCGTTTATTTTTCCCCTCATTATCCGTCTTTTTTTCAGAATTTTATCAATCCGGTAACTCCACAGCAGTTTCTGAGCTGGTAAGTGCATCGGCATTTCAGGAGCAGAATAGCCAGAATCCATGTTTTTGATGTACAACGAAGGCAAATCATATTCCCAGCGAGACGGATGCAGACTCAGCGATGGTGGAACATAATCTCCTTCTCCTCCGATTTCGTCACTGGGGCTGATGTTCTCACACAGAATCTGCGGATCCGGAGGCAAATTATCTGGAACCATTGAGCTTGGCACTGGAAGTCCTGTGCGAGTATCTTCTTCTGGTGAAAAGGGAAAGTCATCAATTGCTTGCTCGCTTGAAAGTTGTTCGGGTGTTGATGGACGCAGTGGAACAGAGTCTTTATCGCTGCCACTGTCATTATTGTCTTCATTGTTATTGTTACTGCTTTTGCTTTTGCTATTTGCATTTTTCTTGGATGAACTTCGAAGATTCTTTCTTGTTGCAACTTTTCCACTTTTTGTTTCATTTTCTTTTTGTTCATTTTTTGCCTTTGTTGGTTTCTCTTTCGATTCTTCTGATTTTTCTTCTTCCGTAACAGTTCCTTCATCACTCTCTTTGTTCTCATCAGATTCATCCATGCTATTCCATCCTTGATTGCTCTTTCTGTTCTTTCCCTTTTTAGACGACGAGGTTGACTGCTTTGAATTATTGCTGTTATTGCTGTTGTTATTTGTGCTTGAATTACTACTGCTGTTATATGCATCATCATTGTTATTATTATGATTACCGTTTTTATTGTTATTTCCTCCATTAAATCCATTTAAATAACTACTATTGTAATTATACGAATTTTTCTTTGCAGAACCACTCATTGAATCCAGCTCGCTCAACACAAAATAATTCGATGACGGGCCATTTGGTGGCAAGTGTGCTATTTCAGACAGCGTCCTTCGTTTTTCCAATGCGCACTCTCTGGTTGTTGCATTCTTCTTCCACTCGCTCAGAGTCTCGCTGTATTGATCGTTCTGCAGTGCCATCCACATCTTGTCTGAGTCTCTCTTGTGCAGCAGCAGGCGCTTGTGCTGCAGCTCCAGCCTTTCCAGCAGACGAGGAATGAACACAAGGGGAGAGCATCTAAGTCCGTTCAGCGGATTCAGCGTGTGAGTGAATGGGATGGGCGGAATGGTAACTGAAATTTGAGGAGATGTGTTGAAGAAGCTGGGTGATTGCGGTTGGACAACAGCATATGATGACAGATTCGTTGGAGACTGAGGGTTGCCTTGTGGTGGGAAGGCATCAGAAGAAGTTGCTGGACTGTTTGCAGTGGAAGATACTGGAGGAAAAGAGGAGGAGGAAGAAGATGAAGAAGAAGATGCTGATGCAGAATGAGACAGCAATGGAGAAGATGAAGAATATTTCAATGAATTTGATTTTGGGGAAGGTGAAGTTGCTGGAGGAGAAAGAGCAAAAGGAGAAGGAGGAGAAGAAGAAGGAGACGGAAAAAACACAGAAGCAGGAGCGTAAATCAATGAAGCACGGTTGATTTCTAAACTTGATGAAGATGAAGATTTGTTTGGTATTACTGGGAAAGATGCTTTACTTGCTGAATTTTTAGCAGAAGAATCGTTGTAGCTTTGACTAACATGTCCAATTCTAATCAATGAAGGGTTGAGCATAGCAGCTGTTGTCAAACTCCTTGCCATTTCTGATAAAGATGGTGATGAAGAAGAAGGTGAAGAGGAGGAAGAGGAAGAGGAGGAGGAGGAGGAGGAAGAGGAGGAAGAGGAGGAAGAGGAAGAGGAAGAGGAGGAGGAGGAAGAGGAGGAAGAAGAAGAGGAGGAAGTAGGGGAGGAAGAAGAAGGAGATGCCGTTGTTGTTGTCGGAGCAAGCGCAGTTGCAGTGTATACACTTTGACTCTTTCCCACAGCAACTGAATGGTGCATAAGCATCTCCTTCTCCATCGACGTTCTCAGAATCTCCAGAGACATCGGCGACAGCACACGCAAGTCAATTCCCTTCGAAGCTGAGAAAGCAGCTGAAGGCTTTGGCATCACATAAGGAAGAGACAGGTTGTGCAGAAGAGAAAGGAGCGACTTGTTCTCCTTCGGGTTGATAGGAGAAGGAAATGTGGCCAAATGAAAAGCAATCGAATTCTGGCGGTTAAAATGGAGACTTTCCAACGGGAAATGAGCAGCAAATGTGTTGATTGCGCGGAGCTGGTTGAACGACACGAACTTGTGAATGGAAGCGTGGTGGTTGTATGACAAAGAGAAGGGGCATTCAGACTCAGATGAATAACCATAGCGCTCATAGACTGGCTTGGGCTTGTATGCGATCAATGCTTCGACAGCATCTGTCTGACTGTCGAAATCAGAGATGGGATCTCCATTGGCAGACTGTTGGATGCTATTTGACTGAGTCTGCTGAGGAGAGGTATTTGTGGCAGGTTGGGCTGGAACTGGGCTTTTCTCATGGGCAACAGCTGGTGAAGAAGGCAAAGAAGAAGAAGAAGAAGAAGAAGACGTTGAAGAAGGGGAAGAGTAAGGAGGAGGAGGAGAAGAAGAAGAAGAAGTGGAAGAAGAAGTGAAAGCAGAGAGAGAAGCAGAAAGATGAGAAGCAGCCGCAGAGGCGGAGGAGGCTGATGAAAGAGCAGAAACAGAGGCTTGAACTAACACAGACACAGACGGATGAGAAGGTTGAGTTGAAGAAGGAGGAGTCACCATATTAGTAGCCAACGTGTATATTTTGGATACAGGAGACATGTTATTGACATCAAGATTGATAAACGAGGGAGAAGGAAATGAACTAGTAGTTTGGCGCATGCTATTCTTTTGTGGGGGTTTTTCCTTAAGCACAACGCTTGTGGAGGTTGCTTGGATTGATCTGACAGATGTTAGATCGCTTTTGCCAAATGTTATCGAAGACGGGTTCAATTGGGCATATGGCTGTATTGCTGTGTTCTTTGCCTGCAAGTGCAATTGTTGTTGATTGACTGGAGAATTATACGGTGTATTTTTCATGTTGCCTTTTGTTGTTTCGCTTTCTGGTGAGTTTCGAGGATATGAAACTCGTTCATTTTTGTTCTTATTGGCAGAAGTGTTATTTGGAGTTGTATTTTCTTCGGTTTTTGAGTCTGACTCAGAATTTGAGTTGCTTCGTGCTCTTGTTCTGGATCGCAGCTCAAACTTGTTCTCAAACGGAAACGGGATTCTCTTCTTTCGCGGTTTTGGCTTTGATTTTGAAGAAGCATCTTCGTTTTGTTCTGCTGTGGACATTTTGTCATCTGAAGTTTCATTCACTTCCATCCCATCTGTTCCTTTGGTATTCTTTGCATCTCTTTCGTTTTCATCAATTTTTTCGTTCTTCTCAACATCCATTGAAATATCCTTTTCTGCCTCTTTCTTCTCATTCTCTTTTGTTTCTTGTGATTCCATTGTTTTCCCTTCTGCTTTGATTTCTGCTTCATTTGTTTTGTTTTTCACGATGTTTGCATCTTTGCTTTGTTGCTCAGACTCCATTTTCGTATCAGACAAGTTTCTCCCTTCGGCACTTGCTCCAAATTTATGATCCAAAGGCAAAGTTGGTTTTGATATTGGTATTAAAGAAGAAGATGAAGAAGAAGAAGGCACAAGAGAATTTTTGAAGGAAGGCATCTTCGCTTTCACATAAGCTGTGAGCGCAGAGGATAATGCTGAAGCAGACGAAGCTGCAGATTCAGCCTCAGAAGATTGTGAAATCGCAGCAGCAGAAGAAGAAATAGATGAAGAAGCAGAAGAGGAGGAAGAAAAAGAAGAAGAAGTTTCCTTTGCACCTGATTGTGCAGGAGCAGTAGTTGTAGTAGTAGGCGATTTGTTACGAGGTGGTAGGACAGCTGGAAATATGCTCTTTGATGAGTGAGAAGACTGAAGAGGCGCTTGTACTGTAGGAAATGTCTTTGGAAACGGATTTTGTGGAATGCCAATGTTTGAGTTCAGATGAGCAGGAACATAATGCGAAGGGGTGAGGAAAGGCAAAAATGGCTGTTTTGCAGCTGATTGGTCAGATGTTGTTGTGGAATCTTCATCTTTCGATTTTTCGTCTTTATTTGTGTCTTTTTCTTTGTCTTTGTCAATTTTTTGTTTGACTTTCGTTGTACTGTCATTCAAATTTTCCGACTCATTTGCTTTTTCTAGCTCAGTTTCAGCACTAACATTTGATTCTTCTTGTTGTTCTTGCAATTCTTCCGGTTCTTGTGACATTCGTTGTTCTTGTTCACTTTGTGGTGGACGCTCAATTATTTTGTCTATTTCAGAAGTTTTCTCATTGTTCTCTTTGAACATTGACGATTCCTGTTCATTTGGAGTCTTACTCGAATCAACATCATCCACCCCTTCCTTCTTTTGTGATGAAGATGTTGGCTGTTCCTGTTCTGATTGTTGTTCATTTGACAAATCTGATTTGTTGACCTCCTGTGACGATGATGAATTCACATTCTGCGAAGATTCTTCAGTCTTTCCAAAAAAAATGTTTTCTTGTGGAGGATAATGCAACACTTTCTGGTTATTTTGTGGTGAATGCTCAGAATTTGGCTGAACATTATGTTGCGTTGCATCTGCTGTTCCAGTTGTTCCATTTGACCCATTAGATGCTGTTACAGTCGTTGTATTTGCCGTGTTTGTATTTGACGCATTTGTCGTGCCAGCAGCAAGTGAATAAGGCGTCGGAATTGGAGCAGCTAACGCCACACATGTCTGCAGCGGCTTGCCCACCACCAGATTCGATGACAAAAAAGGGGTGATGTGTAGAGCAGACTTGTTTGCACAAGGCTGCCCACTCGTATTGTGTGTGGCTGAAACATACGTCCCCTTTTTGTAGATCATCGCTGGGCAAGTATCAGCCACTGGGTTCCCTCCATATGGATAGGGGCTGGAGAACTGGGAGTTGGCAGCTGGAATTACTATGTCATTCAGCGTCTTCAATTCGCTTTCGCTTCTGCCTTCGGTCACATTCGTGTTTGTATTTGAATTCTCATTCTTATTTGTGCTTGTATTTAAATTTGTGATAGAATTTGCACTTGAGCTTTGCTTTGCTGTTTTTTTAGATGTTGAATTTCCACTTTTGCTGGTTCCTGTCCGACCCCTCTTTCTTGTGTTTGATGTTGTTTCACTTTCAGAGCCTGACTTAGAATTTCCTTTTCCTCCTTCTGTTTTTTCATCATCTTTGTCTGCCTCAGGCACTGTAAATGTCCCTGTCTTGAAGTCGTAGTCTTCCAAACTCATTCGGCCATTTTTTATGAGGTAAAACAGTTTGTTCGCTTTCTCCTTCGCTTTTCTGTCCATATCCAATGGCTTCAGTGCATTGTCGTCTTTTGAAGCTTCAGGCTTTGATGATTCTTGCTTGGAAGTTGATGGCTCTGTAATGGGTGATTTTGACATGTTATTATTTGACATGTTTTGATTTGTCTTGCTCGCTGACTCTGTTTCATTTTCGGTGAGAGCCTCATTTTTATTTGTACCATCAGAGTTTTGTGCTTTTCCTTTTATTTGTGTTTTTTCTTTCCTCTTCGCCTTTTCAGTTTTTTTTGATTTTGCTTTTGCTTTTGATTTTTGACTTTTCGGTTTAATTTTCTTCTCTTCTTTTATCTCAATCTCTTCAGTCTCTTCGGCATCTTCTGTTTCTTCGTCTTTTGTTTCATTTTCTTTTTCCATTTTTCTATTTTCTTCATCCATTTCCTCTTTCTCTTCACCCTCTTCTTCCTCTTCCTCTTCCTCTTCTCCTTCCTCATCCTCATCTTCTTCTTCTCCCTCTTCCTCTTCTTCCTCTTCCTCTTCCTCCTCTTCCCTCAACTTTTCATCTCTGTTATTCTTCAGCTGGTATATATTCACTTTCCTCGGGTCTGTCCCTTCCTTCTCCTCTTCCAGCAGCTCCTTCAGCTCATCCAGCGTCGGTAGCATCAGCAAAAACGAGTTCATCCTCATCGAACGCGACGTGCAAGGGCACAAAAGCTCCCTCGACCTGTCCACAAGCTGCGCTGCATCCATCTTCCCGCTTATCTCTGGCCTTCTCACCGGCCTCTTCACAGGCGTCAGGTTGACTGCCCTGACAGGGTGGTTGAAGAAGCCGTAGTATTTCGTAGACGCAGTCGGACCGTTCATCCACGTCAGCCTGACTGATATGCGGCAGCGCTTCTTCTGCGACAGAGAGCTAATCGCACAGCACAGAACACTGGGCGAATTGTGTGCGTCTGACCAGTGGAGATTTCGGGAGGCTGCACGTGATGGACGCAGATTAATCCCAGATTCGGATTTGGCGTTGGCTGTGTTGTCTGTGTTTGTGTTTGAATCTGTGCTCGAATTTGTGTTTGTATTTGTTTCATTGCTGTCTGTCGTTTCCTTTTCATCTGTTTTGCTATTCTTTTCAGGAGATTCTTCTGTTGAGAGTGTTTCTGGAGTGGCTGATTCAGAGGGAGTTGTTGGTGTGACAGGGGGTGTTTGCAATGTTGATGGAGCTGCTTCAGATGAAGAATCAGATGATGATGAAGAGGAAGAGGAGGAAGAGGAGGAAGAGGAGGAAGAGGAGGAAGAGGAGGAAGAGGAGGAAGAGGAGGAAGAGGAGGAGGAGGAAGAAGAAGAAGAAGAAGAAGAAGAAGAAGAAGAAGAAAGAGAAAGAGAAAGAGAAGGGAAAAGTAAGGAAGGAGAAGGAGACATAGAAGGAGAAGGAGAGATAGAAGGAGAAGGAGAATGAGTAATTGAAGGAGAAGATGATAAAGACGAAGGGGAAGAGGAAGAGGAAGAAGGAGGAAAGGAAGAAGGAGAAGGGGAAGGAGAAGAAGATTGAAACTGCATTTGCATTTGTTGAGAGGATAGTGAATAAGATTCTTGTGCATCTGGAGAGATTGCAATAATTGAAGGAGAGGAGGAAGAAGAGGGAGAAGTTGGATAAGCATAAAAATATGAATAAGAAGGAGTAGAGGAAGTAGAAGCAGAAGCAGATGCAGGTGCAGATGCAGATGCAGAAGATGGAGAGGAAGCAGAAGAAGAAGAAATAAAAGAATAAGAAGGATCAGAACCAGAAGAAACAGAACCGGAACCAGAAGAAATAGAAGCAGCAGCGGTAGTGGCAGCAGTATAAGAAGCATATTTCGATGCCTGATATTCTGCAGGCGATGAATACACACAAGTGGCATTGTTCATATTCGAATTCGCATTCACTTTCTGATTCTGATTCTGATTCTGACTCGAATTTCTCATATCATTTTTGTTCTGCGCCATCATTTTGGTTAAAGCATCAAGTTTTTTGCAGCTCTGCTTCAGCAATTGGAGAGGAGGGGTTGTGATGAACTTGTGGTATCTTTTCAGAACTAAACTAAGCTCTCTTGCTGTTGGCTGAGAAGGGATTGAGATACGCTGAGGGAATATGGATGCTTCTGGATCATTTTCAGATTTCTTGCGGGAAGGGAAAGGATATGAAGAGGAAGAGGAAGTGGGAGAAGAAGAAGAAGAAAGAGGAGAAAGAAGAGGAGGAGAAGCAGAAGAAGAAGATGGTGATGATGACTTTGAGGATGGCGAAGACAATGAGGAAGAAACAGAAGAGGAGGAAGAAGAAGAAGAAATCGACAAAGAAGGAAGAGGAGAAGGAGAAGGGGGATTCACCAGAAATACACTTGATTGAGGATATTGCTGACTCAATCCAACTTGATAAGAATTTTGTGCTCCTCCATTTTGCAGCGAGCCAAATGTGTTGCTATTTTGTGGATGGAGAAAAGCAGCTGATGTTATTTGTGAGATCAGTTTGAGTGCCGGCGGAGATGTGTTCGTGGTGGAAGGCACAGGATGTGCAGAGGGAAGAGGAAGGGGTGGAGCTTTGGGCTGTTGAGGCAAAGAAGGAATGGCTGGGGCAGGAGAGAGAATGGATTGGGGAAGGGTGGATGGGTTGAGGAGCTGGGAGGAAGAGGAAGAAGAGGAAGAAGAGGAAGAAGAGGAAGAAGAGGAAGAGGAAAGGGAATTTTGTAAAAGTTGTGAAGCTGTTGGTATCAGTGGGGTTGTAGAAGAAAGGGTAGGAGATAATGTTGTCAGTGAAGAAGAATCAGAAGATTGTGCAGCAAGCTGTTGGCGCATAGCAACCATTTGAGATACCAATTCAGAAGACAGCGAAGGAGCACCAAGTTGCACAATAGCTGGTGTTATTAACGATGAAGCTGATAACAATGGCGATAAAGAAGAAGAAGAAGATGATGATGATGAAGATGCTGATGATGAAGCAGATAGCAAAGGTGATGTAGCTATCATATTTGCTGGTCCTTGTGCTGACTGAGAAACACTCACAAAACCAGCACCAGCTTGTCCAAATGCTGTTTTCAATGATGCCGAGTAGGAAGCAGCGAGTGCAGCAGTGGCTGATGGGGAAAGCTTTGCAGGGAGCATTGGGAATCTCCTTTCAGCGGGCAGGACAAGAGGAATTGGGAGAGAAGAACGAGAGGGAGCGGAGAGGGGAGAATGGATGATGTCAGCAGGAGTGAATGGGGAAGGGTGCATGAAACGGATGCGCTTGCCGAATTCGGGTCGTTTGTTGAGAGAAGATGATTTGGAAGAAGAAGATGATGACGATGATGAAGATGAAGATGACGATTTTCCTGTGTTTCCTCCACCAGATGATGCACGTCCTCCTCTTTTGCCTTCAGAATCCTGTGCTCTTTTGTTCCTTTTCGTGCTATTTCTCACTGAAAACCCTGGTCTGTATGCTCTGTCGTTGCGCCTTCTTGATTCCTCTTCTATGAGCTCATCGCTGTCTGCATCTGACAATTCATAACTGTCGCCATCATCATCATCTTCACTCAAATTCGATCTGAACAGCTGCCGATGAGCAAAATGCTGGTGGAGCAGGTGTTTGCGTGATTGCTTTGCGGAAGTGGTCTCTTTTGGCTGTTTGCCTTCTGATGAGGCTTCTGCTTCTTGTTCTTCATCATATCCTTCTTTGTCTTCTGTTTCTTTTTCATTTTCTTCAGCTCTTTCTTCTTCTCTTTCTTCAATATCATTTTCTTCCTCATCTTCTTCCATCCCTTCATATTCAACATCTTCTTCTTCCTCCTTGCCTTCATCATCCTCTTCTTGTTCCTCTTCTTCATCTTCTCCAGCTTCTTCATTTTCTGCACTTTCGTATTCTCTTTCTCTTCCTCTTTCCTCTTCAGTTTCTTCATCCTCTCCTTCCTCATTAAACTCCTCCTCTTCCTCCATCCCTCTTCCTCCTTTTCTCTCTTCTTTTCCTTCAATATCGTAATCATCATTATCTTCTTCCTCCTCCTCCTCTTCTTCTTCCTCATCATCATATTCCTCTTCATCCAGAAAAGGTGACATATCATCTGAACTCCTTCTCCTCAATCGATTCATCGAACCACCAAAAAGCTGTTTCCCACTTTTCTCTTTGTTCCCTTTCTTCGAACTCGCCTTCTCGTTCTTCTTCTTCTTCCTCTGTGATATTTGCTCTCTGTAGTTGTTTTCGTATCTTCCTGTCATTTTCGACGAGCGCAGGTTCGGGCTGTCTGAAAGCGCCTGCATTTTCAACTCAATCGCAAAATCTGAGTTCATAAACGACTCCACAAAGGAAACAAAAGGGAAATCTCTCTTTTCATACGGCTGCGCCTGCTGCAGCGGCACCTGCTGGTTTTTGCTGTTCTCCATTGCCTGGTCCAGTTCTTCAGCATAGTGTGCTTTCTTCCCTGCATACAGAGCAGCGATTGTGTCGACATCTTCATTTTTGATGAAACGAGATAGAAGAATCAGAATGTTCAGAGGCATCGCATATGACAATGTTGGATAAGGAAGAGGTTTGAAATCTGAAGAGGATGAATACAAAGACGATTCTTCAGACACAGAATATCCAGAAAGTGGAGTGGACGGCACTGAGAAGGCGTCTGCTTTGTACAGCTTTGTCGGGTCTGTTGGATCAGAAGCAGACGGATCGATGTCATAGAGCGAATTGTTAGCTAGTCTTGTTTTGCTTGCTTGTGATTTATTCGAATTATTATTAATATTATTATTACTATTGCTATTATTATGATTATCTTTTCTACTTATCCTGAACTTTATTGCCGTCGATGCACTTTCTTTCCCCCTTGCACTTTCTTTCAGGATAACCTCAGCAATCTTCCTAATCTCCTTCTCCTTCTGCTGCAGCACAGACTCCTCCACCATCCGCATAATCATCTCGAACGACGCTCTGACTGACTCCACTTTCGCAGCCATCCAATCATACTGCTGCATCTCGTCCTCCACACGAAACATCAGCTCTTCAAACAGCGTGCGTTTCAGCTCTTTGAATGCGCCTTCCATCCCAATGGGCACAGACATCAGCTCATAGTTCACGACAAGCGAGGCTGGGGACAAATGGAAGCGGGACGTGTGCTGGATGAACGACTCTTCTGCATTAAAGGACTGGAAGGAGCCGGTTGCAGAGGGCACTTTAAAGGCAAATGGATAAGGGACGCTGAAAACCCCACGGCGAAGGAAAGAAAGGAGAGAGAAAAGGGTTTCTTGGGAAGAGGAGGAGAAAAACGAAGAGGAATTCAAAGAAGGGAAGTTGATGTCAGAGAATGATGAAGAATCATTTGGAGAAAAATGTTTTATTGGCAGAATTGGAAAAGAAGGGTTAGAATCATACGAGGTTTCCTCAAACAATGAAGAAGAAGAAGAAGAAGAAGAAGCAGAAAATGAATCAAAATCCAATCTTCTCTTCACCTGTTTCTGTTTCTGTTTCTGTATCTCCTTCATTAAATACTCCATTTTCCTCTTTCTCTCTTCCCCCATCACTGCATCAAGTGATACTGTCTCCACAAGAAACTGCGACAGCTCTCTGGCGCTGATGCAAGGGGACCAAGGAAACAAAGCACGGAACAGGTTGTCGATATCTTGCATCACTTTCTTGTGGAGGGAAGACGTGTAGCTCATGGATGGATGGGAACTGCTGCTGGATTTTGATGATAGGGAGGTGGAAGAGGAGGGAGAAGAGGAAGAGGAAGAGGAAGAGGAAGAGGAAGAGGAAGAAGATTGAGATTTGGAAGCAGATTTGCTTTTAGACACTGGAATTGATGTTTTCGATGACTTATTTTTTGTTGATGTTTTTGAATTCCCTGGATGACTCTTCTTTCCTCCTTTAGTTTCTGCTACTTCTGCCTCTTTTGTTACTTTTGCTTCTTCTTTCGCTTCTATTCCTTCTGCAACTTTAGCAGAATCTGCCTCTTCTTCTCCTTTTGCATCGATTTTTTCTTTTTCTTTTCCTTTTGCTTCTGACTCTGCCTCCGCCTCTGCCTCAGCCTCAGCAACCAACGCAGAGAAAGGTTTCCTCGCCAAATCCGACAGCACCTGATTTGAGAACATCTTGTTCTTCCTCACATCTGCCAGAGATAAAACAGCATTCGCATTGAATGAGGATATCTTCACACCAGCCGCGGTTTTCATCTTGTAGTCATTGAAAAGACGGTGCATTGCTAACTCAGCCACGTTCTGAAGATGAGTGAGGCTGTCTGGCTTGTCAATTGGATTGACAGTGGAATTGAAAGAAGAGTTGGAATTTGTGTTTGAATGAGTTGTATTCTTCGTGTTCTTCGTATTCTTCGCATTGTTCCCATGACTTCCTTTACTTCCATTTCTCGTGTTCTTCATCTGCTCTTTCTCTTTCTCTTTCTCCTTCTCCTTCTCTTTCTCCTTCTCTTCTCTCTTCCTCACGCCAAAACTCGCTCTTTCATTGAACAACGCCAGTAATGTCATTCTTTGCTTGTCTCTTCCCTCCAAAATCAACCTCTCCTTCTCCACCAGCGTAGCCAGCGGATGGATATTCAATATTCTGTACGATGTTCCATACGGCTTGCAATTGTCCAGTATTTTGAATGTGTTTTCGCGTATTTCTGCTTCAAAAGCTGCTTTTTTCTTCTCATCCAACATAATCTGGTATGTGGCAAGCGCCATCTTCTGCTCTGGATCAATGTTTGCATTGTAACGCCGATGAGAAAAGCGATATTTGCTGATCTCTTTTGAAGAAGTGGTTGATGATGAATATAATGATGCTAAAGATCGATAATGGGAACGCGTTGTACTCGAAACAGGAGTCAGAGAAGAAGAAGTTGATGATGAGGAAGAGGAAGAAGAAGAGGAGGAGGAGGAGGAGGAGGAGGAAGATGATGATGATATTGTGTGTGCTGATTGTATTGAAGATGATGAAGGAAAAGATTGTTGCTGTGATAAAGAAGATGGTGAAGTTGAAGAAGAAGACGATGTTGATAATGAAGATGCAGATGAGCGAGTAGATGAAGAGGAAGATGCAGGAATCATAACTGAAGAAGTAGTTGTAGCAGTAGAAGAAAAAGAAGCTGATGATAATGATGATGATGAGTGTGATTGTGATTGTGATGCCTTTAGTGCAGAAAGAGCTGGAAATGGTTTTAGTGTATCTGAAGAAGCCGATGCATATGAAGATGCAAATGAAGATGCAGAAGTCGATGAAGGAGCGGATGTATTCATATTGTTTGTTGATTTAGCTGTGGAGGAAGATGCTGATGATGCTGATGATGTTGTTGATGCTGCCACAGAAGAAGATTGCTTGCTGTTTGAACGTGATCGTGTTTGAGGTCTGTGATGAAGGGCATTCTTTGCATGAAACAGGTAACTCTGTTTATCTGACTGCTCTTCAGAGAGAATGGAAGGCTGCTGCAAAGATGATGATGATGATGAAGACGCTTGATATTCTTCATTCAATGCCTCCAGTTTAGTTTTCTCCTTCTCATTCACATGTTTATTACTAGTCTTCTTCTTTTTCTTCTTCTTCTTCTGTTGCAGTTGCAATTGACGTTGTTTTTTCTGTTGTTCTTTTTGTTGTTGCTTTTGTTGCTCTTTTAACTGCGCTTCCACATCTTCCTTCTTCATCAGCTCCACAATCTCTGAGTCCGGCAGTCTTTTCTCGTGGCTGTAGAACCTCTCGTACTCACTTGCCCTTCTCCTCGCTGCTTTCCTCAGAATCGTCGGCGAATGCGCCACTTTCTGAAAGAGAAGCGAACGAGGCGGAGGAATCTGCGTCTGCGGTGTCAGCGTTGTGGTGAAGATGTCGTTCAGCCCTGTCTCGACATTCCCCTTCGAAAAGCAGTCGGAATGGTACAAATCGTCAAAGCAGCTCGAAAGCCTCGTGTTTTTGCGTATCTCCACCACAATCTTGTACACCCTCCTCAGCACACCCCCCGTGTGTGGCACAGAAAGCGAGTTTTCTCTTTGATAGTGATCGACTTGCACATATTGGGGTATATACACCACACCTTCAGGAGCTGGGCCGCAGGCAAAGGAAGGTGGAAAGGTGGGCTTGATCATGTAGCTTGAGTGGGAAGAATGAGGGTCTCTTTTGCTGTTTTTGGGGGGGGTAGATCGGATGGGCTTGCCAGTCGATGATGATGATATTGATGTTAGTGGAACTGATGATGATGAGGAAGAGGAAGAGGAGGAAGAGGAAGAAGAAGAAGAAGATGCAGATGCAGAAGCTGATGCTGATGTTGCAGCCTTTCTTTGATACTCTTGATTAACAAGAACATTTTCTCCATTGTTCATCATCATCTCCTGCATTGTTGTTGGGTTGATCACAGAAGAAACTGCATTATTCGATGGAAATACCCCAGGGATGAGTGAAGCGTATAGATTACCACTGCGACTGCTGTTAAAAGGTTTATAGGCATCTGCGATATCTTTCTTATGTGCTGTTGTTTCGAGGAATTTTTGATATGACTGCGAAGAGTTATACTTTGGGTGAGGAGAAGGCGCATTGAAAGAGAAGGTGAGGTTTGGGTTTGGGTTTTGTGGTAAGTTGACGTGTGATTGGCCCCAGAGAAGAACGTTGGGCTCGAGGAAGAGAGGAGAGGAGGAAGGAGATGAGGAAGAAGAGGAGGAAGAAGAGGAGAAGGAAGAGGAAGCAGAAGCTGATGTTGATGCTGATGTTGAAGAAGACGAGGAAGAAGAAGAAGAAGAAGGCGGAGGAGAAGTACAAAAAGTCGACATTTGTTGATTGTTTGACATTGAATTCTTTTGTGGCTGTGAAGGTGATGTGGATGATGATGATGACGTTGATGATGCAGAAGAAATGGAAGAAATTGAAGACGAAGAAGGAGAAGAAGAATCAGAGGATGGATTTGCAGCTGAATGCTGCAATTGGGCTTGTTGAAGCTGCAGTGCTTGAACTGACTGCTGCTTCTGATTCTGATTTTGTGTTTGGTTTATTTGATTGGTCATTGGCATCATCTGAGAGATAGAGACAAGCTGAGTGGGAGAAGGCAAAGAAGAATATGAAGGAATGAATTGCATAGCTAAGGCTTGACTCTGTTGCTGTTGCTGTTGCTGTTGATGGTTGAGAGAGGAAGAAGAGAGAGAAGAAAGGGATGGTGTGATATTGGTGGAATGGGTAGGATGGGTGGGCTGGGAATGTTGAGGGGAGTTTGTGGAATGGAAAGATGATGATGATGATGATGATGATGATGATGGTAACGACGATTCTGAAGAAGAAGAAGAAGAAGAAGAAGAAAGAGAAGAAAGGGAATTTGACAAGTCAGTTGAAGCAACATCAGAAGTATTGTTTGCAGGTGAAACAAAAATTGCATCTTCTTTCTGTGAAGCAGGAGAAGAAGATGGAGATAAAAGTGGTGAATGCGTTTGTGGAATGCGATTGAATGGAATGGGGTGATGTATGGAATTGTGTATGGATTGTGGGGTGTTCTGTGTAATGGAATGGTGAATGTTAAAGGGAATGTTTGATGGATTGTTGAATGGGATGGACTGTGGAATGGACTGTGGTGTGGGTATTGTGGTGTGAGTAGGGTCTTTAAACGTATCGGGTGAGGTGGAAATCAATGA
The DNA here is from genome assembly GCF_001643675.1 of Monocercomonoides exilis. Taxonomy (NCBI): domain Eukaryota; phylum Preaxostyla; order Oxymonadida; family Polymastigidae; genus Monocercomonoides; species Monocercomonoides exilis. Next base: position 731,740 of record NW_027150570.1, read on the forward strand.
AGAAGCCGAATTCGAATTAAAACTTAAATTTGTGTTTGAAATTGAATCGGAATTCGACATAGAAATTTTGGTGGAAGAGGATAAAAGAGGTTGTGTTTGTGTGGTTTCATTGGATGAAGAGAAAGATGATTGAGAAGATGCTGCTTCAGTTGATGGAATTAAGTTAATTTCTGGTATACTTAAGGAAGATAATGAAGATGAAGAAGCAGATGAAGAAGAAGAAGAAGAAGAAGACGATGACGATGATTCATTTTTCATCGAAGAAGAAGGGGCAGGTGGTGGAAGAGAAGATGTGGATGAAGAAGTAATCGAAGCTGAAACTGAAGCTGAAGCTGAGGCAGAGGCTGGTGTAGATGAAGAAGAAGACGAATCGTTTGACAAATCAGAAATGATTGAATTTTTATCTGTTCCAATTATCATTCGCTTTCGTATTTTGCTTTCATTATCATCTTCTTCTTCTTCTTCAAAATTTACATCATCAAAATCACTTCTTTTTTCTTCTTCTTCCTTCTCCTTCTCCTTTTTCTCTTTCTTTCTCTCTCTCTCTCTCTCTGCTTCTGCCTTTGCCTCTGCCTCCACCGCCATAAACGCTTCATGTGCATCTTCACTCCCTGCTGCCTCCAACTCTTTGTTCCACAGCGCATACAACTCCCCTTCAGCCAGTGAGCCTGGCTGTGTTATGTTCTCCAGCAGCGCCTCTTTCATCAGCTTGTACAAATCAGACGTGTCAACGCTGTTTTCATTGAATTCACTGCTTTTGTCTTCTTTTCCCTCATTTCTCTCGTTTCTCTCATTAATTTCATTAATAACGCTCCTTTCACTACTGCCTTTAAAACTTTTATTTCGTTCTTTACTTCCACTGCTTATGCTGCCAATGCTGCTAACACCGCTAACACTGCCAATGTCGCTAATACTGCTAACACTATAAACAGAGCTATTAAAACTCCCACTACTTCTCTTCTTCTCCCTCGCCTCCTTCTCAATCTTCTGGAATATTTCATCCACATTCCGTCTGATTGAAGCTTGGCTGCATTCGCCTTTCAGCATCGCTAGCACTTCTTTGTCCAGCTCCTGCACCAGAAGCTTTGACGCCTCTGGACGTTCCTCATAATAGCCGGTGTCTTCTTCTCTTTCTTCTTCTTCTTCTTCTTCTTCCTCCTCCTCCTCCTCTCCTTCCCCTTCTTCTTCTTCCCCTTCTTCTTCTTCTTCTTTCATTCCTGATTTCAATTGCATAGATTCATATCCAGTTTGATAAGAACCTCTCATTTTTGAGCTTTCGTATATATTTTGTCTCTGAAATGCTCCTTCAGCCAGTTGAGAAGCCAACTGCGGGTTCAACAGCAGGTTTTTCCTCGCTCTCTCTGACTTGAACGTGAGCTGCTGCTTCACCAGCTCAATCATCTGGTTTTGCAGCTGCAGATATTCCTGATACAAAGTCTCAGTTGACTCAACATCACTCAATTGATGTGAAACTGGCATTTTCTTGGCAGTGCTGCTCGCAAAGGAAGACATTAATCCACTTCCCGTATTTTGTTCAGCAGAAATCTGGTTTTTTTTTTCAAGAAACGCTTTTTCTAAGGAAATTCTCTTGTGAATTGTTCGAAATTCATTATAACCGCTGTAAATATCACGGAAATAATCGTATTCGGCTTCGATAATTCTTTCATTGTCGCACGACTCGTCAAACGGATACCTTTCAAAAGTGTAGCCGTCTTGATCATCCTTAAGAAGTGCAGGAACATTGAAAAATACAACTCTTCGCTCTTTTTGCGCCAAGAGCAGGCCTTTCAGTTTCAGCTTAAGTAAATAAAGCTCTTGACGCCTAAAAATAACGCGCGAGCTGACGAACTCGCTAGGGATGTTGTTCAACATGTCTTTAGTATCCTTTGTGCATGGTGCATAACTGTCCATAATTGGTTTGAGCATTCTGAGAAAGAGATACACAACCAACGGCTTGTCTAAGTACAGTAAAAAAATTCGCACGCTTGTTTCTTCCAAAGTATATACTCCATGGCAGAAGGAATCCAGCAAAATAAGACTTTCGTAAAATCGGTGGATCCTGATTCCATCTGAAGGTGGATTCAGATCTTGCGTTTCGCCTTTAGATATAAACAATAAATATACATACAAGTTGATGTTTAAAAATGGTTTAAACGAATTATAAAATAAAAATTTTGAAAATAATTTTTGATCTGAACACTAAATAAAAAAGCTCAAAACTTCCAATCTGAAGAAGGTATGGTGTGGATTCAAAGAGTCCTAAAGCTTTAATAGTTTGATTAAGCAGCTGCTGAAGATAATTTGGGAACTTCAGAAGCGTAGGAGCTCCCACGAAATCAATATGGCCACTAAATGGTGGCTGGAACAGTTGATGTTCAATGGTATCTTCTCCATTGAATGGTTTATTGTCATTCTTTTCTTTACTTATATTCTCGTTCTTGTCTGCCGAGGCAGTGGTCTTCAGGGATTCATTATTTGAGATCACTTCAGGTGTTTTTGTGATCATTTTTCTGTGTGGCTGTTAACGGTATTATTCAATTGATTGGAAGATGTTGAGTTATTTTTAATTGAAGAAAAAACGCTCAGATATTTTTTAATAAATATAAGTTGCTTTGAATCGTCGCTAAAAGTTTAGTCGTTGAGTGATAAACAACAAACTTTCAATTCTGATCCAACCAAATTATGGCTTAGAATTTGTGCCTTAATGGTTAAAATATATAACAATAGCACAAACAAATTTATGTTATCGATAAATACAATGAACGAAATGAAAAATATTTCTGCACTTTGCATGAATTATCACAGCATAAAGATTTATGATGATTTTTTCTAATAACCCGAAAATCTTTGATTAATGGGAAGAAGGAACAATCAAGTCATTTGAATAAGAACAATGTTTACTTATTACTTCTTCTTTTATTAATTTTTGGAGAAAAAAGATATTTATTGCTTTGTTAAAGATTTTTTTCTACAAATTTTTCCAATAAAAACAAGAAGACAACAAAAAAACAATCTATTTCATTGATAACGCATGTGCTTTGCTTGATATATGTTATTGTGTTCTCGTTTTACAGATGATCTTTTTTCATTTATCAATTTGCGTATAAGATCATTCTCCACTTGTTTTTCATTTTCCTGCTAAAGCGCATCGTTCAGAGAATATAGCAACTAATTATAAAATAAATATAGAGAATTTCTTGATTAACGAAAAATTTAATCTCGTGTGTTTTTTGCTTCACGAAGAATAACTTGAGATCATTTGAAAAGTTATTTGTGCAATGGTTATGGGCTAATTATTTGGAGGAGTTAAAGATTACTTATTTAGGACTGTCTGAAAGGATCATTTTGAAAATGCATCACATTTCACAAAAAGATTATTCCATTTAGCGCATTATTTGAATACGTTCTCATATTGATTTGTTTTATACTTATATCAATAACTCTTACAAATTTTTGTAACCGTTTTGGCGATTTTCAGAAAGCTGCATCTTCTCTACATATTTTCATAATGTTATATTTGTGTTCCTGAACATGAATTGTTTCATTTCGTGGTTGTTTTTTTCAGTTTTGCTTGTTTTGACAACTGTTATTTTCACAGATTAAGTTTGTATGATTTGGTCGATTGATCCTGTTGCATTTCGCGATCACACATTAAAAATGGAGATAAGAAGATAGAAATCTGCATTTTTTTGCAGCGGAGCTGTTGTCTTCCGAATTATTGAACAACAATGCAAATATTCACAAAATGGCATGTCAAAAATAAAAGTAGAAGAGAAAATAAAAGAAAAACTTGTAAATTTACTGCAAGATTGAAGTTTTTCTGTGAGTTGACTAATAACATTAAAGAGAAAACAAAGCGTTATACGAAATATTTTTCGAAAAATATGTGAGCAAACAAAACAAACAGTGCATGACGTCACGATTAATACAACAAACAAAAAAACAGTTAGATTGGGAGAGGGAAAATAAACTGTAATAATAGTGGAATAAATGGTATTCATAATATAGAAACAAAGACACTTATCAAAAAAGCGAGTGATATGGGCTGTCTTTCATGCAGCAAGATGAGTTAAGCAAAGCAAAATAAATAAATAAAATGTTGAAAAAAATTTATTATGTTAAGTTCAGAACAGCTTGAATAATATAGATGAGCAAAATAATATTGGAACAATAAAAAAAAATAAAAAATAAATAAAATAAAATAAAAATTTTTGCTTAGCATAGAAACGACTGCGCAAGACAGCAAACAAATTTCTTTCTTCATTGGAAATAAAAGGAAAAAAAAAGAAAGAAAGAAAGAAAGAAAAAATAAAAAGATACACGTTCAATTCTGTTTGAAGCAAACGTCTGAATATCATCGAATAATTATCTCTCTTTCCCTCTTTCCCTCTTTCTCTCACTCTCTCTATCTCTTTTTCCATCTTTTTCAATCTCTTTCTCTCATCTCAATCCTCATTCTTTCTCTTTGTTGACCTCAGTTAAAATAAAAATTAAATAAAATAAAATAAAAATAAAATAAAATAAAAATAAAATAAAATAAAATGTGTTTATATCGCATTCAGTCCAAAACGGAATAAAGGAAATAAACCAACAATAAGAATTCAAAATAAAATAAATAAAATAAATAATAATAACAAACAAAAAATAGATATTTAAATAAAGCATGCACATGTGGTTACATCACTGCAATGACAAATGAGAAGCTTGATCGAATATTCCAAATGAATTTCTATTTAAATTTGATGATCTTCAAAACTCTTTTAAAAAATTGTCTTTCTCTTATTTCTTTTCATTTGATATTTCACTCTTATCTATTAAATTGTCTTCCTTTTTTTGATTTGAAGACTTTTCCTTTCTCTTCCTTTCTTTTTCTCTCTTTCTGTTTCTCTTTTCTTCCTCATTTTCTTCTATCATCAAAATAAAATCATAATCAACATTATCATAATAATAATAATAGTAAAATAATAGTAATCCTTCTCTTCCTCTAATATTCATACGCAGATCTTGCATACATCGGGTAGTTCTGCATCATCTGCGCACTCATCACTGCATCATAGTTTAATCCCCCCATCCCATTCATCCCCATCCCATTCATTCCATTTATCCCCATTCCGCCTCCTCCTCCGACTCCAACACCAACTCCTCCTCCATATGCCCCAAGCGCCATCATCTCATTGTACCTCATGTTATTCATACTGCTCATGCTATTCCCTCTGCTTCCTCCATCCCTCCCGTTTGCCGTGCTGTTTCTGCTCCCCTTCTTCTCCTTCTTCCTTCCTCCTCCTCCTCCTCCTCCTCCCCCAACATCCACCACCCCTTTCTTCTCCCTCTCCTCTTTCCTCTTCTGCCTCCGCTCCATTCGCATTCTCTTCTTCTTCTCTGCCTCTGTCTCTTTCTTCCACAAGTCCCTTCCACACATCAGAATACACAGTGAAGGCAAAGAAGACGCTAATATGATCAAAAGAGCTGCCCAGATGAATGTGAGGTTGTGCGAGATGGAAATGAAGATGGCATTGAGAAAGGCATAAAGCGTCGCTGTGACTGTCTCCTGGTTGATGATGTTCATCACAACAGAATTGAATGTGGAAAGAGCATTCATTGAGGTGGTGCCTAAGTCGTTTAGGTGGTTCTTGGGAGAGGGGAGAATAAATAAATAAATAAATAAATAAATAAATAAATAAAATGGAAAGAAAGAGAGAAAGAAAGAAAAATAGCAGATTGAAAGAAAAGGCAATGACAAAGAAAGAGGAAAAATAAAAATAAAGCAAAGAAAAGCAAAATTTTATTCAATAAACCAAATATTTAAAAGAAAGAAAGAAAGAAAAAATAACAATAATCATTGCATGCACAAGTATGCATTTCATATATTTCATGCTTTTCATTTATTTCACATATTTCACACATATTTTCCTCAGTCCAAACACACCCTCATCGCCTGCCTCGGCTCTCGATCCACCAAAAATGTCTGTGGATTTTTCATTTTATTCACAAGATTCATAAACGTGTTATTCATTCCTTTGATAAACGTCGTCTCAACCGGATTCTGCTCTCCATCTTTGTGTCTCAAGTAGAAGTTGCCTATGGCACTGCCATTGAGCAGAGCAAAGGGAAGGAATTCATCATAGGTGGGGGCATCGAAACTGTTGGGATGGGGAGAGGAAGAAGAAGACGAGGAGGAAGGAGAAGAAGAAGAAGAAATTGATGATGATGATGATGATTGGTGTGGTGAAGATGAAGATGTGTATGATTGTGTCTGTGAATGTGATTGCGGTTGTGATTGTGAAGTGTGTGGTGATTGTGTTGAAGAAGCACTTAATGAATCCAACAGAGACGCTTCAGAAAATGATGGAAAAGAAGAAGAAGCAGAAGAAGAACTTCTCAAAGAATCACCAACCGAATTCGCACAAATCGACTCTTCCAACAGAAATCCATTCATTCCATTTCTTTCCCCTATCGCCGTCTCCATCTCCATTGCCATCTTCATCTCCATCATTGCTTCTGTCACTGCTGCTACTGCTGCTGCCGGCTCTGTTTTATTCGCCGGTTTTGTAAGGTCGACGATGAAGTCGAAGATTGGGTAGAATTTGACGAGGTCTTTGCCCCTGTAGAGGTCGTTGTATGTGTCCATCAGCCCAATGCCCAGCACCGCCAAAGCAACTGCCACGACTGCCACAATGAACAAGAACACAAACTGGAAGAAGATGGAGCAGCACAGCAAGGAGTCAACAGAGTTGCAGAACGTGCAAGGGACTGTGGAGATGACGATGAGCGAGTAAACACCCAGAAATGCTGCAAGCGAATAGAATATGACATCTCCATATCCCTTGTAGATCTTCAGATACTCGTTGATAAACCCACCAAAATCCGCCAAGTAGTTCTTTGCTCGGAAAAGCGTGTCCTCTGCTTCAAAAAACAGGCTGTCGATGGCAACTGTCGCGTCTGTCAGCTCATCCAGCGCAGCGTCTGCAAAGCGGAGCTCAGCAGAAAGAGAGGATGCTCCTGACGCACCTATGAAAACGGGGTCTGGTGTGCAGAGTTTGGAGTTAATGAGAGAAAGAGAATAGCTTTTTGAGGTGTTGTTGGCGGCTATCTCGATGGCACTGAGTGAGGTGGCATACCAGGTTGGTTGGGCCGATAATAAGTGAGAGGAAGAAGAGAAAGAAGAGGAAGAGGAAGAAGAAGAAGAAGAATAGGAAGAAGAATAGGAAGAGGAAGAGGAGTAAGGAGAAGAGAATGCTGAATAAGCCGAATCATAACCCGATCCAAAATAGCCATCAAATCCCCCTTCTCCATTCGCTTCACTTTCCCCCTCGTTTTCTCCTTGTCTAAACAGCCCACACATCTCTCCGTCTTTCGATCTCAAGTCATCTACTTCCACCAGAAACTCATTCATCGCAAGCATCAGCGCCTTCGCCTCTTCCTTCGCGCCTTCCCACGCCTCCTTGTTGCTCTGCTGCGTGCTTTCTGCATTCGGCAGCAAACTATCAAGTTCTTGCAGCTTCGTCACCACTACCGCCAAGTCCGTTCCATCAACATCTGTTTGAATCGAAGCAACTTTCTCGTCGAGCAATGCAAGCGACTGCCGAATCTTCGCCTCGGAATCGCCTACTTCTGCCATGGCATTCGTGTGGAAAGCAGAAAGAGAAGTGAAAAAAGTGAAAATGGAGTTGTAGAGAGGAAGCAGTGTGGTGCGCACTTGCTGACAGACTTCTCTCAGTCTCAGAGTGGAGTCAGTGACGGATGTGGTGTTGGTGGCATTGTTTGGTGTGTGTGAAGTGCGTGGGTGCATGTTTGGAGGGACTGATGGTGGCGACGATGAAAAAAATAAAGAGGAAGAGGAAGAAGTGGAAGTGGAAGTGGAAGAAGAAAAAGAGGAAGAAGAAGATGATGATGATGATGAAGTTAGCTCAGATGGTAGAAATGATGTGAGTTCATTGAAAGATGAATAGCTTCGAACATCCTTCCTTCCTTTTCTCTCTGAAGCAATGCACTTCTTCTTCTTCTTCTTCAACTGATCTTCTTCTCTCTCATAATTATCATGCTTCTTCCTGTCGCTTTCACAAAAACTTTCAAAACCTTCTCTGAAACACTCTTTATTCCCCCTGCTTGTCTGTGCAATCACATCATCTGGCTCGGCCATCGATGCATCGTAAGCAGCCAGGGCAGCTGTGATGTTTCCTTTGAAGTTGCTCCAGGAACTTGGCGGGGCAACAGGGAAAAAACTTCCTCGACTGCCTCCGCCATTGTTGTTGATGGCATTGAGTGTTGTTTGACTAATGATAATTGGGGAAGGGGGAAGGGGGAAGGGGGAAAGGAAGTGGGTGATGGTGTATTTAAGTATTGTTTGTGATGAAGAGAAATTAACAATATAAAATAATAATTATAATAAAAATTCAATAATCAATAAAAAATAATGATAATGAAAAACAAGAAGAAAAAGCATATGTGAAAGAAAAACAGAAATATGCAAACATCGAAAGCGCTTCGTCAATTGCTTCGTTTATGCGCATTAACTCTTCGCTAACCACTCCAGCACCTGATTCTGTAAGGAAGTCTCCAACGCCTCCTGTCATGTTTAGAAATGTTTCTCCCACTTTCATTCGTAGTTCATTAAAAAATCAAATAAATGCGTTGTATTGGTAAAATATGTATTCAATTACAATTTTTTTAAAAAAAAAAAACGTTAAAAAATTTTTTCAGTAAAATATTTATAATAAATATTATTTTTGCCACACTGTTTGAAATAGCTTCAAGTTTATCGACAGCGTCTAAAAACCAATTGACTGTTCCTGTGCAATTGTTAAATGTTCCCTTGACACTGTTATTTAGTAAAATACCTCCAACAGCCGCAAGAACAATTCCAAAACTAAAGTTAATATAAATGGGGTGAAATGCAAGAATGCAATATATTGAAAAACAGTAATAAAATAAAAATAAAAAGTGGGTGATTAATTTGATAATCTAGCTTTGAAAATTAATTAATCATACAGTAGAAAAATTGATAAAATCAAAAAGCATATTCGACAAAAGCATTGCGTCTTCTTTCTTGTGTGGTCACGACAAGCTGTGCATGGAGAAGGTTTTTTCCCTTCAACGGGTTTTGATCCGATGCATTGTAAAATACACCACCAAAAACCAATAAACAAAACAGCAAGAAAAAATAGTGCTGTTGGAATTGCTATTCCGATAATGCTCTAATTTTCCATAAAGCATCAATGAAGATATTTAATATAAATAATCTATCAATTAAATGAAACGAGAAACACACAACACAGTATGAAAGGCACAGCTGAAATATATCATCAGTTTTGATTGTATCGGCAAGCAAAAAATTCACTGCAACATCGGAAAAGGATGTAACTTCAAATGTTGTACTTCCTAAGGTGTGACTTTTCTTAATTCTTGGAATGATATTCGCCACATCATAAATTGCCCTTGCAATCCAATTGACAAAATTTTGTTGGTCAATCACTAATGTTCAAACATATAAAAATGAATACAATAAAATTGCATATTTCCAACCTCCTTGCACAACGTCTCGTGCGGATATATTCAAAAATAACAACAAAAGCCACATCTAAACGTATTAAATGATCTTTATATATTATTGTTTAAAAATCAAAAAAACAAAAACAATTTTAAATGTCAACGTGATTGTTGAAAATTGTACCAACTGTTTCTTTATTCAAGATGTTTAAAAACCCACCAATTAAACGAAGATTTTTAATTTTTTGGGCAAGATCATAATTGATCTTTTAAACAAAAGAATTAGCTGCATCATGCAACAGATTTTCAGTGGCATATGTCAACTCATGAAGTCCGACAGTTCTTCATGGCAATCAGTCGTTGAAACAGCAGAAATAGGAATTGTCTTTAATTCGACGACTGGCAGATCCACCCTGTCCATCCAAAATCAAGCAACGCAACAGGTTCTTTATACATTTATTTGATAAAATTAATCTGTATAATTTTATGATCTGCATTGTTTTATTATAGCATTTCGCAAGCAGAGAACTGATCCCTGAAATTGAAATGGTTAAAATGTCGGACGCCTTTATATACTTGAGCATTCCACCTGATATGCAATTTGGATATAATTTCCCTGATCCAAGAATAGCCAGCGATTTCGAAGCTAAAATAAACGAATATAAGCAACCTCATGCACCTGTTCAATCGCGTGTTGCATCTCAACAAATAGCTGCTCCAACTCATCCTGCTGGAACTGAATTCCGAGGTCAATCTGCTGTAATTGAAGGATCAGATCGTCCTCCAGCTGGATTAATAGTTTTACGTCATGAATTAGAAGTTTTAGAGCAAAAATTGAAAAAGCATTTTGATCAGCAGATAGAACAAATGAAAGCTCAAATAATAAGAGAGCTAAGCACACGAAGAAGCTAAACTTTATATATTATTTCTGTATGAAGTGATAATTCATTCACAATTCCTTTGTTTGAAGTTGTCTTTTTTTTTTAATGAATGAATCTCTTTTCGCTATCATTTCAATCTTTGAACATGAATTCATTTTATTTTTTAAAAAAACTTATGGATTTTGGATAAATAGCATGTGGATTTAAAATGAAAAAAAGAAAATTTTGATTTTTAAAAGGGAGTGAACGAGGCCTAAAAGTGTGAGACTTATAAATACGTTGTGAAATGTCTCTTTACTCTAAATATAAATTAAGGAGTGGCTTGTGATTGCTTGTTTGAAGAAGAAGATGTATGTTGAGCAGATGGTGGCTCTATTATTTGCATAAGTTGTTCTGATGGAACGGTGCATTGAGAGTGATATTCTTTCTGATGGAAGTCAAAGGATTCTGGAGGAGGGGGTAAAGCAAAAAGAAGAAAAGAAAACTGATCTTTTGGAGGCTCTGATGTTGTGGAGGTGTTAGAGCAAACTCCAACTGAAGAAGATGATGAAGGAGGAGGAGAGGCGTTGTAGGTATTCTCGCTGTTAACTGGCAAATCCAAGTTGGCTCCCGAAAAGAAAGTTGACGAGCCTACAGTGCTATCTCTCATGTTGCGCTTGCACTGCATCTTGCATATGTCCCATTGAGCACGTGGTTGAGGGTTTCCACCTATTGAGCGTGCGTTTTTCCTCTTAACCTCATACAGCTTTCGGTCTCGATATGTCAGTTGCGTCTGAGGGAAAAACAGGCGATCCCCTCCCATCAATGGCGTACTGCTTGGATCTTTGCCTTTCCCATGATTTAGCAACGACAGCGAACAAGACATGGAATTCTTAACATTTTGCGCATAAAGGCGCGGATGTTCTTTTTCAGCTTGAGATGGATAATAAACAGGAAGGAATATCACTTCGAGATTGTTAGTCAAGTTGCACATCACGGTTAAATAATGGAATGGCCAACTTCGAACAGACCATTGAGTTGGATTGATTTTATCTTTGTAGTGAAGTACAATTGGCTGCATTGGAGCTCCAGGAACAAAAGCTCCACTATGAAAATAATTCAAGCATTGGCCATTGCTTGTTGCACCTTCAGGGAAAATCATGCACGGAGGATATTTGTCATCGTTTGATTCAAGCCGTTGTTGAAGTTTGGATAAAAACGATGAGCTGTTTCCAGAAGATTTTCTATCAATTACAGGGCAATTAAATACTCGAGATAGAGGGCCAAGGAAAAAATTCTTTCCCACAAATTCAGCAACCACAAATGATGGAGATAATTTCCAAATGAAATAAAACATATCAAAGCAGCTACTATGATTTGCAATCACCATCTTTGCATCCTTTTGAATTTTTCCATGCTCTGAAATCCAAAAAAATCCATACAAGTACAATATAAATCTGGCCCATCCTGCTCCAATAACCCTCCGAACTACTCTTATAATTTTTGGTTGGGGCTTATCAACGGGTCCAATACAACAAAAAAATATAAGATACAACAGCATGATAATTAAAACAGAAATAAGCGTCAAGATCAGTCGAAACGGGAACAAGAATATAAGTCCAAAAATAAATTTAATCCATCCCCCAACAGAAAATTCATGAACTTCAAAAGCATCGATTGTATCTTGTGAAATGTGAATATCATTATAGACGTATTCATCATGATCCTCATCAGGCATATCTATTGACGCAACTTGTGTATTCATGTTTAATGGTGAATATTTATGAGAATTAGTCGTTAAGTCTGGCAATTCGAAATTTTCTCGTATTGATCATAACCTAAAGTAAAAAGTTTGAGAATCACAATACATTTATTTGTGTGATTAATTATCAAGGAAAAGAAATGATTCGCTCGCCATTTAAAACATCAAAGGTCAATCTAGATGTATGGCTCCCTCCTTCTTCGACAGAGGATCTTGATCGATATATCGCAGAATATTGCGATGTCATGCTTTTAAAGTTTGTTGCGAATTAACAGCTCAAGATCAAACATTTTTTGTTTTTCCTTGTATTTTTTCGTTATAATGAAAATGTGAAATTCATATGAAAAAAGATATACATCTAAGCTTCATGGAGTTGTTGTTTCATATTCTGATGTTAAAGTAAATCATTCTTTAGCAGTTATTCCAGATGATCTTGCTCTAATTGGCTTATCTGCTACTGCAATGCTTTCTGTGTTTTCGCCAACATCTGGATCTTTACTTGGTATATTTGTTTTCTGCAAAATTTTTAACGAAATTAAAAAATTTTTTTAATTTTTTTAAGCCGGAACTGTTCAAAAAATTACATCAACGCAAGTTAGCTTGCTTGTTTATGGTCTCTTTAATGCATCTGTCCGGCTTGTTGATGTTTGCTCACACATTTTTAAAAATCATTTAATAATATTAATGTTATTTAGGCACCTTCATATCAATTTTCAGGAGGGAGACTTGTGAAGCAAAGGCAAACAAAGGCAAAGAATGGATTTTCATTTCCATCTGTTATAAATGAAAGTCATCGAGTTTTATTTGCGGTTCGAGGATTCTCTGCTGATGAAGGAGTTCCAGTTTTAATTGGATCATTCAATGAAGACGATGTAACAGACACTGAGCCTCTGCTTTCTGATAAGCCAGCGAAAGAAAAAAAATCAAAAGGAAAAGATTCTAAAGGAAAGGATATAGTTAAAGAAGAAAGCAATGATGATACAAAAAAAGAAGTCAAAGAAGAAATTGCAATTAAGGAAGAAGGCACTATTGTTAAGCATAAAAAATCAAAAAGAAAGAAAGAGGATATTGAAAAAGACGAAGAAGAAAAGGAAGAAAAGGAAAAAACGGAAAAAAAGAAATCAAAAAAAGAATCGTCAAAAAGCAAACATACACATGAAAAAAGTGATGAAATTGATGAAGAAAAACGAAAAGAGAAAAGTAAGTCAAAGAAAATTAAACTTGAAAATTGAAATGAAAAAAATATTTGGTTTATTTGAAAATGGTATCATACATAACTATTTTTATTTTATGAAAGAAAACAGATACCAATCATTTCATTCATCTACAAACTATTTTTTTTCAAAATCACTTCGAGTATTTTATGTTTTAAATGATCAATAATTAAAAATCAAAATATGAATTTTTGTGATAATTAAAAAAATACAGGTAATTCATCGTATTTGTTGATTTGATTTTTGCATTGTTGAATGAAAGGGTTAAAAAAAAATCAATCATATTATTCTTTAAGTTTTTCAATCCTTTCGAATGTCAAGGCGAAAAAAATTTTTATTGAAACTTTCTCATTCAGAGAGTGATATTTTCAGATAAATGCCACTAACTTTTTCTATTTCCGAATTTTGTTCCACACAATATGGGGAAAAATACGAACTTTAAAGCTTTTTGTGCACAAAGCATGAAACAATTGTTTCTCTTTTAACATTTCTGAACATTTTCAGATTTCATATTAAATCGATATTTTACAACTGTAAATAAACACCATTGATATAATAACAAAATGTGTTGTGATATCTCACGTATTTCAAAATAGAGACTTTTTCTTTCCATATTTTTTGATCACAAAAAGTTCATCAAATGTGCATTCTTTTTCAATGAAATACCAGAAGTCAAATATTTTTTTTATCTTTTTTCAAAAATTGCCTATTTTTCAAGATGGTCAGTGTTTATAATGGTGGTTCCTTTCAATCGCAGTGTACTGTGGTACTGTCTCAATAATAGTTGATAGAGATATTTCTGCTATTAATCCAATTGATTCCTAAATTAACACAAACTTATGCAATATATTTTAATGAAACAACTTGCTCAAAAGAATAAAGTTTATGATATTTTCAATAAATGGAAAACCTTGGAAAATCTTATTTCTCCGAAAAGATAAAAATATTCTTATTTTCAACTCGTAGTGTTTGTGTGGTGATTAAAATAATTGATATGCATTTGGATTCATTGAGAGAAAAACTTTGAAATTTGTCAGAGTGCAACAATCAACAGTTGTTGAGATAATGCAACTGCCCATAGTTATTGAAAGCGTGCACCATTAGTTACACTTATTAAATATTAGAAGATATTTCATCATTTTCTATATATCTTCATTAAAATTAACTTTCATTGATGGGAAAATAATAAAAATAAGGAACAAACCGTAGGTTTTTGCAGAACTTTGCTTAAAGGAAAAATAAAGCAATGGACGTCGGCCAAAAGACAAAACAAATGTGGAGGTTTTTTTAAAGATAACTGCATATATATAATGGATTGAATTTTTCTGAATTATTCTGCTTGTATCAAACTTTTTTTCTGACTTGAAAATTCGATAAAAATACAATTCCGAACAGACGAAACAATATAATTAACTTTTTTTGAAAATACTATTTGATTAAACTTCAATTATGAAATGAAAAAGCCAAAACAAGAATTACTGAAGACAAAACAATTATTTTTTAAAACTTAAGAAGATAAAACTGCAACTATCAAATTTTGCAATCAAACCTAAAAGAATAAAATATTGAAATCCTAAAACAATAGTTAGATATTGAAGTGATTATTTTTGAAATCATATTTTTTCATTCATTGTTTTAGGGACGAAAATTTGCATTGAATATCAGTGAACGAACATTGAAAAGTGAACGGGCTTGAACTAGAAATGTTTTTCTTTGTTGAAGCTTTTGAATTTTTTTTAACACACAAATAATGTTTTTCTCATTTCAAATAAAAATCTTTACTCAGTGACAAACAACCTTTAAAAAATAAATCACACGAAAAAAGTTATGATTTTAAAAATTATCACCCAGCTGCTTCTCATTCGGCAACCGCTGAAGCCCCCTTTCCTTCTTCTCAGCTGCCTCTTTCTTCTGCTTGTTGCGAATCTCCTCAAACTTATTTTGTCCTTCAGCCTTTCCTCTTCTTCTTCTTTCTATTCAAATTTAATTAGGGACAACTCGGTTTCTTCGTACTTAATTTTTACTGCAAGCGTCTTCTTCTCCTCCTTCTGCTTCTGCCTTTCTTGATCTGCCATTTTCTTTTACTCATCTCTCAGAATCTTCCCAATCTGTATGTTTTTTTTAACTTCCTTTTCCAGCTCCAATCATCTCTGTAACCATCGCTCTTCAATCTCCTGCTGCTTCTGCTTCGATTCCATTGCTGAATCTCTCCACTTCTCCTGTTCTTTTTCTCGCTACATCTGGATCTCCATTCCTCCCTCTCACATCCGAACAACTTCGTTCGTCTCCCTGCTTCGTGTTATCAAAAGCTGTTATTTTCCAACTATTCGTCTTTCGAGTCATCCACTTGTGCCTCTTTCGCTTCTGTTTTGCCTTTGTTCTTCTTTCCGTCGCATTTTTCAATCAGCCTTGAAAGAAATGAATCGTCTTTTATACCTCTCTTGGACCAATTCTTCCTCCCGATCGTCAAATTCCTCTAATTTCTTCTGAAGTGCTCGTTCATTGCGATGATTGTTTTCTGCATAAAGGACTCCTTCACTCTGTCTCTCATTTCATCTTACGACATCTCCTTCTCCATCACACGCAGATATTTCACACTCTCATTCATGCAGATCATCATGTCGCACCTCCGCTTGTGGTTGATGTGCTGCTAATTTCAGATCTCCCGGTTCCACTTCACTCTTTCCAGCCCATTCTGGATTGCCCACTGCAACAGTCACCGAAGCAGCATCGACACCCCTTTCCACACAACGGCAACGGTGTTCAGCATCCAAAGATACGTCGAATCGATGTTAACTGCAGCATGTGAATGTGAAACAGAAGACGTCCGCAAAGAGATGAGAACATCGTGTGAAGTGAAAGATGAAACAACATTTGAAATTGTTGTGACAGACGATGCAGCTGGAAAAGGCGAAGAGGAAGAAGTGGAAGATGCTGGTGATGAAGATATGCTGCTGTTTTGATGTGAAGTCATCTGAGGAGATGTTTGTGTGTTTTGTCATGTTGAATCAGTAGTTGCTATCAGTTGTTGCTGCTGCCGTTGTCTGTTATTTTTCCGCGGATGCAGCTGAAAATCAGAAATATAAGAATTTTATTCTGTCATTTGTGAATTTGCTTGTCTTGATGTCAAAGTCTTTTTATGAGTCGTCAATGGAATGAAATTAGGTTCGTTCAATATTTATTGTGCATATTTGAAAAAATGATGCTGTCGACATTGATAAAGAAAGCATCTGATAATAAGAAATAGCAGAAGGATGGGATTGCAGACTCATCCCAGGAGAAATATTGCTTGACGAGGAAGCTTCAGGAGGAGGTTGACACTGCAGCTGGAATTTCTGCAGCTGCTGTTGCTGCTGTGGATGAAGCAGTCGCATATTTCGGAGTTCGTTTTGAATAGGATGAAGCTCTAACTGTTGTTGCAGCTGTGATAAAAAACAAAAGATTGGGGCTGAACAAAGTGATGTTCAAGGATGTGACTAATGTGATTGAGGACAAAAAAGAAGGAGAAGAAAAATTGATGGAAGGAGAAGAAGAAGGAAGAGTAGAAGAGGAAAGAGAAGATGAAGGAGAAGAAGTTGTATTGGAAAGAGGAAAAGAGGAGATGTTGGAAAAAGGCGAAGAGAAAGTGATTTTTCAGAGACAAAAGCAGAGGAAATAAATGAACAGTGAAAAGAGCATAAAAGGAACAAATAGTTTCCCAACAAATTGTTATTCTTCAATTTTTCCTTTCGTTTTCAATATTAATTCAGCTTTCTTCTTCAAAATCGTATAAAGTTTCTTTTTCATTTTTTTTTAATTATCCACATCATAATTTAATTTTGAATATCTTTAAAATTTCGCAGCTTCTTTCTATTTCCATTTGAATGAGATTCTTTCCGTTGTGGAATTTGAATAATGATGTACAAATCATTACTAATAATGAAAAATCTTCATTGGAGAAATAACAATTCCGACAAATTTCTATTTTCATTTATCGAATTCAATAATAAAAACAATGATTTTTGTCAAACCTTTTTCATGTGTTAACATGATATTTCTACAAATCTGAGTTTGTTTTCAAAACGAAAAATATGTAATTATTATGGAATGCAATCAAAAAAATAGTATTTTTAAAAATAACGTTGATAACGAAGAAATATGAAAGCTGATGAAGTGCTAAACAAAATGAGGTTTTGCACATCAATAAAATTATGTCAGACAGATTGGACATTTTAAAACTTTTTCTTTTTTTCAAATTTTCAAGTTAAAAATGTTATTCTTTTGAATCATTATTAAAAAAACATTTTTAAAAATGGAGAAAAAATATTTGAAAAGGAATATCCGTTCGATATATATATCCTTTCGACAGACTGATCTTTTTGACAGTCTGATCTTGACAAAGATCTGTCGATCACCCATTGTGATTTCAAAAAATACAAAAATAAAGAATTTATTGATTCAAATAGTGTTAAAATGAAATAAATAAAAAAAAATTATTAAAAAATGGAAAAATTAATCTTTATTAGTTGTTTTTCATTTTGATCAAAAAAAGAAGAATAAGCTGACTTTTTTGTCGGAAAACTTATCGAGCCGTTAAAATAATGTCGGTCTGTAGCAAAGGCCTCGATTTTTGAATGAAAAATACCAAAAAAATTATCGATTTGTCCCTATTTGAGAAAATTCAATTACACTTCTGTGATAACTTGTTTTTTAAAAAAAGAATTTTTGTCATGTTAAAAAAAACATTACACTTTGTGCATTTTATTAAAAAAAATTATGCTCTTTTGTTAATTATTAAAATAAAAAATATGTGCAAAATAAGTTCATTTTCTGACATTCGTGTGAGGTCACAAATTATTTTGTTACGAAACAATTGATGTTCGATTTCGGATGTGAAAATCCAAATAATTTTAAAATAAGAGGAAGTCTAATAAAGTTGTGAGAGAACCAAAATTTTCATGATAAGAACAAAAAAATCTTGAGAGTCAAATATTTCTCCTATTTGATTAAACATTCTCAGCTATGTGATAATTATCCTCAAAAATGAATGAAAAAGCGTTAAATTTTTATTCATAGAAAATGTGACAATTGCTGATGAAAATAATATTCTGCATAATTGTCTTTTTTTTGTGGGTTTAACTCAAAAACTTGTGGTTTATTCATATTTAAAATGTGTGCTCCGAAAAATTCGAATAACATGTTAATCAAAAAAGATCGAAGAAATGAGTGAAAGATTTTCAGTAACAAAAAGGGCATGCAGCACAATGATACAGAATTTCGAGATATATTTGATTATTTTTGGTTTTCATTTTTTCTTTTAAAGATTTCGGTTCGAAAATTTCCCTTGAATATCAACAAAAGAACAATGAAAAATGAAAAGGCTTTTTCAAGATGCCTTTATCTTTATTTGAGCTGAAGCATTTGTTTCTAAAGCAGTTGTGTAATTTACAACTTGAATACAAATCTCTTCCCAATGACAAAAAACTTTTATAAAAAACAACACACCGAAAAAGTTATGAATTCAAATATTATCACCCATATCCAATATCAAAAGTTAACTGATTGATCGTTTGTTAATAATCAAATAAATTTTTTGATGTGTATAACTATATTTATTTTTTTATTAAAATATTTCGAAAAAAATAGTTCACAATTATCTGAAAAAATCTTAATAAACATTTCTTGTAATTTTTTGTTTGCTCCGAGCTTGCATAAAACCGTCGTGAAAAAAAAATGAGAGTGATGGGAAATTTTTGTTCAATTACATTGAACTATGTCATTTCAATTTGAAAATCAAAATACATAAATATCCAATGAATACAAAAACAAGTGATTAAAAAGGAATTTCTGCTTCCTTTTCAATCTGGGTTTCGCTCTGAACACTTGGCAAGACATTCAACCATTTTCCAAAAGCAGATGGTTTGCTGGATTAATTTTTCAAAAAGTCATTTTCTTCTTCAACTTTGATGTTGATCATTTCTCAGTTCATTCAATTGGGAGTGTTTTTGGCTGTTGATAAATATTATTTCTGAGGAGGCCAAAGATCCAGATTGCTCCACTTCTGAATTTTCCTGAGATCCTTCTTTGTAGGTGACTGCATCAGACATTGTGAGGATCACAGCTCCTGCTGGGAATCTCTGGATGAATTCTCGTTTCAGATCGCTCAGTATTGGCCTTGCTCCTGGCTTCTCACTCACTGCCAATTTGACCAGCTCATAAAAAGAAGAGTCGCGAACTGCAGCCATATCTGGTCTTTCTCCATTCGCAATCTTCTGCCCTGCCACTTCTGCCTCACACTCCCCAAACGGGATCTGCAGCGTCAGGCACTCCCACAGCATCATCCCTATCGAGAACACCACCGACTCCTTCATTGCCCCCATCTTCTTGTTGATCAACAGCTCTGGCGCCTTCCACCTCAAGCACTCTTTTTTGAAGCTATCCTCCTCCTCAAACGCAGATGAGGGAAGAGAGTCCCTTTCATCATCATCATCACTTGCATATGTCACAACTGTTGATGAAGAGATTGATGATGAGTCAGAGTCATCATCTGACAATAAGTCTGAGTGCATCACAATGCAGATCACCATGTGTTCGGAAAACAGCACAATGTGAGGACTCAAATTGGCAAGTGAAGAGAGTGGATTTTCCATTTCATCAAATGAATGCAGTGCCCCATTCGCCACCCAAAACAGGATTTGAGCAGCTGTCTGCTCTCTTTGTTGAAGGCTCCCAATTTCCATCTCCTTCTTCTCATTCCTTCCATGCAACAGCATGAACAATGAATCCCTCAAGTCCACAATCAGCTTTTCATGAGGAGATGAACAGGCCATTGCATCCACCAGATTCGACATTGACGAAGTGGTTGGGCACAGATCATCACCACGAACAAATGTTGTATCTGAATCTGTGGTTGAAGTTGTTGAAGTGGATGAGATAGATGGCGAAGGAGTTCGCTTTCTTGTCTCTTCTTCTTCAACCTTTTCCAATACCCATTCAGGAATCTTGTCTGAGTCTCTTCCCAAAATGTATTCAGTGGAGCCACTCTCAGAGAGAAGATGCTCTGATGACTCTGAATGCTGCATATTCGTATCATACGCCCTCTTCTTTATTCTTTCTTCATTCTTCTTCTCTGCCTCCATCTCTGCTCTTCTCCACTGCTCCTCAGGTGACATTTCCATTGTCACCATCTCAAATGCCTTCGGATCTTTTCTGATGTTATTATTCACAATCTCTCTTAGATCTTCTGCCTCATTCTTCATGTTTCTCCATCTTATTACAAACAAAATAAATCCAATGAAGGCAATCAAAAACATCACAACAAGCACAATCACAACCAACAACCAATAAGATTTCCCTTCTTTTCCTCCTTCAACAAGTTTTTCATCTCCATTCTTTGCTTCACTTGCATTCTTCAGAATGAAAGGCTCAGTGGCTGAGGGAGCATCAGCATTGCCAAAGAGCAGACACACAGACACCTCTGCCTCTGCTGGCGCCTCTCGAAGGATGCTCCCTTGTATTTCCCCAAAGGCCTCCTTTTCCGAGACAAGCCCTTTTGCATCGAACTCGTACCGATGCAGCAATTCCTCGGTTCCGATGGTTGTTGCCAGCCGGAACGACAGGTTGCAGGGCAAGAGGAGCTCTCCCTGGAATCTGATTGTGACCTCGCTCGTTGCTTCTGCTTCGTTTCCCGCCTCGTGGGCAGAATGGAGTGTTGGGATGAAGAAGGGAGACAGCCTGTGGCGGGGGATGCCGGCAAGCGTGCATCCGCTGTCCAGTATCCACAGAGAGGTGTTGTCTTTCGCGCCGTCTCCCCCTTTCACGCTCGCCAGGGTCAGCGACGCCCCATCGGAGCAGGCGATGTTCCGGCGGGCAGACGGATAGCTGCTGGCCGAAGGGCTGCTGCGGGCAGAGGGGCTGTTGCCCACAAACTTTGCATCGTCCATGCGGACAGTGCCTCCAGAGACAGACAGCGCTCCATCCGATGCGTTTGCCACTGTGAGATCGCTGATGGCTGCTGTTGTGTTGCACAGATGGACCAGCGACGCATTCCACGAGCAGATGCTGTCTGCGCTGTTTCTGTTTCTGTTTCCATTTGCACTTGCAGCTGTTCCTGTGGGTGCTCCCTCAAACACACACATGGCCAGCGAGAGATCTGCTGCATTGCTCACACTCACAACGCTCCCCTGCTGTGCCGGTTCATCAGCATCGTTGCCAGAGGATGGGCCACATTGCGAGCAGGTGAAGTTGGACAGGGATATGTGTGCAGAGGGGGAAGACGCAGAAAGCACAGACGAGCCGAAGGAGGTGCTGGTGCTGGTGCTGGTGCTGGAGCGTGTGCTTGTGCAGTTGCGGAAAGACGAGCCAGAAAAGGCAATGTCTCCTGTGGAGGTGGCAGTGGCGGGGAGGCAGAGGATGCTGCCCTGCGAAAACACCAGATGCTCGGCTGCCACGCTGTGTGCCGAGGCGCTCTGGCACTGGCGGAACTCGAAGGCGCTGGCTGACAGCTGGAGGTGCTGGAGGCTTATGTTTGCGAGGGCGACACGGTCGGCAGCGGAGAGGAGGAAAGGCGGGAGAGCGAACGCGAGGTGCAGGACGGAGCAGTTGTCGACAGTCAGGTGGCCACCCTCGATGGCGAGCAGGGAGGAGTTGAGGAGCACTGGGTGTGCAGCTGGCGAGGTGGTTGGCGAGGTGGCTGATGAAGCGGCAGAGGAAGCAAACTGGACAAAGGAGAGCAAGAGGTGGCCATCGGTGTGGCACACAACAGCACTGCCTGTGTGCGAAAAGGATTGGCTGAAGAGGAAGTCGAGACACTCGATCCGGACGTTTGCAGAGGTTGCGAGGATGGCTGGGCAGTGCTGGATGGGGGTGTCGAGGTGGACAAGCGCAGAGGACGGGGACTCGAGCGAGCGGATGCTCACGCTGGCTGCGCTGCATGGTGCGCAGATGGCTGTCTGGAGCGACACCAGCAGCTGGGAGTATTGAGACGGAACGATGTGCTGCACCCCCTCATTCAGCGACTCGCAAGGCTTGCCGAACTCTCCACATTGCTTGCTGTCTTCGTGGTTGTCTGCAGCAGAAGACACAAAGATCGTCTCGCTCTGGTATTTCACCACCCTCAGCAGCAGATCCACTTCCCCCACAAACGAGTCTGTTGTGCAGCCCCATATTGCTAGATCCTTCACAAACGGTGCTCGGAAGTCCAGCAAGAATTGTTCATCTGCAATTTGAGTCTCGATTGAGTGGCATCGAACATACACGTCTCTTCCTCTAAACGCTGAGTTATCCTTGAATGTGATATTTGACAGCATAAACTTCAGAGGCTGCTCAGCTGTCGAGGTGCATTCCAGAAACAGCCACCCGCCTCTTCCTGTGGTTGAGCAGAAGCACTCAGAAATCGTGCAAAACAAGCAGTCAAGGTGTCCTCCTTCGTTCAACAGGGCAAATATCGCCCCTCCCTTTCCACACCTCGTTCCGCCACACTTCTTCATCGTTGTGTTTCGAATCACCATTTTCAAAGGCTCAACATCATTGTCATTTCGAATGACAGGAATATCAGCAGTTGTGTTCTGGGTGACTTCTTCGAATACACTCCACTCAATGACAACATCTTGTTCAACTGCATTTCTCTCTCTTCTTGAATTCTTTGAAATGCTCAATCCTCTTGCCCCATCCAAATCAACATTCTTCATCGTCAGATTTTTGATGTTCAGAATCGTTGAAGATAACACAGAAATCACATCCTTTGAAAAAGACAGCGATTGCATTGTCACCAATTCCAATTGAACTGTGCCTCCATCTGCCTTGATCAATCCATAGCTGATTATTTCTTCTCTGCTTTCTTCCATTTTTGTGAATGAACAGTCCTTCACAGTCAACAACGCATCACTTGATCCAACATCCATCAAATAATTGACTCCACTTGCAAATGATGATGGAATCACAAAGCAAATCAGCTCGAAATTTGTAATTCCCTGAATCTTCATTGCTGCTTTCTCTGATCCTTCAAGCGAAGCGAGACATTCCAAGGAGCAAATGAGGCTATTATCTGATTTTATTGCAGCCCCGCTGAGATCCACACATTTCTGAAGAATCGCCTTCTCAACGATACTGATGTTCCTTTCGTTTCCTTCGGACAATCGATCCAGAGAATAATCGATTGACAGGCAAGGACAATCCGAAAACCCACAGGCACCCATATCTTTTCCTTCGCCTCCAACAAATATCTCTGATCCAAGTGCAATCCAGAAATACACCAGCGGAATGGCATTTGTTGTGTCATTCCCATCAAACCCTCTCATCGAATCCAAGGAAATATCATTCAGATTCTCAGACACAAATGGAAGCGATGCATTTGTGATGCTCTTTGTCAAGTTGGATGATTCGACAAACAGGTCATTTCCATATCTCGCAACATTCGGCTTTTCTGTGCCAAAAACAGGAGATGAGATCGCAAACAAAGAATAATCATCAATCAACTTCAGTGCCATTCCTCCTCCAAAGCCAGGTTTCTCCTCTCCAGTTGGTGCAGTGCATCCTATGAATGTGCATGAAATAATATTCAATTGAGTATTCCCTTTCAACTGAGAAAACATTGCCCCTCCTCTGCTTCCATCAGCAAGCACAGAGCATCCATCAAAAACACATTCTTCAATATTTATTTCTCCATTTGAATTTTCATCATTGCTGTTGTCAATGCTCACACAACCTCCACTTCCAGCTGTTCTTTCTATTTCTGTGAAAGTGCAGTTCGTCATGCTCAACCACTGATTGCTCATCAACTCGGCCTTTGTGATGCTTCCAGTCAATGAGATCAATGGATTTCCGCTCAAAGTGATTGACGAAGCTGAGAACGAATCAATTGTCAGGATTCCCGAGGCAATGGATAAGAATAAGGATACCAGTTCTGATGAAGAATCTTGAAGAGTTAAAGAACATTGAAACAGCGTTAGTGATGAAGAAGATGATGAAATAAAAGTGGAATGTGATGAAAAAGAAGAAGGAAGAGAGAAGATAAGTTTCGATAATTCTGTTTCAACGCTTGTTGTTAACATCGCTGAATTGGATGTTGCACTCGAATCAGAGACTGTCCAGCCACTTTCATCATCATTTCCTCGGATTTCATGATTCTGATTAGCAAAAGCCAATTCATCAGCCATCATAATCATTCCACTCACAGCAACTTTCTTTGTTTCTGTTTGACGTGTGAGAGAGTGCTTTATTGTCAAACAGGGGAATTTGACTATTCCGCAATGAGAATGATCAGATGCCTCAGTATTACTCACACATATTTCTTCCGGTGTGGGAAGGAGATAGATGCACAAAGGGATGGCCACAGTCGTATTTCCATTGTCATATCCTCTCACCTTGTCAAACGAGTCCAATGAATCTGTCACACACGTA
Organism: Monocercomonoides exilis; assembly: GCF_001643675.1. NCBI lineage: Eukaryota > Preaxostyla > Oxymonadida > Polymastigidae > Monocercomonoides > Monocercomonoides exilis. The sequence continues at coordinate 756,441 of NW_027150570.1, forward strand.
ATCTTTTGTGACTTTGCAGTTTCTTCCAGGTCTGGTGAAATGACAAAGATATCATTCCCCCATTTGGCTGTGTTCGTTCCAAATGAAGAGGAGATCAGGATGTTTGGACTTCCAGTCGATAATCGAAGAAGAATTCCACCCCCAAGACCATTGGATGCCGAACAAAAGCAGCCATTAAAAGATCCACCACTCACTTTCACTTCATTTTCTACTCCTGCACATAACATCATTGATCCTCCATTCTCTGAGCCTGTGCTCCCACAACCAGAAAATGAACATGAATTCAGCTTAATGTTAATCTTATCATTGGAAAACGAAATCACTGCTGCTTCACTATTTGTTCTCTCAATCCCATCAAAGGCACACTCCGAAAGCGTCAATGATATTTCATTTGTCGAAGAAAGCGAAAACAATGAAGTTGTGGAGATCGTCTTTGCCCAGTTCACATTGTCCATCTGCAGCACACCATTCTGAACATTGATCAGCTCTGTTGTGAATGCTGTTTCTGTTGATTGTCCACTTCCCGTTGAAATGTTCAGTCTGCTCACATACATCTCTCCTGCTCCAGAAATCTCAAACAGCCTTGACCCACGGTTATTCGGATGAATAAAGTCATGCACAAGAACAAAGTCTCTCACAGTCAATGTGCCTGTCGAGACAGCAAAAAGAGACAACCCAGCTGCTTCAAATTCTGTCTGCACTGTTGTGCTCAAACCACTCTGGCCATATATTGTGAAAGAGTTTGTGCCACAATCCACACTTTTGGTTTCTGTAATCGTTCCTGTGAGTATCTGGACATCCTTCACAACATCCGGGATCAGCTGGGTGAGGCAATGGCTGATGGTGCCACATGGATGAGTCTCATTAATTCCGCATGCATATGTGTCTTTTGCATTTGGTTTGGTTAACACTGAGGAGACATATCTGATTCTTCCCCCATTGTTCGGAAGCCACTCGCTTTTGTCACCGTCTGCATAATATCTATTTCCATCTGTTCTTGTTGAATAACACCAAGCAATTTGAGAATTTGTGGGGTTGTCACTAACTAAAATATCATTTCCTCTAGGAGCACTGTTGTTATGAAAAAAACAAAACCATAAAAGGTTTCCATTATATCTACTTGCATTGATAATCACACCTCCACCATCACGAGCTGAATAACATCCTTGTAAAAGGCAATTATGAGAAACAATTTTGTCAATTGGATGCCAATTAAAATAACCTCCCCCTCCTGAACTGTCTATGTTATTACAACAACAATTATAGAAAAAGCAATTTAAAATGCAATCTTTTGTTTTCAATGATTTTGAAGTCAAAACGCCAAGTCCTCCACCATCATTTCCTGACCATCCATCTTTAAACAAACAATTATCAACAAGGACTTGGACAGACATTTCTTCTATTTCCGCGCCAGCCCCTCCAAGATCTTTGGATGAAACACAGTAACACTCAACAAATGTGGAATGCTTAACAGTGCATTCCGCAATTTTCAAAGCATATATCCCCCCTCCTCTTGTTGAAGTTGCGTTGCATTTCATAAAGGATGAATTCTCAACTGTCAGTGTTGCACTCGAATTGCCATAAACATAAAGTGCTCCTCCGCATGAAGCATCGCATTCGATCCATTCAGCGTTTTTGAAGTTCTGTGTCTGGGTGGTTGTCAGTCTATCAGTGTTTTTCATTCTCGAATCAACCCTTTTATTGTGGAGGAATGTGCAATTGTTGCACAAAAATGAACCAGATCCTTCTGTTCCACTCGCAATCCCTCCCTCAAGCACATTCATCGATCTTTTAACATCACAATCCTCCATTGAACTCCTCTTCATCAATGTCATTTTTCCAGTTTGCATTGTCTCTGTTTCACAATATTTATTTGTGATATTCGCAAATTTGCAGTTTTGGATTCCTTCAAAACTTCCTGAACCATCTCTCAAAAAACTGCCTCCATTCTCGCAAAACACAACATCCTCAAACTCACTGTTTCTTACAAACAACAAAGACAAATCACCTCCTTCCATCTTCACCACACTCCCCATCATTCCACATTCCTGACCATTATCAATACCTAAAGTCGTGTTTATCAGCCAGCATGTCCCTCCATTCCTCACATAATTCCCATTCCACTCATTGTTTCTCGCAAACACACTTCCCTCAACCTGCAGCAATGATCTTGCTCTTATTTCAATCATCACACAATCTTCTGGCTTTTCAAGCAACATCCCCTTCAATTCAACTGATGAGTTGTATATTTCGCAGAACGTACGAACAACACTTCCCCTCTCCAAAATACCACTCTTCTCCATCCCACGAGCATTGAAAGCATCATATTCATTTCTCAATCTATCATTTCTGTCTTTGCCACAAATTGTTGACAACAGGCACACAAGAAAAAGGAAGGGAATCATTGTTTCAATGACGATTATGGGTTCATGATCCCATATTTGTGATTATATCCCATTATCTTTCCAAATGTCAAAAAATATTATTTCTTGCTCCACTTCCATTTTCTGGCTCAAATTTTCTTCTTTTATTAACATTTTTCATATTCATTTAATTGTAAATATTAATTCCGAGAAACTGCCTTCTTCAATTGATTTCTTCTTTTTTCTTCAATATTTTTGAATTTAATCTTTCCCAATAAATTCTGTTTGAATGGACTGCCTCATCCACTCAGCCACTTTTTCATCTTCCTCAATCTTCATTAAAATGTTGGCTTTTATCTGATATCTTTATATTTTCTTCACTTTATTTCAAAGATTCCTGAAAATACAAATGGAGGAAAAAAATATCAAAAAATGAAAAGAAATAAATATTTAAATACCAAGATATAAATCTGGCCATTCTAATGCTGTACATGATTGCTTTTGCTTCATTGAATAATATTGCTTCAACTCTTCATCGTGCCTCCAAATCCTCCTTTTCTGGCGCATCTTTCCATGGAATTTCTTTTTTTCTTTTTTTCAAAAGAGAAATTGATTTTGATTCACTATCCTCTGTTCTTTCTCTTTTCTGATTTTTCTTCTTTTGTTCCTTCAAATGATCTTGCTTTGCTCTCTTCTATTTCTTATCAACTGTTTTTCAGGATTTCTTCTTCTTTGATGCATTCAATATTTTCTGTCAATTTTTGAATTTTGCTGATGATTCAAATTTATTGTTTATTGTTAAATCAATCTCGATTCAGAGCAATCTCGCAAATATTCCAATGAAATTCTACCTTTTTCAGATATTTTCCTGCTCCTTCAAAAATGCCTCAATTCAGACTTTCCTTGCTTTATTGAACATTAACTGTTGCTTTTTGATGAATAAGAGGAGATTTGGAGATTGCTCAATCATAGAAATTGCTCTTTCCATAAAAAAAAAAATGTTTTTCATATTTCCATTTTCGCTATTGAGTTGTTATGTTATTCACATCTTTGTTCTACCAATGGATTGTTGGAGAGTTTCTGTGATTAATAATCAAAATAATCCATTTTTTGATAGTTGAACAAAATGTTCCAATAAGCAAATTTCAAAAATTATTTTCACAAAAGAAATACGCAAACCTCCAATTCCTTTGGCATTTCTATTATTGAAGCTCTGGGATCTGTTTTTCCTTCAGATTCCGAGTCTGGAGAAACTTTCATTTCTTTTGCATTTTCAGGCCGAATCTCAGTTCTTTGAGGCAATTGAAATTGACCAAAAAGAAATTCCTCTAAAAACCAATATTTACGCAAAACATGAAAAAATTGCTCAGATATCACTTGAAATGACATTGAATGAATCATTTTTCAAAATTATGCCATTCAGTCATTGGTATCAAAAGGTTTTGGTATAAAAGTGGAATTTCTTCAAAAAACAAATTGTTGAACAGGAATGAAAATGTATAAAAACAGCTATACTTCATCTACCTTCAAAACAAGTCATTTTCTGTTGGCATCAATAACTGAAGCAAACTGGAAATTCCCATTTCAATTCCACAAAAAATGTGTGGTAAATGATTTATTATGTTAGCTTATCCTTGATATATGACTTAATGAATTCATAAAACTCCTGAAAACGGAAAAGAAAAAGTGCAGGAATCTTAATGTTATTATGGGGTGTTGAAGAAAATATGGTACAAAATTTTTTTGCTTTGTGAATGTTGTTCTGCACAGTTATTTCAAGATTTTTATCAACTTTAATATATTAATATATTTTATTTTGCAGAGAATGTCAGTTTTATTCATAAAATATTGTTCAAAATGCACGGAACAAGTCATAGAATTTTTCAAAAATGAAAGAATTCTGTCACATATGTGGAATTATTTTTTCATTAGTGATAAAAACATAGATTTGTTCCAAACTTTTGCTACCATTTTATCATTATAAGTCTTTCATTCTCATGCAAAAAATAATGAAGAAAAATACAAAAATGGAGAAAAATAATAGAAAATATTGAGTGGAACAAAATTCATAAAGCAAATAATTTCGTCCCATATGTGAAGTGGAAGATAAAAAAATAAAAAAGAATCATGAACATCATCAATTGAAATGAAAAAGAAAAACATGAAATGCAATGCATTCATCAACATGAAATGACAAGTCGCTCTTATAACAGAACTTGAGCAAGAAGAAAAGAAAGATACGTAAGTTGAACAGTCTTTGCGTTTTTCATTTGAAATGATGAGAATAAAGGATTATTAAATAAGGCAGTTACAAATATTTAATCATGACAAATCTTTTTAAAATTATATAGCCATTTCTTTCATTTTAATAAGTTTAGTTTGTTCTAATTCTATTCTTTCAATTGCTTTACCCATTTTTTTTTCTCTTCTCCTTCAAGAGCTTCCTTTATGCTTTCTTTTCCCATATTGTTTCTGTTATTTCCAGCTTTATCGTCAGTTGTAATTTCACAGCCATCAGTTTCACCTTTGATTTCAGCTTCAATTCAATCCGTTTCTTTATCTTTAGATTTCTCTCTCTCTCTCTTTTTATCTCTCTTTCTCTGCTCTTTCACAGAAGAGTCCAATCTTCCTTCAGTTGCAGATATCAACTTCTTCAACGATTCCAGCCGAAACCCGTGCAATTGGCTCAATTCATCCAAAGCAGAACGAACTGACTGCTGTTAAGGCTGAATCTGTGCTGCCAATGAGCTCAGATCATCCACAGCTTTTCCACAACAACAACAAGAAGAAGATGATGATGATGCAGCTTCTTGCGATCCACTCACTGGAAATTCATTGTCTGTTTTCTCGTTCGTGTCTCTTTCATTATTCTCTCGATGCTTGCTAATTATTTTGCCAATTGAAGTTATGCCCATCTTCATCTCTTTCACTGCCTCGTCAATGCTGTGTTTCGCAGCTTTCTCCTCCTCGTCATTTTCTTCCATCATTTTCTTCAAAGTTATTTGAGATTCTTCAACTTCTTTTAATTTGTCGTTTTGTTCGCTTATAACTTTCAGCATTTCGTCAAAATGCCTCTCAGCTTCGCTTTGCATCTCTTTCCCTCTTTTAACCATCAAATCACTTTGTTCTTTTGAGACACAATTCGAGTTCTGATTATTGAAAATATCAACATACGAGTCAATCGACTGGGGAATCAATGTTTCTTTTGCCCACTTCAAAAATGCAACTGCCTTCTGAAAATCTGTTTCCTGCTGAATAACCTTGCGTCTCTTTTCCGCCTGCTCTTCCCAATTCACCAGTGTCGCTAAGAACTTCTCTCCAATTTCCCTCTTTTTGTTTGCTTCTTCAGAAAGAAGCTCCTCTTTTTGCTTTTTTTCTGTTATCACTTCGAGATATCTTTTGTGGAGTTTCTCTTTTTCTCTCAGCAACTCATCAGACTCCTGAGCCAGTTTCTTCTTCTCATTCGACAATTTCTCATTTTCCTCTTTCAACATCTTGTTTTCTTCTATTCCGAGCTTTTTTTCTTTTTCTAATTCTTCTATCTTCTTTTCCATCTTCTCTATGATGCAACACTTTTCGTTGATCTCTTCTTTTTTCGACTTCTGCTCTTCTTCTAATTTATCTTTCATATTCTTCAGCTTCTCCTTTATATCCTTTTCCCACGCCGCTAGTGCCTTATCTACGGTATCTTCCAAACATTTCAATTTCTGCATTATTTCTTCTTTCCAAACATCAACTTTTTCTGACGAATGTTTCGCATCTTCAACACAGTCTCCCAACGCCTTCAGATCCTCTTCAGACACAAAGCAGCCTCCGTCGCGCTCGATCTGCTGCTGCAAGTCCTTCTTCAGCCTCTGGATCTCTGCCTGCATCCCTTTGATGATGGATGTTGTTGTCAGTGACACATTGATTTTCGGCTTGTTTCGTATCGACTTTGTTCGAGTCGCAAAGGCCAGAGTTGAGCGCGAGTGCTCCGCATTGGCTTCTGACAAGTCAATCGTTGCTATCATCAGCGTTTTCCCGTTCCCGCCCAATGAGTTCTGCAGCAGTCGAGTCAGATTTGATTCGCGATATGGAATGTACGGGTCGTTATTCTGCAATGCTGTAATCACCTTGCTGAGTGTGAGCATCGATTGGTTGATTGACCCTGCCTCTTTTTGGTTCTGCCAGTCATATTTCGCTTTTCCAGCGCCTTCAGAGCCAGCGAGATCAACAAAATTTATTTTGCCTGTAATCACTTCTTCAGAGTCTTTGTCTTTTTTTACAACTACCAAGACATTTATTGTGAAAATGGCATGAGAGCGTGAAGAACGGTCGTTGAATACAGTGCCTGCGGTTGATCGTTTCACACAACCTTCTTTGAACCAGAATAAAGCCTCTTCAAGATTATTCACAACCTCCCCTCGCAGTCCTTGCACAACAACTTCGCCGCTTAGATTATAAATGATACTGAGCTTTTTGTCTGACTTACCCCTTGGCAATTGTGAAGAGGACCCAGAAGCAGATGAAGCAGATGAAGAAGATGTCAGCGTTGAAGATTTTGATGTGGGCTTTTGTTCATCAACGAGCAGATCACTTAAAAGTTCATTGTAAATTTCGACATTTGAAACAGTAATTTGATAGTCAACCACTTCCTTTCCTCCAAACAATGATTGTTCGAATCGTGGAATTTGTACACTTTTCACAGCTTTGGAAAAAGAATCTGCTATCGCATGCTTTGCCAATGGTTGATGATATTCGTTAATTTGAAGTTCTGTTGAACGCTTCCTTGGACACACTCGCTGCAATATTGTAAAAATGTAATGTAATGTTCTTGGAATAAGTCCAATTGCAATTGGATCTAAGCCACCGCTATCTGTATGCTTTCCTTCAATCGTGTATGTTTTTCCGCTTCCCGTTTGGCCAAATGCAAAAACAGCACAATCATAGCCAGAGAAGCATTCATTAACAATTGGAAGAACCTTCATTAAATTTAATAAATGCAATAAATATATCAAACTCATTGCAATGCTCAATAATACGGAAACATACTGCTTTGCTAAATATTATTTCTTGATTTGTACTCGGAGAGAATACTTGATCGAAAGAGTAAGTGAATGAAGTTTGCTCTTGTGAATGCTTCGATGATTTTGCCTGAGCAATACATGGAATTGTTACACAATTATCGCCAATGACTAAAAATTCGTGCTCTTCATCTTGGAGAGGTCTTTCACATAACGGAAAAAAAGATTATTTGTTATAATTCGAATATAATGACAAAAAAAGCATGTACATACCTTGCTCGAACGGCCACTTTCACATTATCTTTTAACAAAAGCGCCCTTTGAGAGGCATCATGTTTTTCACTTGATTTCATGAATAATTATGATTTTTCAAATTTGAAAAAATTATGAAGGGATTTCAAATTTCAAAAAATAATGAAAATGCATATTAAATTATTGAGTTTAGTAATATATAACACAAAAATTTTTTGGAATAACCCATATTTATTTTAGTCGTCTGGAATTAAAAATTGTTTTGTTTGAAAATGTCACAAATTTGGGATTTTTCTCAAATGAGATCTGCACTAGATGAAAGCATTGAAAAAGGAGAACGATATATAGATGAAATTACACTTAATTCAAAACAAGTTATCCTTAATTCATCTTCTCCTGAACATATGGCTGAAAACACAATCGTTCGCTTTAGATGTATGATTCAAGACATGCAAACTCCAGACATATACCCAGATAGATATTATGAAGTAGATTCAAGCACTAAAGAAAAATTTTTAAGAAGTGGTCGTTACAGAAATATACCTTTGTCATTCTCAGATCCTCAGAAAACACGAGATCCTAGCATTAAGTTTGGAACAGCAAGATCCTTATTTTGCGTCCCTGTTCCTGGAGAAAATTTATGGATTTATCAAACATATCAACAACAATCATCTCATAACTCTCAAGATTCTCTTCCTCCGTTCACTGAATCTATACCTGACATGTACGCACCTTGCCAAAGTAAGACTGAAAAAAAATCTGCGGAGTCATTATTTACATTTCCATCATTTTTTTCTCTATATCCAGAACTTCGTCATCTTGTCTATCCCAATTATCAAGTATTTGAAACTTCACTTCCATTTCCTCCAGAAAAACAAAACGGCAGAGAAAATTTATGGCCTCGGTTAACTTCTGCATGTGTTGTTCGGGCGTATGGAGATATTGTTGAAAATCTTAGAGTTAACGATATTATTGATGTAGTTGGTATTTATCAATCAATGCCAAATGAATCTAAAGCAAGTGATTTTGTTTCACCATTTTACCCTTCAAGAGGATCAAAACTATTTGCAAATGATTTTAAAGATGACAACAGTGAAGAAGAGAGCACAGAAGAGGATGATGAAGAACATTTTGTTGCAGGGCCAAAGCGAAAGAAGAACAAAAAAATCGAGAAAAATCGCATGCAAAGGTGCAAAGCTGATGAAGCTAATGATGGAAAAGAAAATGATGAATGCAATGAAGACGATGAGTTTGTGGAAGATGGAGAAGATGGAGCAATGATGAGCGGGGATGCTGATCCATCTCTTGTTCCTCAAATACATGCACTTCGCATCATCACATGTTCGGCTCATCCCAAATATACATCAGAGTGGCTCAATATTGATGACGAAATCAATTGTTCTGCAAAACGTGCGAATGAGCTTGTTTCTACCAGAGAAAATGATTCGGGAAAAATGGAAAAGGATGACAACGACGAAAATGATGAAACAGATGATTCAGAATTTGAAAAATCACCCAGTCGCCACAAAATTGCTCGTCTATCTCATCCATCTGCTTTGCTTTTGGAAAGAGTGTGCCACTCAATGAAATTACTACATAAGCAAATGATCCCATTTATTGCTCAATGCACAGCTGGAGACATAAACACTGCCGAGTATGTTTTGGGCACTCTCCTTTCTTCGGTGTTTTCAAGAAAAGAAATGATTCCATTTGGAAAATGCTCGTTGAATATCGTTATCCCAACATTTCACCATCCAGAATTGGACCAATTTTTGCAAAGCCAAAAACCTGTTGATCCCACCATAGCTTCAAATACAACCGCTGCTGGTACAAAGCCAGCGTTGGACTTTTCATTCTCCTCCTTTGTTGCTTCAAAAATTTCATCTTCACTTTCAAGCCTTCTATCATTATTTACACCACTGAGTCATACACAGCATGTGTCTGCTGATTGGCTTTCGTCTGTTTCATTTTTACCAAAGCAACATCCATCAACAATGAGACTGTATTCGGGCTTTCTTCAGCTTCCAAGTGGATGTGCTATTTTGTTTGACGAAAGCAAAATTAGAGAAGGTTCATTGACATCAAAGGCTATCGATAATATTCGCGCTATCCAACGAGTAGTTGACGAGCAGCAGGCAGACTATCAATTTGGCGCTGGGGTCACTTCATTTAATACAGACTATAGGATCTTCTTTGTTTCTGTGGGCCGTTCATTATTTAAGGCAGCTGATGTTATATGTGTTCTTGATCCTTCTCAGGACATGCTTTCTGGTCTTGTTAGAGAGTTTATTGCACAGCAGCATCAGACTTCAAAAGCAACAACAGATATTTATCAGTCATCATTGCAAACAGATAATTTAGTCAGAGCAATTTCAAGTCAATCAGAAGAGCAACTGCAATCATCGCTTCAATTACCCGCACCAATTAATCGAGAAAGATGGCTTGTAGATGCACGAGAAGCCATTGAAGTTCTAAGAAGCAGCATATTGAGGATGGACAAGCCAGTTATGGATTATATTGAGAGAAGGCTCGTCGAACTTCGAACTGAAGAGAATATGTTCCATCAAAATGACTTTTCCCTTTTGCTGGCTCTTTCGCGTGTGGAATGCTTAAGCAGAGGGGAAAGCTGGATGAGCCGAGAAGGATTTGAAGCGATTGTTGAGCGTGAGAAGATAAGAAGAACAAGATTATTACAATACGAAGCGGCAATTAATGAAATGAAGCAGAAGAAATGGCTTGATGAAAATGAAGCAGCAGGAATGTCATATGAAGCAATGGAAGAGGAGAAAGAGATGCTTCAAGATGCAATGAAATCCGAAGAATTTGAGGTATACCGAGAAGAGGAAAGTGAAGATATGGAAGAGGAGGATCAGTTAAAAAGTGATAGCAGTTGAAAATTTTAATTGAAAAATATCTCACTTCATTTACCCCTGATCACTTCATTTTAGACTTTTAGTTAAAAGAAAAAACACTTCAAATCAAAAAACATTAAAATAAATTCACTTCTTTGTTTCAACTTTTTTTTTGATGGAAAGATGAATCGAAGAAAAACAATGAGAAATAGAGAAATGAAATGCGTTAGAACTCTTCGTCATCATCATAGTCATCTTCTTCTTTGTTGTCTGGATCTGAAGTTTTAACATCATCCAGTAATTTAATTTTATGCAGTGCCTTTTCTATTTTATACGTATTCATTCTTACTCCACCAAATCCATCTAAACCTTCAATTTTTCCTGCGGTTTGACCCTTTTCAATAATTAAAAGTGTTGGTATAATCCTAAAAATAAACAATTATTAAAATAGAATGAAAATGCAAATAGATTTCAATAACTTTATATTTAATCTTTCAGTTAGAAATGGGGCTTTTTCTGCATTGATCTGAACAAATTTGCATTCAATATGCAATTCTGCAATTTTTCGAAGATGCGTTCCCAGTATGTCACTAAATTCCGAAGATGGTCTATGAAAATGAACAAGTCCACGCTCGCATTCTTTTGTTTGCGCAAAAAATTCTTTTTCATCAGTTATTTCATTAAGCTACAGATAAATTATCATTATTATTTAGTAAATATTATTAAAATGATGCGTGAAGAAAGAAGAGATTATGATAATTGCAAACTTTCCCATGACCAGCTGCAAGCCATTTTTGGCGCATTTCTTGCTGTTTTTTTAATTTTGCAAGACGTTGTGCTCTCAATGCCGAAAGGTCATCAACTTCTTTTAGTTCTTCTAATCTTTTGTCAACTTCTTTTTCAACAATTTCAGCTGCTTGAAGAAGAATTCCAGAAATATCTTGTTGAGGTTGAACTGCCATTTTTTAATTATGGAAAATTTTCTTTTTCAAATTTTTTCTCATTTGCATATAATTGAAAACCATTGGCAGAAAAAAATAGAAAAACAATGCTTGATTATCATTGAATCATTAAGGTGCTAATAAACAAAAAAATGAAAGTTTCAAAAATCATTTAAAAAAAACATTTAAATTCAATTTTTAAAAAAGAGGAAAGTTCACCAGACGGAATAAACTCAATCTAACGGTACTATAAATCATATGCAAATATATACATATTTCAAACGCAAAGTTACACCATTTTTTGGGCTGCAATCATCCAATATTGCCTGTGCGTGTCTTGCTCAACATGGCTCAAGGCAATGCATTTAATCTCTTCCAATCCAGTTCCAAACGCTACAGCTTCTCTAATGTCGGCTAAGCGTACATATTCTGATGGAGGATGTGTGTGACCAATTCTCTTTTTGAGATTTTCCATTTCTTTGGCCAATAATTCTCCTTCAATTCCTGGTTGATACTCAAAATCACCAACAATCAAAATTCCTCCAGGTTTCAGGTTCTCAAGTGCGATTGAGCAGACTTTATCTTTCAATTCAAATGGCATATGTTGGTTGAGTTCGTAAAGACGCCATTCATGAATCATTCTTTAATTTTCAATTCAAGAATAATAAATCGTTCAAACATAGCCAGAAAACAAACCGATTCAGAACAAGAACATCACATTTAGGTGGAGCTGCAGTTTTTATTTCATGAGCTGCGAGACGTTGCACGTAATATGGTCGTTCGCCTTCTTGATCTTGAGCAATGCCTTTTCCTTTGACTGGTAGTTTAGAAACAAGAACTTTCGCTGACTCTGCCATTGCTGATGGCTCAAACAGGTATGAGGTAACTGATTTTGTTTTTGCAAGATGAGATGTAGCAGGGCATGTTGAACCGCAGCCGACTATTAAATGAAAATAAATAAAGTTATAAAATATGATATTGATAGAAAAATCAACCTTCCATAATAACGTCTCCATCCTTCACAAATTCATCCAAGAAGGAGTTTAGCAGGCTATACGCAGCGTCAGCTAAAATAAAATAAAAAAATAGAATGCCAATAAAAGAAAATGAGATTGGGAAAAAACAGACCTTTGTATTGTGCAGCATATGTAACGTCAGTGAACGAATTAAATCTTGATTTCTAAAATATCAAAACATGTTACATAAATTATCGTTGCTGTTCATAAAAAAGAAATCATGAAAGAGAATCAAACAATGTCTTCAGTTGCCATATTGTTTCTAAATATGGCTTTATCGATCTTTTCCAAAGATGATAAATGGAATATTAACATGATAAATTAATTTGTATTAATAATATAAATCTGAACATTATCATATCGAATAATTTCGTATTTGTACCTTATCTTTAAAATTTTTCGAATAAAGAATTTTTCAATACGAAAATAATCGTCATAACATTTAAAATTTGCACAGTCGCATTTTTACAACGAATCAAATTTCCTTCGTAACTTGCAGAGACGTTGATAATTTTGAAATAAACACCACTTTAAGTTAAAAAACAAGAAATAGGAAATATGTTGTTTAAAAACAATCAATTGAATCATTTGTTATGCTTATTAGATGAAGATGCAAAATGTGAGATTTCATGTCACCGGGAAGTGAAGAAGTGAATCCATCAATTGAAAGATGAGATGAATATTCGTCTGATCCATTTAACGATACTATAAACGAATAAACAATAAATAGAACAACAAGAAAATCAAAACAAACTTTAGCAAATCCAATAGTTGCTGTATTTTCTCTGAAGCAACGTCTGCACATCATAAGACCGTATTTGCGGATAAGACCATGATGATTTCCGCATCTTCGGCTATAAAATAGAAAAGAGAAGAAAATCAAAAAAACCAAACATTAAAAGTAATTTCATACCATTTACGTGAACCAGGTCCGAATTTCTTTGAGTGACAGTTAAGTTGGAGAGGCATCTTCTATATTTTGACAATGTGTTTCAATTATCTTAAATAAGCACTACCCTTTTTACTTATAATTTTTTATTTCTGATCATAATTTTTCATAAATTTATATGCAATAATTTCAATAAAATAATAAGACAAAACACAGTTCCGCCATAAATTGGCGAACCTTGCATTTTTTGTTTTTGAAAAAAAATTCAAATTTTCCTTTGAAATTTGCTGAAGTGAAATATGAGGAATAAAAAGATAAAAATGCCTAAAGATGTGAAAGAAATGGGGATAGTTGATACAATGATATGAATGAATGTCCATTAAGAAAGAATCGCTGAAGAAGAAATCGAGAGGCAAAATTGATTTATGACTGCATAAAAGATTGATTATTGGAATTATATAATTAAAAATTCAACTATGAAATTTTGCAAAGCACCAATCTTCAGATAAAATCTCAACGAAAAAAAAAAGAAAAAAAGGCAAAACTTTATTCTCCACGCAAATGTGTTAAAGTATTTTAAATAAATAAAAGAAAAGAAAACCAGAGAAATATTAAGAGAATGTCAATGATGAAGTGAAATTTCTATTTCTCTTGGAACATTGCGTGAATGTGAACGTGTATCGAAAGAAGTGTCCTTCATTCAATTAGAAAAAGAACAGAACTTTATGTGATTTTTTAAAAGGGATTGACTTATATTTCGTGGAGAAGAAGAAGAAGAAGAAGAAGAAAATAAAAATTATAAAAAACTAACAAAAAAATATACTTATGAAAGAAAAAAGCTATGAATAGAATTTTGAATTGAGTGAAAAGATGAGGAAGAACAAAAATGACAAGCTAAAAAAATTTATATATATAAAATAAAACTTTGGAAAATACTTGAAATAAAATGAGGATAAAAAAAGAAAGAGAGAAAGAGAAAGAGAGAGAAAGAGAAAGAGAGAGAGAGAGAGAAAGAGAGAGAGAGAGAAAGAGAGAGAGAGAAAGATAGAGAAAAAGAACAATTCAATTTGAAGACTTCAAAGAAAGTGGATCACAAATAAATACTTTCAGATTTAAAGAGTGAAAACAAATATCATCAAAGAAAATAGAAAAAAAAGAAAAAGAACAATGAAAAAGGGAAATAAAATCATCATAGAAAAATTGAAGCTAAATTTATATTCCAAAAAATAAAAAGAGAGAGAGAAAGAGAGAAATCATAACCAATAAATCATAAATAAATAAATAATTTACAATATATAAAAGTTATGGAACTAACTGGAACTAACTGAAATGGAATAGAAGCTGAATAGAGAAGAATATTTCGTGTTCCTTTTATTTTTTTTTTTAAACCATTAGAAAAATTTTGCTAGTTCAAATGTTCTAACCCGAAAAATAATGCTGCTCTTCAAAAAGATGAATGATCTTAATTGTTATTTTCATTATTTTCTTCCTCTTTTGTATCTTTCAGAGAAATTTTTACCAATTAACTTTTGCCATTGAAATAGTTGAAACAAGCAGATTCCCAGATTTCTTCACATGCTTCTCTATTTGAAATGCCACATCACCTTTTCCTCTCCTTCACCGCTTTCATTCACTTCCCATCCTCTCCTCTTCTCTCAACCCCTTTCCCTTTTCTCCTCTTCTCCTCCTCCTCTTCTTCTTCATTCTCTTCTTCTTCATTCTCTTCCTTTTCCTTCTCCTTACCAGCAGTTAAACAGCGAGAACTGCTTTGGCGACTCATACTCCACAATCTCCACAAACACACACTTCTTCTTCACTGGCATAATCGCTCCATCTCCTCCTTGCCCTGTCTCAAAGGGATCGTTATACGCCCCAAGCATCACGTGGTTGTAGCTCATCTCCTCTTCCCTCCTCTCCTGCCATTCCTCCTGCCTCCGATGTGCTTCCGCCTCGCTGTCTGAATCGTCCTCGCTTTCTTCCCCTTTCCCTCCACAATTCGATTTTTCATCTCCATTTTCGTTTTCTTCTTCGTCGTTTTCGTCATTGTAGATGTTTTCCTCATCTTGCTGCTGCTGTCTTAGAAGCTCTTCGATCTGTTCTTGTATCCTCTGCACTTCCTCTTCCACCTCGTTTTCTCCTTCTCCTCTTTCTTCTCTATCTTCTCCTTCTCCCCCTTCTCCCGCCTCTCCTTCTTCATTCCTCGCCTTTTCACTCATCATCCCCACTGCTTTCTTCTTCTCCTCTGCTGTCAACCTCTCTCTCCTCTCCCTCAGCTCCTTCACTTTCCCTTCCCTCTCCTTCCTCCTCACCTCCAGCTGCTCCAACCTCCTCATCACTTTCTCCCTCTGCCTTCTCAACCGCTTCCGATTGAACGTCAGCACAGCCCATGCGCCTTTATTCCCCACATGTCCGCAATAGTTAGGCGCAGAGAACACAGTGAGCAACCTGTGCCCACACCCTGGCTGATACTCCCACCCGCCCATCTTCAGCTGATGTGATCTCAACACCACCTCCAGCCCATTCAGCTTGCAGAAGTCGTATGTGATGTTCGGCCCAAACAGGTTTCCGGAACCTCTTTCAGAGGCATACAGGCCGTACTGGTCGTGAGGATCAGACCAGAGCAAAAGAGTGGTGAGATCTCCCTCAAGTGTCTGCGCAGACCGCTCAATCGACCGGATGTCATTGAGTGTTGCTTGAGGCGCAATACCGCCATGCACACAGAGCACTTTCCCTTCCACAAGAGCAGCCAGAGGAAGAGACGCAAACATACGGGAGAACGCTATGTATGTGTGCACGCCATACTTCTGCCGGATCTCCGTTGTGAATCCAAAGAGCGTGTTCAGCTCTGTTGCTTCGTGGTTGCCTCGCAGCAGTGTCAGTGCTCGTGGGTGTGCCAGCTTCAATGCCAGCACCACCGCCAGCACTTCTGCACTGCCTGTGCCTCTGTCGCAGTAATCGCCCATGAACACCATCGAATGCTCCTCCTCGCTCGGATAGCCTGTTTGTCTGAGCAGACAGCACAGATCTTCAAACTGGCCATGAATATCACCCACAACTGTGCACCGCCACTTCTTCTTCGGTTTGGCTTTGGACTTAACTTTCGAGTTGGACTTGGATTTTTGACTCTTCTTTTTCTTCCTTTGAGATAGCTTGCCTTTTCCTGATTTTGTGCTTCTTTTGCCCTTTCCTTGTTGGCTTTCTCCTTTTCTTCCTTTCTTCCCTTTCTTCTTCTTCTTCTTTCCCCCCATTCCTTCTGCTGTTTCACAGAACTCTGCATTCAAATCTCCTTCTTCTCCTTCTCCATTCCCTAATCCTTCACATCCTTCAAATTCTCCATCTGCTCTTTCTCCTTCTTCTCCTTCTCCTCCTTCTTCTCCTCCTTCTCCTCCACTTCTTCTGCTTCCTCTTCTGCTTCCTCTTCGCCTCGAATCTGGCCGGTTGCTGAACCTCTCTCTAGCAAATGCAAATGGCATATCTTCAATATCTCCTTCTTCATTCTCTTCGTTTTCTTCCTCTTCCCCTTCTCCTCTTTCTCTCTCCCCCATTCCAAAGCGCTTGCGCCCATATCCTCCATGTTCTAGCCCATCCATGTTGCTGTATCTAATTTGATTGTCCTCGTCTTCTTCATCTTCTTCTTCGTCTTCCTCTTCGTCTTCTTCATCGTATTCTTCATCCTCATCTTCCTCATCATCCTCTTCTTCTCCTTCCCCTTCCTCTTCTTCATCTTCATTCTCTCCTTCCTCTTTCTTCTCTGCTCCTCCTTCATTTCCATCTTCATCTCCATTAGCATCAGATGAACCTTGCAATGGCTTTGGAACAGACTCGCTTCCCTTCTTCTCTTTCTTCTCTTTTTTATCTTTGCCATTCTCTTCCTCTTCATCTGCGTCTTCTTCCAAATCTGATAGTCTTCCTTTTCTCTGCTCTTCAATTTTCTCTCCTCCAATCGATAGCTGAATGTCTGCATCTACCAGCACTGTTGCAAGAGCAGACACACCACTTTCGCTCTTTTTGCTTGTCTTCTTCTTTTCCTCTTTCTCTTCTTTTTCTTCCTTCTCTTCTTTTTCTTCCTTCTCTTTCTCTTCTTTCTCATTATCGTCCTCCTTCTTGTGTCTTTGTGTCTCGGGTGATGAAAATGCAGACTCTTCCCCAGACAATGGATGTGGATTCACCTCTTCTGCTTCCTCTTCTGCTTCTTTTCCCTTTGCACTTCCATTTCCTTCCTTTTCTTCTCCTTTTCTTTCTTTCTTCTCTTTCTCTTTCTTTCCTTCTATCCCTTCCTCCTCACTAGTCTCTGATGGTGTTCCTTCTCCTCCTCCTTCTCCTCCTTCTCCTCCATTCATCAACATCATCTGCTCTCCTTCATCTGAGCTCAGACTCGATATCAGTGGCGGTGTGGGTGTTGCTGTTGATCTTCCACTCGAATCGTCGTCAAATCCTTCTGTCGAAGGCGGCTGGTAATGCAAACCAGGCTGCTGGGGCTTTGGAGAGGAGACTGTTATCTGCTGCACAGGGATTGGGCGAGGCTCACTGGGAAGAAGAGAATGAGATGTGGATTGGGATGAGGGTTGAGATGAATTGGAATCAGAAGAAATGATGTTGTCAGTGGGTGTGAGGGGTTGAGGTGGTATATCGTGTTCTTTGTTGGAGTTATTATTATTGTTATTATTATTATTGGCAACAGAAGATGTTTCGCTGCCAGTGATGATGATGCTGGCTTTAGCTTTCTCTTTGGAATCTGCATCTTCTGTTTGATTGTTCTTCTCCTTCTCTTCTTCCTCTTCCTCTTCTTCCTCTCCTTTTCTCTCTCCTTTTCTAATCTGCTGCGTCTGTAACAGTTTTTGCTCCTTTTCTGCTTTCCTCTTCGCCTTCGCCTCCTCCTTCGCTTTCCTCTTCCTCTCCTTCTCCTTCTCCTTCGCCAGCTTCCTCTCCTTTCTCTGCCTCGCCTTCCATTCTTTCTTCTGCCTCAATCTTTCCTTCTCTTCCAGCTCTTTCCACTGCGCAAGTGCAAATGAACCGCATTTAGCACGTGTTATTTCGAGTGGGGGTTCTGGTGGGAACTGAGTGAGTTGGTCGAACATGAGGGGAGGGGAAGAAGGAGGAGAAGAGGAGGAGGAGAACGATGATAATGAAGAAGATGATGATGAGAAAGGAGGTGATAATGCTGTTGAGGGTTGTGTGAGTGAAGTGGAGTGTGTAAATGGTGAAATGGATGGAGCTACAAATGAATTGTTATTTGAATAAGAAGAGGAGGAGGAGGAAGAAAGCGAAGGAGAAGAGGAAGAAGAGAGTCTGAGATCGATTGTGAGAGGGGAGGTTGACAGAGAAGGGTAGCTGTGCACTGGGAACTGTGAGGCAAAAGCGATCGTTCGAAACAGAGGAGGTGTGGCTGATTTTTCTGGGTGAGAAAAAGTTGGAGAAAGAAGTCTTTTGACACTGCTATTATTGTTATTGTTATTGTTACTTCCCTTTCGAATGTTATCACTCGATTCTTTCTCTCCATCTTTCTCTCCTTCTCCTTCTCCGCTTCTTTCATCTTCAGTCACACCAAATGCATCTGATTGTGACAGAGGAGAATCTGCTGGATGCTTCAGGAAACCCTCTGGTGTACTGTCATTGTCTTTCTCATCATCTTTCTCTTTCTCTTTCTCTTTCTCTTCTCTTTCTCTCTTCTCTTTCTCCTCTTCCTCCATCTCATTGTTTGTCTTTGTCTGTCTGAAATGATCAATCCCAACATAATCATCAACCGTGTCAAAGCAGATAGCATGCGACATCAATGCAACTTTTGTCGTTGGTTCCAACTGCCAATTCTCCAAAAGCAGCTCAAACGAATTCTTTTCGGGCTCTTTTGCTTTGGCTTTGCCTTTCTCTTTTGATTGAGTTTTTCCTTTTCCTTTCACTTTCCCTTTCACTTTCCCTTTCCCTTTCATTCCGTTCTTTCCCTTGCTTTTCTCTTGTTTTCCTGTGTTTTCTTCATTCTCTTCTTTTGTTCCTCTTCCATTCCCACTTGTTCTTCCTCCACTGCTCTTTCTCTTCCTCCTCAATCTCTTTCTCTCGTCCCTCTCCTTCTGCTTCTGCCTCTTCTCCTGCCTCGACAGCCCATCAATTGTCACTCCAAACATGTCTGCTTCTTTGATCTTTGCTTCTGTTATCCCACTCTTTTCCTTCGGCTTCCTCCGACCATGCTTGTTCTTGCGATGTCTTTTCTTTCTCTGTGTGTTCTCATTGTCTTCATTGTTATCATTTTCATTAGCATTTTCATCTTTCTCATTGTTATCATCCTTATCATCATCCTTTTCATCATCAACATGATGATGACTATGATTGTGATGCTCATGATGATGATGGTGATGCTTGCTGTGTATATGCTTATGATTGTGCATATTTCTGCCTGTGTTTGAGAGAGAGCGAGAACGATATTTCAAATGCTGCTTAGACGCATCAGCTGTATTGTCTGTTTGAGCATGCTTTGTGGAATTGTCATTAATATCATCATTAACATCATCATCATCATCATCTGGAGAAGAAGAAGAAGAAGAAGATGTTGATGACACAGACGATATCGACATCGAAGGCGATGTCGACTGCATTTGCTGCTCTTGTTCGATTTCTCTTTCATCACCTGAATTCTTCTGCTCCGTCTCACTACTCGATTGCTGCTCCGGTGTCTTGCTGTTATCTTCCTCTTTCCCTTTCTCTTTCCCTTCTTTCCCTTCCTCCTCAAACACATCTGGTGTTGCATCTGGTGTGATTTCTGAAGGAGCCTTCCTCAACTCTGGTGGCCCAGGCAAGAGTGAAAGCAGAGCCGCAATAGAATTCTCTTCTGCTTTCTTTCTGTGTGTTTTGCTTGCATTGCTTGCATTACTTTCTCCTTTGGCTTCATTTCTATCATTAGCTCCATCAACCCCATTCGCATTTTTATTTCCCTTGTCATTCTCATCTTTGCTGCTACTCTTACTCCCACTGCTGCTAATCAGCTGCCCATGCAGAAGATAGTCTGCTGCTCTCCCCTGTGGAGACAGAGACACAAAGCGACGCAGCATACGCTCCTTCATCTTTCTGCTGGAGGGCTTTGCAAAGGAAGAGGAAGAAGAGGAAGATGATGAAGAAGCATTCCCTTCACTTCCTTTCCCTTCTGCAATATCTGACACAGAAGTATCCTTTGATGCTCCTTTATTTGAAGAAGAAGCACTTCTATTTTCACCAGACCCTTCTGCCTCCATCATCTCGCTCTGGATGAATGCCATCAGATGAGAAGAAGCTGAGCTCGACGGCATTTGCGAGCGCGAACGAGCATTGCGATGGAGTCTGCTTGTTCTCCTGCTGTGCTTCGTGTAGTGATACCTGTGCCTCAGATAACTGTCGATTTTGGCTCTTCTGCTGAATTCATCATTCATTTCTCCACTTTCTTCTTCTTCATCACTTTCTTCTTCTCCTTCTCCTTCTCCTTTTGCTGTTATTGTTGATTTAATCTTTTCAGATGATCGAAGGAGGAACGGGAATTTATGCTTGTGCAATGGACATTTGCATTTGGGGCAGATTTTGAGTGGAGTTTTCGCTGGAAAAGAAGAAGATGATGAAGATGACTTTTCTGTTTTGTCCTTTCCGTCTTTTTGATTTTCTTCTGTGTTAACTTTACTGTTAATAATTGTTCCATCTTTTTCTTTCTTTTTATCGCTTTCTCCTTCTCCTTCTTTAATATCAATCTCCTGCTCCTTCTTCAGCACTTCTGGCATTGAATTAACTGGCCCTGTCGATCTTCCTCTTCTTCTCTGTTGTTTGTGTCCTTCTCCTTCTCCTTCTCCTTCTCCTCCTTCTTTTCCCTTCTCCTCCTTCTCTTCTTCTTCTTCTTCTTCTTTTCCTTCTTTTCCTTCTTTTCCTTCCCCAGACTCATTCACTGAGCTCGATGCACTTCTTCCTCCTCTTCCGCTTCCTCTCCCTCTTCTCCACCCTCTTCCTCTGTCTCTCTCTCCTCTCCTCTGCTGATACACCTCTTTCATCACTCCTTTCTCTTCCTTTTTGCTGTCGTCTTCCTCCTCCTCCTCTTCTTCTTCTTCTTTTGCAGCTTCTGCCTTCTCTTTGTTGTCATCTTCTTCTTTTGATTCTTCTTCAGATTCTTCACTTTCTTCCTCCTCCTCCTCTTCTTCATCTTCCTCCTCTTCTTCTTCTTCTTCACTCTCATCTGTCTCACTCTCTTCTTCTCCTTCACTTTCATCAACATCAACATCATCTTCTCCTTCTCCTTCTCCCTCTTCTGAATCAGTCTGTGACATTTCTGAACAGCTGCTGCCTGATAGGAATGAACCCGTATCCGAGTCAGTCATTGAATCTGTGCCACTATTCGAATCACTTTCTTCTCTTTCTCTTTCTCCTTCTCCTTCTCCATTCCTTTTCTCCTTCTCCTTCTCATCTCCTTCACTTCTCCTCCTCCTCCTCATTCTCCTTCTATTTCTTTGATTCTTCTCACTTCTATTTTGACTCACACTTCTGCTTTGACTTCGACTTGGGCTTCGGCTGATGCTCCCTCTCTCTTCTGTCCCACTCCACTTCACTGAACAAAAACTCGAATCACTTCCAGAATCTGAAGATACCTCATCCTCTTCTCTGTAATTCTTATTCTCCTTGTTATCTTTGTTATCTTTGTTATCCTTGTTATTCTTCTTCTCTTGTCTTCCTCCTTCTTTTCCTCCTTCTTTTCCTCCTTGCTTAGCCAATCTCTGAGCCTTCGGTGAGTATGCATCGACTATCTCCTGGTAATGCACTTTCTCTGGAATGTGGCACTCACAATTGCATCCACACACACACCTATAAACATGCTCTTTCTTCTTTCTGCTGCTTTTTTCTTTCTCTTTCTCTTTGCCCTTTTCCGATTTGGGTTTTGTTATTAAAACGATGTCTTTATGTTTAACATTCTCTATTTCCTCTGTTATTTCCTGGTTATTCTCTTCACTTTGCCCATCTTTTGTTGTCTTCTCTGAAATGTCTTCTTCGTTTTCACTGCTTTTCTTCTTATTCTCTCCTTCTTCTCCTTCTCCCTCATTCATCATTTCATCCTTCAGCTCTATCGAATCATCCAATTCACTTCTCCATCTGATCTTTGTTTCTTCTTCCCCTTCTTCTTTCTCTTTCTTTGCATCTTTCTCTTCTCCATCTTTTTCTTTCCCCTCAAAACTATAAGGCGAATAATCTGTCGGTTCACTCTCATTTTTGATATTTTGTTCGTCTTCTTTTTGATCTTTGTCCATTTCTCCATCTCCTTCTCCTTTCATCTTGTCACCTTCATTACTTTCATCCATTCCTTTCCCTTCTCCTTCTCTTTCCTCTCCTTCTCCATCTCTCTCTCCTTCTCCTTCTCCTTCTTCCTCCTCCTCCACATCTGCCTTTAACACTCTCGTCTGCCCGTTCGGCTCCCTCACCAGCATCGGCTTCGTCCTGTGCGGCTGGGCACCTATGTGGAACACAAACTCCATCGTGCCCAGCTCCAACTCCTGCCTCACCGCCAGCTCTGAGGGCGGAGGCGACATCGCAGGCGAAGGGGAATTCCGCAGGGAACTTGCTGCATTCGGGTCGTTGCTGTTTGCTCCGCCTGGCCCGCTCATATCGCCTGTACCTTCGCCATTGGCTCCCAGCCCATCGAAGCCAGTCAAGGAAGCAGAGTGGTTGGAGAGCTCGGACAAACCTGGGGAGTGCGCCGGAGAAATAGACGGAGAAAAAGCAGGAGAGAGAGAAAGACCGGGGAGACACCCGAGGCTTCCGTCGTCGGTTGGATCGGTCACGTCTACGAGGGTGGGCTCTTGTGAAAAGAGATAAGTGGAACGCTCCAAGAGATGGAGAATAAGTCTAATTTGGACAAAATGTGGTATTGAAAGGGAGGGTGAGGAGGATTGCAATTAGAAAAATAGTAATGAAAGATATATATTTTTGAGTTTGAGTTTATTAATCAGATGGCATTAAAATATAAACAGAAAAAAAATATGAAACACACCTTAATGGCAGATACGAATTTGGCTGACCGTTCAAATAATCAATCATTTCATCTACAAATGCATCTGTTACAGGCTCATCCTCTTCCAATCTGGGTCCTGTGTATCCCAGAGGGTATTTAATTGTTCTCCAATCTGGAATCAAAGGCCTTGTTTCATTTCCATCAGTTAATGATTGAAGGAGATTAAATTCTGCAATTGCAGCTTGGCACATTTTCATTCTTTCCTTAACTACTCGACTTTCTGGTGCAAGATACAAAACTTTTCTGAATTCAATTTGCATTTTCAAACAAAAAATTCGAAATCTGTTTAGAAGAATTAACAAATTAATAATTATCACCTAAAATCTTGTAACGATTCTGTAAAATGTCGAAGATCTAATAATTTTGAATCAAAACTTAAAAATAAATTAAATTAATAAAATAATTGACGAACAATAATGTGCAACTCCTCTTCTATAATAAGCCTATTAAAAATGAAATGAAATTGTCAAAATTACGCACATAATAAAAAGAAATTTTATAAAATACCTTCACATAGTCTGGATCTAATTCAACAGCATAGTCTGCATCTTCAAGGGCTCTTTGATAGTTTTCCATTCGCTGATAAGCGAAAGAACGATTTGAATAAAGGACTGTAAGTTCAAAAGGAGGTGCTTTATTTTCCTGTAGAATATCAATGGCTCTTGTATATCTGTCGATTGCGTCCAAGTAATTATAATCTTAGCAACATGTTAATTTAATTCAAAAATACAATAAATGTTATAAAATGGCAAAATATGCACGTACTCAGAAAGAGAGTATTCCCTTCGAGCTTTAATTTTTCTGGATCTTCGCCTTTCTCCATTAGTCAAAATGATGTGTTGTGGATCTTAAGCAGTCCGACCAAAAAAGAAAGGCTTTTGAAAATTCTTCTTTTTATTATAGTTTTAGTGGGCATGATCAATAATAATAATTTTGTTATGCATATTGATCAAACTATTTAAATTTTTTCAAGGGATAGATAACGTTTATAATAAAAATTAACGTATTGCATATTCAAATTTTTTATTTTCTAGTGAATGGAGCAACCAAGTTCTGTTTCATCGAAATATGACGCCATTCTATCTGCTTTAAGTTGTGTTGTTAATTCAACTGTACCAGTAAATAATCATCTTTTGAAGTCCTCAAATTCGCCAATAGAAGATAAATGCATGCAGCTTCTTCAAGCAGCAGAGAGAGGGCAATCTCTTTCTGAAAGTGAAACAAGTATTCCAAAATTAGCTATTCCTTCGGCTTCAAAGCCTCAAATACATCCAGCACTTCAATTCCAAGAAGATCGTAATGTTGTGGATACATTTGCGTTTTACAACTTGCCTAGCGTATCGCTTCTGTCATCTTCATCTCGCATTTCATCACGTTCATCTATTGCGTCTTCAAGAATAAGTTCAGACGAGCAAAATCGATCAAAGCCTGATGAAGAAATAGAAGATTCTGAATCCGAAAAAACAAGTTCGAGAAAGTCTTCAATTCATCCTTTTGAAACCAATGTTTCAGATGGAAAGCATGAAAACAATGAAAATGTTCAAATTCAGCAAACAGAACAAAATAAAAGATTGGCGAATGCATCATCACCTTCTCCTCAGCCATATTCACCGACTGCTGAATTTGCAAAAATTGTTTTAAATCAGATGTCAAAGAAAGCCCAATTTTTGAATCAACCGAGAAGATCTCATGAGCAAGTTAAAATTCAACCTCTGAGCATGATAGGTGTTGAATCGCCTTCAGCTTCTTCCACAGCACAATATCCTAAGCAACCTATCTCTTCTTTTGTTGGGACAGCGCTTTCTCCAGCTGCATTTTCAAGCACGCATCATTTTGGCTCTTCTCCACACACTCCGACTGAAACATTTTCATATTCAAGCTTATCACCTTCATCTCAATCAGTCATTCCAGCTTTGAATGGCTCGTATTTGAATCAAACAACTCGGTCTTCAAATATGCCTTTGATTCCATCTTTGCCGTTTGTTTCAACTGAAGCCTCACAAAAGCGAATTTTTTCATTTCCTGAATCATACACGCCTCTTTTCTCTACGACATCAAAAGAAGAACAAGCTCGATCACTCACTCCAGAGCAACTGCACAAAATCTATCCATCTGCACTCACATCCTCAAGCCCACTTCTTCAAACAGAGAAGCAACAAGGTCAGAGTTTGCTTTCGCAATCAGAACAATCAACTCCAACGCTCAATCCTGTTTTTTCTCCACATGAGCATCTGTCTACTGTTTCTCCTCGAGTTATATCTGACTCATCTCACATGGCAAGTGATACTTTATCAATTCACTCTTTTGACGCTCCAATGGACATCGAACAGTTTCCGTCTGCCCTTTCAGCGCGTTCTGTTTCTCGTCCGAATACGAAAGATCTTCCAGCTTCTCATGATTCTTTTCCGCTTTCGACAAATGCACTGAAGCAAACGACTGAAGATAATAAGACTTTCACTAATCCGAATCAACTTGAAAAAGCTTCAACTTTGCCTTTCTCATTTGATCAGCAATTAGAAGCACAAGCACCTCTTATTCAGATGCCTTTCAATAATGCAATGCACACTTTATTTCAAGATCCAATGGAGTTGCATAATGAGATTTCTGCACCTTTCTTGATGAACTCACAAAACACTGCAATGCCATTAAGCCACATTTTCGATCAAACTCCAATTTCTATTCCAATGCAAATGCCTTATGCTGTTGCATTGGATCATCCAAGAGAACAAACGGAATTCACTTCTTCTTTTGCAGATGAAGGAGATGAAAGCTACGAAGATGAAAATGGAGGAGAGACAAGCAAACAAAATGTTTCAAAAGCAAATAAAAGAGGATTTCAACAATCATCTGGCATTGCAAATCCTTCTTTTGCTTCTTCCTTACCTTCAAAACGAAAACGTAATGATCTGGAATCATCAACCACAAAGAGATCAGACAATAAATCAGAAGAGAACATCCAAACAGCAAAGAAGAAGAAGAAGAAAGGGAAGAAGAAGAAGGAAGCGCGGAAGGAACAGCTGAAACAGCTTTTGCAGATGAAAGAGATTCTGTCTGATCTTGTCGATCTATCTGCAGCACAGCCAATTAGCTCTTCAACAGCACGCTCTGATTTTTCATCAACTCAAACTGCCCCGCCTTCTTCTCTTCCACTTTCGCTTTCGCTTCCGCCGCCTCCTCAGCCTCCTCCTTTTTCTCTTTTTTCATCGAATCCTTCATTCCCTTTTGCTGGTCAGTTGCAACAGCCTGTGAGTCAACTTGTACAAAGCAATGCTTCAAATCCACAGCCGTCAAACACAAACAATGAAACAAATATTAAACAGGCAGATCCAAATCAAACAGCAACTGCAAATATGCCGCACCTTCACTTCGAATTGTTGCGCCGTACAATTGACGAGCAAAGTCCTTCTTCGTTTCATGTGCAATTATCTCCACAAAATGATAAAATGGCATCAAGAAAGGATAGCAACAATTTGAATCAGAATGAAAAAACAGAAAATTATAAGCAAAACACAGAGACTATTGTTAGCGAATTCAAGGCTGGTAATTCAAACAACAAAGAAGCCAAAACGAAAAATATTCTAAAAAGTTCTGAAGAATTGGAAAAGAGAGAATCAGAAAAAGTGAATGATGAAAAAAAATTCGATGAAAAGAAAGTTGAAAAGATTTCCCCTTCTTCTTCGCCAGAAGTATCAGAGCGTTCTTTTTCTGCTGATTCCTCGAGTAGTCAGAGAGATGCGTCACATAACTCAGATAAATCAACAGCTCATTCAAAACGCTCGTCAGAAAGAGAGCCTCCCTTGCAGAATGAAAAGGGGGTGAGGAAGAAAAGTCAAGGTACAAAAAATGAAATAAACGAAAAAGAGAGGAAAAGCAAGTCAAATAAAGAAGGATTGACCAAAAAAGAAGATGAAAATAGAAAACAGATTCCAAAGAAAAAATCAAGAGATGACATTGGAATTCGTCATCATTGCCCCTGTCTTGAACACGGAACAAGGCCAAAGCATTCCTTCGTACCACAAACGGAGCGTCAGCCTGAACATAACAGAAAGCGAGAGAGAAGAATAAGGGCATATGATTTGCAAGAAGGAGATTTTGATCCTAAATTAGATCGAATAGAAGATGGGATAATGACAACGAGCAGAATTAGACAGCAGCCCTATCACTCTCACAGACATCATCGTCATTCATCATCAGCATCATCATCGTTATGTTCTTCTCATTCTCTTCATTCTTATCGTTCATTATCTTCGCAATCTTCAGTTGAAAGTCTTCAATCTTCACTAAGTCAGGAAACTTCAGCATCTCATTCAACCACATCTCATTCTTATTCATATGCATCTTCATCGTCGCAAATGAGACCAGATGCTTTCTCCGCAGAGAAAGGAGCACATTTCCACGGTCATTATAACCCTAACCACCATCTGCATAATCACCATTTAGAGCACAATACTTCTTGGCAGCATCGTCAGTCTCGACCGTATTCTCATGCACTTTCTGAAAAAATGTCAGGTTATCATCAAATTAGCCCAAATGTAGCAGAAGATAATATCACTAGTAAGCCAACAATTCATCCTCCAACATTAATCTCATCGAGTTCTACTTCAAACAATGCATCAGATTCTGATCCTCTATCCATTTCCATTTCTTCTTCAAAGCACTCTTCGTCTCCAACTATTGATCATTCTCATGTGTTGTATAAAAATATCCCTTCTCTTCTTCCTTCTTCCCCGCTCTTCACACGTAGCGATATTGAATGTCCAAAGAAAACCCCGTCGCTTATTCCTTTGATTCAGACATCAGACGAAAAGGAGCTTAGAGACAAGAAAAAGGAGGAAAAGAGAAAGAAGCCAGAAATTTTTGAAGAAAAGAGAGAAAATGATTACAATTCTCGAAAAGATTCAGAAGCCTCTCGATTTGCAAATGTGGCAAAAGAAGAAGTTGAAAAGAATGGAAACAAAAAAGAAGCTGGGCCAATTGAGGAAGAATATCAAACAGGAAGAAAAATGAAAGAAAAGAAAATCAGTGGTTTAGTCTATGCAATTTCAAAAGAGGACGAAGAAGGAAGGAAAGAAGAAGGAAAGGATGAGATTGATGCTGAGGAACAAGAAGAAGAAGAAGAAGAATGGGAGATAGATTACGTTCTTAAAGATTCACAAGAAACAACATCAGAAAATCCAGAGTTGAGAATTCAATCGAACATTGATTCAGATAAAGCAGTTAGCGAACACAGAAAAGCAAAGATGCAATTTCCGGACAAATCACAAAAGCTGCTTTGTGGAAATGAGGCTTCGCAATTAATACTCTCAAAACCAGAAATAGAAGGATTAATGCAGCAAATGCCTGGTAATGAGACAGGAACTGTTTCAAAGAAAGAAGTAACACAAAATTTCGCTTTGAGTGAAAACGAATCAGATGATGCTATTAATAAAAGCAATGCTCGTATTTCCGAGAATGAAAATGACATCAAGAAAGAAGAGTCGCCTCCATTTTCGTCTCGTGTTCCTTCTTTTGCTCGCAAGCAGCCAGATGATTCAAGAATGTTGAACTCTTCCAAGTCATCTTCTGCAACTTCTTCTTTTGCTTCATCATCATCTTCTTCTTCTTCCAAAAACACATCGTTTCCTGATTTTGCTTTTTCAATGAAGGAAATCGAAAAATCCAACAAATCTTTACAACCGCCCTACATTCATTCCTCGAATACGGTTGGTTTGCCCTCTTTCACTCAGCAGCCGCCTCTTCCACACCATCGCCACAATCAACCTACCAATCATATAGAAAGCGCATCTGTTAGTCTGGAAAAGCCTTTATCTTCAAGCAATACTCAATTTTCAGTGGAAAATTTTCACTCACCTTCAAGTTATGGATCATTGGATCTTTCGCTTTCTACATCCTCTTTTTCTCCGAGATCATCTTTTTGGAGTCTCGATGTTCAAAGAGAAGCGTTGAGAAAGACTTCTGAAACAAAAGATAACACGGAGCATGATGTTGATAGCCAACCAGAAACTCCGCCTGCAACACCTCTATCGCTAAGCTCAAACGATATTGAAGATATTATTTAGTTTTTTTCGAAACATGTATGATCAAGACCATATTTTTATTTAAATGCCTTCAAAAAAATCAAAAAACAGTAAAATTGTTAAAGATAAATATGCAGAACTAGACATCGTGTTTTTATCGGACGATGATACTAAGGAGCAAGTTGCTCCTTCGTTTGATGAGCTCTGCAACGATTTGGAGCATTACCAACAAGAAAAACATGTTTGATGATTTTTTTTGTAGAATAAACAAAAAGAAATGACTGTAAATTTTTTTCATCATTTTAATTTAGGAAATGGCTTCTAAAAAAAATTCAGCAGAAGAGATAATAGAGCCGGAAGTTCCAAAAGATCTTCAACAAATTGAGGAAATGTTTTCCCACATTCACGATGCTTTGTTTACGGGAGATGTTGCGGAAATGTTGAAAATTAATGAGCACACTCTAACTTCAGTCGAAAGCTGAAACTTATATCGTCTAAGGACATTTGAATTTATAAATAATCTGTTGAAGTTATTTGTTCAAATAAATTCGAATTTTCTTTTTTCATTTGATGTTTTTCGAACTTGATGTAATGTATTTATTATTCATTGTTATGTGTTTCAAAGACTTAAAGAAGTTGGTTCTTTTTTTATAATTGAATTAATAGAATTTTGTGCTTTAAGTTTGGCTGCGCGTAAATATAATTAATTGAAATGCACACATGTTATGAATTTATTCATTGTTTTTCAAATACAATTTCCCAATTAACTGTAAAGCCCATTTTTTTATTTTTCAAAATCATACAGGATCAATTAACTCTGAAAAGTCGTTTCAAATCAATGGGATGTATATTTTCTTTCAGAAAAAAGAAATCCCAAGCATACTATGATATTAAGTTGAGAGAACTTGCTGCACAGTTTCGAGAACTTCAAGCAATCGCAGTAGACTCACGCTCAAGTCTTGAAAAGAATCAGACAATTTTAAATTTTGCTTTCAGTTTTCTGGCTTGTATTTGGATCACTTTGATTGGATTACAGAAGGTTCCTCCATTAACAATTTTGGTTGTCATAGCGCTGTTTATTATTTGCAGACTTTTATTGACTTGGAGGCACTCAACAAAAGTCGCATCAATTTCCGAAAAACTCAATAAATGTATTGAAGATACTGAAATTTCCTCTGACGATGCGCTTGAACACTTAAATGGAAAATCAGCAAACAGAATATTAACAAAGTATCATATTCCTGTTGAAGAAAAGCAAAGAACTGAATATTTTGATGCGCTAAGACGGAGAGTGTTCAAACTTTCTCAGCAAGCTCCTTCACAGTCACATTTAGAAAAATCCGTTTCATCAAGACCCATGCATTCTGTTTCATTTCAGAATTCTCAAATATCTTCATCCAATAATTCTCATTTTGCAACTCAATCAGAAATAATGTTACCTGCTCCTTCAAAAACTCCTCAACCACAGCATACGCAGCATTTTATTCCATCAACAGAACTGGAAAAAAGGCCTGTTTCAACGCCTCTAACTTCTTCACATGAGCCTGGAGTTGCTCAGGAAAATGTTTTTCCTTCATCTTCATTTTCCTCCTCTTTATCCTCTTCTTCGTCTTCGTCATCTTCGTCTTCGTCTTCGTCATCTTCGTCTTCGTCACCGTCATCTCCATCTCCTTCATCTGCTTCTGCTTCTGCTTCTGCTTCTCCTCCTTCATCACCGTCATCATCATCTCGATTATCATCTAATATCACAACATCTTCATTATCATCGGCTCAACCATTTCAGAATAATGATATTTCACATCAACCATCGACTGAGATCATTTCTCCAATCTCGTCAACTCCTCCATCATCTGAATCGCCTTCTCAAAGTAATTCTGAAGCTCATTCGAACGGCGATGTCTCTTCAATCGCTTGTCAGGATCCACTGCCCACTTCAGATGAAAATGCAACTGTTATGCAAAGAAAATCTAAGAAAGGAAATAATCCTGAAAATTCGGAGTGAAATAAGAATTAATAATATGTTTTCATTTTTAAATTGTTTTTTGGATTTAAAAAAGCAATTTATCTTTTTGAAAACTTTGCTTATAGAAAAAAAAAACCTTTTTACATTTTTTTTTTGAATTTTCTAATAATGAACAAAATTTTTTGTGCATTTATTATTTGTTTCATCGATTACGGGTTTGTATTAATGAGAAAAAATGCAAATTGCATTGGCTTTCTTTTTATATATCAATAAGTCGATCCTCTCTTTTTCTCTGAATTGATTTTATTGAAAGTTTGATTATTTTTTTCTGTATAATTACCATCAAGATTAGAAGAAAATTAGAAAAAAGTGATATTATAAATAATGTTCAAAAAAAGAAAGAAAGAAATCTTTTTATTCTCTGTTACGATTAGCTTTCAAGCATATCCTTTAGAAAATCACTGATTCCCAGATTCTTTATCATCAATTATTTTTGATTGAGAAATACCATCTGAAATCATTTCGATTCAATCAAAAAAAAAAAATTGTTTTCATTTTCATATCCTCGATTTCAAATTTGTTTGGAGGATCGATGTTTTGAAATAAAGAGAGAAATTGAGGAAAAATACAGACTTTCAAGCTTTTTATCCACAAAGCATTAAATATTTGTTTAGCTCATTACTTTAAATATCTTTCTCAGATTTCATAATAAATTTGATTATCATATCTGTAAACAAACCAAATCGATATTATATGAAAAAGTTTTGTAACATTTCACGAATGTCAAAAAACCAACCCGTTTCAATAGCATTTTTTGATGACAGAAGGTTCATCTTTGGTACATAATTTTTCGATGAAAATACCTGACGAGAAATATTTTGCACCAATTCTCATATTTTTCTATTATGTCCTTTCGAAAAGTTGAAAAAAATAATAAGTTATTCTCGTAATTTTTTTTCTTGATGGAAATAATCCTCATTAAACAAAACTGAATTGTCAAATGCAAAAAATTAACAAAAAAAAGAGAAAGAAAAAAATAAGTGTTTGTGATACAAAATTTTAAACCAGTTAGCATTTTGTTTCATTCCTGAGATATGTGTTTCTGAGTCTGAACAAATGTTTTATAGAAATTTATATGAAAACAAAAATGAGTCGATTCGCAATTACATTTTTGTTGCATATTGCCGTTGAAATGAGTGAATATTTTTTTCAAATCATATTTTTTTCGGTGTATCATTAATTCAAAGGTTTTTCAAAACAATCAAATCAATTTCACTAGAATATTGAATGCTGAATTATTACTGCAAAAGTCAAAGTTTTATATGAAAAAACATCAGAGACTTCATTAAATATTCATCTCTTTTCAAAGTTTATTAATAAATATTCATATGGTGCAAAATATTTAACTTCAGGCATTTTCATTGAAAAATGATGCACTTCAGATTAATTTTTTGTGTTCAAAAATCTTAATAAAAATAGGCTAATTTTTTGACATTCATATAAGGTCACAAAACTTTTCGTAATAACATCTATGATGGCTATTTGTCGATAAGAAAAACCATTAGATTTTGATGTTTGAGTAAGTTTGATTTTGTTTTGAGTGAAACATTTCTTCAACGCTTTGTTGAAAAAAGCTTGAAAGTCCATTTTTTCCTCCAAATATTCAAGTGATATAGAAATAGATTGATTTCAATCAATTTTTGTTTCCATTCATGATATTTCAGTTGAACGGAAAGGTTTTTTCAACAATGTTATTTTTTCCTTCCCAATGCATTTTCTTGAATGTGAACCGATGCTTGATCAAAAAAAAAGTTATTATATAACTTTGAAGACTTGACAACAGAGATTTTCCCAATTAATTGGCAGCAGGTGTTAAATGATAATGGATTACAACAAAATGTTGTTTCATTTGAAAAAAAAGATTATTGGTTATGATCTTCAATATATTTATATATTTTAACAAAAGCAAAAGTCAAATTTGAAATGATTATCATTATCTTTTTGAAAGGAATATTCATAATTTATTGTTCATTTCCAAATAATCAGAATGTGTTTTCTCTCCAAATTGTTTTTTAAAAAACAAAAAATTTCATCAACAATCACTCACTTTGTTTCAAATTTCAATTCAACTTTTATTCTTTTTGTGATTATTGGAAATTGAATAAAAATTATGAAAATATAATAAATCAATTGCCTTTAATAAAATGAAATCTTCAAAAATTTTCCAAAGCAACTCCGTTCTTATTCAAAACTCGAAAGAGAGAATTAATTTTTAGAAATAAAAACAAAACAAAAACATAAAAAAATAAAAATAAAAATAAAAATGAAAATGAAAATAAAAATAAAATTAAATAAAATAAAATTTGCTTTAAAGATTAACCAAAAACATTGAATAATTCTGATAACCTTTGTCACTCCGAGCTCCCATCATGCCAGACAACTGTTGTTGAAAGCTTATCATTATTTCTTCGAAGCCCTCGTTCTCGTACGCATCAAATATCTCTCTTTTTCGCTTCTTTTTAATAGCATCAATTTCTTTGATATTATTTTCAGTTTTTCCATTTCCTTTCTCCGCAAATGATTCTTTGACTTTCACAAAAAATATTATACAATGCCATATCGTTAAATCATCCAGCGACATTTGACTAAATATCTCCAAAACTAATTCAATAGCTCCGCCTTTCAACAGTTCATCGATATCAGCAACATTTTGAAGCAGCATTATCCTAAAAATATTAATGAATTTAATCTTCGTTTCTTTGAAATCCTTTTCGGACTCTTTACACTTTTGACAGATGTATTCAATAAACCCTGAAAAATCTTTTTCCTCGTTAAACCTAAACCAAAGAAAAAAACGTTCCAAAGTATCAATCCACCTCTTGATGATGAATGCTTCATCATCGCATTCTTCCTTTTTCTTCCAATCCACACACTTTGAAAGCTCCACAAGTTCTCTTGCTGCTTCCATTGCAAAATGAAGCTTGCTCACAACCTCATTTCCCAATCTTTCGTTTCCCACAAGTCTATTTATCAAAAACCGCCAAGCCGATTGATACGCAAGTCGTGTAAGGTTGTGATGCACTTGATGATATTGGATGATCGCTTTGATCTGATTCAAATACAATTTTGTATTTATTTTCTTTAAAATATTAATATGATAATAACAATTTAAAAAAATAACTGCAAATGTTCAAACCCAAGCCATATTGATGCAACTCAAAGCCAGCAATGCCATTTCCACTTCTTTTCGCGTTTCCTCGTCCTTTTCTTTGTTCAACGCAACTTTCAAGGCACTGCGAATACATATTGGAAGTAATTTTTGTGAAACAGAGTCCTCCACCAACATTAGATAGTATTCGCAAAAATCACAAAGCAATTTTTCATTTCTCTCTTCTTTTTTCGTCTCTTCTTCAATAATAATCTTCTCAAATATTATGAAAAGCGGAAAAAAATCAGAATGAATGATACATGGCCTTTTGGATATTCTGATATATCCTATACACTTCAACAATGGAATTGCATTTTCCAAATACAGTTTTTTTTGTTCAACCATTATGCCAATTTTCGCGAACAATCTTTTTGTAGTAATAGACAATAATTCTTCTTCATGCGCATCATAAATCAATTCTTTCATCTCTTCGAATTTATGTTTTTGTTCATCGATTGAGATATGATCCAATTCAGAAAGGATCTCTTTAAAAATTTAAAGAAAAAATATTAGATTGAAAATTAAAGTTCATTAAACTCTGAAACTTTTCCGTCAATAAACTCTTTTAAATTGCACAAAGTGCAAGAAATAACCAAATAACAGCAATTATTTTATTTTTGTTAATTAAAAATATCAACAAGAAGAAAATCATTGCAAACGGGATAAAATCATTATATAAATAAATCACACGTCTTTGGGAACCTTGCCCATATGTTTCCAACTTTAGCGAAGTCAAACAGCACAAAAATTTGAAAGCGATAAAATAATTATGATATTGATTTGATCATTTTTAAATATTAAATTCGAAATTTTTTAAAGTGAAGAGAGAGAACAATGTTAAAGATAGAAATGCTTCGATCAGTGAAACTATTTTAATCATCAAACAATCATAAAAAAGAGAATCAATAATTGTGGCTTCCTTTGTAATTTTTTAATCACTATGCTGTGAGCTTTTTTTTTCATCATTTATTTATTATTAATGAAAATAAACAATTTCATTCAATAAGAATAAATCTGAATTTATGAAATGGGGCTATTATTTTTTTTATTTGTTGAAAACCACTGTTTATAACAAATTTTTTGTGAATTAATGTTGAAAAATTTTGGAAATTTATCAAATATCAAAATAGATTCAATTATGTTGGTTAAACTATATTTTATTTGATAAATATTTTTTTCACAAATCTTCCCTTCAGAATTTCAGACCTATTTTTGAAAAGCACTTTGAAGATGCACAAATAACTTTTCTTTAAATTTATCTATGTTTATTTTTGTTATAAAACATTACTTCATTAAAAACTGAAACAATAACCAATGATATATTAGACAAGCCATTTTCTTTAAAAAAAAAAAAAAAAAAAAAAAAAATACACAAATGAATCTATTCAGCAAATGCAAAGGCTGATATGAGCGAAGATCACTTTGATGCTAATAATGATTGATTTCATTTCATTTTCTTTTCACTCCAATTAACATCTGAGGAAAAATTTCTTTATCAAGTCTTGAATGCATTTTCATGATAATTACCAAACGAAGAGTCTAATTTTGTTCATTTTTTAAGAATGGTTTATAATGTTGAAACTTAAAAAAAAAGGTCAATAAGAACTAAGTCCATTTGCAAATGAAACACTTATGAACTTTCCTTTAACGATTCTTTGATAAAAAACAATACTGCGTTAAATGTAAGTTATCTTTTTTTTTCTTTTTTTCAAAAAACCATCCTTGTAAATAACCCAAGCTATGAGAATAGCAAAGGCACTTATAAATTACAACAATAACAATAACAACAACTTAAAAAAAAAGAAAAATCGATTGAGTGAACGCTGCTTAATCATACAGCAAAGCAAACAACAAGCACAACTGGAGGAAGAGTGGATTTCAATTTGCCTTCAGACGACGAAGATGCAGAAGAAGACGATGACGAATTCTTAGATGGAGAAACATTCATGCAGCGAGGTGAATGAGCGAAATGCTTTACAAGAAGTGATTTTGTTAAAAATGGATTCTACAAAAATAATCACATAATCCCCCCCCAAAAAAAACCATTTTAATTTGTTTGGAAAAAAAAAATAAGGAATTTAACTTACAAATATCACAATGACATACTGCTGCGCGATCTTTTTCAGATGCAACATACAAAGGAACAACATGAGTCAAACGAGAAGGATCAAACTCATGCTTGAAATTATGTTCAAAATAACTTTTATTTGTCCAAGTTGCCATTGGATCTACGCAAGTGCAATCAAATTAAATATGAATATTGGTTAATTTCTAAAATATTTTTTAATCAAGCAATAACACCTTTCATTCGAGCATCAACAACTTCAAAACAAAAACACTTCACATTTTCACTTTGAAGAATTAATTTCAAAGGATACATGTACGTGTTATATGCCGTTTGTGGATGTCCATCCATCATCGGTTCTGAAAGGTCTGGAAGCAAGGAAAGAGGCATAAAAGTCTCAGAATTTAAGGCAAAGAACATTCGAAGCGGAACAACTTGAATGGAGTCCGGAAGAGTTGCTAAAATAAATAAAACAAAGAAATAATATTAAACAAAATAAATAAAACAGCCAATGAATTTATGCACATTTTAAAAGATCAAATGCACTTTCTGTTTGCTTTCTGAATGATGAGGCAACAAGTCTTGGAACAACAAGCGTTGGGAGATCTGCAACATCATCTCCAACAGAAGATAAATATCCACTTGAGCTTTCACCATCAGATACTTCTGTTTCAGTGAAAGAGGCTGACGACTCTCTCTTTTTTGTCTTTGCTTTTGTTTTCTTTTTCTTGGGTTTTTTCGTCAGTTTAGAAAGCAAACACGCAAATGCAGCGCCAACGCCAATGTAGATAAATGGCTTAACCGCTTCTATTGAAGCCATTGATATTATTTTAAAAGCACTTTGATCACGACTTGCGGAATTTAATAATTATTCTTTTTGGGAATAAATAATAAAGCAAACAATAAAACATGAAATCTTTTGTCCAATTTCAAGTGACAATAACAGTTATATGTTCAAATATTCAACAGTAAATTTTGTCAATGCTGTATTTATTCAAAACGCTTGTTGTCCTTTTGCAACAGTAAAAACACGCCGATATCGCATGATAAAAAACAGAGTGTTAAAATCAATAAGCGAATGCACTCTACAGACAAAACTTTTCTGGAATAATTACACAAATTTAAATCTTGCTCTTTCTATTTAAGGAAATCTTGAATCGCAAACATTCACTGTTATAAAAATCAATCATTGGAAATTTCTTTTTCATTAATATTATTTCAATGCAACAGATGACGTTGAAATTCTTGTATTTGTTGGAGAAAGATGCATATCGAAACATTTGCATGTATATGGATAATGTTGGAAATTATTCGAAAAAAGGAGAACGCAATTCATTGGGAACAATTTGCGAAGCACAGCAATTGAATCAACAAGATGCGTTTTTCATTGATGGATTGGGCCTTTTATCACACGATTTTGAAATGGAATTTCAAGACGATCAGAAAAGTCATGAAAGAAACACTTGTGTGAAAAAAACCCTTGGATCGAACGTATGCTTTTATTTTTCTTCTCTCCTTTTTTTCTTTTTAGCATTCAATAAACAAAAAGAAGTATCCATTGAATTTTACGAATGCTTTGAAACAAACTTTTTCATTCGTTTTATCCATTTTCTTTTCATTTTTTCTTTTGAAGCAAGTTTTATTTCTGATTTTTGAAAGAAATAATCCACTTAATCAAATATGATGATTTTTAAAAAGAAAGCATCGGGGAAGAGGGAACGAATCGTGTGGGCCATGTGCACACTCAACTCGAATGAGTGGCTGGAAGAGATTGCTTTTGTCCAGCAAGGAGAACAGATGGAATGGGCGTTGTGCTGCTTTGGGGAAGCAAGGGAGTTGCAACAGGCACAGCAAGGCACCACAAAAGACAGCATATTCAGATGGCTTTGGCTTCGCTAAAATTGGCGCAATCCAGCGCAATGCAGGAGATAGGATCGAAGTCAGAGGCATCGGAGGAACATCAGCAAGGGAATATTTCAAAGGAATTTCTTTGGTTGCAGGAAAAATAAAAACAGAAGGAAAATAAAATAATAAAAAAAAACCAATAATTATTGTATCTTCAGAGTGATGTGGCTGCAATCTTTTATTGTTGAAGCAGTGAAACGAAAAATGGAAAAGCAAAACAAAGGAAAGAAATAATATTTTTTATGATGCCTCCAACCTCATGCATATTGAATACCCTTTTGT
Source organism: Monocercomonoides exilis (assembly GCF_001643675.1). NCBI lineage: Eukaryota > Preaxostyla > Oxymonadida > Polymastigidae > Monocercomonoides > Monocercomonoides exilis. Next base: position 795,200 of record NW_027150570.1, read on the forward strand.
GTTTGGCTTTTGTGCCATTCTTTGGCCAAGAAGGCCGAGGGTGATGTTATGCGAATTGGCAAGGCCTGGCTCAGACAATCGATTATTGGTTGCCGGAGGGCTTTGAGGAAAGCCCTTGGCTGTCGCAAGCCTGAGCAAGGATGCAGAAGCACATGGCAGTGCAACTCTGTCGTTGAGAATCGCCTGTTCTGCGAAAATGAGGCCAAGAGGAGCAAAATATGTGCTTTGCTCAAACAAATAAGCAAACTTTAGGGGGAAAAACAAACACAAAACAAACATCACTGGCGATGATCACCAGCGCAATTGAAATTCTCTTCTTTCAAATACACTTTTTTTTCCCCATTTCTTTTTCATTCTCAAATTTTGGTGTTGACCGTTGGCTGGGCTTCGTTGGCAGTGCTGCTGGCTGAGAAGGCCAAGGATGTTGTGCCTTGCCTGTGTCCGTCGGTCGAGTCTTCGAGGTCGACTGCGTCTGTGAGGGTGAGGACAGCTGCGCCAGGCGGGAAGCGCCCGATGAACTCTCTTTTGAGCTGGACAAGGGAGGGGCGTGCACCAGGCGACTGGGACACACAGCTCTTCACAAGGCCAAAGAAGGAAGAGCACTGCACTGCCTCGAGTGCTGGCCGCTCTCCGTTCGCAATCTTCTGCCCTGCCACCTCTGCCTCATACTCCCCAAACGGGATCTGCAGAGTCAAGCACTCCCACAGCATCATCCCAATCGAGAACGAGACTGACTCCTTTGCTGCTCCCATCTTCTTGTTGATCAGCAGTTCTGGTGCCTTCCACCTCAAGCACTCTTTCCTGAAGTCATCTTCATCCTCAAATGCTGATGAGGGAAGAGAATCTTCATCGTCATCATCACTGGCAGAAGTCACAGCTGTTGATGAAGAGATAGATGAAGAATCTGAATCATTAGACAATAAGTCAGAGTGAATCACAATGCAGATGACCATGTGTTCTGAAAATAGAACAATGTGCGGACTCAGATTGGATAATGACTGAAGAGGATTTTCCATTTCTTCAAACGAGTGAAGTGCCCCATTCGCCACCCAGAACAGGATTTGGGCAGCTGTTTGCTCTCTTTGTTGAAGGCTCCCAATTGCCATCTCCTTCTTCTCGTTTCTTCCATGCAACAGCATGAACAGAGAATCCCTCAAATCCACAATCAGCTTCTCATGCGGAGAAGAGCAGCTCATCGCATCCACCAGATTCGACATTGACGAAGTGGTTGGGCACAAATCTTCCCCTCGAACAAATGTGGATTCAGTGTCTGAAGTGTCTGTGGTTGAAGTGGATGAAATGGATGGAGAAGGAGATCTCTTTCTTGTCTCTTCCTCTTCATCCTTCTCCAATGCCCATTCAGGAATCTTGTCTGAGTCTCTTCCCAGAATGTATTCAGTGGAACCACTCTCAGATAGAAGATGCTCTGATGACTCTGAATGCTGCATATTCGTATCATATGCTCTTTTCTTGATTCTCTCTTCATTCTTCTTCTCTGCCTCTCTCTCGGCTCTTCTCCACTGCTCCTCAGGTGACATTTCCATTGTCACCATCTCAAATGCCTTCGGATCTTTTCTGATGTTATCATTCACAATCACTTCAAGTTCTTCTGTTCTTCTCTTTTGCTTTCTCCATCTGACTGCCAAAACAACAATTATCGCCAACAACATTATGAAAACTGAACAAGCGATCACAATTAACAACCAATAAGATTTCCCTTCTTTTCCTCCTTCAACAATTCTTTCGTCTCCATTTGCTTTTCCATCGCTCTTGTTCTTCAGGATGAAAGGCTCAGTGGCTGAGGGAGCATCAGCATTGCCAAAGAGCAGACACACAGACACCTCTGCCTCTGCTGGCGCCTCTCGAAGGATGCTCCCTTGTATTTCCCCAAAGGCCTCCTTTTCCGAGACAAGCCCTTTTGCATCGAACTCGTACCGATGCAGCAATTCCTCGGTTCCGATGGTTGTTGCCAGCAGGAACGACAGATTGCAGGGCAAGAGGAGCTCTCCCTGGAATCTGATTGTGACCTCGCTCTGTTCATCTGCTTCGTTTCCCGCCTCGTGTGCAGAATGGAGTGTTGGGATGAAGAAGGGAGACAGCCTGTGGCGGGGGATGCCGGCAAGCGTGCATCCGCTGTCCAGTATCCACAGAGAGGTGTTGTCTTTCGCGCCGTCTCCCCCTTTCACGCTCGCCAGGGTCAGCGACGCCCCATCGGAGCAGGCGATGTTCCGGCGGGCAGACGGATAGCTGCTGGCCGAAGGGCTGCTGCGGGCAGAGGGGCTGTTGCCCACAAACTTTGCATCGTCCATGCGGACAGTGCCTCCCGAGACAGACAGCGCTCCGTCAGATGCGTTTGCCACTGTGAGATCGCTGATGGCTGCTGTTGTGTTGCACAGATGGACCAGCGATGCATTCCACGAGCAGATGCTGTCTGCGCTGTTTCTGTTTCTGTTTCCGTTTCTGTTTCCATTTTCATTTTCATTTGCACTTTCAGTGGTTTCTGAAGGTGCTCCCTCAAACACACACATGGCCAGCGAGAGATCTGCTGCATTGCTCACACTCACAACGCTCCCCTGCTGTGCCGGTTCATCAGCATCGTTGCCAGGGGATGGGCCACATTGCGAGCAGGTGAAGTTGGACAGGGACATGTGTGCAGAGGGGGAAGACGCAGAAAGCACAGACGAGCCAAAGGAGGTGCTTGTGCTTGTGCTGGTGCTGGAGCTGGAGCGTGTGTTTGTGCAGTTGCGGAAAGACGAGCCGGAAAAGGCGATGTCTCCCGTGGCAGTGGCAGGGAGGCAGAGGATGCTGCCCTGCGAAAACACCAGATGTTCGGCTGCCACGCTGTGTGCCGAGGCGCTCTGGCACTGGCGGAACTCGAAGGCGCTGGCTGACAGCTGGAGGTGCTGGAGGCTTATGTTTGCGAGGGCGACACGGTTGGCAGTGGAGAGGAGGAAAGGCGGGAGAGCAAACGCGAGGTGCAGGACGGAGCAGTTGTCGACAGTCAGGTGGCCACCCTCGATGGCGAGCAGGGAGGAGTTGAGGAGCACCGGGTGTGCAGCTGGAGAGGTGGCTGATGAAGTGGCAGAGGAAGCAAACTGGACAAAGGAGAGCGAGAGGTGGCCATCGGTGTGGCACACAACAGCACTGCCTGTGTGCGAAAATAATGGGCTGAAGAGGAAGTCGAGGCACTCGATCCGGACGTTTGCAGAGGTTGCGAGGATGGCTGGGCAGTGCTGGATGGGGGTGTCGAGGTGGACGAGCGCAGAGGAAGGGGACTCGAGCGAGCGGATGCTCACGCTGGTTGCGCTGCATGGCGAGCAGATGGCTGTCTGGTGCGACACCAGCAGCTGGGAGTATTGAGACGGAACGATGTGCTGCACCCCTCATTCAGCGACTCGCAAGGCTTGCCGAACTCTCCACATTGCTTGCTGTCTTCGTGGTTGTCTGCAGCAGAAGACACAAAGATCGTCTCGCTCTGGTATTTCACAACCCTCAGCAGCAGATCCTCTTCCCCCACAAACGAGTCTGTTGTGCAGCCCCACATTGCTAGATCCTTCACAAACGGAGCTCGGAAGTCCAGCAAGAATTGCTCATCTGCAATTTGATTTTCGATTGAGCGGCATCTCGCATACACATCTCTCCCTCTGAACGCAGCGTTGTCTCGGAATGTGATGTTGGATAATACAAACTTCAGAGGCTGCTCAGCTGTTGAAGTGCATTCCAGAAACAGCCACCCACCTCTTCCTGTGGTTGAGCAGAAGCACTCAGAAATCGTGCAAAACAAGCAGTCAAGGTGTCCTCCTTCGTTCAACAGGGCAAACATCGCCCCTCCCTTTCCACACCTCGTTCCACCACACTTCTTCATCGTTGTGTTTCGTATAACCATTTTCAAAGGCTCATCATCATTGTCATTTCGAATGACAGGATTGTCATCCGTCGTGTTCTGGGTGACTTCTTCGAATACACTCCACTCAACAACAATGTTTTGTTCATCTTCATTTTTTCCTCTTTTTGATCCCTTCGAAATGCTCAATCCACTTGATCCATCCAGATCAACATTCTTCATCGTCAGATTTTTGATGTTCAGCATCGTTGAAGATAACACAGAAATCACATCCTTTGAAAAAGACAGCGATTGCATTGTCACCAATTCCAATTGAACTGTGCCTCCATCTGCCTTGATCAGCCCATAGCTGATTATTTCTTCTTCACTTTCTTCCATTTTTGTGAATGAACAGTCCTTCACAGTCAACAACGCATCACATGATCCAACATGCATCAAACTTTTAACATCACCAGTGAATGAAGATGGCATCACAAAGTTTATCAGTTCGAAGTTTGTAATTCCCTGAATCTTCATTGCTGCTTTCTCTGATCCTTCAAGCGAAGCGAGACACTCCAAGGAGCAAATGAGGCTATTATCTGATTTTATTGCAGCCCCGCTGACATCAACACATTTCTGAAGAACTCCTTTTCCAATGATGTTTATATCCCTTTCATTTCCTTCGGACAATCGATCCAGAGAATAATCGATTGACAGGCAAGGACAATCCGAAAACCCACAGGCACCCATATCTTTTCCTTCGCCTCCAACAAATATCTCTGATCCAAGTGCAATCCAGAAATACACCAGCGGAATGGCATTTGTTGTGTCATTCCCATCAAACCCTCTCATCGAATCCAAGGAAATATCATTCAGATTCTTACATACAAACGGAAGGGATGCATTTGTGATGCTCTTTGTCAGGCTTGGCGATTCGACAAACAGGTCATTTCCATATCTTGCAACATTCGGCTTATCAGAATCAAAAACAGGAGATGAGATCACAAACAAAGAATAATCATCAATCAACTTCAGTGCCATCCCTCCTCCAAAGCCAGATTTCTCCTCTTCAGTTGGTGCTGTGCATCCTATGAATGTGCATGAAATAACATTCATTTGAATGTTTCCTTTCAACTGAGAAAACATTGCCCCTCCTCTGCTTTCATCAGCCAAAACAGAGCATCTATCAAAAACACATTCGGTAACATCAACTCTCTCACCTTCACCGTTATCATTGCTGATGTCAATGTAAATACAACCTCCATTTCCAGTTACTCTTTCTATTGTCTTCATTTCACATTTGGTGATGTTCAAGCTCTTTATGCTTCTGCATTCCATCAAGCATCCGCTTTGCTCCCCACTTCCTGAAAAGCGGCTTTCTGCAATTTCAACTGAAGGGACTCCTCCATTTCTTCCATTGGCAATGATTGCACTTGTCTGCCATCTGATTCCATTCCCAAACGTATTGCTTATTGCAATCTTGCCTCTTTCCGCTTTCACAAAGGAAACATCCAAGCTATTTTTTGATGCAATAATCCCACAATCCTGAATTGTCAGTGAGCTGGAAATGCAATGGAAAATGCTTTCGTGAGATCCTATTCTTTCAGCAACAGAAAACACCAACTCAGCAAAGGTGGTTGGGCAGTGTATCTCAAATACTCCTTTTTGAGCACCAGAAATGTCAGCTGCTATCTCATAACTTGAGATATTTCCTTCTCCAGTCACGTTCCATTCATCTATATCCATGATCAGCTCTTCCACAAATGAAAATGGCGAATGCAGTTTTATCGACTTGTTTTTTCCAGAAAACCTCAAATCTGCTGCCTGAGTAATTGTGCAACACGGAACCTGCTCAAATCCACACCCACTGAAATCATGTGCCTTCTGCCCTCCAACGTGGCAAGGAGATGTGAAGTTGTTCCAAAAATACACAACAAGTGGTATCACGAATTCTTCATTTGCCGTTGAGCGCTCAAACCCGTTCAACTTGTGAAGTTCATTCACATCAACATTGAAGCCGATTGTTGCCGTGTTTGTTACAGCCCTCAGATCATTTGCATCCAAAAACAAGTCTTTCCCTTTCCTTCCTGAACATCCATCAAATCTCACGCTCTTCAATACAAAATCAGATGCTCCAGCATCCAAATACAAGCAGGCCCCTCCTCCAAATCCTTTGCCTCCATCAACATTTGCTGATGCCTCACAATGAGAGAAGCACACTTTTTCCTCCTGTTCATTTTCATTTTCATTTTCATTTTCATTGTTTGAAGGCGCTTCCGTCACATTGCCAATCCTGAGGGATGATCCGCTTTTTGCCCGCACCCACAATCCCCCTCCATTCCCTCCCTCACTTTTGCATGAACTCATTGTTCCCTCTTCAAACACAAAGGAACAGCCACTTTCAAGTGTGCATTCAATCGCTCCCCCGTTCTGATTATTCACAGCAAAGTTCGAAATGTCAGAGCGTATAATGACAATTTTGTTTGCATCTGTTGTGGAGATAAGACGCGAGGATGCCAGCTCTTCCGATCGAGCAATTGAAGAAACAACGCTGTCACACACCTGAAGAGAAGCGTTGTTCTTCACTTCAAATAGTCCTGATGTGAAAGATGTTCCGATCGCATTCAGTTGAACGCTTTTTAATTCTGCCTTTGTGATGCTTCCTGATAATGAGATCAATGGATTTCCGCTCAAAGTGATTGACGAAGCTGAGAACGAATCAATTGTCAGGATTCCCGAGGCAATGGATAAGAATAAGGATACCAGTTCTGATGAAGAATCTTGAAGAGTTAAAGAGCAATGTGATAGGGTTAGTGTTGAAGAAGATGACGAAATAAAAGTGGAATGCGATGAAAAAGAAGAAGGAAGAGAGAAGATAAGTTTTGACAAGACTGTTTCAACGCTTGTTGTTAACATCGCTGAATTGGATGTCGCACTCGAATCAGAGACTGTCCAGCCACTTTCATCATCATTTCCTCGGATTTCATGCTTTTGATTGGCAAAAGCCAATTCATCAGCCATCATAATCATTCCACTCGCAGTAACTTTCTTTGTTTCTGTTTGACGTGTGAGAGAGTGCTTTATTGTCAAACAGGGGAATTGGACTATTCCACAATGAGAATGATCAGATGCCTCAGTATTACTCACATATATTTCTTCCGGGGTGGGAAGGAGATATATGCACAGAGGGATGGCCACAGTGTTGTTTCCATTGTCATATCCTCTCACCTTGTCAAACGAGTCCAAAGAGGCTGCTACGCATTGAATCTTTTGTGACCTTGCAGTTTCTTCCAGGTCTGGTGAAAGGACAAAGATGTCTCTTCCCCATTTGGCTGTGTTCGTTCCAAATGAAGAGGAGATTTTGAAATTTGGATTTGCATTCAATAGCTGGAGAAGGATTCCTCCTCCGAGTCCATTTGTCACCGAGCAATAGCAGCCATTAAAAGACCCGTCTTTCACATTCACTTCATTTGCATCCCCAACACACAACATCATTGATCCTCCATTCTCTGAGCCCGTGCTCCCACAACCAGAAAATGAACAAGAATCCAGATTCATGTTTGCCTTATCATTGGAAAATGTCAATACAGCTGCTTCACTATTTGTTCTCTCAATCCCATCAAAGGCACACTCCGAAAGCGTCAATGATATTTCATTTGTCGAAGAAAGCGAAAACAATGAAGTTGTGGAGATCGTCTTTGCCCAGTTCACATTGTCCATCTGCAGCACACCATTCTGAACATTGATCAGCTCTGTTGTGAATGCTGTTTCTGTTGATTGTCCACTTCCAATAGATACGTTCAGACTGCTGATACTCATTACTCCTGCTCCATTTATCTCAAACAGCCATGACCCACGGTTATTCGGATGAGCCGAACTGTGTAAAAGGGCAAAGTCACTGACAGACAATGTGCCTGTCGAGACAGCAAAAAGAGACAACCCAGCTGCTTCCAATTCTGTCTGCACTGTTGTGCTCAAACCACTCTGGCCATATATCGTGAAAGAGTTTGTGCCACAATCCACACTTTTGGTTTCTGTAATCGTTCCTGTGAGTATCTGGACATCCTTCACAACATCCGGGATCAGCTGAGTGAGGCAATGGCTGATGGTGCCACACGGATGAGACTCATTAATTCCGCATGCATATGTGTCTTTTGCATTTGGCTGTGTTTCAGTTGATGAGACAAATCTCACACTTCCAAAATCGTTTCTCAGCCATTTGCTTTTATCATTTATTGAATTGAAATCGGAACTCACTCTATTTTCTATTTGTCTTGTTGAGAAACAGCTGAAATCAATGTTGTTTGATGTTGAACCATGCAAAACAATATCGTGTCCTCCCCTTTTGCACGTGTTATTGTGAAAAAAGCAGTAATAAAACAAGACGCCATTATTATTTGCGTTAACGTGCTGTGTGACAGCACCTCCTCCACACATTGAATGGCAATGACAAAAGAGACAATTGGAAATAACCACTTTGTCCGTTGGATTCCAATGTTCAATAGCTCCACCATTTCCATCTATTGTATCATTGGCACTACAAAACAAAAACTTTGAATTAATAATGCAGGGTTTTTGTTTTTCTGTTTTTGTTGGTCGGAAATCAATTGCCCCTCCATCTTCTCCAGATGAACAGTCTTCAAACGAGCAATCATCAACCAAAGACTGTATAAGGACGTTCCCCATCATAACACCACCTCCACCCAAATCATTTGTCCCTTCGCAAGAACAGTTAATAAATGTGGAATGTTTAACTGAGCATTCTGCAATGTTCAAAGCACATATTCCACCACCATTTGTTGAAGAAGCATTGCATTTTGTGAAAGAACAATTTTCAACATCCAAAATTGCATTTTCATTGTTATACACATAAATGGCACCTCCTTGTGGTGCTGTGCAATCTTCCCATTCGCACAACGAAAATGATTGGCTCTCTGTTAAATTCATTTGCCCTTTTTTCTCAAGAGCATTCATTTCTCTTTTCCCGTTGCTTATTGTTGTGTTTCTGCAGACAAATTCCTGTGAAGAATGCGAACCACTTGAGATCCCTCCTTCAAAGACATTTACACATGAATAAATGAGTGCATTTTCCATTAAACTCAACAGGCATGAATGCTCCATTTGAAAATCACTGCTCTTGTCAGATTTCACAGACATGTTGCAGAAGGTGCAGTCATTGATCATTTGGCTCTTGGATTTTCCACATGAAAGAAACGGAAAACAATTCGAAACAAAAAGATTGGACAAGCAAGAGTTGTTTAGTGTTATTGAATTAGATGCATCAGATGATTGGATGAGGCTTCGAGGATAGATGTTCGGTTGTGGAAGAAGTGTGAGATTTGAAAATTCAAGTGTTCCACTTTGCAGGAGGAACAAGAAGGAAGGAGATTGAGGTAACAAACAATTGAAGGAATGAAAAGATGATTGACTTTCAATGAATGCAAATGAGGAAGATGAGAGTTTAATGAGAGTGGAAGATATAGTTATTGAAGAATTGATGATGCAGAAGAAAGTGGACATTGAGGAAACAGCCAAAGGGTTTGAAAATGTGGAAGAAGGCAAAACATGTTCAAATGTCTTTTTGATGATGTTGGTGGACAACTTGTTAGAATCATCAGCCATTTTGATTAAACCTGAACCGGGAAAAGTGTGCAGTGAATGAGCAATTGGGGAGGATTTTTGCTCATGGAAGGGGGATGGCAGAGCAGTGTTCAAGGTTGTAGTCAGCACAAAGAAGAGCAAGCACACATATAAAGACAGCTGAGACTGCATGGAACTGTATTCAAGAGATGCTAATGAAAGGATAACAATAACAAATGCTTGCCTTAAAAAAAACAACAAAAACGAAAAATACTTTTTAAATTTTGTGGGGGAAAAAACGAAATACTCAATGGAATATGGAATTTGATATGAGTTCGCAAAAATGAAATAAATAACCACAATTCGAAATTTGAAATATTTTTTGTATATCCAGAATATATATCTTGGAGATCAAAAGATAACCCTCATTTTTTTTTGGAAAGTTTTTCGATAAAGCTTATGTTTAAACAGATAAATTATCTTCACTTCAATTTTTGTAAGTATCCAATACTGTGGATTAAATATTAAAATAATTTTCGGTTAGTGGAGTTGATCCTGGTACCAAGGTGATCCTACCCACTATTTATATCGTTTTCATTTTGAGAATCTCTTCTTGGGTTAACCCTAACCCTAATTTTGCTCTGTAAAACCCTAAACCATCACACTATCCAATATGAACTTGTTTAATTCGTCAAAACCCTAAAACCTCAAAAGCACAATTAGAATAAATTACAAAATTTTAATAATAAAGGGCGTTGATCATGAAGTACCAGGATCTTCTCCATTTGCCTTATTTTCATCAGTTCCAAAATTTTTGTTGATATTAAATATTATTTTTATCATTTTCTTCAAGCGGAATTTCATATAAAAAAACCGTTGAATGTTTTTGATAAAAGATACTTCTCTTTCACAGATAAATGAAATATTAATTTATTGAGTTGAAATATCAAATCATAGCAATGGAGAATGGTTCAAATAATATCTATCTATGAGAAAAATAATTATTAAACTCATGTTCGTTTTTATTTTTTTCAAATCATAACATTTTTGGGGTTGATTATTTTGAAAATTCATTGTCGTTTGCTAAATTTTTTTCATTCAAATGAAAAATGTTTTTCAATCGTTTCAAAAGCCAAAAGTTGATAAAAAAGTATGTAAAAAAATATTTTTTTGTTTGGGTCTCAACTTTTCTGCATTCATAAAATAAAAAGTTAAAACAAAATTATCAAACTGATATTTTTATTCGAAAAAATAAGATTTCGAAAACGATCACACATATTGGAATTCAAGAAGAAGAAAATGTTGAAAAAATTAAAAAGGATATGATGAAAATAAATCTTCAGATGAAAAGAATAAACATGAACATATTAATGAAGAAGAGTGAGAGTCTTTGAAAAAAATGAAATAAAAAGATAGGAAGTTTTAAGTGAAAGATGTTTATTATGAAATAAAAACGAATTAAGAAAACACGATTTAGAGAGAAAATGGAAAAAGATAAGTGCTTCATCAATTAGATTCGTCATTTGTGTTTCTATTGCTTTTCATTTTAGAATGTTGTATTATGCAGTGAAGCTAGGCTATGATCACTATCCATTTTGCATGATTTTTTGTTGATAGAAACCGTTCTTGATTTTACACGAAATAACTTTTTCATTGAACACTTTTTTCTCAACATATTTTTGACCTTCAAAAATTGAAAAGTTTCAAATTTTGTCCAAATCCACCATTAATTGCATATTTATCAACGAATAATGTTCAAATGAACTTTATCGTTTATTCTGAAAAAGAAAATGATAACTTTCATTTTGGAAAAAATTCGAAAATTGACTGAAAAATTTCCATCATTTTTGAAAATATTGTGATTAATCGCAATTTTTATATATGATAGTTTCTGACAAAAATACATTAGAATATTTTCAAATATATCTGATAGAGGAAATAAATGTGATAACATGCAGACATGATAACATCAGAGGTTATTACAACCTCGCTTTTCTGTTAAAGGCTCGACTTTTTTCTGGGACTTTTTCCCTTATTGGCACTTTTTTTGTTTTTGCTTGCCAACAACCGAAAAACGCTGGATGGCTTTCGGCACATTTAAAATCCTTTTTAACCAGTTTTATTCTATTTATTTACTGTTTTCTTTTTTCTTTTTGTTTTTTACACATATGGGTGATTATTTTTGAAATCATAACTTTTTTCGGGGTGTTCATAATTTTGAATATCCATTGTCGTTAGTTAAATAATATTCATTCTAATAAATTATGTTTGTTTATCGTTTTTCAAAGCCACAATTTTTCTCAAAAAAATCGTAAATGCACCATAAAATAGATCATTCACTTTTCAGTGTTCATTAATTGATATTTATTTCAAATATTCAAACCCAAAATTTTGACAGAAAAAATATGGTTTCAAAAATAATCACCCATATAGAAATAAAGATTTTTTGCTCATTTTAATAAGACTTTTATCAGCGAACCAGGTAGCTCAAAAGAAATTCATAGCTTGTTTTGAATTGGATAAACTATAATATAACTATTTTTTAATTCTTTTTTTCACAAACACTTTTTTCTTGTTTTTTTTTTCACATTTCATTTTTTTGACAACATGCAAGGACAAAACTGATTATTTCTTTGTAAATATGATGAAATGATAAAAATAAAAATATGATATGAAAAATAAATACATTATTAATGAAGTGTTGTCAAAATAAAACCTTGATTTTTTCTATTTGCATACAATTTAACTTTGTCGCAAAAAAGGTTATGTGTAACTTATTGGGTACTAAAATTATCATTGAAATAATTTTGAATTATTTCGAAAATGCACTTCATTGTTGAAAATTTGATTAATAAATGTGTGATTGAGTTTCAACAATTGACAAATTTGTTTGTGAATTTCAGTTTCATCACCAAAAATTAAACCAGAATTTTCAAATATTTATAGAAACATTAAAAATTTTCTTCATTCTCCAACGAATTTTCTTTTAAGAATAACTTTAATTAAAAAATCCTCAAATAAAATTATTTTTAGTAACAGAATCTGTTGATATTTCATCATTTTTGAAGTTTTCTTTTCATTATCCTGATAAATTTTTGAATGGATCTGTCCCACCATTTGAGTGATAATGATTTGAACATAATGTTCTGATTGGATTTTTCTTTAAAAATCATAATTTTTCAAAAACAAAAATATCATTGGCAAATGGGCACTTTACCGGTACATCAAAATTTGCTTTATTTTATGATAAAAATGATTATCATTGTTTTAAATATATTAGTTCAAAATATTAAAGTACGGAAATTATTCTGAGTAGAAAAAAATTTTTTCAAAAAAAAATTTATCAAAAATGTATTTTTTGGTACGAGAAATCTTTCATAAACAAAATTATTTGAAAGTTAACATTGAATTTTTTGTTATTTTCATCTCCTAAAAGAAGATTGCAAGAAAAAAGAAAACTGAATCTTTTTCTCAGCATCATCATCTTGATTTCCAATGAGTTTCGGCACCTCACAATAACTTGTTTTTAAATAACCCTAACCCTATATAATTTTTTTCAAATAAGAAAGGAATTCGTTAAACCGAATCCCTTAAATAGAAGATTTTTAATAATATCCTATAACATATGATATCTATTTATCTAATATTATATTTTTGCTGAACTCAATAAATTATTTTTCGGTTTCATAACATAATTTTTTCGCATGCATATTATTTTCCTATTTCATCTCTCAGTGAAATTAATAACAAATTCCAATCCATTTCTTCTTTATTAAATGCAAGAATCATCATGAAATTACCTTTCTTTTGAGATAAGATATGTTTCAGTCAAGAAAAAAAGAAAATATTTCTCAAAAAATGTGATATTTTTTTGATCAAAGATTTTTTCAAAATATTCTTTAAAAACGTTTCCCACAAAATAAATAGCTTTAAATAGCAAATATGAGAATAATATAATGAAATAAATTGATTGTGTCGATTTTTGAATGTTCCGGTTTAATACCCATATGCCATATCATTCAATCAATGATGATATTCAAATTTGTCAATATTTGGTTACACATTGATAATAATTCACAATTGAAATCGGTACCCAACATGCCACATCTAACCAAAAGAAAAATGATCGTTGATCATTGAAAGTTGGTGCCATTTCAAAGTTAAATTGTATGCAAATAGAAAAAATCAAGGTTTTATTTTGACAACACTTCATTAATAATGTATTTATTTTTCATATCATATTTTTATTTTTATCATTTCATCATATTTACAAAGAAATAATCAGTTTTGTCCTTGCATGTTGTCAAAAAAATGAAATGTGAAAAAAAAACAAGAAAAAAGTGTTTGTGAAAAAAAGAATTAAAAAATAGTTATATTATAGTTTATCCAATTCAAAACAAGCTATGAATTTCTTTTGAGCTACCTGGTTCGCTGATAAAAGTCTTATTAAAATGAGCAAAAAATCTTTATTTCTATATGGGTGATTATTTTTGAAACCATATTTTTTCTGTCAAAATTTTGGGTTTGAATATTTGAAATAAATATCAATTAATGAACACTGAAAAGTGAATGATCTATTTTATGGTGCATTTACGATTTTTTTGAGAAAAATTGTGGCTTTGAAAAACGATAAACAAACATAATTTATTAGAATGAATATTATTTAACTAACGACAATGGATATTCAAAATTATGAACACCCCGAAAAAAGTTATGATTTCAAAAATAATCACCCATATGTGTAAAAAACAAAAAGAAAAAAGAAAACAGTAAATAAATAGAATAAAACTGGTTAAAAAGGATTTTAAATGTGCCGAAAGCCATCCAGCGTTTTTCGGTTGTTGGCAAGCAAAAACAAAAAAAGTGCCAATAAGGGAAAAAGTCCCAGAAAAAAGTTGATTCTATATGATATTTTTTCGTTTCAAAATAAAAGATCCAAAAAAAGGGAGGGATTCAAAAATAACTGATCTTTTTTCAATAAAATAAAATAAATATAAAAATAAAAATAAAAACGAAAACGAAAACTGAGAATTTGAAAAAAAATATATCATTTTTTGAATAATTTTTTTTTTTAAAAAAGCAATAAATAAAAAATAATATATTCAACTACTATTTTGTGTTAACATTTCAATCTTAAACAACATTACTTACTTTCTAACATTTTCCGTTTTCATTAAAAAAGGAAAACAATGCACTTCTGTCCATTAAAAACAATTCTGTATTGCATTTCTGTTTTCGAAGTTTTTGTCAAATCCGAACATTCCTTTTTGGAAAATGCTTCAACTAAAAAAATAGATACAAATCAATTTGTTAAAGCTCCAAATGTTGAAACGCATATCTTTTCTATTGAAAAAGAAGGCGAACGAGAAACTTTTAATTGTCATAATTGCAATTCTTTGACCAATTCATTTGTCACCTGTAGATATATAGCATCAAACTCCTCGTTATCACTTTTGAAGCTTGATATTTCTTGGTCAAAGAATTGTCAAATCTTTTTTGCAAAAAGATGTTCACACATAAACATTTGCACGTGTTCTCTTCAAGAATATTTCAGTTTATCAATCCCATTTGAAAGCCACAAATCACAGCTGTTCTTCAACAACTTTTCAATCAAGCAAATCGAATCAAAAAAATACACTCCACCAATTGCACGCATAATTGGAGAAATGTCTTCAATAGAGTTGCATTCTTCAACACTACAAAATTTTCTGTTTGAAAAGACTGGGACATTTCTTCTCAATTGTTGCTTCTCTAACGTTGTGAGGAATTCATTTTTCAAAAACATAACGGTCAAATGCCAACTGAATAATGAAATTTGCACTGATGGTTCTGTCTTTGCTTCGGAAAAAAGTGTTATTGACTGCTGTCAAATTGAATCAACTGAAAATGCTCTTGTTGGCACAGTGATTTGTGGTATTCAGCAATCAAGGCATCTTCATTGCACAAATACGTCTATAATCGGAAACAAAAATAGCGATGATGTGCATAAAAATCCTGAACAAATAATAACCTCTAATTCAGTAAACTTTAACTATTCTGAATGGATCAACTGCACATCCGCAACAAATGGTGGTGCCATTTCCATCACAGGAAGCGATAATTCAACACTAAATCTCTCTTTTTGCTTCTTTTTTAACAACCAAGCTCTTCATGGGCGTGGAGGTGCAATTTATACTCTTTCAATTTCCACAATAAACATAGATCATTCCATATTTCAAGAATGCAAAGCTCCAGATAACAGCTTTGATGAATCTGGTGGTGGAATATGCATCAAATGTCCTCAATCCACATACTCCGTTAATAACTGTTCATTTATCTGCTGTTTTTCCGGAAATGATGGTGCTGGACTGAGCATTGACAGTAAAAGTGCAACAATGGGTGGCGATGAATTATTAAATAACCTGTTTTGTAATTGTTCGACTTCGCAATTACCTGCATCAACAGGCGGAGGAATTCAAATGTGGGCAATGGCAATTCCTCCAAAAATCAAAAACTGTTTTTTTCTTAACAATTTCGCTTTCAATGGCGGAGGGGGATTTGCCCTTCAAATTCCAAATCAATATTCTGAAAAAACAGTTTATTTTTGTTTTTTTCACTCAAATGGTCAAGGTCCAGATGGAACAGGTGGATGCGACATTCTCTTGCAGGATCAACAAATCAACATTATTGATTCAAGTTGTTATTCATCAAGAATTATTGGACAAAGAGTTGGAAAAAAGTATAACAGTCTCATTGATACTAGTACTTGGCTTCGAAATGATGGAGGAAGAATCAGATTCGTCTCCTCAGCGTTAACCAAACCAAATGCAAAAGACACATATGCATGCGGAATTAATGAGTCTCATCCGTGTGGCACCATCAGCCATTGCCTCACTCAGCTGATCCCGGATGTTGTGAAGGATGTCCAGATACTCACAGGAACGATTACAGAAACCAAAAGTGTGGATTGTGGCACAAACTCTTTCACGATATATGGCCAGAGTGGTTTGAGCACAACAGTGCAGACAGAATTGGAAGCAGCTGGGTTGTCTCTTTTTGCTGTCTCGACAGGCACATTGTCTGTCAGTGACTTTGCCCTTTTACACAGTTCGGCTCATCCGAATAACCGTGGGTCATGGCTGTTTGAGATAAATGGAGCAGGAGTAATGAGTATCAGCAGTCTGAACGTATCTATTGGAAGTGGACAATCAACAGAAACAGCATTCACAACAGAGCTGATCAATGTTCAGAATGGTGTGCTGCAGATGGACAATGTGAACTGGGCAAAGACGATCTCCACAACTTCATTGTTTTCGCTTTCTTCGACAAATGAAATATCATTGACGCTTTCGGAGTGTGCCTTTGATGGGATTGAGAGAACAAATAGTGAAGCAGCTGTATTGACATTTTCCAATGATAAGGCAAACATGAATCTGGATTCTTGTTCATTTTCTGGTTGTGGGAGCACGGGCTCAGAGAATGGAGGATCAATGATGTTGTGTGTTGGGGATGCAAATGAAGTGAATGTGAAAGACGGGTCTTTTAATGGCTGCTATTGCTCGGTGACAAATGGACTCGGAGGAGGAATCCTTCTCCAGCTATTGAATGCAAATCCAAATTTCAAAATCTCCTCTTCATTTGGAACGAACACAGCCAAATGGGGAAGAGACATCTTTGTCCTTTCACCAGACCTGGAAGAAACTGCAAGGTCACAAAAGATTCAATGCGTAGCAGCCTCTTTGGACTCGTTTGACAAGGTGAGAGGATATGACAATGGAAACAACACTGTGGCCATCCCTCTGTGCATATATCTCCTTCCCACCCCGGAAGAAATATATGTGAGTAATACTGAGGCATCTGATCATTCTCATTGTGGAATAGTCCAATTCCCCTGTTTGACAATAAAGCACTCTCTCACACGTCAAACAGAAACAAAGAAAGTTACTGCGAGTGGAATGATTATGATGGCTGATGAATTGGCTTTTGCCAATCAAAAGCATGAAATCCGAGGAAATGATGATGAAAGTGGCTGGACAGTCTCTGATTCGAGTGCGACATCCAATTCAGCGATGTTAACAACAAGCGTTGAAACAGTCTTGTCAAAACTTATCTTCTCTCTTCCTTCTTCTTTTTCATCGCATTCCACTTTTATTTCGTCATCTTCTTCAACACTAACCCTATCACATTGCTCTTTAACTCTTCAAGATTCTTCATCAGAACTGGTATCCTTATTCTTATCCATTGCCTCGGGAATCCTGACAATTGATTCGTTCTCAGCTTCGTCAATCACTTTGAGCGGAAATCCATTGATCTCATTATCAGGAAGCATCACAAAGGCAGAATTAAAAAGCGTTCAACTGAATGCGATCGGAACATCTTTCACATCAGGACTATTTGAAGTGAAGAACAACGCTTCTCTTCAGGTGTGTGACAGCGTTGTTTCTTCAATTGCTCGATCGGAAGAGCTGGCATCCTCGCGTCTTATCTCCACAACAGATGCAAACAAAATTGTCATTATACGCTCTGACATTTCGAACTTTGCTGTGAATAATCAGAACGGGGGAGCGATTGAATGCACACTTGAAAGTGGCTGTTCCTTTGTGTTTGAAGAGGGAACAATGAGTTCATGCAAAAGTGAGGGAGGGAATGGAGGGGGATTGTGGGTGCGGGCAAAAAGCGGATCATCCCTCAGGATTGGCAATGTGACGGAAGCGCCTTCAAACAATGAAAATGAAAATGAAAATGAAAATGAACAGGAGGAAAAAGTGTGCTTCTCTCATTGTGAGGCATCAGCAAATGTTGATGGAGGCAAAGGATTTGGAGGAGGGGCCTGCTTGTATTTGGATGCTGGAGCATCTGATTTTGTATTGAAGAGCGTGAGATTTGATGGATGTTCAGGAAGGAAAGGGAAAGACTTGTTTTTGGATGCAAATGATCTGAGGGCTGTAACAAACACGGCAACAATCGGCTTCAATGTTGATGTGAATGAACTTCACAAGTTGAACGGGTTTGAGCGCTCAACGGCAAATGAAGAATTCGTGATACCACTTGTTGTGTATTTTTGGAACAACTTCACATCTCCTTGCCACGTTGGAGGGCAGAAGGCACATGATTTCAGTGGGTGTGGATTTGAGCAGGTTCCGTGTTGCACAATTACTCAGGCAGCAGATTTGAGGTTTTCTGGAAAAAACAAGTCGATAAAACTGCATTCGCCATTTTCATTTGTGGAAGAGCTGATCATGGATATAGATGAATGGAACGTGACTGGAGAAGGAAATATCTCAAGTTATGAGATAGCAGCTGACATTTCTGGTGCTCAAAAGGAGTATTTGAGATACACTGCCCAACCACCTTTGCTGAGTTGGTGTTTTCTGTTGCTGAAAGAATAGGATCTCACGAAAGCATTTTCCATTGCATTTCCAGCTCACTGACAATTCAGGATTGTGGGATTATTGCATCAAAAAATAGCTTGGATGTTTCCTTTGTGAAAGCGGAAAGAGGCAAGATTGCAATAAGCAATACGTTTGGGAATGGAATCAGATGGCAGACAAGTGCAATCATTGCCAATGGAAGAAATGGAGGAGTCCCTTCAGTTGAAATTGCAGAAAGCCGCTTTTCAGGAAGTGGGGAGCAAAGCGGATGCTTGATGGAATGCAGAAGCATAAAGAGCTTGAACATCACCAAATGTGAAATGAAGACAATAGAAAGAGTAACTGGAAATGGAGGTTGTATTTACATTGACATCAGCAATGATAACGGTGAAGGTGAGAGAGTTGATGTTACCGAATGTGTTTTTGATAGATGCTCTGTTTTGGCTGATGAAAGCAGAGGAGGGGCAATGTTTTCTCAGTTGAAAGGAAACATTCAAATGAATGTTATTTCATGCACATTCATAGGATGCACAGCACCAACTGAAGAGGAGAAATCTGGCTTTGGAGGAGGGATGGCACTGAAGTTGATTGATGATTATTCTTTGTTTGTGATCTCATCTCCTGTTTTTGATTCTGATAAGCCGAATGTTGCAAGATATGGAAATGACCTGTTTGTCGAATCGCCAAGCCTGACAAAGAGCATCACAAATGCATCCCTTCCGTTTGTATGTAAGAATCTGAATGATATTTCCTTGGATTCGATGAGAGGGTTTGATGGGAATGACACAACAAATGCCATTCCGCTGGTGTATTTCTGGATTGCACTTGGATCAGAGATATTTGTTGGAGGCGAAGGAAAAGATATGGGTGCCTGTGGGTTTTCGGATTGTCCTTGCCTGTCAATCGATTATTCTCTGGATCGATTGTCCGAAGGAAATGAAAGGGATATAAACATCATTGGAAAAGGAGTTCTTCAGAAATGTGTTGATGTCAGCGGGGCTGCAATAAAATCAGATAATAGCCTCATTTGCTCCTTGGAGTGTCTCGCTTCGCTTGAAGGATCAGAGAAAGCAGCAATGAAGATTCAGGGAATTACAAACTTCGAACTGATAAACTTTGTGATGCCATCTTCATTCACTGGTGATGTTAAAAGTTTGATGCATGTTGGATCATGTGATGCGTTGTTGACTGTGAAGGACTGTTCATTCACAAAAATGGAAGAAAGTGAAGAAGAAATAATCAGCTATGGGCTGATCAAGGCAGATGGAGGCACAGTTCAATTGGAATTGGTGACAATGCAATCGCTGTCTTTTTCAAAGGATGTGATTTCTGTGTTATCTTCAACGATGCTGAACATCAAAAATCTGACGATGAAGAATGTTGATCTGGATGGATCAAGTGGATTGAGCATTTCGAAGGGATCAAAAAGAGGAAAAAATGAAGATGAACAAAACATTGTTGTTGAGTGGAGTGTATTCGAAGAAGTCACCCAGAACACGACGGATGACAATCCTGTCATTCGAAATGACAATGATGATGAGCCTTTGAAAATGGTTATACGAAACACAACGATGAAGAAGTGTGGTGGAACGAGGTGTGGAAAGGGAGGGGCGATGTTTGCCCTGTTGAACGAAGGAGGACACCTTGACTGCTTGTTTTGCACGATTTCTGAGTGCTTCTGCTCAACCACAGGAAGAGGTGGGTGGCTGTTTCTGGAATGCACTTCAACAGCTGAGCAGCCTCTGAAGTTTGTATTATCCAACATCACATTCCGAGACAACGCTGCGTTCAGAGGGAGAGATGTGTATGCGAGATGCCGCTCAATCGAAAATCAAATTGCAGATGAGCAATTCTTGCTGGACTTCCGAGCTCCGTTTGTGAAGGATCTAGCAATGTGGGGCTGCACAACAGACTCGTTTGTGGGGGAAGAGGATCTGCTGCTGAGGGTTGTGAAATACCAGAGCGAGACGATCTTTGTGTCTTCTGCTGCAGACAACCACGAAGACAGCAAGCAATGTGGAGAGTTCGGCAAGCCTTGCGAGTCGCTGAATGAGGGGGTGCAGCACATCGTTCCGTCTCAATACTCCCAGCTGCTGGTGTCGCACCAGACAGCCATCTGCTCGCCATGCAGCGCAACCAGCGTGAGCATCCGCTCGCTCGAGTCCCCTTCCTCTGCGCTCGTCCACCTCGACACCCCCATCCAGCACTGCCCAGCCATCCTCGCAACCTCTGCAAACGTCCGGATCGAGTGCCTCGACTTCCTCTTCAGCCCATTATTTTCGCACACAGGCAGTGCTGTTGTGTGCCACACCGATGGCCACCTCTCGCTCTCCTTTGTCCAGTTTGCTTCCTCTGCCACTTCATCAGCCACCTCTCCAGCTGCACACCCGGTGCTCCTCAACTCCTCCCTGCTCGCCATCGAGGGTGGCCACCTGACTGTCGACAACTGCTCCGTCCTGCACCTCGCGTTTGCTCTCCCGCCTTTCCTCCTCTCCACTGCCAACCGTGTCGCCCTCGCAAACATAAGCCTCCAGCACCTCCAGCTGTCAGCCAGCGCCTTCGAGTTCCGCCAGTGCCAGAGCGCCTCGGCACACAGCGTGGCAGCCGAACATCTGGTGTTTTCGCAGGGCAGCATCCTCTGCCTCCCTGCCACTGCCACGGGAGACATCGCCTTTTCCGGCTCGTCTTTCCGCAACTGCACAAACACACGCTCCAGCTCCAGCACCAGCACAAGCACAAGCACCTCCTTTGGCTCGTCTGTGCTTTCTGCGTCTTCCCCCTCTGCACACATGTCCCTGTCCAACTTCACCTGCTCGCAATGTGGCCCATCCCCTGGCAACGATGCTGATGAACCGGCACAGCAGGGGAGCGTTGTGAGTGTGAGCAATGCAGCAGATCTCTCGCTGGCCATGTGTGTGTTTGAGGGAGCACCTTCAGAAACCACTGAAAGTGCAAATGAAAATGAAAATGGAAACAGAAACGGAAACAGAAACAGAAACAGCGCAGACAGCATCTGCTCGTGGAATGCATCGCTGGTCCATCTGTGCAACACAACAGCAGCCATCAGCGATCTCACAGTGGCAAACGCATCTGACGGAGCGCTGTCTGTCTCGGGAGGCACTGTCCGCATGGACGATGCAAAGTTTGTGGGGAACAGCCCCTCTGCCCGCAGCAGCCCTTCGGCCAGCAGCTATCCGTCTGCCCGCCGGAACATCGCCTGCTCCGATGGGGCGTCGCTGACCCTGGCGAGCGTGAAAGGGGGAGACGGCGCGAAAGACAACACCTCTCTGTGGATACTGGACAGCGGATGCACGCTTGCCGGCATCCCCCGCCACAGGCTGTCTCCCTTCTTCATCCCAACACTCCATTCTGCACACGAGGCGGGAAACGAAGCAGATGAACAGAGCGAGGTCACAATCAGATTCCAGGGAGAGCTCCTCTTGCCCTGCAATCTGTCGTTCCTGCTGGCAACAACCATCGGAACCGAGGAATTGCTGCATCGGTACGAGTTCGATGCAAAAGGGCTTGTCTCGGAAAAGGAGGCCTTTGGGGAAATACAAGGGAGCATCCTTCGAGAGGCGCCAGCAGAGGCAGAGGTGTCTGTGTGTCTGCTCTTTGGCAATGCTGATGCTCCCTCAGCCACTGAGCCTTTCATCCTGAAGAACAAGAGCGATGGAAAAGCAAATGGAGACGAAAGAATTGTTGAAGGAGGAAAAGAAGGGAAATCTTATTGGTTGTTAATTGTGATCGCTTGTTCAGTTTTCATAATGTTGTTGGCGATAATTGTTGTTTTGGCAGTCAGATGGAGAAAGCAAAAGAGAAGAACAGAAGAACTTGAAGTGATTGTGAATGATAACATCAGAAAAGATCCGAAGGCATTTGAGATGGTGACAATGGAAATGTCACCTGAGGAGCAGTGGAGAAGAGCCGAGAGAGAGGCAGAGAAGAAGAATGAAGAGAGAATCAAGAAAAGAGCATATGATACGAATATGCAGCATTCAGAGTCATCAGAGCATCTTCTATCTGAGAGTGGTTCCACTGAATACATTCTGGGAAGAGACTCAGACAAGATTCCTGAATGGGCATTGGAGAAGGATGAAGAGGAAGAGACAAGAAAGAGATCTCCTTCTCCATCCATTTCATCCACTTCAACCACAGACACTTCAGACACTGAATCCACATTTGTTCGAGGGGGAAGATTTGTGCCCAACCACTTCGTCAATGTCGAATCTGGTGGATGCGATGAGCTGCTCTTCTCCGCATGAGAAGCTGATTGTGGATTTGAGGGATTCTCTGTTCATGCTGTTGCATGGAAGAAACGAGAAGAAGGAGATGGCAATTGGGAGCCTTCAACAAAGAGAGCAAACAGCTGCCCAAATCCTGTTCTGGGTGGCGAATGGGGCACTTCACTCGTTTGAAGAAATGGAAAATCCTCTTCAGTCATTATCCAATCTGAGTCCGCACATTGTTCTATTTTCAGAACACATGGTCATCTGCATTGTGATTCACTCTGACTTATTGTCTAATGATTCAGATTCTTCATCTATCTCTTCATCAACAGCTGTGACTTCTGCCAGTGATGATGACGATGAAGATTCTCTTCCCTCATCAGCATTTGAGGATGAAGATGACTTCAGGAAAGAGTGCTTGAGGTGGAAGGCACCAGAACTGCTGATCAACAAGAAGATGGGAGCAGCAAAGGAGTCAGTCTCGTTCTCGATTGGGATGATGCTGTGGGAGTGCTTGACTCTGCAGATCCCGTTTGGGGAGTATGAGGCAGAGGTGGCAGGGCAGAAGATTGCGAACGGAGAGCGGCCAGCACTCGAGGCAGTGCAGTGCTCTTCCTTCTTTGGCCTTGTGAAGAGCTGTGTGTCCCAGTCGCCTGGTGCACGCCCCTCCCTTGTCCAGCTCAAAAGAGAGTTCATCGGGCGCTTCCCGCCTGGCGCAGCTGTCCTCACCCTCACAGACGCAGTCGACCTCGAAGACTCGACCGACGGACACAGGCAAGGCACAACATCCTTGGCCTTCTCAGCCAGCAGCACTGCCAACGAAGCCCAGCCAACGGTCAACACCAAAATTTGAGAATGAAAAAGAAATGGGGAAAAAAAAGTGTATTTGAAAGAAGAGAATTTCAATTGCGCTGGTGATCATCGCCAGTGATTTTTGTTTTGTGTTTGTTTTTTCCCCCTAAAGTTTGCTAATTTGTTTGAGCAAAGCACATATTTTGCTCCTCTTGGCCTCATTTTCGCAGAACAGGCGATTCTCAACGACAGAGTTGCACTGCCATGTGCTTCTGCATCCTTGCTCAGGCTTGCGACAGCCAAGGGCTTTCCTCAAAGCCCTCCGGCAACCAATAATCGATTGTCTGAGCCAGGCCTTGCCAATTCGCATAACATCACCCTCGGCCTTCTTGGCCAAAGAATGGCACAAAAGCCAAACACAAAAGGGTATTCAATATGCATGAGGTTGGAGGCATCATAAAAAATATTATTTCTTTCCTTTGTTTTGCTTTTCCATTTTTCGTTTCACTGCTTCAACAATAAAAGATTGCAGCCACATCACTCTGAAGATACAATAATTATTGGTTTTTTTTTATTATTTTATTTTCCTTCTGTTTTTATTTTTCCTGCAACCAAAGAAATTCCTTTTCCATATTCCCTTGCTGATGCTCCTCCGATGCCTCTGGCTTCGATCCTATCTCCTGCATTGCGCTGGATTGCGCCAATTTTAGCGAAGCCAAAGCCATCTGAATATGCTGTCTTTTGTGGTGTCTTGCTGTGCCTGTTGCAACTCCCTTGCTTCCCCAAAGCAGCACAACGCCCATTCCATCTGTTCTCCTTGCTGGACAAAAGCAATCTCTTCCAGCCACTCATTCGAGTTGAGTGTGCACATGGCCCGCACGATTCGTTCCCTCTTCCCCGATGCTTTCTCTTTAAAAATCATCATATTTGATTATGTGGATTATTTCTAATCTTTTAAAAAATTTATTCATTTTCATATGATTTAAAAAATTGAAATTATAGTCTATTTTTTAATTAAAAAAGGAATAATCAAGCCAATAAAACAAATATTAGAACTTAAAGTTTGAATAAAACAAATAAAAACGAAAATTTAAAACACATCTATCACAATGGTAAAATAAGCAAAGCATATTTACATAATATTACTGAAACGGATAAAGGTTATGTTGGGACGGAGGCGGCATAAGAGGAACAAGATGAGCCGTTTCAGGCGACAAAGAACCTTGAGACGGAGATAATTCTAACGAACTACATTCCATATGTGGATTTTCAATGCTCAAAGGCTGAAGAGGAGGATGATCAGAAGTTGAATGGGAAGAATGAATAGACGGATTGGATTGGATTGGATAAGGAGAATGAGATGAGAAGAGGGTGTTCACTGGAAGTGGAGGATGATCCGATTGAGAAGTCTGAAAAGAATGACCGTCAGAAGCAGATGAGCTTGGTCTGCCTGTTGTTGGCGAGGCAGTCTGCTTCTCCCAGTCACTCTGACGAGGGTGATTGCCGGTACCGTCCTTGCTATTAATACAGGTGCTATTGCTTCCGCCTCTAGCTGAAGAAGAAGAAGAAGAAGAAAACATAGCATCAGCAAATGATGAACCGTTGTTAAACACGAAACGTGCAACATCGCCATTTGGTGAGTAGCAATGGAACAATTCTGAGCCAGGGCCAACAACGTCAACCATAACACAGTCGCTCTTCCGGATAAGCGAACCTGCTCTTTCCGTTGCAAGCGGCGAGTGTGTCAGAGATGGCTGTACTTGAGGAGAAAGCGAAGGAGAATTTGAAGATGAAAACGGATTCTGTTGTCGAGGGGAAAGAAGGAAGATACTTGAGCGGTCTTCGGTGGAAAGTACAGGAAATACGATTGATTGGTTCTGTTGAGAAGGAAACGGAGGGTGTGAAGATACTAGCTGTGCTGATGAAGGCGAGGAATCAGGTGGAGGCGGGGGTAGTGGAGAAGGCTCAACTGTTGATGTGGAACGTGGCGGCTCAGTCTGGAGACGATCCAGAACTGGATCTATCGCAATTGACGGATTCAGCGGAGCAGTTTTCTGGTTCACGGTTGATGAGAGTGTGCGCTGGTGGTGCTGATGGCGATGCTGCAATTGAAGCTGCTGTTGGAGTTGCTGCTGCTGCTGTTGTGCACGGACGCTCATAAAATGAGAGGAGCTATTTTGCTGGCGGAAAATAAATGACTCGTTCTCATGAGGATAAATACGACTCTTCGAATCAGGAAGATCACTCGCTGTCAGTCCGTTCTCTGCATACAAAGCACGTTGATTCTGGTGAATGCAATCTGAATCGTTCGACGGAACCATCCACGATGGTTGTGGGGCAGCTGATGTTTGGCTGCGGAAGGAAAGAGACGTGTTGTCCAGAGGCGAGCGGAGAATGCCTGGGAGTGCATTTTCCTTCATCAGAGGAAGAGCAGTTGCCTTTCTGCCTTTCACATCTTCTGTCGGTGGTAGAAGGAGATTTGAGTTCGCATCTACAACATGAGAAGTGAAGGAGATCGGATGTGGTTGTGGAGAAGGCGATGGTGCAGCAGCGAGATACATGGATGTCTTCAGATTTGCTTCGGGAACTTCACAGTAAGGAGGAGAAGATTGATCAGATGGAAAGCTGGAGGAGCAGCCAGAGGAATATGAGGAGCCTGTGGTGCCAGTCGAGGAATAAGAAGAAGAGTATGAGCGAGTAGAAACGTTGGAGTCGTCAGAGGATGATTCGCTTTGCGAGGACTCGCGAGACGAGAGAGACGAAGTTGAAGTTGAAGTTGTGGTGGATGTGGTAGTGGAGAAAGAGCTGGATAGCACACTTGACTCTGACGAATTTGAGCATGCAACAGACGCTGGACTTATCTGCGAATACTGTGTGTACACTAAAGACGGCATCTTTTGAGTTATGCGTTGCGGTTTTTGCTTCCGAGAACGTTCTTGAGTGGATGGGATGTTTAACTGGAGGATAGCTTCGTGTGGAAGAGGAGGCTGAGACGGCACTTGTATCGCAGTGATTGGCGTCAGCTCCTCTTCTTCCTCTTCTTCTTCGTCTTCCATTGCAGAAGTCTTGCTTCTGGTCATCTGCCCAATAATTGGTATCTCCTTTGGCATGGTGCTGCTTTGTGTTCTCTTCCCTTTCTTCAACTTCTTCTTCTTCTTCCTTCGAGTTGTTCCATGAGACGGAAATGTCGAGTCCACATTCGTCGATGGGGAGATCTGATCTGTCTTCGTGCTCTCCACTTTTTCTGTGCGCGAATTTGAGCCTGCTTCCGAATCGTTGCCTTCCATCAGCGGATGCATTGTGTACTCTGTCTCTGCAGAGTCTGCATGTGTTGAGAGATATTGCGTTGACTCACCACCAGACGAGTTCGTTGAAGTCTGCATCGTCAACGGTGTATCAGAGCGGTTGTCTGAAACAAAGGAGGCATTCGATTCAGATTGGATGAGTGTCTTTGAAGAGCCACAATCTGAAAGCAAGCTTTCTCTGCTGGCCTTTCGGTGGCTTGTTTTGATGCCTGGCAAATGTGACGATGAATTCAAGTTGTCGTACACAAACGATGCTGAAAGATGCCTCGGATGAAGCGGTGCAATTGGTGCTTGCACAAATCCAGGCTCTTCTGACGGAGATAGAATAAACGAAGATGTCGACGAAGTTCCTGCTGCAGAGGCAATTGACGATGCAGCAGACCCCATCGCCGGCTGTGGAGATGCGCTGAAATGTGTATGTGGCATCGATAGCTTGACAAGCCTTCTCCCTGTTTCATTTTCAAATACACTTTGTTCTGATTCTGTTAGCTTTGGGCTGATGTCTGGCCTCAAATGACTTCTGGGGCTGCCCTTTGGAGACAAGTCAAATGAATGTTTTGTCTGATATTCGCTTGTAATGCATTCATCCTCCAACTTCGATGTGGATGTGCGCAGTGATGACGTAGACACTTGACTCTTCAAAGGAGGAGGCAGCAGCTGCTGATGCTGCCCCCTTCCCATCAACCCACTTGCTGCTGTGTGTGTGTGTCCGTGTGGATGCGACTGAGTGCGGCGCATGCTTTCGTGCTGAGAAGGAGGACATGGCCTGATTGAGGGATGTGGAGTTAGCTGCCCTGGTTGTGTAGTGCTCTCTCTAGGTGACTGGAGATTGGAAGAAGCTGAAGTCAAAGAAGGAGAAGGTGCAGTGAACAGAGTCGGCTGAAGAAGCTGAGCGTATGTTGCTGTTTGGAAGGGGTCTTGTACATCTGAGTGGTGCCCGTGCTTCTTCTTGTTGCGCTGTGATTTGTGGCGCCTGTGTGAGTGCGAGTGTGAGTGAGAATGTGAATGCGAATGCGTTTTCTTCTCTCTCTCTTTGGCTGAGTGGTGTCTGCTGCGATGGTGCCAGTGAATGAAAGCAGGCGTTGCAGAAGACGATGAAGAGGAGTCTGTTGGAGATGTCTGAGGCGAAAAGGCTGTTGCGAATGAGCCAAACATGATACGATGCTCTTCTTGGAGCGTGCGCTTTCCGGTGTTTAACGGATCAGGCTGCTTCATCCCCATCTCAAAGATGTTGTTTGTGTGTGTTGCTTTGTGGTGCTTGCTTTTCCTCCTCTTCCTCTGCTGGATATGCTTCTCCATTGAAGACGATGTAGTCGACGAGGCAAGCGTGGCAGATGGATGTGCATAAAACAATGAGCCATCAATCATCCCTGCCCCATCCGCTGAGTCTTTCTGATCTGAATGTGCCGACGACGACAGAGGAGAAGAGGAAGGAGAAGACGCCTTTGCACTTGAGCTCAATCTGTGTGAAGAAGCGAGTGTTGGACTCTTTTTGTTGTTCTTCTCGTTTCGTTCGTCTTTTTTGTTGTACGTGATGATGTTTGTGTATGTTGGTGTGACAGGAGAAATGCTGGACTTGTCCTGTATCATGTATCGAGGGTCGCCTGGTGGAAACAGCACTGACTGATCACCTGAATAGCGAGCATCCCCGTAGCTTGTGCCCAAATCGCTCTTGTGCCGCTGATGGCGAGATGAGGAAAGTGGATATTGTAACATATTACGTTGATCATCATCAGCAGACACAGTCAACCTGTCGTCTTCTGAGCCGTATTCGTCGTTTGCATTGGACCGGCCGATGATTGAGCCTTTATTGCCGCTGCTGCTGATGTTGTTGATGTTCAGCATGTTCCCTGCTCTTCCTGCTGGCTGTGATGGTCCTCCAGCAATACGATGGTGTGTCTGGTCAGCAACTGCTAATATCTGAGGGGCAGGTGTGGGAGATAGTGAAAAGAGGCTCTGATTAGACATAATGGGCGCAATCAGCTCGGATGTGAATGAAGGAGAGGTTGACGTTCTGCTTAAGAATTTCCTGACCGGCGCAGCATTAGTGGATGAGGCGAAGATGTTTTGCGCCTTCTCCAGCTTGTCGAACCCTTGAAATCCCACACGAAAGTTCTCATCAACAAACTTTTCATATTCAATCCGGCTGGGTTGATGATTGTTTTGCTCTGATGAATCTGACACTTCCTCTTCTTCGCTGACATCTTCATATTCCTCGTCTTCCTCGTCTTCTCCTTCCTCTTCTTCATCAAAGCTTTCACCCGATCTCTTGTCTTCAGACAGAATGTGATGGATAATCTCGCCTGTGCTTCTGTTCAAGTAACCTGATGATCCATTTGCATTGTTTTCCTGTCTATTCTCATTGGCGTTCCCTTTGTCTCTGCCTCCTCTCTCCTTCATCATCTGCATCGCAGCTGCACGAGACGGCAGAATATTCGATGTTCTTTCTGTGCCTGACACCGACGACGAAGACAAAGCAGACCGCTGCCTTTGAGAAGAACGCGACTGCCCGCTGTTGGAATTGTAGGAAGAGGAATGGGAACCAGAGGGAGAATGAACAGACGATTGATTAGAGCCATCCTGGTCGCTGGGAACAGAATGCGCACGCAGCTTCCTTCGCAGCCTGGTTTTTCTTGTGCCTTTCGTTCTCCCTTTCTCTTTGGCTGCTTCTATTCCTCCTCCTCCTCCTCCTCCTCCTCTGTTTGTTTCTGTGGTGTTTTCGATGGCTGCCATGTGAGGCGATGTTGTGTGCTGAGAGCGGAACTGGCCTGTGCCTTTGCCTCTTCCTCGCCACGTGTCAGTTGTGTCACTTTCATTCGCTACTGAGTCTTCATCGTTGTCATCATCTCTGTACTTCCCTTTCTCTCTTCCTTTATTGTTGTGCATAGCTGATTCAATATCTGCTTCTTTAACTTTGCGTGAAATGGATGAAGGAATAACTGGGCTAGACAGCGACTTCTTAGTTAATATTCCTGCATTTTCATCTGCTTCGATTTCGCACTGAAGCAGAGAGATCAGCGGGATCGCTGTTGTCGAGTGAGCTCCCACAGGAGAAGTGGCATTGCCTGAAGAAGAAGAAGAAGAAGATGCATTTGGCGCAAATGTGACTGTCTTTTGATGATGCTCAGCTTTCGTCGAATGCAGAGGCATCGATCTGCGAGGTGGAGGAGGCACAAATCCCTCTGAAGACGCTGAAGACTGTGAAACCACAGTTGAAGGTGTTGATGATACAGAAGGATGCTCAGAGATACTTGATGTCATCGACTCCTCTGGCGCCAGATTTGGCGGAAGCGGAGCATTTGTGCACTCCGAAATGGCTGTTGGCAGACTCTCGATCGCTTCTGCTGCTTTGATGTCTGCAAAAGCGGGCTTGTTTTGAGGATCGTCGGCAGACGGGATGGGCAGTTTGTGGTCAGTTTTTGAAAGCATCGGAGACACAACTGGCTGTCTCTCAATGAATGCCATCAGATTGCCTCCATGGACACTGTCATCGTCCATTTCGGGTGTCATGTTGAGAGGTCTGTCTCCAGTCACCACGCCCGACAAGAGTGTCTGTCTTCTCACTTCTTTACTCCTCCCCCGCAGTGCAGGAGTGCACAAGGGAGAAGGAGGCGGTGTGTCTGAGTCAGGTGAGAATTGTGATTGAGTGGATTGGTTGGACTGATTTGACTGATTCGATCGATTTGATGCATCTGACACCTGGGCGTACTCCTGTGCCTGCTTCGGGGTGGGCTCTTGTGTGATGGCAGGTTGAGCAGGCAGCTGGTTGGTCGGGTGAATGGAGGAAGAGGTAGAGGCAGACTGCTGGCTGTCATCACGTGGTGAGAGTGACTGTGGGTTTCTGGGTGAGATGGACTTTGTCTCGTCTGCTCTCTGATGAGCTGGTCTGTCTGGAGGGATCAGTGCGCCTGTTGTGAAGCTGTGCACAATCACCTGCTCCTTCTCGCTCTTCTGCGGAGGCACCTGGTCTGCTGGCTGCGAGGGCTTGGGTGTCTTGTGGCGGTGTCTGTGGCCAGGGCGGTGGTGATGGATGAGGCTGCGGTTGCGGCAGCTGCCGAGTGTGGTGCACGTAACAGCAGCAGCTGACTCGGTCGCATCAGACGGGTCGTGTTTCTGGCTTTGGGTGGTTGATTTCGACTCCTTTCGTAAGATGATGCTTTCGGTGATGGAGGATTCCTTTTGAGGCATTGATTGTTGAACAATCTGCTCTTGTTCTTGTTCCTTTTGTTCTTGATCTTTTCTGACAGAAGCTTCGATTCTCTGACTCTCTCCTTTTGTATTCTGAACGCTCTGAGAAGTGTGAGCAGACTGAATAGAAGCAATTTCCGGTGTAATAGCCAGCGCTTTGCTGTTTGAAAGAGGGGTTGTGCTTGGAATAGCAGCAGAAGGAGAAATAGGAGAAATCGGAGAGAGAGGGGAGATAGCAGCCATTTTTGAGTGCTGTCTGTGTGTTGTGTTTGTGCTTTTGTGCGTCTTCCCACCAGAAGTCTGTGTCTTTCTGCTTCTGGATGAAGAGGAGCCTGTTGAGGATGAAGAAGAGGAGGAAGAAGAAGAGGAGGAGTTGCTGACTTGTGAAGCTATTCCATCGATGTTGCTTTTGACTGAACGCCATGTGGGTGACCTTCCATCTTGTTGTGTATGCCCCTTGCTGTTAGGAAGTTGACTAGCTTGATTATTAACATTACTCATATTATTATTATTAATGCTATTACTTCCATTATGATGATGATGGTGATGGTGATGGTGATGGTGATGATGGCTATGCTGATGGCCATGCTGAAGAGAGCGTGATTTAGTCGACCGCGATGAATGAGTGGCGTGTGTGGAGTGTGTCTGTGAGGAAGACGGCGTCTCGCTTCCTTCAGAGCGGTGGAGGTGAACAGGCGCAGGGAGCATCATTGTGCCTATTTGAGTGAGCTGCTGCGGAGGATTGTCAGGCAGGCCGATGTTGTATGAGGAGACAGCAACAGAATCAGTGGTGATGATGAGGGTGGGGATGGCAGTAGTGTTGAGGGAGGAGAGAGGTTGAGATGATGATGATGATGAAATAGTTGTTGTGGAAGAAGAAGAAGACGATGATGAAGAAGAGGGAAGTTTGAGAGAAGTCGAAGTCGAAGCAGAAGTTGAAGGTGGCGATGGTAATGTCAATGAAGATGAAGCTACAACTGCTGCAGCAGCAGAAGATGAAGATGCTGATGCTGATGATAATGTTGATATTCCATTCAATGTTTGTTGTCCATTGTTCTGTCTGTATTTCATTAGAGATGTGACCTGCTGCGGTGAATGCTTCTTTTTGGTAGGCATAAAAACAGAAGAGAACTCGTTTCGTTGTGATGAAAGAGGAGGAAGATGTTGAATGGGAAGACGAAGTGCCACACGCGATGGAATGGAATAATGAGAAGAGGAAGAAGAAGAGGAAGAAGAAGAAGAACAGGAAGAGGAGGAGGAGGAGGAGGAGGAAATTGAATAAGAAGAAGATGAAGATGATGATGATGAAGGATAAAAAGAAGAGGAAGAGGAAGAGGTGGATGCAAAGGAAGAATAAGGAGGACGAGGTGGAAGAGTGGTAAAAGAGAAAGGTGGGTGAGGTGTGACAGGCAATGGCTGAGATAAAGTTGCTGTGGAAGAAGAAGTGGAAGATGAGGAGGAGGAAGAAGATGGCCAAGTTTCTGCTTTAACCAAAGAAGGAACAGCAGAAGAAGAAGAAGATGATGATGACGATGAATCTAATACTGTTGTTTTCAATTCTCTTCCATTTCCTTTCACCTTATTCTCAGGCGAGCTTGCCAGCTCAGGTGTCTTCTCCCAGCTGCCTCTGCCTTCTTTGCATTCCTGTGCTGATCGAAGAATGGTGCAGACAGCAGCTAACGAGGCATTATTGCTATTATTATTATTATTATTAAAACTATTATTACTGATATTGCTTCTATTATTATTAGCATTATTATTCATATTGCTTATATTTGTATTATTATTAGTATTATTATTGAGTGTTTTGCGTGGCTGGATGGGCGAAGAAAGAGAGCTGACAGAAGGTGAAGGAGAGAGCGTGAAGGAAAGAGCAGGGGAAGGGGTGGGGGGGATGGTGAGAGAGGAAGAAAGAGGAGAAATATCCAAAGAAGAAGAGGAGATGGATGAGGAAGAGGAAGAGGAAGAAGAAGAAGAGGAGGAGGAGGAGGAAGGATAAGAAGGACAAGAAGGAACAGGGGAAATGAATGGAGGATTGAGTGTGGATGAGAATGAGTGGAAGGAAGGGGAAGATTCAAGTGAAAAAGAAGAAGAGGAAGAAGAAGAAGAAGAAGTTTGTATTCTATTATCATCAGAACCAACAGAAGGTGACAAAATCTTCTGAGGACACAGACTGATCACCCGCGTGTAGTACTGGCTGTCTCTTTCTTTCTTGTTCAAATCAGAGTTTTGAGGAAGAATAATTGCATTTTCATTCGACTCTTCTTCATTTTCTCCTTTCTCTCTTTCATTTTCTGTTAATTTTGTATCATTTTGTGTTTCTTTGGCTTGTGGGCTTATTCCTAAACTTGTATCAGATGAAACATAAGGCAAAATTGAATCCGAAGAAGAGGAAAGAGAAGGAGAGAGAGAAAGAGAGAGAGAAAGAGAAGACGAAGAAGCAGAGGGCGCAAGTTGTTTCAATGATCCGTTTGTTGAAGTGGTGGAGACAGCGACAGAAGAAGGAGAAGAAGACAAGTCAATGCTATCGCGATGATGCTGAGCAAAAGAGGCGAAGAATTGAGAAGTGCTGGCTATTTCGTGAGGAGGGAGAGGAAGCAGGACAGAAGGGGAAGGGGCGGATGTGGTGCGAGAAGGGGGAGAAGAGGAAGGGGGAGAAGAAGAAGGAGGGGTGGAAGAAGATGTGAGGGCATCTGAATGGGAAGATGGAGTGGCAGTGCGTTCGGGCAATGAATGAAGAAGATCGTTGGTGGAGGATGGGGCTGGTGGAAGAGAGTGGGATGGGAGAGAAGAAGAGGAGGAAGAAGAAGAAGAAGAAGAGGAAGGGGAAGATGATGAAGATGAAGAAGAGGAAGAAGAGGAAGAAGATGAAGCTGGAGGAATAAAAGAAGGAGAATGAGGAGGAGAAGAAGAAGAATTTGTAGGTGAGGTTTCTGGAGAATGCGAAGTTGCAGTGGAATGAGAAGGAGAAGCATTTGAATCAATTGAAGAAGAAGAAGAAGCAGAAGCAGAAGCAGAAGCAGAAGCAGAAGCAGAAGCAGAAGCAGAAGAAGAAGTCGAAGAAGCATCAGCTTGCTCAACAATTCCAGCAGTTGATGTTGCATATGCTGTCATCGTAGCATTTGCTGTTCTATTTCCTCTTTCTCCTTCTCTTCCATTTCCATTCAAATTTTCATTTTCTCTTCTTCCTTCTTCTCCTTCTCTTCCTCCTTCTTCTCTTCCATTCCACACCCCATTCCTCACTGCTGATGGTCTTGGATCCAGCTTTGCCCCGTCCCATCTGATTGATCCGAACTCGTCTTCTTGTTCTTCTTCGTATTTTCCTTTCTCTGAAGCACTAAAATCCATATTGCCGATCAAAAACAGCTCTTTTCCTTCGCCTGATTCTTCGCTTGTGGAACAGGTTATTTCTTCTTCTATCTCAATTGTTTCATATTCTGATGAGGAAGAAGAAGAAATTGCTGTTGTTGTTGAATCTGTTTCTTCTGTGCTTTCGCTTTCGTCACTTTCTTTTTCTTCTTTTTCTTCCTTTTTCTTTTCATTTTCTTTGCTTCCTTCTTTATCATTGTGCATTGTTGAAAAATTTTCCTTTTTCTCGTTTTCTCCTTCCACAAAATCCGTCTGACCGTACGAAAACTTCACATTTTCCTTTTGCTTTCCTTCTCCCTCCTCTTTCTCCTTCTCCTTCCTCCTCCTTCTCCTTCTCCTTCTCATCTTCCCCTTCCCTTTCCCCTTTCCATATCTTTGCTTTGCAGATGTCTTCTTTCTCCTCACCAATCTTTTCACAATTTTGTGCTTCTTTCTTCTTCTTCTCTGAAACACAGATGAACAACAATAAGATGATTGGCCATAAGATGTGAGGGTGTATAATGAAGAAGGAGTAAGCATTGCATAAATATAAGGGTACGACGATGACAATGAAGAGGCATAACTAGAAGACAATGAAGAAATAGATGAAGAAGAAGAAGAAGAAGATGATGATGATGATGATGAAAAAGGCGAAACATAAGCAGGATATCCAAAGCTTCTCTGCATATCGCCTTGTCCATAGACACCTCCCCATCCTCCTCCTTCTCTCATCCCATATCCAAAATATTCTCCATTCATCCCAAACTGCATTCTGTTCTTCGGTGGCGTGTCATACGCATCCCCATAGCCAGCAGGAATAACACCGTCATTGTATGAGGGAAGGCAATACCGCAAGTTCTGCGGGTTGCTCTCCTTGTTATTCGCATTCGCGCCCATTTGTGGGGCTTCGGTGAATTTACTCCCTCTTTCTCTTTCTCTTTCTCTCTCTAACTGCATTTTCACATCCATATTCATGTTAATATTCATGTTCATGTTCA
The DNA here is from genome assembly GCF_001643675.1 of Monocercomonoides exilis. Classification (NCBI taxonomy): domain Eukaryota; phylum Preaxostyla; order Oxymonadida; family Polymastigidae; genus Monocercomonoides; species Monocercomonoides exilis. Next base: position 830,813 of record NW_027150570.1, read on the forward strand.
TGTTCATCTCATCCACATGTCCTAATCCTCCTCCTCTTTCTTCTTTCTCCATCTGTCCTTTCATTGCTGGCACTCCCACTCCCACTCCAACACCTGCTCCCACCCCTACACCTGCCCCAACACCCGCTCCAACACCTGCCCCAGCCTCCACCTTCACCTTCACCCCCTCCTCTTCCTCCTGCAGCAACGTCGACAATCTGTTCTGCAGTGGTGGCGAGTGTTCAAAATGTGCATCTGAAATCCCTGTTGGCTGCTCCACCTGCTGCTCATCCATCTTCATCTGCTGCGAAGACAATGAAGTTATCCCTGGAAACAGATCCGCATACGGCGTGGGTGTGTTGATGGGGATGAATGGCGGGTGTGGCGAGATGCCTGGGCTGTATGGAGTGTTTGGCTGCGACTGCTGGCTCTGTTGACTGGAGGACGGAGTGATGCTGCCTCGTGACAGCATCCCGTCTTCCAGCATCATCAGATTCGTCTCGGCTTCGGGCTCTTTGAGAAAGTTAGGCTTGTCTGTGCGGATGGAGGAGTCTTCGGATGGTGCTGTTGAAGAAGTGGTAGAGGAAGAAGAAGAAGAACTTGAAGAGGAGGAAGAGGAAGAGGAAGAAGAAGATGATGATGATGAACCAGGTTTCCTCTCCTTCATCAACGAAGCCGACAGATCGTGTGATATTCCACCTCCAAAGTGTTCATCGTTGTTCTCTTCATCCATCTCTGTCTCTATCGCCAGCGACGGCACATTCCTCACATGCTTCATGAGTGGAGACAAAGGCAAGTCCATCTCCTCTTCGCTTCCCGACAGCATCCCATCAGACGCAGCATCGTTCTGTGAAGACTCTTCCACACACGCCATCATCGTCTGCTTTGAATGGAGCAAGCGACGTGGCGAGTCAACAGCAGAGACTGCCCCCAGATGTACGCTATTGGGGGCAGTGGAGCAGGCAGAGGAAGAAGGCGAGCTGGGGGAAGAGTGGTGGGGAAAGCTGATGAGGAGAACGGGGGTGCTGGGGGTGACGTGGGGCTTGCTGTGCATGATGATGGTGGTGGTGGGCTGGATCGGGGTGGTTGGGGAAGAGGAGGTTGAGGAGGAAGAAGAGGAGGAGGAGGAAGATGAAGAAGAGGAAGAAGAAGAAGAGGATGAGGAAGAAGAAGAAGGTGGTGGTGGATGCCTTTGTGGTTGAGTGGGCGTTAGTTGTGTTGCAAAGGAAACTCCTCTGCGAGGTGAATGCTGAGGGGAGTGAAGGGGAGAGTGAAGAGGCGTGTCTGAAGGAGAAATGGAAGGTGAGAGGGAAGACGAATGAGAAGAGCCGATAGAAGAGGAGCGAGACTGAGGAGCCAATGGATACATTCCAAGTGGATGGGTGAGAGAAGGAGAGAGGGTGTGGGTGGCTTGTTGTGTGGAATAGGTGCTTGTGGGAGAAGTGTTGGAAGAGGAAGAGGAAGGAGAAGGGGAGAAATAAGAAGAGGAAGAAGAAGAGGAAGAAGAAGAAGATGATGATGATGCTGAAGAAACAAAAGAAGGAGGAGGGTAAAGAAGACTTCTATTGCCCACAAGAGATCCCTCATGGATAGCTCTGCCTGTCTGCAGATAGCCAAATGGCAGGTGGGGCGCTGTTGTGTAGTGTGGTGTGTCTGAGTGGCGGTGGCGCCTGTGGTGGTGTCTGTGCCTGCTGCGTGAATGGGCTCTGGGCGAATGCTCTGTGTGATGCGGGTGAGAAGGATGAGAAGGATGAGAAAAATGAGAGGGTGCATTGTTGGGTTGTGTGGCGTGTGGGTTGGCTGAGAGCTGGTTGTCATAGAAATGCTGAATCAGCCTTCGATCGTTCTCCACTCCAAGAGCATTCTGTGGGTGTGTAAGTGAATGCTCAAATGCCATCTCTTGTTCTCTTCCTTCAAAACAGGAAGAAGACTGACGACTGCTCTTGTTGAGCAATGCCAGCTTCGACGCAGAAGACGAAGACTGTGCTAATCTGCCTGCTTCTCCTTTTGCACCTTCTTTTCCACCTTCTTCCTCTTCCTCCTCTTCCTCCTCTTCTGTTGTTGTTGTTGTTGTTGTTGGTCGCTGCACCGCCAGCAACTGATCAGCTGATCTGTGAATGTGCGACGCCTCCGGGTGGAGCATCTCCTGTTCCTGTGGCATCTGCGGTGACTGCAGATTCGATGTGGGGAGGCTGTGAGAGGAAGAAGGAGAAGGAATTTTGCTGAACTCCAAGCGGAGCGCCCCTTCTTCCATTTGGCTGATTCGGCGGCTGTCTGCTGCTGCTTTGTGGATGATGTCGTGTTTCGAGGAGTGATGGAGAGATTTTGAGTATTTTGAGTGTGTGGGAAGAGGCACACGAAGCAGCGAGTGGTCAGAATTGGTTGAGTTTGATGAAGAAGTGGAATGAACAGAATGTGTTGAATGCATCGAATGAGCATGGATTGAAGTGTCATGAAGAGGAAGATCAGATGAAGACGCAGATGTGCCAGACAAGGCAAGAGAAGGCGAGCACGGATCAGGCGACGTGAAGGGCGGGTTTAAAAGAGACAGCTGTTTTGGTGCAGCAGGCTCCTGTGACGTGTGTGACGTGGAGGATGTGGAGGTGTTGGCAGAAGTGGGAGAAGCGATAGAGGCGGAAGAGGAGAAGGCAGAGCGTGGGGTGGATGGTGCGGGCGTGGAGACAGACCGCCCGCGTGTTGAGTTGGTTGATGTGGTGGTGGCAGCAGTGGCAGAGGTGGGTGGAGTGGCTGTGGTGGCAGACGTCGAGGGAGTGGCTGAGTCTGTCGGCGCAGACAGATCAGTCGACACATCTTCAGACTCTTTCGAGGCCTTTCCGGGCTTCTTCTTGCGACGCTCGCTTGTGGACGTCCGCTCAGTGAATGCACCTGAGAGCAGAGGAGATCTTCCCATTGAGGATTCGCCTTTGACTTCTCTTTGCAGCTCCTTTTTGGATGTGTCGGTGGTGTGGTGGGGAGCAGTCATGTGGATCACTTTTTGCTCGATGAACAGCTGCTTCCGCTCGATCAGAAAGATCTTGCTGTCGAACAGGTCATCGCCCACGTGCTGGTAGCCAACCCACTTTTGCACAGCTCTTCCTAGCGCATACTGCTCGATGCAGAACGTAGATGAAGGGGAGGTTGGCAAAGGATCTGGATACTTGGCAAATGGCTCGGGTTCAATCCATTCACGCCATTCTGCCTCCCACTTCGCAAAAAATTCGCGTATAATAGCGGTGCGAAATAGCATGTAGCTGGCTTGTGGTACGAAACTATCAAGTTTTGAGTGCAACAATTTTGAAAAAAAAAATGATCGAATATAAAAAAAAAAATATTGAAGGTAATACCATTTTGATTCTCCGTCAATCCAATTGCGCCTGAATTCTGGATTCGAATTTACATGATCAGACAGCAACGCCATTTCACGAGACGAATGGAAAAATTCTTCTGAAAACGTGTTTAAACTTTTCAAAATAACTGTATCGCTGTCAACCCAAATAATTGGATCATATTCCGTCGAAAATTCCGCAATATCCAATTTGTACTATTTGTTTAAAAGTTAAATAATAAGGTTTAGACAAATATATGAGAATTATCGAGAAATTATTGATTGAGTTAAATATGCAATGTTCACACTTGTGTTGGGTACCATTTCTCAAAATGAGAAATTCCCTGTTTAAAGTGGATAGTCTTTGCTTGGGGAAACGCTGATATTATTCGACTTTGCAGATCTGCGAAAGGTTTGTCACTTGGAATAATTACCCCAATATTACAATTCATTGTAGTTTTTATCAATGACGTGATAGCGTTAAAAGTCATTTCAGAATCTACAAAATTTTCAATTAAAAAAAATGAGAATAATTGAGCAAACATTTCGGGCTACCATCGAAAATAAAGCAATATATAGGATTGAAGGGCATTGAGCAATTATTCTTGTCAAGTTCTACTGAGTAGAAAATCTTAACTTGATGTTTTCCTTCTTCTACTGGAATATACCGAAGATACGCCCAATCCTTGATTATAAAAAATAATTATTGATCAATAGATATTATTTTGATTATTCGGTAATATTTATTTGCAAAAATGTCTATTGGTGTAATCGAGATGGACGTGTGCAAATAGAAAATTTATTTATTTTAATTTAAATATATTTAGGATACAAAACAAAGAATTAGAAACATTCTAGAAAAAGAAAAAGAATTGAGAAAAGAATCACAGCAAAATGGTTATTCTGATGGAAGTAATATTCACAAGTCAGTTGTTAACCCCAAGCCTATATCCGTGGCAGATAGGATTTATGCTGTTTTTATCTGTTTTGTTGCCTTCCTTTTGTTCAAATATACGAATTATCTCGATGTCGTTATGCATGATGAACGAATAAATAGGTATGATTATTCCTTAATTAGCTTTTTTATTTTCTTTTTTAAAATATTTTTTTAACTTTTTTCTGTTTTCAGATTTTGGATGAAAGCTGCTGAATTCAGTTTATCTGTATTTTTATGTTGTGCTTTCTATATTATGTTTAAGTCACATGACGCAAGAAAACTTCCACTAAATGTTTGCATTTTACATTTAAAACTTTATTTGTTTTATTCCGGCTGTTTTCTCTTCATTTTTATTGTGATTATTTAAAGCAATATTCCGCAAGACATCCAAAAATGATACCTTTTGCATCATGTTGGATGGTTGCAACTATAATTTTGTACATCATCGCGCATTGGAATGCATATTCATTTTTGTGTGAACTTTTTTTTCAAATTTTTTTATATTGTAACTTACAAAACTTTCTTTTAGTTCGATTCTTATTGTTTTCGGATGGTGTTATTTAATTATTCACGCAGCATATTTATTGCCTGATTGGTAATTTTTTCCCCAACTTATCAACGCTTCGATTTGGATTTTCGTTGATCGCTTCTGATCATAATTTTTTGTGAATGTGTTTGAGTGAAAATTATTTCCATTAAGCTTTTTTTATTCAAAGTCATTTTTGAAAAAATTAATTTTTAAGAAAAGAACATTCCCTTATCATTTTCTTCGAAAGGCAAAAATCTTTAAACAAAAAATTTCTCCAGCACTATTTGAAATTATAAACACTCTGTTATTTGGAGTTGCGAGGTGAAAAAACGATGAAAATGAAGTTTGAAGAAACTTTTTTGAACATAACACAAAATCATGTATTATTGAATTAGAGCTCATGAAGAAGAAGAAGAAGAATATTAAGAGAAGAATAAGTAGTAGCAAGATAAGAAAAAGCTAGAATTTTAGTACTCGTCTCCTCTCAATAAAAAAACAAAACAATTTTTATTTTCAAAAATAATTTAAAAATACAACAGAAAACATTTCTTTTTTCTTTCTCTTTTTTTTTTCAGTTGATGTTGTTGTCTGCTTCAAAATTTTCTTTTGAAATATCTTCCACTCTGAATCTTTTTCTATACTCAAGCACAAAGGTTTTACATATACTTCCCTGTTCTCTTCGCAAGAGGCAGAGGTCCATCAAACGTGTGTTTCTTTTGGCTCAGGACGCTCTTCTTCAGATAAGAATAGTCCTTTCCTGAGTACTTGTACGACATGGATGCATAGCTGCTGTCTGCCCACTCGATGTCAAAGTAGTTCGCATTCCACGTCTCTCCATAGCGTGTCACTGTGCCCATGACATCATACGGCCTTTGAATGAGCATTCACAGAAAAAGAATATATTTGACAAAAATAAATAAATAAATAAAAAGGAAAAAATGATTCATTTGAAAGTTTCGGTGAAAATATAAAATATATGTGTATATATTCTTTGAATCATCATCAATAAATATTTGAAAAAAGTGGAGGAAAAAAAAATCACCAATTTCTTTTTCATCTCTTTTCATTTTTTGTCTCAAAAGCACACATCCAATAGTAACCACAGTTATCCTTATCATTAGCCAAAAAGTCGAGCTGTGACTTGAGCGGCTGGAAGGCGTCTGCCACCATCGACGGCGGCACCTCTCTCAGAGTGAATGTTCCAGCAGTCTTTCCGTCTGATTTCTGGATCGTCACAAACTTCGCTGTGACAAGGCTGTTGGTGTCGTGTGTGAATGAATCGAGGAAGTAGCGATACTTCGTGGTGTCGCACTTGTAGCGAGAAGCGTTGTGGCACTCAAACTCAAACGGCTGGCGCAGCACACGAAGAAGCTCGTCAGCATACTCTTTCTTCAGACACATCTCAACAGATTTCTCTTCGTTGCTGGCACTGTTGCTTGTGCTGTTTCCGTTCTGCTTCATGGCTTCTCTCTTCTCCTTCACGAACCTTTCTCTCATCTCATTCGCCATCTTCTTCTCAGCACGTCCCATGTTCTTCATTTGCGTGGGGCCAGCCTGCAGGTCTGTGCAGCTCATCCAATTCTCTGGGTTACCTGGGTTGGGGCAGATGTACCGCTCGTCCCATGTGGAGATCTCCCCGAGCCAATACCCCAGCGAATGGGAGCCTCTGCCTCCTCGAGTCAGATGCGATGCAGGGTCCCACGGATAGAGCTGGTCGTGCCAGCTGTTCTTGATGGCAAACCCTCCTTTCTCTCCGTGGAGCGTGATCCACTCGTCGTTGTAGCCCACCATCTGCATCGCATGCCCGCCTTCTGCCACAAAGTGGGTGTTCAAATACCACTCTCCGTCCATGTTGTACCCAGGCTGCTCAGTTCGCAGGCACAAATCATCCTCTGCGTGCTTTGTCACAAATGCCGGGCACTTCACTCGATCTTTCCATACTCCACACAGTGGCGAATAATCTCCACCTGCCTTTTGATCGTCTTTGTAGCACGGGATGTAATACACATTCGTCCATACATCGGTGCTAAATGCCAGTGCCATATCTTTCTCGCGCATCAACTCCTTTGCGTCATCAATATCGTAAACAGTTTTCATATCAACGATATTAAATTTTATTGGGTTCTTCTTGGACTTTATTGCTTTATCGAGATCATCGCATTTCCACTCGTCTTCGTCTTCTGGAAGATATGGACATAATGATTCTGGAAACAGTTTATCATATAATTCTGGAAGATAATATAACTACAAATTCAATTTGAAAAAATTCATTATATTCAATAAAAACAAGAATCCAATACCCATGCAGGTTCTCCACCAGCAGTTGTGTTCATTTCTGGTCCGGCTTGTAGTTCTTTACAAACAGCATAATTTTTTGGATCTTGGCAAGCCTTTACTATCGAAATTCCAAAAGCTTGAATCGAAAAAGGAACGTATTGGTCCTCTTTTAAAAAGCCTTTTAGTATTCCATTTCTTCGATAAGATTGCTCTAATGGCCCAACGAGCCCATGAACCCTTTTTGAATCATTTAAAAATTTCAAAGTTTATTAAAAAATTATTCTTGAAGAATAAAAAAATCGCAAACCAACAGGTTCCTCTATTTTCCTGAAATGTTTCTGGAGGAGGGAAGCTTGTTGCATATTTATGCTTGGGCCAATAGCGAGATGACACTACTGGCGTCTCTGGTTGAGTAGTATACACAAAAGCTGAAACAACCACAGTGGCAATTCCAAGAATTAAAATTGCTACCAGAAAAATAATTGTGATAAATTTAAATATAGGATTTTTTTCTGGCTCTTTTTGCAGTTGTTTATAATCGATTTCTTTCTCACTGGTTGTGTACATTAAATAAAATACTGATCTTAAACATCATATGTATGTTTTTCTTTCTCATGAACATGAATCATATTTATTCATGTGAAACAAAAGTTTTTGATTGTATGCAAATTGGTTATAAAAGATTTGATATTTTTGCTTTATTCATTATTCTTTTCAGATCAAAAATTGTTTTTTGATCACTTGCTCATTCTTGTTTCACATGTCTATTCAGAGCTCAACATCCGCAGAATCTTCCATTCTCTATCAGTCAAATGATGCAGAAGAAGTTAATCCTTCTGAATCTCCACTTCCAGCATCAAATGCACTATTTTTCCATCCAAATTCAAGGCAATTTCTTGATCAACAAGTTTCAAGAAGATTGCATGCTCAACATTCTGGGTCAGCATTTTTTGCACATCCCACATTCGAATTACGGACAACTTCTGAATGTGTTTGAATCTTATTTTTAATGATCTTTTTCGAGACTAATTTCTCTATTTATTGGTGGATCGACATAAAATTATTCTTAATTTATTAGAAAAGGAGAAGAAAGAGATATGCTGTTGTTGCAATTAGTGATTCGTTGACAGATATTGTTATGAATGTCAGTGAAGCTCAGCTTGCATCTTTGGGTTTAACAAAAGGAGCATCATTTCCAATTGATGATGAAGTTACAAAAAAAATATTAAATCTTATGGAAACTGTTCAAACCTCAAAGCATTCTGGTGGATCTCCAACAAATACAATTTTTTCTTGCTCAAGTCTTGGTCTCAAATGCGCTTATGTTGGATGTGTCGGAAATGATGATAATGGTTATGATTATATAAACTCTTTACGAACAAATGACATTGATACCTATGTTTCCATTAAAAAGGGTAATTCGGCTGTATGCTACACTTTTATTACTCCTGACGGACAGAGATCTTTTGGCTTGGATTTCGGAGTTACAAAGCAACTTGAGGAATATGAAATTCTTCATTCTCTGATAGAAGAAGCCCAATTTCTTCATTTTTCTGCTTATGAACTTCGTGGCGATACGTCAATGAGCAAAGCGACGATGCATGCAGTGGAGCATGCCAGAGAAAATGGCACACAAATTAGCATTGATATGGGAGATGCATTTTTGATTGAAACTTGTTTCGACAAGCTTATGGAACTATTTCAGACTCCTGTTGACATTATATTTGCAAACGAAGAAGAAGCAAACGCGTTATGCAAAATTCTTAAGGAAAAAAGGCCGGAATTGTTTAAAAGCCCAGTGATGATTCCACAATCGTCTGATTCTCAAAAAAAGACTTTTCAGGAGCAGGAAGCAAAAGAATCTTCAAGTTCCTCTTCGTCTTTGATCACTCCAACTCCCGTTCATCCTGATGAACAGTCGTCAAGCTCCTCTGCGTCTCAGACTTCTCCATCTCTTCAACCGTCTGCTTCTTCAAATTTGCTTGCATCTGTGTCTCCATCGCTTTCTTCATCCTCCACTACTGAGCTTCCAACAATTCCTGAAGATTATATGCAGCTCCTCCGTTTCTGTCAGTTACTCATTGTGAAGTTCGGAGAAAAAGGATCTGTTGCAATCCGCCGTAAAGATCGGAAAATCGCTTATTGCCCTGCTTACAAAGTCGATTGCGTCAGAGACACCAATGGAGCTGGAGATAATTTCCAAGCCGGTTTCTTTTATGGATATTTCAGAGCTCTTAGTTTGCCTACGTCGTTGAAGATTGGAAGTTTCTTGGCTTCAAAGGTTATTGGAAGAGGAGGAGCACAACCTTCAGTGCAAATCTCTGGAATCGAGTATTTAATCTAAGCGAAAAAACAAGGAAAAATATTTGGCAGATAAAAAGTTAATACGTGATAGATGGTTATGTGTATTTATTTTGAGGATACGAAATAGCAATTTCGTTTACAAATCAATTTGTTTTTGCTTCTTTCAAAATAATTTAAAAAATGCATTTTATTCCATGTTTTCTTTTCTTTTTAATTTTCAATTTGAACTTATTTTCGTTTTTATGAAGTTTTCGAGTTAGAAGGAGAAAGTTTTGTAAGGAAGTCTATTAATCGAAGATTTTAGGATGTGGAGAATAATTTGGAGAAAACTATTTTTTTTATTGATTTTTGGTCATGTGCAACGAGATCACTTTTTATATTAAGTAGTTTAATTTGTATGCATGACATTCTCTGTGTCTACACTCTCAATCCTTCTTCTCTATTTACATTTTTCATACATATAACATTTTATTAAGGGTATAATTTTGTTATATTCCTAAATAATATTTATATAGCACTTAAAATAAATAAAATAATATGGTGGTGTGTTTTAAATTTCACAAAAGGCGAAAAAATCTGATAAACTTAGTAAAAATTCCCTTAGGGTTTGATCAATGATACGTATCCATAATAAAATAATGAACAAAGAGCAAAATAAAATCAAGGGTATTTCGGAAATAGTAAAGGAAATCGTTGATTTGTACAATCAAGGAAAAGATATAGATCAATATTCTATCGTTTCTCGGATATGCGGTTTGTATACAGTTTGTTATTAAAGGAAAATGCGTTTTGTAATATATTTGTACAAAAACAAATTTGCTAAAAAATGTTTATCAAATTGACTCCAATACCAGGAAAATACAGTATATCTGTACCAAAATTCACAGATATTATATTGGCAATACCTGATGATTATAGGTTTATTTTTTTTTCTTTTTGGCGAATGTTTTCTTTGACTTTTCAATAGAGAAAAAATATTACCAATTCTTAAAGTGAAGCCTGTTCGAACAGCATCTGGAGTTTGTCTTTTTAATAATTTTTCTGCAATTTAATCTTTTATGTCATCTTTTGTTAAGATTGCTGCTGTTGCTGTTATGTGCAAGCCTCATAGATGTCCTCACATAGAAAGAGACGGTCATTCATGCGTTTATTGTCCAGGAGGATTAGATTCTGATTTTGAATATTCTCCTCAATCTTACACTGGATATGAACCGACAACAATGAGAGCAATTCGAGCAAGATATGATCCATTCATTCAAACAAAGATGAGACTTGAGCAATTTGAACGATTGGGGCATAACACAGAGAAGGTGGAATTTATAGTTATGGGAGGTACATTCATGAGTTTAACAACTGAGTATAGAGCACAATTTATACAAGCTCTTCACGATGCTCTATCTGGTCACACATCAACAAGCCTTGAAGAATCTGTGATGTTTTCAGAGCATTCAACTCATAAATGTGTTGGTATCACTATTGAAACAAGGCCAGATTATTGTCATGAAAATCACATCGATGATATGCTTAGCTATGGTATTTGCTTTTTTTAAAAATATTAATAATTGTTGATTTTTGATTTCTACTTTTTTGTAAACGTAACAAATAGGATGCACAAGATTAGAGATAGGAATGCAATCTGTTTTTGAAGATGTTGTTAAATCAGTGAATCGGTTTGATAAAATTTTTTCATAAAAATAACCTAATTCGAAATTATTCTTTATCAATTATTATTTTTTCCAAAACCGTTTCTTATTTTTTAGAGGTCATACAATTGCAGATGTTATTGATTGCTTTCGTTTGTGCAAAGATGCTGGATACAAAGTTGTGGCTCACTTGATGCCAAACCTTCCAGGTGTTAGCTTTGATAGAGATGTCGAAACATTCAGAGTATGTGCATCGCTATATCTCTTTTTCAATATATTTCTTACAAAAAACGTTCACATATCTTTTCATAATTACCTTTTTTGCAATTCATTTATTTCGTTTCAAATAAATTGCATGTCATTTGTCAACTTCAATGCAGATTCTTGCAGAAAACCCTGATTTTCGACCTGATGGCCTGAAAATCTACCCCACATTGGTAATGAGAGGAACTGTGCTGTATGATGACTGGAAGACAAGGAAATATCGTTCGTATCATCCAGGCGATCTGATCGATCTTCTGGCGCGAATGCTCTCCTTTGTGCCTCCTTGGGTCAGAGTGTACAGAATTCAGAGGTTTGTGCTGATGTGGAACCGATTGGTTTAACGGTTATATGAGGTTGTATTGTAATTGATGTTTTAAAAAGAATATAAAAATTGAGAATTTTCAGAAGTTTTTTTGAACAAAACTTTTTATTGAATGCAATTTTTTTTTGTTTTAATTTTTATTTTTCATAATTTTCTAATTGAATTGTTCAGGGATATTCCAATGCCTCTTGTCACTTCAGGTGTTGAAGCAGGAAATCTTCGCGAAAAGGCGCTTAGACGAATGGAAGATTTTGGCTTAAGATGTCGAGATGTCAGGACAAGAGAAGTGGGAATTGTTGATATCCACAGCAGAGTTAAGCCGGAGAGGGTTGAATTGATCAGGAGAGATTACACTGCAAGCGACGGATGGGAAACATTCTTGGCGTATGAAGATCCTCAACAAGGTTTGCGAAGACAAGAAATAGAGTTTAAAAAAAGGAGATTTTTAGCTTTGCTTATTATTTTTGCACAATTCGTAATTTGGAACTTGATGCGAGTTTTTTATTATTTTTTTCAAAATGTTGTCTATTACATATATATTTGCTTGGTTTTTTTTCTTTTATTTCAACATATTCTATTCATTCAGACATTTTGGTTGGTCTTCTTCGTCTGCGGAAATGTGCTTCAAGAACTTTTCGAAAAGAGCTAATAAGTGAAAAGAACATAAATGTCAAAACAAAAAAAGAACATTCCGTTAGCAATAAATCAATGATGAATCTCACAAATTGTTGGGATGACAACGATTCAGAAGAAGAAATCGAGGAAGAAAATGAATATTTGAATGGCAACAAAATCTATGAAAACGAAAACGGACTCGGAGTGGACGATGGCAATTCAATCAAAGCTGAATCTTCTTCGACAGATAAGCAGATTCCTTTTTCTTGTGAGCATGAGCCTCAGTCAATTGTGCGAGAGCTGCATGTTTATGGACAGGTTGTCTCAATTCACACAAGAGACACTAAGCAGTTTCAGCATCAAGGATACGGAATGCTCCTTATGGAAGAGGCAGAAAGAATCGCAAGGGAAGAACACGGATCAACCAGGCTTGCAGTGATAGCTGGTGTTGGCACAAGGGGATATTATAGAAGAATGGGATATGAATTAGAAGGTCCATATATGGTTAAATCGCTGGTTTGAAGAAAAAATGAGCGATTGTTGTTTGATTTAATTAAATAGTTGTTTTAAGGATCTGAGAAATAAGAAAAGCAAACAAACTAGCTTGAATTTTGAATATTATTTGATGCATTTACTTTTCATTGACATTTTTTTTATTTCTTTTTGAATAATTTATCACTTCATTTTTGTGAAATATACGAATTGAACAGTGAATTCTATCCAAATGTATTGAACAAAAATGCATTTATTTGAGATCTTCAAAACATTCGAAAACTGTGATAGTGAAAAGAAAAATACGTATCAACAATCAGGTGAGTTTGTTGGGAATAATCAATGCTGAACCATGTCACTCTTTTTTCTTTTTCTGATTCCATCACCTATGTATTTTGATAAAATTCACTTTAAAATACATAATCAGAGTTTTCACAAGTAAAAAGAGTTTTTTTTTTTTTTTTTTTTTTTCCTGCAACAATCGATATTCACCAGATTTGAAAATATCCTCTATCATATGGGCGATTATTTTAGAAATCATTTTTTCTTTGAAAAATTTCAGTTTTCATTTTTTGTTATGACTTTATGTCAACGAACACAGAGAAGAAATAACTTCAACACAAATGGGTATTTTTTTTTGAAAAGTCACAAAATTTTAATTGATCTGAAAATCAGATCACAAATGATCAGAAAATGATGATCATTCCGTTCCCATCATGTATTGTCATTTATTTCAATTTGTGGCTTATTTGACTAATTATAAAGTATTAAGTTTCAATTTAACTCATTTCATATAAACTTTTAGTTTAATTGTTGTATATGTATAAGTTCATATTCTTTTAGTTGTTATTCATAATGAACAATAAATTGCAATAATTTTCAACTATTTCATTTCATACGTTTTTATATATGTCTTATTTTATTGTTTATTAACTAACTCCTTTTTCATATTATTCAATTTCCAATAAAATAATGATAATACATATTTTTTCTTGTTATTCTTTTTCATATTTATGATTTTGAAGAATACAATATTAAAAAGATTGAAATACACGAATTCATTCAAAGATGTGCGAATAGAACGTATATACATGTAAAAAAATGCTTCAAACAATCTTTCCATTGAAGAGTTCTTGTATTATTCAACAAGTTCACTCTTATTTCTCATCTTTCAGTTTTAATGATGTTTCAGATGCTTTGACATTAACAGCATTAAAAGTATCATCATCAAAAGAGTACGACATAAAAAGTTAATTAAAAATTATTGTGGAAAAAGCGGTTGGCGTGTTCACGTGGGAAATGCAATTGTTACAGCAAAGGAACGTTTTAGTGTGATGGGCTGTGCTGCTTAGGGTGTTGTGTATTCCACCGATGCTGCGATATCGGTGATGTTTTCGGTTTCGCTGATGGCTCTGCATCCTTCGCTTGCAGCGTCGATGGGAACGAAGTCGGGGAGGAAGTGAATGCGTTCACGTCGATCTACGATCTGTTTGACCCATCGAAGCAGCCGTCAAAGATAGAGCTGCTGGTGTCACGATCGCAACAGTCGAGGCGCGTGGAAGTTAAGCTGGTCAACAAAATGGGGAAGCGAATGGTTGCAGTGTGTGAAGTGGGGGAGATTGTGGAGAAGGGGCTGTCGGAGGTTGGGCTGAGGACGGAGGATGTGGTTCTGTCTCCAGCAGCGATTGCGCTGGCAATGCTGGAGAAGCGCGAAGAAGCAGAGGAAGCAAAAGAAAAAAAGAAAAAGAAAAAAAGAAGGAAAAAAAGTTTGCTGGAGAGAAGAAGATGAATAAAAAGGAAAAGTATGAAAAGGTGAAGCAGGAGATAAAGAAGAAGTATTTGGAGTTTCACATGAAGCTGCAAAAGATCATGGAAGATGAGAGGATTTTGAAGCTGATAAACAAGCTGGAGGAGCGGCTGCAGGAGAAGGATAAGATCATATCGATGCAGGAGAGGAAGATTCTGCAGCTGAATGAGAAGTCTAACTCAGAAGAAAGGAGGTGAAGGAGGTGAATGAGGCGAAGGGACAGTTGGTGGCCACGAAGGAGAAGGCGGGGCTGATTGGTGTAAGGATTGAGAAGGAGAAGAAAGGCTGTTCTTTTCAGGGCGAAGTGGTGAGTATGGATGGCAAGCAGTAACTGATGTATCGGCTGTAACAATTGACACATCTCCTTCATTACTTTGTGCGTATAATGGGGTGGTTCCATCTTTGATTTCCTTGAATCTACTGTTGGGGCTGTGCGAAAACTGCCAGGAGAAGTTAACAGAGATCAACAAAAATGGAAGTGCTGTGATTCTTGGGCCAGACCTGAATGGGAAGGTTGCTGTTGCGAAAGTGGCGAGCGGGGTGAGTGTTGTGGGAGAAGCAAACAGCGGAGGTGGAGGTGGTGGTGGAAGAGAAGATGCAACGGTGCAGCAGAAGATGAACAAGATGGAGAAGGAAACGAAGATGCTGATTGCGCTGTCGAAAGTGCAGTAGCAGACGTTAAGCGAGCAGAAGGAGCTGTTCAAGGAGATGATTTAGAATCAGAAGACAACGCTTGCGTAATAGAAGAAGGATTAGAAGAAAATGAAGGCGTCGTATGAAGAGACGGTGCTGCGCCTGGTTGGGTAGGTGAATGAGCTGGATGAGCAGGTTGGGTTTGGGGACTTTGGAGGTGGCAAAGAAGGCGGGGCAGAGGAGAAAGATGAGAAGGAGAAGGATGCGGAGAGGAGGAGGAAGAACGAAAGTTGAGGCGGAAAATACGATGAAGCTGAGGAAGATGAAAAGGGAGAAGAAATAGATGAGAGCTAGCCGCATGGGTTTCATCCATCGCAGTGTAAAGATCTAATGAAAGAGTGAAAGGACTGGATGCTCGCTGTTGTTCCAAATTGTGAAGAAAAAGGGGTAGGGAAGGCGATTATGTGCAGCGGCTGTACATGCTTCTTGAGCAGACAACAGACAGCCGAGACCGGGAAGAGTCGGAGTGGCCAGTGACTTCGCGTGGTGGAACGGGGCAGGGTTGTCTGTGGCAAGCGGGGCGCCTTTGCCAAATGGGAAGACAGAGATGAAGCGGCTGATGAGCACGGTGTCAGGTGTGCTGGGGCAAGTGGCGTACGAAATGGTTTATGCGCTTCGGATGTCGCACATATATTAGTCGTCTATTCCGATTCAGCGGAGTCAGCAGTAGCTAAAGACAGGACTGCGATAGATGCTGGCGTGGACGCTGTCAACGATCCAGGGAATATAAAGAGAAGATATTAGCAGATTTGAGAAATGGCAGCTCTGGGTGGGAAGATGGGGTGCTTCCAAGTCAGTTGTTTTGGGGATATTTTGTGTATGCGGCTGGGGGAGAAGCACGCGGTGCAGAAGAAGAGCGAGGCGGCGCTGTGTGCGATGGTGTGCGAAGTGGAGCTGTTCTGGAAGGACTTTGCGAAGATGCGGTTGTTTGGTAGAATGTGCCGGAGGAGTTTCCTGGATGCGAGCTGTATGACTTCCTGTACTGCAACACTGTGCTGTTTGAAGGTGACCAGCAGCAGTTGTGGATGAAAGAGAAAGAGGACTTCTTGACTATGTCGTTACGGATGTGTCGGATGTGTATCAACATTGTGCTTGAAGGGGAATTGGGGAAGAAGATAAAGTTGTTTCTCGGGGAGTTGGAAGAAATTAAGTCGGATAATGGGGAGGCAGAAGCGTATGTGTTTCTTGGATTGTTGCTGAACTTCTGAGAAAGAAGCTGCGAGGTTGAAAGAGGCGATGAATGCGCAGTCAGATGCGATATGCAGTGAAGATCCACTGATTTCATCATCTTCAGCAACATCATCGTCAATGGGTGTGGCTTGTTGAGGCAATGCAAACGATGAAGTGGAGTCTCTTCCGCATGTGCAATCCACAGACGCTATTTGCGCTGTCCCTGAGGATCTTCGAAGACGCTTGCTGGCTGTTTTGATGCTGTCTGCCATATTAAGTGTCGGTGCTGTGGGCATAAGAGGACAACGACTTTATCAAGCTGTACCAGCAGCAGCCGGACGTGTGTGATGCTGCTAACCGACGAGAGCCTCTATCATAGTCTGAGAACGTTGCGGTTGAAAAGACTGTGAGCTGTCACTTTGCACTGCGGAAGCAAACACCTGACGAATAGATGCGGGCGCTTTCGTTGGTGTCGGCTGGGACGTGGGTTAAGGTTGTGCTGAGGTGGAGTGTGGAGAGTGTGCAGCCGGAGATGTGGAAGAAAGAAGGGCTATGAGCGCTGTTCCGGATGGTTCTGCTGCTTGTGAAGGATTTTGTTGAGCTGTAGCTGTGGAGGGAATGATGTGGAAGGGGCGATCTGCATTTGGCTGCCGCTTGGGGAAGTGTATTGCATGGAGCCGTTTCACAAGGCTATTGAATGGCAGAAAAAGAAAGGAGGAGTCAATAAATTGTAATGCATCATCTTCTTTTCCTTCCTTTTTTACCTTCCTCCTCCTCCTCTTCTTCTTCTTCTTCTTCGTCTTCAACTTCTTCTACGTTTTCTCCTTTCCTTCCAGCTATGCCATCTTCAACTTCTTCTTCTCGTTCTTCTTCTTCTCCATTTAACTCTTCTTCTTCTTCTTCTTCTTCTCATTCGCTATCACACCTTTCCTTCTCTCCCCCTACTTTCTCTGATTCTCATCCTTTCCCGCCTCCTCCACGCTTTGCACTCGACATGGCACATTCTCCCTTATCTTCGCACATCCACCCTCCGCCTGCCTCATTTAACAAACAAACAGAACACGGCTCAGCAAGTTCCTCACATTTTTCTCATTTGTCTTTTTCTCCTCTTCCTCCTCTTTCTTTTTCTTCTTTTTCTTCCTCTTCTTCCTCTTTTTTCTTATTGTGTTAATTATCTTTCAAAAATTATTTTGAAAAAATGATAATATAATTAACATAGAGAATGCAACATTTATTCATTTTCTATTATATTTCTTTAAAAAAACGCTCGAAAAGAAGAAGTTGTTGAAATTGAAGAGGGCGAAGTCGAAGGTGAATGAAAAGTGGCGGGAGAAGCAAAAAGAGAAGAGGCTCCTTTTGAATTCCTCGAGGAGTTCTTGAATGAGGAGCTTCTTTCCAAAACACTTCCCGAAGTTGAGCTACCAATCGAAATGATACAACCTCCAGACAGCTTCACTCCATCAGCAGATATTCCATTGTGTGCAACGCTTCCACAGTTGCCAATCTCAAATACATTGGTTGTTGCTTCAATCTGTTCCAGTTTCACATTTATAATATTTATCTCATCTCCATTTAACAGAAACGAAGACTTCTTGAATGAAAGGAACGATACTGAGCAGTTGTCAACATGAAGAATTCCATTTTCGATGCTCAACAATGTTGAATTGAGAACAACAGATTCAATGTTTTCTGATTCCCCAACCGGAGAAAAATAAACAGATGAAAGGGAAAGTTGTCCACTTGTTTCATGAATAATAGAACTGCCCAAATACGTAAACAACTGACCAAAGTTGAATTTCAATCTTTCAATACGAACTTTTTCTGAGGTTGTGAAAAGACTTCCCTCTTTACCAACAATTGTTGAGTTCAGATACACCAAAGCAGCTGAGGGAATTTCCAATGAGTGAATGCTAACATTCTGCACGCTGCATTCTCTGTTGATGATTGTTTCCTCTGATATCAACATCTGTGAGTATAGAGATGGAATAATGTGTTGAATTCCAACATTCAGCGATTGGCAAGGAACACTGAACTCCCCACATTGCTTGCTATCTCCATGATTATCTGCAACAGAAGAAACAAATATCGTCTCGCTCTGGTTTTTCACAACACTCAACAAAAGATCTTCTTCCCCCACAAACAAATCTGTTGAACATCCCCACATTGCCAGCTCCAAAACAAACAGTGCTTTGAAATATGCAGCAAACATGTAAATCTGAAAAAAAATTCATTTTTCTATAATTAAATTTTGTATTCTTTAAAAAGATAGATGAAAACTGTTTGATTTGCACACTTTTCATCTTAATCAAAGTTGTGGGGGTAATCTTTGTATAAATTAAAATTCTTGGAACATTCTGTGACACGAAAAATTATAATCAAATGAGAATTCGAATTAACATTGAAAATCAAGTTTATCAGGGAAAACAATCGAAGAATACCTTGTTTATTTCAGAAATCCACAATTATGAAACTATTCATGCTAATAAAACCTTTTCACTTTGAAATACTGAAATTTTTATATTGATCAAAATGAATGATATATAATACTTTGATCCAAATTGTTTTTTTCCGAAAAAAAGTTTGTTATGAATCAACAAATATGATTGTGAAAGATATATTTTTTCATTTGTATTATGGAAACGGAGTGTTTTATAATTAACTTCCATGGGTCAGATTTCTGATCTGTGGTGACTTTTCATAAAAAAATACCCAAATCATTTCTGTCTTTCTTTCACATCAAAGGATGTATTTTGATTCAACAAAATAAACAAAACATTTCTATAATAATCCTTTTCTCGAATTCATAAAATTCTCATTATTGTGCACGCCCC